>NC_090183.1:16836039-17531872 GCF_024679245.1 Pseudorasbora parva | reverse complement strand
GCCGACCTGCTTAGGGACTTGGACGGTAGAGATGAGGTGGGGGGAGATGTCATTAACGAGTTAAGACAGTCTGCCGATCTTGCTCTCCGGGCCACCAAGGAGACGGCCAGGTGTGTGGGCCGTTCTATGGCAGCCCTGGTGGCCACGGAGAGGCATCTCTGGTTGAACCCCACCGAAATCAAGAAGAGGGAGAAGAGCTTTCTGCTCGATGCGCCGCTGTCCCCTGCGGGCCTCTTCGGTGACGCAGTACAATCTGTCACAGAGAGGTTCCAGGAGTCTAGAAAGCAGGCAGCGGCGCTGAAACAATTCCTCCCTCTCCGGGTCCAGGTCCCAGGGGCTTCTGCAGCTCAGCAGCCCAAGGAAAAGCCGAGTATGAGCTCCTCCCACAGGGCACAGCAGAAGCAGTCTTCACTCCAGACCAGGTTATATTCCCAAGGTTCCTACGAGCCCTAGGGGTCCTATTACTCTACAAGCCTTCTGTCCTCCTCCTTTCGTGACGTCAGACCAGGAAAGATTAAATCTGCTCTGCCCGGTTAGGGCGCTTGATACTTATGTCCACAGAGCTGCCCTGTGGAGAAAAACTAATGAGTTGTTTGTCTGTTTCGGAGCCCCAAAAAGGGGGGCTCCAGTATCTAAGCAGAGAATGAGCAAGTGGCTGGTCGAGGCCATCTCGCTTTTGCTTATGAGGCGGCCGGACAGCCGTCTCCCTTGGCTGTCCAGGCGCCTTTTACTAGGGGTATGGCTGCTTCTAAAGCACTTTTGTCGGGGCTTCCTTCCAAGATATTTGTAATGCAGCAGGGTGGTCCTCGCCGCTGACCCTTGTGAGATTCTACGAACTGGATGTAGCATCTACAGTTGGGGCACAGGTGTTGTCATATTCGTGTGCGCTACGGTTTCACACATACGAGCACTTGGTCCTATGGCTGTGGGTATAAGCGTTCTCACAGTGTTTCGACGCAGCTTGAGTTCCCAGATAGGGAACGTCTCGGTTACGTATGTAACCCTAGTTCCCTGAGGGGAACGAGACGCTGCGTCGCCCGGCCATACTCCCGGCATGCCTGTGATCACTTACTTCAGACTGTTTCAGAAGCTAATTTCTGTTTGTGTTCGCGGATGCTTTATAGTTTCCGGTCGATGACGTCACCCGCCTATGACGTTCTATCTCCTGATTGGACTGGTTCTACACACGCTTTACGACGCATTCACGCAGAGGCGTTCTCACAGCGTTTCTACGCGTCTCGTTCCCCTCAGGGAACTAGGGTTACATACGTAACCGAGATGTTTTGTTACTTTATATTAGCTTATTCTTTGTGCATATCAATCCTCATTTTTAATTTGATATTTTACCCCTATTTTGCAGTTACTGTATTCTTGCTTTGTATTACTTACCCAAAACGTGGCACCATAAGAAAAAGGCAGTAACTACAGATTCTCCAAAAACTATTTTGCCACAACTTGGGGTCTGGGTGTGTTAGATACTCTGTATTTGAAATAATTGGAACCGTTTTCCTGAGCATGGATATACCAAACCCAAACTAATGTAACCATTTTAGGTCAATATTTTTCACTCTGATCACTCTGATCACTCTGAGTGTATATTGATATCATAATATTTCATTGTATAGGGAATAACTTCAATTAGGTCCATGACAAAATGATGCATGAATTAGGCATAAATAAATGCCTAAATAATGACTAACACAATAATAAATTAATAATTTTGCACCTTTAATGAAAATGAAGAAGGAAAAGCCAGCACACAAAAACACAGCCTGGCTTTATAAATTACATTAGGCCTACATTAATAGGATAAAGCATAGAAGCTTGCAGGCATGTAGAGGCAAAACATTTTCATAGGTTAATATAATTAAGGGGAATCCAAATATAATTGCTCTGCAGAAGTTTGTTTTTGTTGAAAGAATGGATGTTTACAGTAAAGAGAAAGATGTCAGTTTTGTTCACAACTCGCTAACTTCTCTAAACGGCGGACATAGTCTTCAAACAGCGGCCGCGAAAGAGACTGTTTTAAGTTGAACAGACAACTGTCAAGTTAAAGAATAACTCTTGCACCGATAGCTGTATTTATGGACAGTTATATTCTATTCTATTCTATATATTATGTGTGTTCACCATGGAAACAGTAACTTCACTGCGCAGCAACACGGTTAGTTTTTGTAAGGTAAAACATAACAAGAATACAGTATTGGATGTTACTGTACTCATGCTTTGTTTTACTAGGTCTTTTTACAGTTACTGTACAAACAACTACCATTTTTCTCCAAAACGACACACATTTTAAATAAGATGTTTTGTCACATAACAAGGATGCCTTGAATGTCATGAAAATGATAATAACTAATTTTTGACCAAAAATGCAGTTATTGCCTTTTTGTTTTGTAGGGCAGTACAGTGAAGCATGGTAGTGGCAGCGTCATGCTGTGGGGAAGTTTTCAGCAGTAGGAACGGGGAGACTAGTCAGGATTGAGGGAAATATGAATACAGCAATGTACATAGACATCCTTGATAAAAACCTGCCCCAGAGTGCTCAGGACCTCAGACTAGAGCGAAGGTTCATCTTCCAACAGGACAACAATTCTAAGCACACAGCCAAGATAACAAAGGAGTGGCTACATGACAACTGGATATCTGGATAGATCTGAAAATGGCTGTGCACCAACGCTCCCCAACAAGTTTTTATACAAGTTAATATGATTCTCTAGTGTCTAAATGAAAACTTTGTAATATACTTTAATAAAAAATTCTCATTAGTATTGGAAGAAAACACCCATTTTACCTGGTCAAAAACAGCTCTGTTTTCACCAAGCCATTCTAGTTCATACAGCTTTAAATGAACAATGACTCCGCCCCTCTGTTCTGTGGAGCGCGAGGAGTGTTGCCGGTGACAACAGAGGCGAAAGAACTGCTACAGGAGTCTCTAAGAGGACAAATCATAGACTGTAAAAAATATAAACTTTATCAATTAGAGTCGGACAAGATGACGGCTCCAACGAAATTCGACATTTAAGGCTAAACAGGACGTTTCTGAATGGTTGGTTAACGTAATGTCACTTTGATCTATCTTTATGTACATGCAGGGTAATGTTAGCACGAATGCTATGCGTTTACTGATGCATAAGTTACATTAGTTCATTGACATATTGACCTAATGCCCATAAAAACTTTTTTTTTTCCTGTCAATGTCGGTTTGTCAGTAATGCATAACGTTATCTATGCATTGTAATAACTGTTACAACACGATTTATTCTTAGACAGTAACAGACACCGTTAGAAACCATCTACATACTTAGTAGTTAGTGTTAACTTACCACATCCACATTAACTTTAAAACCAGCATACACAGTTTGTAATAACACAATAACCATAACGAGTTGTTCATTATAAATGTGGGATTATGAATTATATTGAAAACATCATACATAGAAAGCATGCCAGAATTTAATGTTACCCTGTAAACTTTAGCTGCAGCTCATCATGAAGCGTTTCAACTTCTTGTGGAGGGGCAGCATAAACACGAAGAGCTGGTACAGATTCAGGAGCAGCTGAATTAAATGTTCGGATTTAGGAACATCAGAATGACTGCTGTGTTCATTATTACACCCAAGAACAGAACACCACAATCACCCAGCGTCTCTTCTTATACAATGGCGGACTATAACGACCATAGACATCATATAGATTTGAAACCTCTATGATGTCAATGGTAATGACGACAGCTTGAGCTCGCTCAAGGCGGGTCTGAGATGAAACTCTGCTGTCAATCAACAGTCGTGGGAGGGGTGTACATCGAATGGCTCGATTTGAGACAGAAGAAAGCATAAAAGGAGATTTAAAAAAAAAAAAAAAAAAACACTTGATGGATTTATCATTATAGGATGGTTGTGTACAGGGACTGCCAACACACATTTCCATACAATCAGCTTGTAAAAGTGCATGTACCATTATATGAGCCCTTTAAGAGTTTTTTTTTTTTTTTTTTTGGTAAACTGAGGAATAAAATTATGAATTTAATCCATTTTGGAATAAGGCTGTAACACAACAAAATGTGGAAAAAGTGAAGCGCTCTGTCAGGTTCATTTTGTCTGGTGCCTGCATCAGCCACAACCTGCTCTCCTGAGTATTGCCTGGTATATTGAGGATTTGCTGTGGCAAAATGATTCTTCCCTCACTGTTGGCGAGGTGGATGAAGACGCCATCACCACTCAGCTACAGTCCACACCAGTGAGATATATTCCAGAGTCCATTCCAATGAGAGAAATTCCCATGACCATTCCAGGAAGAAAAATTCCAGTGAGAGAAACATTCCTGTGTCCATTCCATTGAGATAATTTGCCTCTGTTCCAGTGAGATAGATCCAGAGTCTTGAGGACCCTGTACCCAAGCACACTCTTGTCTGAGTCTACTCCAGTGTCGGCTCCAGCCCTTGAATCTGCTCCAGCCCCTGAGCCTGCTCCAGAGTCTGCTCCAGTTCACAAATCCACAGAGGCCGGTCCTCCTTGAACTGCCAGTGCCTTCATGGCTCCCTGCACTGCTTGTACTTCCCTGGCTCTCTGCACTGCTGGTACCTCCCTGGCCCCCTAAACTGCCTACACCTCCATGGCTCTCCATGGCTTTGAAAGCAAGTAGGCCCCGTAGTGGGGCATAGTTTACCTTGCATAGTTTGCGTGTAGGGAGGACCAGTATTGCTTGATCATATAATTTGTTTACTCTGACACCATGCTTTGTGTGTGTTAAGATTATTATAGACAATTAAATTTTTTAAAATCTATTTAACCATATAAATAATGTACACCATAAAACTCAAATATGCATCACCACACACACACACACACACACACACACACACACACACACACACACACACACACACACACACACACACACACACACACGTTGGTCTATGTGGTTTACAGGGACTCTCCATAGGCGTAATGGTTTTTATACCGTACAAACCGTATTGTCTATCCCCTTACACTGCCCCTGCCCCTAAACCTACCCATCACAGGAAACATTCTGCATTTTTACTTTCTCAAAAAAACATCATTTAGTATGTTTTTAAGGCCATTTGAATTATGAGGACATTTTATATGTCCTCATAAACCACCTTTATAGTGTAATACCAGTGTAATACCCATGTTGTTATACAAATTTGTGTCCTCATAAACCACATAAACAGGCTCACACACACACACACACACACACACACACACACACACACACACACACACACACACACACACACACACACACACACACACACACACACACACACACACACACACACACACTTACCTGCAAGAAAACAGACTCTCCAGAGCCCTGAATGGAGAGACATACGAATTTCAGTGCTTTGATTGAGAGGTAGGATGACCCCCTCTTCCAGGTAGAGCCAGTAGTCGGTGCTGACGGCAATACCCAGCAGCCCCAGACTACACACAGCAAACACACTGCTGAGGAGTGTCAGTGCCTTTCTACCACACAAACTCATCTTTCACATCAGCAGAGGGTTCAATCTGCAGAAAACAGGAGCTGTAGTGAGAGAGGAAAATCCTTAAATAAGCTTAAATAACTTAATCTTCTATTTAACATCTGAATAGTTTTTTTTAAAGACCCCCTGTGATGAAAATCAAGTTTTAATGTTGTTTATATGTCTGTTTGGAGTAGTTAATATGCTTTAAGACAATATGTGCAAAATCACAAGTCAGGCAAAGCAACTCATAACATTAACACTGGAATTATTCTTTGCATCAAGGATGTTTCTGCAGTTTTATGCATAGAATCAGTTAATCAAGGTGTCGTCTATCAGTCCAACACACACACACACACACACACACACACACACACACACACACACACACACACACACACACACACACACACACACACACACGGCAAGCTGAATTCCGATGATGTATCAGGCAAGTATATATTTGATTAGTATACCGCTGCAGCTTTATGTGAAGACCAAAGAGTGTAAAGACCAGTGAGTCTACCTGTGCGAGTCTACAGTGAAAGGACACAGACAAGGCACTTAGGGTTACTTCAGCGATTAGCATATGGCTTTGTATCAGTAGAAACCCTGGAGTATATTCTAATAATAAGGAAGGAATCTTACTCCTGCTGCATTTGTGACACTCACTCAGTGGCTAAATAACATTATATTGAACAGACACATTCAGTTTTTAATTGTAGGGTCTGTTCTCTAACTGAACTGATTTTATGAAGATGTATGTGGTGGGAAAGGGTCCAGTCACAGTGATTCAGTAGTGGTGGCTTTGGGAGTGGCCTCGTAGGGCAGCAAAGCATTCTGGGAATTTTTGCCTTTCATCCCCATGAGACAAAAATACATTTTCTTTTCGCAGTATAGAAAGTATCGAACCACATTCAAAAATAATTTTGCATTTCTACTACATTAATGACCCAGTTTAAATACAGATTCATCTTCCCACCACTGAAGTATCCCTTTAAGTATTGCTTTTTCCCCTTCCTTTTCTACAGCTTGATCTTATCTGTGTTTTTGTGACCTGGTTTTACTATATGCTTCCAAATTCCTACTATTACTAACTTGTAAATACGTCAGATATTGTCACATGTCAGAGGCAGAGCAATCCTAAAAACCTCCATACTATCCCTTATGTCTGGAATTGCCAGTCTGTACACAAAACAGACTTCATTACATCTATTAGTCATTCAGGTCTCAACCTCATGGTCCTGACCGAGACCTGGATTAGACCAGAGGACACTGCCACACATGCAGCCCTCTCCACAAATTTTAATTTTTACATAAATCCTTTGTCTGAATGAGAGTGTGTGTGTGTGTGGGGGGGGGGGGGGGGGGGATACTAGTCTGTTCATCTTTATAGGATGGAAATTTAATCCTTTACCATCTCTGTGTGACATTAGCTCTGAATCGATTGCAATACTATACAAGCCCTATTCATTCATAGTTTTACTGTAGCTGAATAAACTGAAGATTGTGAAACTTTGATTAAACATGACTAATAAACACATGAATACGACAATATATGGTGTATTTAAGTTTTTCAAGCCTTCGCAAGTATGTTCATGACAAAAAGTTTATTTAAACTTCAATGCTAATCGACATTGTCGATTGTATTCTATACAGTGATAAAGGCTATGAAATACTATGTTGTGTGCCTTATTCTGTGCAAGAAGAAACATCATCTCACACAAGGATGCTCAACTGTCGTTATAAAATGAGTTTGGAGTAAAAACATGTCATTAAATGTTGTCTTTTGTTCGATGAGAGATTCATAAATGCTTCTCATGTTTGGAAAGATGTTTGATGCATGTTCCAAGTGCACATTATAAGCAATTCAAAAGTTGCAGTGCTTTCAGATTGAGCAGCATTTACTACTGATCACAGAGCCGGGTTTTACTTACAAGCTGTGCATACATTTTTTTATCGCAACCTTAGCGATTTTATAAAGCAAAACCGGTTTAAGCGCAATTTTGGGTTAATTAGGATTAATCGTGCAGCCCTACAAGGTAACTTTTTGGAAGACTTGGATGTGTTAATGTGAGATGGCATAGTTGTGGATTAAAAAACAAAAAAAAAACACACACTCTTCCATTCTGATTAGAACAACAAACAGGCTCTCCCCACTCAGTGATGCACCCACTGAGAATCCTGTTGAAAGTGCCCTAGTTATTGGCGATTCTATTACACGGAACGTGAAAATAAAGACACCAGCCATCATAGTTACAAGTTTACTGGGAGCCAGAGCGCCTGATATCAAAGCAAATTTAATAGTGCGGGCTAATGCTAATCATAAATTCTTTAAGATTATTATTAACGGCAGCACTAATGATGTTGGACTTCACCAGTCAGAGATCACCAAAATTAACATTAAAGAGGTGTGTGAATTTGCGAGTACTGTCACGGTTAGTAAGTCCGCTGTCTCATTCTAGTCTTGTGTGTGTGTGTGTGTGTGTGTGTGTGTGTGTGTGTGTGTGTGTGTGTGTGTGTGTGTGTGTGTGTGTGTGCGTGTGCGGTGGAGGTGTATGTTGTGTGGGTGTGTGTCATTACGTTGTTTGTTCTGAGGGGCGTGGTCACTCATTAGCCTGATCAGCAGCAGCTGCACATCATCATACCAGCCTACTTAATGCCTTCTCTCCCTCTCCATGTTGTCAGATTGTTGTTTGAGTCTCCTATGTCGCTTGCCTGTTCCTTGTTCCTCGTGTTTCCTGTGTACTGGACTCTGGACTCTTCACTCGTCGATCTCACCACGGATTCACCTTCACCATCACGCAGTCTTCGGGATCCCATCTCAGTCCCTGCGTCACGCTCTCCTGCTGTCTGTGTTTCTCACTAACTGTTCTATGAATTTTTTGCTACAGCCGATGACGTTCGAGTCAGAGGAGTCTAAGGTGCTATTCATTCTGACTTTACTGAAGGGTAAATCGGCTCTCTGGGGAACGGCGGTGTGGGAGAATAAGGAACCATGCTGCGCCTCGGTTCCATGCACTAGCCGCCGAAATGAAGAGAGTGTTCGACTGAAAGTTAGCGGGCAAGGAAGCGGCCAAAAGACTCGCCGACCTTAAACAAGGAAGCTCCTCAGTGGCCGACTACTCGATTGAGTTTCGCACTCTGGCAGCTGAGTGCAAATGAAACGAGGAGGCACAGTGGGATATGTTCCTGCATGGGCTGGCCGACTGTGTTCAACAAGAGATTTATATGTTGGATTTGCCTCCTCAGCTCAACGGGCTTGTTGATCTGGCGCTGCGGGTGGACGCTTGCATTAATCGACTGGGCCAACATGTTCAGACGGTCCACGACCACGGAGGCGCAAGAGGTCGTGGCGGCGTGGAGGAGAACCCGGTCGGTCCCATCGATCACGAGCCCATGCAGGTGGAGAGAGCCCGGCTTTCCCGGGAGGAGAGAGAGTCGGAGGTCCCAAGGACTGTGCGGGCCGGGGACATTTTCTACACTCGTGCCCGGTAAAAGATCAAGCCTGATGGTAAAGTTGAGGCTACTATCGGGTGGGATCTCCACCGGGAAGACCTCACCATCCACTCTCCTTCCAGTAAGACTGAGATGGGGGAACAACAGGACTCACAATGCACGTGCACTTGTGTATTCCGGGGCTGAGGGAAACTTTTTGGATATTCGACTGGCACACAAGTTACACCTTCCCATCTCATCCCTTCTTGGCCAGATCTTGGTCAGTGCACTCAACGAACAACCACTTCCCAACATCTCCATTTCAAATGGACCCATAACCCCCATCACCTCTGGCAACCATACCGAGACGATCTCCTTCCTCCTTATGCACTCACCCGTCGCACCCATTGTGTTAGGGCACCCCTGGCTGGTGAAACAATCCCCGGGTGGACAGGGGCTCCAATTCAGTGTTCATGTGGAGTGAGTCCTGCCACGGGTCTTGTCTTGTCTCTGCTTGTTCTTCTGTTTCTGTTTCTGTGTTTCAGGAGAAGGCGACGGATTTGTCAAACGTGCCTGCGGAGTATCTGGACCTGAAGGAGGTGTTCAGTAAGTCTCAAGCTGCTTCTCTTCCTCCGCATCGTCCTTATGACTGTGCTATAGACCTAGTGGCAGGTAAATCTCCACCTAAGGGCAAACTTTACTCTCTTTCCGTTCCTGAGAGGGAGGCCATGGAGAAATATATTTCTGATTCTCTAGCGGCCGGGTTCATCGAAACTTCCTCTTCTCCAGCGGGGGCAGGGTTCTTTTTGTGGGTAAGAAGGATGGTTCTCAGCGACCTTGTATTGATTATCGAGAGCTGAACAATATCACAGTAAAGAATACGTATCCTTTGCCGCTGATATCTTTAGCTTTTGAGAGGTTGCATGGAGCATCCATGTTCACAAAATTGGATTTATGTAATGCCTATCATTTGGTTCGCATCAGGAAGGGGGATGAATGGAAAACCACGATTAACATCCCCAGGGGGCATTTTGAATACTTGGTTATGCCTTTCGGCCTTTCCAACTCCCCAGCGGGTTTCCAGGCACTTGTCAATGACGTGTTGAGAGACATGGTTGATCAGTTCATATATGTTTACCTGGATGACATAATGATTTTTTCTTTGTCTCTCCAGGAACACGTGCAACACGTCAGACGAGTGCTTCAGAGGTTGTTACAGAATGGGCTTTTTGTGAAGGCGGAGAAATGCGATTTTCATGCACAGCCTGTTTCCTTCCTAGGTTATATCGTCTCTTCCGAGGGAGTGCGCATGGACCCTGACAAAGTGAAGGCTATGATAGATTGGCCAAGTCCAGATTCCCGTAAGGCCCTACAGCGGTTTCTGGGGTTCGCCAACTTTTATCGGCGTTTCATTCGCAACTTCAGCCAACTAGCCACACCTCTGACTGCCATGACCTCCCCCAGAACTACGTTCAAGTGGTCGGATACAGCTGAGGCTGTATTCTCCAACCTCAAAAGTCGCTTTGTTTCGGCTCCCATCTTAGTCGCCCCTTATCCCACACGTCAGTTCGTGGTGGAGGTCGAGGCGTCAGAGGTGGGGGTAGGTGCAGTTCTCTCCCAGCACGCTTCCTCGGACGACAAGATGCACCCCTGCGCATTTTTCTCCCATCGTTTATCACCCGCCGAACGTAACTATGACATTGGTAACAGAGAGTTGTGGTCGGGGGTACCTTTCATCGTCTGGACCGACCATAAGAACCTTGAATATATTAGATCTGCCAAAAGACTCAACTCCAGGCAGGCTCGGTGGGCAGGCTCCAGGCTTTTTTTCCGGACGTTTTAACTTTTCTCTCTTGTACTGCCTGGGTTCCAAGAACATCAAACCTGATTCATTATCTTGCATTTTTGATCCATCCGAGCACCCGGTTACTCCCGAGTGTATTTTACCAGAGAAAGTAGTTATCTCCACACTCGTATGGGAGGTTGAATCGAGGGTCAAGACGGCCTAAGAAGGTGTAACGCCTCTGCCCGGTTGCCCACCGAATCATTTGTTTGTTCTGGAGGGGTTATGGTCCATCGTAATCTGATGGGGGCATTGCTCCAACGTGGCCTGTCTTCCAGGAATAAGTCGCACTAGGCACTTAGTTAAGCAATGCTTTTGGTGGCCATTACTGGCTCGCGATGTCCATGATTTTGTTTTGGCTTGCTCGGTTTGTGCGGTTGGTAAGACGTCTAACCGACCTCCAGATGGGTTACTCCAACCACTGTCAGTCCCTTTGAGACCCTGGTCCCACATTGTGCTAGATTTTGTCACTGCCCTCCCACCCTCTAAGGGTATGACGGTTGTTTTGACCATTGTGGACTGGTTCTCGAAGGCGGCACATTTCATTCCCTTGCCCAAATAACCTTCAGCCAAGGAGACAGCGGTTAGTGTCACTGATCACGTCTTTCAGTTACATGGCCTCCTGATGGACATGGTTTCTGACAGGGGTCCTCAGTTTGTGTCCAAATTTTGGACTGAGTTTTGTAAATTATTAGATTTTGTTTTGGCTTGCTCGGTTTGTGCGGTTGGAAAGACGTCTAACCGACCTCCAGATGGGTTACTCCAACCGCCGTCAGTCCCTTTGAGACCCTGGTCCCACATTGAGCTAGATTTTGTCACTGCCCTCCCACCCTCTAAGGGTATGACGGTTGTTTTGACCGTTGTGGATCGGTTCTCGAAGGCGGCACATTTCATTCCCTTGCCCAAATTGCCTTCAGCCAAGGAGACAGCGGTTACTGTCATTGATCACGTCTTTCAGTTACATGGCCTCCCGATGGACATGGTTTCTGACAGGGGTCCTCAGTTTGTGTCCAAATTTTGGACTGGGTTTTGTAAATTATTAGGAGCTACAGTCAGTTTGTCTTCGGTTTACCATCCACCTTCATCCAGAGGTGTCACCGCACGTGGACTAGAGCCCGCGAGACTCTACTCTATCTCAGTCCCTGCGTCATGCTCTCCTGCTGTCTGTGTTCCCACTCCACTGCTTCTGTGGAGGAGCGTTTGTCCATGATCTTTCATTACTATTTTGAGTATCTGTTCAATAAACATTGCCTTTATGCATTGCATTTGCTTCCGTCCTGTTTATAAGTACAATGTCACCTGAAGTAGTTTGCTCTGGACCCTTTCCTGTTCATCGGAGTGATAAGATATACTTAGCAGACAATCATCACACAATGGCTGGTTGTCTAAGTGGTGTCCACAGAATAACTTAGGTTTCATATAAAATTGGAAAAGCTTTTGGTGCAGACCTGACCTGTTAATGAGATATGGTATTCACACCTCCCGGGATGGTGCCGCTCTTCTCTCTAGTAATATGACACATAGGCTTAGAGTTAAACCTTGACTATCTGGGGACCAGGTCTGGAAGCAGATGGACTGGCTTAACCGACCATCTGCTAGCTTTCTCATGTCACAGAAGTCAGAAAAATCCCACATTTCACCTACATATGATCACATAGAGACTGTCTGTTGTGTCTGATCCACAAATTAGTAAATACAAAAAAACTTTCGAACCCATTGAAGAGTAAAAATTGAACTGATGTTCAATGAATAAAAAACAGATATAATACAGATGAGCAAATGATAAAGCTTGGGTTGCTGAATATTCAATCCCTTCTCTCAAAAGCACTTATTATTAACGTTATGATTACAGAACATAACCTAGATGTGCTGTGTTTGACAGAACCCTGCCTAAAACCTGATGATTACATTACCTTAAATGAGTCCACCCCTTAAGATTATTGTTATAAAGACGAGCCACGTCTGAAAGGCAAAGGTGAGTCGTTGCTGTAATTTGTAGTAATATCTTCAGTATTACTGAGAAGTCTAGTTTCAAATATAATTATTTTGAAGTTCTGGTGCTTTACATAACGTTATGTAGTGTAAATTATAAATCCAGTTTGACATTTGTGCTGGCTATTGTATACAGGTCACCAGGCCATCAGGGCACCATATAGGCTTTATCAAAGAATTTGCTGAATTTCTATCAGAGTTAGCACTGGCATAAAATAAAGTCCTAATTGTTGGTGATTTTAATATCCATGTAGATAATAAAAAAATTGCACTAGGATTGGCATTTAGAGATATTCTAAACTCTACTGGAATAAGGCAACAAGTGTCAGGCCCACTCATTGTCATAATCATACTTTAGACCTAATATTGTCACAGAATAACTGTTAATACCGTTGAAATTCTGCAGCAGAGCGATGACATCTCAGATCATCCACCTCCATAAGTACGATTTTGGCACTCCAACACCCCCAGACACACAAATCCAGTGGAGAATTTGGCCGCCCCATGGAGAAAATTGCATTGGGGTTACTTTTGTTGCAGAGACCTGGCAACCCTGTCAGCCGCTGTTCTTTCCCTGGGCAGCAAATTATAGAACAAGTGGATGCTTCGTAGCCAAGCCTATTCCGCGGCAGAGGAATGCACTCATAAATGTAGGTATTTTGTTTTAATTTACTTAAATAGTTTATAGCTAAACAAGTGTAAAAAGCCATCATTCTGCAATGCAAAACTTTTAATTTCATTTTACGAAGCAATTAGCAGACAGCTGATATTATTTATATGCAAATATTATTTACTGGGTGTGGATTGGAGTTTAGGTAACGACCCATTTGTAATATTTCCACTAGCCTCTTTTGTGTATTATACAACTAATAGCCCTAACTCCATACGAAACCCACATGAATAACACAACCAGTAGATAAGGCAATAGTCTTTTACTTTGTTGTTTATTGTAGTGCTGTCATGCAAGATGACTCCAAATGTTTTAACCAAATTTGAGCGTCCAGAAATATGATTTCTGGAGTATTTTGTATGTATGTACTGCTGCATTATATTTTTTTAAATCTTCTTAAGATTGCACTCCAGTCGTATTATTTTTCAAGTGTTCTCTTGTTTTAGGAAACTTCTGGAGAAAATGGGCCTTCTGTTACTCCCTTGCAGTTAAAAAAAATGTGACAAAGTATGAAAATTATTCACATCTTTGCTGAAATGTATTGTGCTGTTGTTAAGAGGCATGTTTATTGTTTCTGCCTTAGGAACAGGTGAGGGAGTGAGTGGGGAAACTTGGCCATCGTTTTTCCTCATGAATAAGGTGTTGGGACATGACTATTTTTGTAATGCAAGTTAAAATTTGGAAAGAAATTGTTTTATAAATTTGTTATATAAGTTAATGTGTAAACCAAGTTAATTTGTAAATCAAGTCAGTTAGAAACACCAAGAGTTTACTCAAAGTAAGGAGAGTCTAGCCTGACAAGCCAGACCCACATCAAGATGTTTGGTCTGGAAACTCACCATTGACAGGGCTCAATCCGAGGGGCGGGATAAACGGTTGCCTTTGTCTACAACCAACCAGAGCAACGTGAAGCGGAGCTCGTTGATAGATTAAACATTCACTGTTTCCGGTCGGTAAAACTCTGAACACATCATGCCTCTTGAAGAACTACTTCAATGCTGTTCTTTGTTCTTTTCTCAGAGAAAAGCTTAACTCCAAAGTTATTCTTAAAGTCTAAAGTTAAAGTCTTCCAGAGTTGCGGTCAAAGCTGATTCAAAAAAGCGCTGTTTGACAGCCTCTATGTTTACTAGTAGCAAGCAAGCACAACTCGGCCGTCATAATGTTAAGCCCCACCCACCGACTCTATATACGATGTGATTGGCCTGACCAGAGTTTGGTTTTTACAGCTCAGAAGTGTATTGAGAGTTGCTAGACAACACTTACGGTAGATTAGATTTCCTGCCGCTAGGGTGCGTCTAGATTTCAAGGCTAAGGAGCGTTTGCTTTTAGCTATTTTGTCAGCCACAGTTGGAATCAGTTTCCTGAAGAGATCAGATGAGCTCCAACAGTAGACACATTCAAATCCAGACTCAAAACACATCTGTTTAGCTGTGCATTTATTGAATGAGCACTGTGGCACTGTCCGTCTGACAGATTGCACCTTATCTTATCTATGCATCATCTTTTTATTCTCTTTAAAACGGTTTTAGTTTACCTTTGTTCTTATCTTTGGTTATTGTTATTTTATCTATATATCATACTTTTATTCTTTTTTATTCTCTTTACAGTGGTATATTTCTATTTTTTATGCATCTGTTGATTATTATTTTTGGTTAGGGCTGTCTGACTGGAAGAGATTGGAAAAAGAGAGCAGTGTGCTTTACTTCATTCTGCTTGTGGTAGCAGACAGCGGACTCAAGAAAGAAGAGGCCCTGCGGGGCAAAGGTAACGTCCCCTACAGGAGCCCATTTTGGACTGATTTATAAGCTCCAGGAGACATTGCTCCTGCTCCATCTCTTCCATCTCAGATAGGGGTACCCAAATATAGAATCAGGCAGCTAGGGATCGATTTATCACCATTTATTTTTTAATGTACTGACAGAAAATTACCAGTACATTTTCCGTTTTTATTTTTTAAAATAGTATTAAGGGAATTAGTGAAATAAATCAACTTTTTGATGATATTCTTTTAATTATATGACCAACATATGTAGTTTATTATTTATTACACATGTAGTAATTTATTATAATTTAACATTACCTTTAATACTCAGGAAAATTAATGCAATTTGAATATAATGCATACAGAGTGTACACTGCAAACAAGCGTCACACCATGGCAAAACTATAGTAGATTGACAGAACAACTGCTTTCATAATCAACGTAAATTCATTGGATAGTATGGCATATACTGGAACTGGACTGTTAAATTGGCTCCCCATTTTGCCCTGGCTATAGGCCTAAAATACAAAACGTAAGTTAAAACATGTTAGTAAAAATATTAGTTGTTATAAAGAATGCATGAAGTGGTATTTGCATGTAGGTATATTGGCAAATTTAGAGTAAAAAAAGGAAAATCTGTGAAACGCGGATTGACCACGAATTACTCCAGGCTTCTGGACAGAGGGAATCTGTCCTTGGTGCTGAAGCTGAACCCGTTTCCAAAGACAGAATACACTGTGGCAGCCATCATTATTCCCCCTTCAGTGCATTACTGTGCGTTTATTATAGGCATATACATTATAAAATAATAATATATTTCTGCATGTATTTACAGCATTACATTTTAATTAATAAAACTGTCTGTCTTCATTAAGGTGTTGTAAATACCTTTTAGCCTACATTTTGCACTATATGACTCCAAGAGACGCACTTTCACACACGACGCAGTAACTTTGACTTCTATAAAGTCCATCTGTTTCTCCACCATTTGCGTTCATTGACAAAAACAGCATAGCCCAAAAATCATTCCCATTAATACAATCTGAGAAAAAAAAGTTTGATTTCCCTCCTGAAATTTAATAAGAAAATGTGGATACTGATGTTCAGTGGAATCTGAACTCGTCTTATAAATTGTTATATTAGGCTAAATCTGCACATGAGCCCAATTATTCAATGCCATAAACAACGCAAACATCAGTTATTATTAGTCCCACATACCTGCGCTGAGACGTGCCTATGTAGCGCGCGTTCTTCAGTTCTTCTCTGAGAAAGTGTTCAACAGCCTTTATTTAATCACAGAGAGGTTTGATACGAACCTTTAAAAAACAAAACAACAAGAACAAAAAAACAAACATCTAAAACCCTTCACACATGTACATGGTGAGACGCGTCTCTCATCTTGCTGCTTAATGTTGGAGATGCTCTGACATCTCTCTCCCTCTCTCTGCACGTCACTGGCGGGTCACGGACTGACAACGACGCAACGGCTGCGTACTGTGTCACTCTTGTGTTATTGGTTTTAGATAGATGATGTAGAGTAGAAAATTGCATGTAGCGTCATGACTTATGTTATGGATGATGTATTTGGAGTAATGTTAATGTTGTAGTTTATAGAGTTTGACTAGTGGCATAAAGTTAGGAAAGCTTTGCGGCATAGCCTTTTTTACTTAGGAAGTGTGACCGACATATAAACAACAAACATATATATATATATATATATATATATATATATATATATATATATATATATATTTGGCGCTTAATATTTAGAGTAAATTAAATCTGTAATCGATAATAGGCTAATAACAACATGTGGCCAGTGTAAAAGTGGGAGATAATTCGATAATCTAGATTTCCCCGTCTACCGGGGCTTTGAAAAAGGGCTCTTGTGCGCAATAAAAAATGTACTGGTCCATGGGTGCACCATGCAGACCATGCAGGTGGTGTTTTGGGTGTCAGTAGCCTAGCTACTCTGTGGGGAGATGTCTGCATAATTAGATTACTTAAAGGTAAAAGACCCAAACACACAGGGCTTGTAAAAGTCTGAAATTGGAAAGACACACACACACACACACACACACACACACACACACACACACACACACACACACACACACACACACACACACACACACACGTTGGTCTATGTGGTTTACAGGGACTCTCCATAGGCGTAATGGTTTTTATACTGTACAAACCGTATTTTCTATCCCCTTACACTGCCCCTGCCCCTAAACCTACCCATCACAGGAAACATTCTGCATTTTTACTTTCTCAAAAAAACATCATTTAGTATGTTTTTAAGGCAATTTGAATTATGGGGACATTTGATATGTCCTCATAAACCACATTTATAGAGTAATACCAGTGTAATACCCATGTAGTTATACAAATTTGTGTCCTCATAAACCACATAAACAGGCTCTCTCTCACACACACACACACACACACACACACACACACACACACACACACACACACACACGTCTGGTTTATGGGGACTCCCCATAGACGTAATGGTTTTTATACTTACAAACCCTATATTCTATCCCCCTACACAACCCCTACCCCTAAACCTACCCATCACACAAAACTTTCTGGATTTTTACATTTCAAAATAACTCATTCTGTATGATTTATAAGCTGTTGTACCCATGTGGTACCTCAATTAGGTCGCCACAGTAACACAAGTCCCCCAGTCTGTGTGCATTCAGGTTGAAGTCCCCACAAGGTTAGAAAAACATGTTTGTTTTTGTGAAATGTGGGGACATTCCATAGGCATAATGGGTTTTATACTGTACAAACTATATTTTCTATCCCCCTACACTGCCCATAAACCTACCCATCACAGGAAATATTCTGCATTTTTAATTTCTCAAAAAACTCATTATGTATGATTTATAAGCCTTTTGAAAAGTGGGGACATGGGTAATGTCCTCATATTTCACCCTCTCCTTGTAATACCCATGTCATTTATACACGTGTCCTGATATTTCACAAAACACACACACACACACAGCTGCATTTTAATCCATAGGCAGTGCAAATTTGTAAGTCAAGGGACAAAAATCCTGTTTGAGAGGACTGAAAATAAAAATAAAATATTCAGAATGACCATTTCATGTCTTTTGACTCATAGCATTATATTGTTATCTGCACCCTTCTCATGTACATGTTCAAAATAACAGATCACCATAGCCAGCGTCAGGTTTGACTTCAAGAAGGGACATCTACAGACCGAGCTTCATTTTCCCTTCTTTATTTGCAATATCATACATTAGGTATAAATGGCAACATGGATTGCATGGAAAAGCATAGATTACGTTAAGACGACAAAGGCAAGACTAACATACACTGCTACAAAATACAACATTTCACTTGATTTGTTATCGATATTAATATAAGAAAAGAGATAGTGCTTTGGGATCAGTTCAGGACCTTGCTATTTTAGAGACAGAAAGAGAGCAAAATAAGGCATTCTGTTGATTCTGTCCTCTAAATGATAAATAAAACAATCTTCAACTCAACTGATGTCAATAAAACAGGTGGACTAAATCGCACAAAGCAAAAGGACAACAGAGTGATGTACAATACCAAACTTTACACAAAGAACAACAAAGAAATGGGGGAAAAATATTATGATAAAACGAGGAGCAAGATTTTTGCATTCATCTTCGACAAACATAACTTAAAGTACAGGAACATATGGATCGCTCATTAATGGGGAAAGAGTAATAATATTGTTTTTATATTATGGATGTCAAAAATAATTAAGAATTCATTACAATTGACAAGAGATGATTATATAAGCAGATATATTTAAAGGGACAGTTCCCCCCAAAAAGAAAAGTTTGTCACTCACCCTCATGTCATTCTAAACCTGTATCACTTACCAACAATCTCCCAATATCGTCTTCTGTGTTCTGCCGAAGAAAGTCATGGAGAATTTGAATGACATGAGGGTGAAGAAATGATGACAGAATTTATATAATTTTTTTGGGTGAACTGTCCTTTCAAGGGAAAGCTAAAGACCCGAGGCAATAAAAAAGCAGTTCATTCATCCTTTTGTTCATGTATTCAACCATTCATTCAGCAGCACAGGAATAGTAAGGAGTTGGTAAGGCAGATGGATCATCTAACAGTAGAGAAAGCTTGAAGCATGCCACGTTAAACCTGTTTTTAAAAAAATGGCTTCGCAAGTTTCTTTACAACAGCCAAGGTAGTGCACATGATTGATTGGCAGATATCACAGGGATGCAATACTGCTATCTCAGGAGCAGTAACAGCATTACGTTAACAGTACATCTACATGAGACTAGTGTACAAAATACTGGATTGAATACTGGCAATCATCGTATAGTGGCTACGCAGTTAGTGCAACACTGCTCTGGCTGGGTACAGCATGGCACTGACGCAAAGCAGGTTTTTGGAGAGACGCAAGAAAAGAAAGATGGGAGTTTGCATAAGATAATTTAGCACTGAAGGGTTTCTACAGCAAGAACATCTTATTAAATCCACAAAAATAAAAGAAAAGACAGAAGTGAGCTGATCTAAACTATAGGCATGGTGCCATATTTCCATATATTTGCGGTTATGTGGCAAAAAAAAAAAGAGGCAAAAAAAATCCACAAAACTGGTAAGTATATTAGTGCTAGAACAAAACTGACACCATGTGATTTCCCATCTGATTCATTTATCTAATTCTGAAATTCACTAAAGAATTTGATTTACTTCTCGAGTCTAAGAGAAGCAAAAGATGGGAAGAAAGACATTCAAACTACACCACAAACTACAATATAAAGACATTAAAATATGATGTTCAGAGTTACAATATTAACTATGAAAAGAGAAAAATATTTTATATGCATCTGCCTGGTTCATAGTCCATGCTGTAATAATCTTATAATCTCAAATGTATCTTTCATTGATAAAACATTCTTCATTAATGCAAACAACTTTTGCCAAGTGTATTCGTTCCGTACCCAAGCATGCAAGCACATACAAGTTATCAGACCATAGTAGGATGACAGCAGCCAATCAGCTAACACTTTAAAACCATGGAATCCAATCAGGTCACACATAACAGCCAAAGCAGTGGTGTTGTGACAAAATACAGTTGGAAAATCAAATGGGGAAAACACATTTGTAAATGGTTTCATTATGCAAAGTACAAGGTCAGAGTACACACCAATGATAACAACAGTTGCACAAATATCTACCTGAATATGGTAGCATTATATCAGCTGACTGTGTGATGACATGGTTAATACAAAACTACACATTTAAAAGGGACAATGATCACAAAAGTGGACTATGAAAGTTACTAAAACATGTAAACCAGCTAATAATTGTACTTCTGTATTGTTAAAGCAAACTCACTTTCATTCGTTTCCCTGTTGTAAATTTGCCCTAATGACATACCTTTGCAATGTAATGTCACGTTTAGTAGGTATAAAAAGGTTCTTATATTGTTTAAATAGCCTGTATTATTAACTATAAGCAAAATGTTGAAGCAGCAGGAGGAGAAAGTGTCATGATGTTACATTTTACAATAAGTCATGTTAAATCTAAACATAATGATATAAAGGTAATTCTGCAGGTACAGCAGAATTTGACATTTACTATTATATATTTACTTATATGGCGATGATTTATCAGTCTTTCTTAATATGGCTCATTGAAAGAAAATAAACAACACGCACGTGCACACACACGTTTTCTCATGTTTCCAGGACGTTTTCTACTATGGCAAAAAGATGATATTTTAAAAACACTGTGAATTAAAGGGATAACGAATACCTTTATAGTCTCACATTTTATATGGGTAAAAATGTATATCTTTTCACTGTGAAAGAAAGCCATTTTATATGAACCGTCAAGTATTCTTTAAAAAAAAAAAATCTTAAAACCTGAAAATTGTCATAAACATTTCACGTATCTAAAGCTCTGTTGGCTTGAGGACTGCGGAAATTCTTGGTACACTTTTTTTACCATAGAACAAACTAATTAAATACGAGTTGTTAAACTGGTGTACCAAATTGTCATTTCATACCTGAAATATGTGCAAATGTAAGTTATTTAAAACATTTAACAACACTCCCAATGAGAAAACACTGGAGACTCCAAAATGTGAGTACTGAATCCGACACCAGAAGTACAGAAGTACTGTAAATAGATACAGAGAAAATGGTATAGTGCTAAGGGGAAGACAGGAACCCCATCAGCTTTGGCGATAACCTATAGAAATCCTGACCGGGAAGACTGTCTTAGGAAGCACACAACTCTGTTTCTTTTATGGGACTTAGGACAGATGTGGTGAAATCATTCTGTGTCATCTACCAGTTTGATATAAGTTGGCCTCCTAGACTTTTAAAAACTGATTAGCACAAAGTCACATGGTCAGTTTGTGATGTAAACAGCTCTTCCTAAACAGAGTTTAAGTGTTACACTTCTCTCAATCTATTTTAAATTATTAAGGTAAACTCTTCGACTGGCCTACATTGAAATGATGCAAAAAACGGGAAAAATTAATTGCTATTTTTTTTTTAAACAAAAAAGATAGGAGATCACTTGAAATTATAGTGGTTTTGGTTTAACGTTTGTTAGATAAAAGGTAATGGTAAGGGCAGAGTTTTAGGGTAGTAGGTTGGTAGATTTACATTCATTGCCCCTTTTTCCGGTTTTATTCACTTTTAACGATGGAGGGGAATTGAGGGTTGACAAAGGAAAATCCATCGAATTCTGCCTGGTCGATGTTGGCGATAACCAGCTCGTCAGGAGGAGTCAGTTGAGGCTGTATGCGTGTGAAGAACTTGTCAAAGTTCTCTGCCCCCTTTCCACACTAGAAAACAAAAAAAGAGGTAGCAAGTGAGAAAAAGATCACAGAAAAGATTATTTTGACACAGCTCACTTTAATACTACAATCATATACTACAATCATACACACAATACATTAGTTACAAATGGAAAATGTCAGAGGTTCGTAAAATAGACGTAAACAATAGACATTGTAAGGCAGATAGCAATCATGGTTAATATAGTTTGACTAACTGTTTTATCTTAGGTTGGAATTCTGAATAAGATTTTTTTTCCAGGAAAGGTGTTTACATTCTTTGTAGAAAATATGGGATTTTGATGCCTATTTCTACTTCTGCTCACAATTCCTTCATGTCCAAAGCACAGATAAACACTCAAATTTCAGATTATATGCCCTAGTTCCTCTTCATCTGGATGATTCAATTGACTCTACTAGTTTGCACAGCTGAGGAAGCCAAATATACTGACACCTGACAGTATTCTGACATGAATACTCTGCTTTAATTTGTTAAAACAAGTGTAAAATGTAATGTGAAACTTCATGTATTTATTTGTTAGAATCTTATGTGTGACAAAACAACGTAATCACAATATAGGCTCACAGTTCTCATGTTCTATTTTCCATGAAAGGCATATGAATACTTAACTAAACTACTGTAAGAAGGTGGTATATTAATACCTGACACACAATTCATTATTTAGTGGACTTCTTTAACATCCATACAATGTGCATAAAAAAGTAGCAAGGGAACATTTATAATAACCCTATTTTTATGACGAATCAATGATTCAAGGTGCCGTATTAATGATATATAAATGGGTGGGTGTGCAGTTTTCAGCCCATTTATGCAAAGCTTTCACAAATTTAATTCAATAAAACAATACAATAATAACAGCTCAATGTTTAAATGAAGGCTGACAATTGAAATGGGATTGTTAACCCAAAAATGTAAATGTTGTCATCATTTGCTCACCCTCATGTCATTCCAAACCCATAAGATTTTGGTTAATCTTCGAAACACAAATTAAGATCTTTTTAATGAAAGCTTGCATCGAAACCATCCTAAATTTGATCTTATCAGCATCTCTGACTCTTCCAGATGTGAAATCTATAAATCGCAAATGATCTTGAAATTGTGTGCAGCTGAATGGTTTCAGATTTCCACCTAGTAAATGACCACTAATTAATGTCATTAACATACAAAAGAGCACCAGTCAACATCAAAATCTGACTATCTGCCACATCGAAGACTGTTTTTTTATTTTTATAAATATGAATGGTTTGTATGGTTTTTCACATTAAGATCAAATCTGTGCATATGCATATTTTATAAATGAGGCCCCAGAAAACCTAAGCTTAGATGATCCAAAAAGGTAATAAGAGAGTCTTAAAATGAATCCAAATGAATCTAACAGCTAAAACAAAGTCTTGGGACCAGATATGATTGCTATACAATGAACAGATTTAATTTAGCCTTTTATTTACAATGATTGTAGGGCTGTTTAATGATTAATCGTGACAAATCGCATTCAAAATACAAGTTTGTATTTAGATATATATCTGTGTGTGCTGGGTATAATTATTATGTATATATAAATATACACACATGCATGTGTATTATTAAAAAATATATACAGGTCCTTCTCAAAAAAATAGCATATTGTGACAAAGTTCATTATTTTCAATAATGTAATGATACAAATTAAACTTTCATATATTTCAGATTCATTGCACTGTAACTGAAATATTTCAGGTCTTTTATTGTTTTAATACTGATGATTTTGGCATACAGATCATGAAAACCCCAAATTCCTATTTCAAAAAATTAGCATATCATGAAAAGGTTCTCTAAACGAGCTATTAACCTAATCATCTGAATCAACTAATTAACTCTAAACACCTGCAAAAGATTCCTGAGGCTTTTAAAAACTCCCAGCCTGGTTCATTACTCAAAACCACAATCATGGGTAAGACTGCCGACCCGACCCTGTCCAGAAGGCCATCATTGACACACTCAAGCAAGAGAGTAATATATATATATATATATATATATATATATATATATATATATATATATATATATATATATATATATATATATATATATATATATATATATAAAGCATGTATGCCTGTGTATTCAAATATACACTCACCTAAAGGATTATTAGGAACACAGTACTAATACTGTGTTTGACCCCCTTTCGCCTTCAGAACTGCCTTAATTCTAAGTGGCATTGATTCAACAAGGTGCTGAAAGCATTATTTAGAAATGTTGGCCCATATTGATAGGATAGCATCTTGCAGTTGATGGAGATTTTTGGGACATCCAGGGCATGAAACTCATTTCCACTACATCCCAAAGATGCTCTATTGGGTTGAGATCTGATGACTGTGGGGCCATTTTAGTACAGTGAACTCATTGTCATGTTCAAAAAACCAATTTGAAATTATTCAAACTTTGTGACATCGTGCATTATCCTGCGTGAAGTAGCCATCAGAGGATGGGTACATGGTGGTCATAAAGGGAGGGACATGGTCAGAAACAATGCTCAGGTAGGCCGTGGCATTTCAATGATGGCCAATTTGCACTAAAGGGCCTAAAGTGTGCCAAGAAAACATCCCCACACCATTACACCACCACCACCAGCCTGCACAGTGGTAAGAAGGCATGATGGATCCATGATCTCATTCTGTTTACACCAAATTCGGACTCTACCATCTGAATGTGTCAACAGAAATTGAGACTCATCAGATGAGGCAACATTTTTCCAGTCTTCAATCCAGTCTTTGGTGAGCTCGTGCAAATTGTAGCCTCTTTTTCCTATTTTTCGTGGAGATGAGTGGTACCCGGTGGGGTCTTCTGCTGTTGTAGCCCATTCGCCTCAAGGTTGTGCGTGTTGTGGCTTCACAAATGCTTTGTATCATACCTCGTTTGTAATGAGTGGTTATTTCAGTCAAAGTTGCTCTTCTGTCAGCTTGAATCAGTCCCATTCTCCTCTGACCTCTAGCATCAACAAGGCATTTTCGCCCACAGGACTGCCACATACTGGATGTTTTTCCCTTTTCACACCATTCTTTGTAAACCCTAGAAGTGGTTTTGTGTGAAAATCCCAGTAACTGAGCAGATTGTGAAATACTCCGGCCCGGCCCATTTGGCACCAACAACCATGCCACGCTCAAAATTGCTTAAATCACCTTTCTTTCCCATTCTGACATTCAGTTTGGAGTTCAGGAGATTGTCTTGACCAGAACCACACCCCTAAATGCATTGAAGCAACTGCCATGTGATTGGTTGATTAGATAATTGCATTAATGAGAAATTGAACAGGTATTCCTAATAATCCTTTAGGTGAGTGTACATTATAATTATACATGGCACACACAGATACATTATGTAAATACAAACTTTTATTTTGGATGCGATAAGTCATGATTGAAACAAACATTAGAGCACATTACAAAGGGTAAACCGAAGCTCAAATGTGTGTGTGTGTGTGTGTGTGTGTGTGAGGTTCGTTCTATCATGTGATGCATGCACAAACTTCTGTGTTAATACTAGTTAATGCTCTCTATGCATGGGATTATTTGTGAATAAAAGCCTATCTTCATTTGTGTTTTAAAGATTAACCAATGTCTGATTGGAATGACATGAAGGTGTAAATGATGACAGCATTTTAATTTTGGGGTGAACTATTCCTTTAATTGTGCCTCTGTACACAAAGGTATTTTGAATTCAAGAACAGCAAGAGGTGAGAGAGAAAGAAAGAGCAGGAAAGAAAGATAGAAACGACAGAAAGAACGATGGAGTTTCCTTTTGTAAAGCTGCCAGATTCTATAAAGACATGAAGCTCAAGATGTGCCTTAAAATAGAAGACACTCCTCCCCCTTCTCATTGTATGACATATTTGAAAGGAGCGATGAATGGTGACTCAAGCACTGAGAGATATGTCCAGACATAAAATCCTGTGTCATGCTCTCTTATGAGGCAGATTTTCCCATCATATGTGGAAGCTGGTCATGTTCTTACAAGCTCTTAATCACGACAATAAACATAGACAAAGGATAAATCTTAGATCATTTAAAGCTGCAACTGTGATAATTACACAAATGCAGAGACCAGTTTTTCGACACAGAGGTCCATGTAGGGCACTCCCTACGTCAGCAGTGGAACTAATGATTGGCCAAATGTTTGAAATGGTGGCTGTGCTGAATTAAGCCTGTTTAACCCCCACCATTAGTGTGAAAGGGACAAAGGGTCTGTATTTGGCCTACTTTTTGCCATGGGAGAAAGCTGCAGTTCAGCTTCAGGATGTCCTGAGGGGATGTTAGACATTTTTTGAAAAAACAAACAAACAAACAAACAAACAAAAATACATGAAAAGTGAAAGGTGATGTTCATAACACACTCACACATAAAACATAAGAAAAAATAGGAGATGGTGAAACACGCACGTACGCACACACACTAACCCCTCTCTGTCCTGAGGGAACGTTAGACATTTTTTTGAAAACAAACAAGCAAACGAAAAAATATTACAAGTGAAAGGTGATGTTCATAACACACACACAAAAAAACATAAGAAAATAGTCACTTTTAAAACACACACACACACACACACACACACACACACACACACACACACACACACACACACACACACACACACACACACACACACACACACACACACACACACACACACACACACACACACACACACACACACACACACACACACACACCTCTTCATTTCAGTTATGTCTCCTGTGATGTGACAGAATGCCCTATTCTATGATATATGTGTGTGGGTGAGCATGTGTGCTTGTGTAGGGGTAACAACTGCAGTGTGACCCACTTTAGAAGTCATATATATGTTTGATGACTGCTTTTGCAGTTCATCCCTCTCTCTCTCTCTCTCTCTCTCTCTCTCTCTCTCTCTCTCTCTCTCTCTCTCTCGCTCACACAACAGACTCATACACACAACCATATGAAGGACAATTCATTTTAAGGCTATTTAATATGACAAATTACTCTATTTCTATCCTTTCAGTATCTTGCAAAAACATTCCCACTTCCTCCACAGGCCACAGGCGTCTCAGATAAGTAATATCAATTCATAACACGATTCATGAAAAACTGCAAGTTACCTTTACCATATATGGTGAAATTTAAAACAATGAATTATCATATAATTTACAGGGGAAAACAGTTAAAGGAAATTCCCAGAGGTCCCTGCAACACATATGATTATATTTTATAGAAATAATTAAGTTTCTTCTTATTTTTGTACATGACGATGTTTTGTGTTATTTAATGTTTATTGTATTATGTTAGTGTCAGGTGTGTTACCCTGATGTTGTTTGGTTTTTGTTTATGACCCTGTGCAACATCTATACACAATGAACTGATTCACTGTTTGACTTTTTGTTCATCGTTTCAGTACATTTTAAGGTAAAAACCAATTCTGTTAGTTCAGGCATATTGCAATATTACCTTTATATCAATTGATGAAATATACAGTTTTAAGTTGCACCTGAAACATTGTCACCTGATGGATCTGGTACAGTTAAGATTATATATATATATATATATATATATATATATATATATATATATATATATATATATATATATATATATATATATATATATATATATATATATATATATATATAGGGTATTCTCACAAAAATGTGTATAAATAGTACGAGTGTGCAATGTCGTGGAATGTATACGCCAAAACTCATTTTGGCGTGTCTATGGCACGCTGTTTTTCGCGTGCATATGATACGCATTTTATGGCGTATTATACATACGAACCCCCCACCCCACCACCCTAAACAACCTACCCAAGCGCGTGTCATATATACGCCCCACCACCCTAAACCTATATATATATATATATATATATATATATATATATATATATATATATATATATATATATATATATATATATATATATATATATATATATAAGTTATATATTATAAAAATATAAGTTATATATATATATAAGTTTAAATTTATATTTTACAGTGTTTCTAGAGCAGCATTTTTCTAATTTAGGAATTTTTAAAAGATATGAGACATGTCGTCATTTCCTGATGCAGAACAGTTATTTCATGCATTCATGACAAAATTAGATTGTATTTTAGTTGTAGAATACCTTATATTATAGACTTTATTTACTTTACTATATAGCAGTATTCATAAAGGTGTTTGGCACATTGGTTAACTTTAAATTCATTATAAAGAAAACTGCTATTTATGTATAAAGCCTTACACATTGTATACTATAGTGTATCACAAAGATCACAATTGGATCAATTTGGCAAAACTTATTTTCAATGTATATGATACCTTTGTTTAGGGGCCATATACTAGGAATTAACTTGAAATACTTTTTTAGATAAACTTCAAGTTTTCAAGTTAACTTTTCAGTTCATTGCACTAAGACGACAGTACAGTAACTTTCAGAATTTAAACCCCTGTGAAAAAAGGATAATTATTTCTAAAACTTTTAGTCAGTCAAGAACCAGAAAAACTAGAAGAAAAATGAGAGTAAACTGTTTAATAACATCCCTGTTAAACACATGCACCAATCAATGCATCTCTTAACGCATCTTAAAATACAACAACAATAAACCACCTTGCAGTGGATGCAACCCAACAAGAGCTTTCTTAATTTTTCAGTAAATCAGTCAGTATTGCATTAATACTCCCATAATAAATTGAGAATGTATAGACCTTTATAGATTGTCTTACCACTTTAGGTTTGAATGGAGGCTGTACTTCTCGGTTTGCTAGGCGGTCCCAGTCAATCCGACGGAAGAAAGCATGTTCCCTAATATCTCTCTCTCCCTCTGGGCTGCAGCCCAGGCGCTTTGAAGGATGTTTTGACATCAGCTGCAACAAGACAAAATAAAATATAATTGTTATTGTCTAATCAGGAAAAGAATCAATGTACAATAATTATAACATTTTGCAAAAAAAAAAAAAAAAAAATGTGAATCAGGAAAAACATGTTACACTGCATACAAAGATGGTTAAAGAGGAGTCAAAAAAAAAAATAAAGTTTACAATTTTAAAAAGTTGACTCTCTTTAACCTCTTTATGCCAAATTGTGACTCTATCTGAATATATATATATATATATATATATATATATATATATATATATATATATATATATATATATATATATATATATATATATATATATATAATTGTGATCTTAGAAGCTTGGTACATAATGGCACTTTATCTGCATTGCAACCTTTGCAACCACAGTTGAAGTTACAGCGGAAGGTCCGCCTCCTCTGTCCCCACTGACTTAAAACAGAAACCTTAATGCATGTGGTGGGTTTAGTGTGTGTGTGTGTGTATGCCATTGGGGGGTGGGGTGGACTGAGAATGATAAGATCTCAATGTCTCTATCGTGCTTGTTTTTGTGTGTGTTCTCAAGGGCCTGAATGAAGATAAATCATGGATGAGTGACACATGGATGAGTGAGTTTGGTGTGGAGGAACTTGACTGGCTTGCACACCATCCTGACCTCAACCCGACAGAACACCTTTGGGATGAATTAGAGACTGTGAGCCAGGCCTTCTCGTCCAACATTAGTGCCTGACCTCACAAATGCACTTCTAGAAGAATGGTAAATAAACACGGAAAGCCTTCCCAGAAGAGTTAAAGCTGCAAAAGGTGGGCCAACTCCAACACTATAAAACCCTACTGATTAAAGAATGGGATCTCATTAAAGTTCATGTGCTTGTAAAGGCAGACGTCCCAAAACTATTGTCAATATAGTTTATATGTGGGTTCTTAGTTTTCCTGTTGTTTAATACATTTGGCCAAAATCTTCTGTTATAAAAGTATTTTATTGGCTATGAAAAGATTCTCTTTTCTGCTTCCCAAATATACATAATACATTTTTTTGATTAAATTAAATGCTGTACTTATTCAAACAACAATGAACAAGTTCTTAATTTATCCGTGTACTGCAAAGAAGCAGTGATCATCTACAAATGTGAGTGGCACTTCATTTTAAATTGTGGCTGTATGAGGTTTTGACAGTTTAGGATCCACTTGAGTTACAAGGTAAAATAAATACATAAATACAGTTTTTTTATTCATCTTATTATGTATTTTTTTCTAATCAAACTGTTTTTGGAACCATAATTTCCCTCAATCCAGACTGCTCAGTTAAAATATGCAACTCAACTTGATGGGTTAAATTTACTCATCCTGTGTTCTGTCCAAGCGGTAAGCTCCCGCAGTTTCTCTTGAAGCCAATACAGAAGTGACTTAAACTGCAATTCACAGACTGACCACTAGGGACAGGCTCCAGAAGGGAGCAGAATCTCATTGAGCTCTATGTATTTTAACTTTGTATGGCCAACTTTATAGCAGAAAAAACATGTTTACAACCTGGTAAAAATTGCGATTTTGGTCTTTACAACTAATTTTGCCCTTAATGACAACTGTGAGGCGGGTGAATTTTTTTATACCTCCTTCGTATACTTATATATAAAACCTTAAAGTTTTGTATAATTAAGGGTGTGGCTCCTTTGAGTGACAGGGTGATTGTCGTTTGTCTGCTGTCTATCAGTCATTACGTCACCTCAGTTCCGCCCACAACGCCTCTTATCCCATTGTCAGTTAACCGGGAGTGACGCGTTGACAAGATGGCCATATTTTTTTTTTTTACAGTCTATGGTTCTGTCAAATACTTACTCAGTGTTGGTTTGCCAATTGGGTTATTTATGCATATGTCTCTTGTTATGATCTCAAAGACAGCCCACTGAACTGAACGGATAGCTTGAATTTAAACAGGTTAAATATATTGGCAAACTCCTAGCATTTGCTGCTGGTGCTGCAGAACATTCGATTCACAGCACAACTTTACATCAGATATGGACAAGAAGACTGGCCTCATTTTAAACTAAGTAAATGATTTAAATTACAATTTAAATGAATGTTTATGAAACAACTGTCTGTCTAAAAAATTAATTAGCTACTTTTAATTGTATTATGGATAACGACAATTAAATAAAAGTTGAGCAAAATCAAGATCCTGCATACAGAATATGAGCATAATACTAACAGCTAGCTACTCTCAAGACATACTCAAATTAATGTGTTTATTCTCTGTGTTCATGGTAGAGCTGTTCTGTTGATAGGAGAGGCCAATTGGATTGTTACACATCCATCAGTAAATCTCAGACTGTAAAGTGAACACAAATCTCTAGAGTCATAATGGGGAAAATGAGTGGAAGTAATGGACAGAGAGGTGAAAATATTTGAAAATGGTCCCACTTTATTTTAAGTGTCGTTAACTACTAAGTAATAACATTTAAATTAATCATTTTATACAAATGCACTTGAGTACATACATGTTTTTACTAGGGCTGGGCAAGTTAACGCGTTATTATCACATTAACACATCAATTAATTAACGCTGACAATTATTTTATCGCGCATTAACGTAGTTATTTATTATTATATTGAAAGGCCGTTGCTCACTGCCTTTGAATACACATACAGACAAACCATTGGTCACAGGAGAATACAGAGCTGTCTGTAGCCTAAACCAGGGGCTTGACATTCTTTGTCTGGGACAAATGGGACAAATAAAATATAAAAATAACCAGAACCGTGAGAATGATTCATATTTTTTTTGTTGTTTTTATTGTATTCAATATAAATATCGATTGATGAGTGTCTCTGCCTCTGGTAACAAAGCCGCGTTGAGGCTCGCGTGCTGTCTCTTTGTGAGACATTCGTGGAGAAATCAAAACAATTGAGCAGCAATATAAACTCACAGAAGAAACATAGTGGGGTAAAACATACTGGAGTTTTTTGTAGTTGTTGATATTTATGATATTGTTAATAACACAAGTCGACTTTACAGTCGTGAATTGTGTTGCATGAATGGTGTAGGCTAGTTCAATAAACAAGTAGCCTAATTAATATTAAGTTACTCAAATTTTAGATCCAAACAACCTTTTTTTTTTCCATTTCACCCATGATTTCACCGACGAAAATAGTTCCAAAAGAAAGCAACACTCAGAGTTTTGTTACAAATGAATGAATCATTTGAATAAACGACTCAATGACTCACTTATGAAGACGATCACTTGCTGCCCCCTATTGGTGGTTTAGTTTCATGTTTAAAAGTATAATTGCATGTTTTCATTTAGAACATCAATCTTATAACATTATTTATTGCAGCTGTATTTTTTGCAATTTAAATTATTTAATTTGATTGGTAATAGCCTATAGTGTTTTTACTATTATAACTGAATTTATTAATCAAATGTAAGAATTTAACATGAAAGATGATTCATACATTTAATAAGATTAAAAAAAAAAGGCTTTTTAAATAACGCCCTGCGATTTAAGTAGGCCTATGTAAAAGCTGACAGAACACTGATGAGAATATTACTACAGAAACAATATATGTATAATGCCACCAATTTAATTTAATTTGATTAAATTAATGTTTAAGTTGATATTTACAAGAAATATTGTAACTGTTACTAACTTTTAATTGCTAACTTTTAAATTTTAAAAAGCACCTTATTTGTTTAAAGTGTTTGCGAACCATATGTTATTGCACTTTTGTTCATTAAGCAGCACTTTTGTATTCATTATTGAATTTTGCGCATACTGCGATTAATCATGATTAATCACAGAAAATAATTACGTTTTACCTAAGTCACCTTTTTGAAATTACTGTAACTAATAATTTTATTACATCTATAATTATACTATTGAACCTTCCCTTACCCCTTAACCCACCCTAAACTTAACCATACCACCAAACCTGTCCCTAACTTTTACCTGTATCCAATCTCAATAGCAGAAAAAGTGTTCCCTTTCTCTCGATGCTGTATACTCATACGTATTGAGAAAACATATTTGTTTGACCGGTTGTGAAGCATATTTGCAAACAAGTCAAGAACTTGGTTTTAAATAACCTCTGCTAGTGACGTCATTGGCCTCCCTTTAGAGTAATGGTCACTTTATGCGACTTAGCCGTAGTACTAGAGGGGCTGGTAGAGACCCCTTTTGAGCCACTCAATAAATAGCCTGCCCTCCTATATACTTCCGCTCAGTTTTCATTTTCCTTCAGTACTACATCTGGGTCTGTGATGTATTCTTAGGTGTTCTCCGAACAAATTTTTACCGGTCCAATCAGCGAACAGAGGGAGTGGCTGAGAACGATGACGTTGATGTTGTGCACTAGTTTGAGTTGTAGTTCAGTAATGGTGGCAGAGAAAGATGCAAGCAAAACCATTAATTCCGTTGTGGCACTTCTGCCGAATATTTCATCTGTTATTTGGATGCATTTCTAGACTTGTATTTCTTTAAAATGCTGGCAAGTATTTACAAGACCAATACATTTTATCACCGCTCAAACAAATTAAAATAAAAGCACATGAACATTTTAATTGGTCCGTTATTTATAGCAGTATTTATTATCATATACCAAGTATATGACATTTTATTTACAGCATACAATCATGTTTATGGAGCATGAGAGCAGCGTGTTCCCGATCACAAAACTCTCCCCTCCACCGTGAATAACACAATCACAATCAGAATGCACGTGTTTTAGGTTCCCTTTCACTTTTCACGCTCAATGGAGTATTTCTGTGTCAAAAATACTCCTTCCGGTTTCTCACAAGGTTCTGAGAGTTTTTTTTGAGTATGGGTCCGCTTGACGTCGACAGAGCGGAATGTCCTTGTATGGGCCGTGCGGGCTCTTCTCCCGGAAGGGTGCATGCGCGAGTGACCAGAGCGAGAGAAGAAATGCACAGCGCCCATAAACACTGCTCTCACTGCTGTTTCAGGACTTCACCAAATCAACAACGTCACCAAAGAAGTGTGTTTTTGAAGGAGCGGTGACGATAAAGGTTCACGATAGTGCTTTGGAAGCAGGTGGTGAGTAAAACTGCTTTAAATGTCTATGCTGTTGGCTATCGTCGCGTGAGTAAACAACAGTAAACAACATGATCGTATAGTTAATTTATCAATGAAGCATGCGATGTAACTTATGGTGTTGTTTAAATACATTTGTTTAGCTGACCACTATAGGTGTCTGTTTGTTTATTGTAAAACCACCCAAAACATAAACCTAGGTGACGTTCACACAAAGCACATTCAAATGCACTTCTATGTAACACTATAACAGTCTGACGTGCAAAACCGTTTTGGTTGCTACTGCTAAGGTTTAGTCGCATACAATAGTCCATAAACCAAATCATGTCCTCACAATCCACAAGTAAACAAACGCAGATGTTGACAAGCCACTAAATACAGTACATACCACTGAGACGGACGTCCTGATGTTGCTGCTTCTCCTGTTCAATTTATTTCAGGATCATATATGTATTAGTTGAATCTGATTGATAGCCATGGTTTATTTAGGGTAACGTTGCTTGAAGACTCGGTACAGCCTATCTTTCTTTTATAAATATAATAAAACTAAAGACTTTATTATACGGAGATATGAAGGATGCAATACTACTCTATAGGTACTCAAGATTCACCCCCCCCTTTAAAAAGTAACTAAGTACTATTTGTTCTTTTTTAGGTAGTAACTTTCATCAACACTGGACCTAACAAAATGCAATGAACTTTACAAACTTCAGCAATTCCAGCAGCTTTTTGGTTCTAGAAGGCACTAATTTGAACAGCCTGTTAACTAAAATAAAAGGTTTCATCATTTTTTGTTATTATTATTATAATTATGATATATTATGATGACTTAAATTTGCCAGAACATTTATTTCAGGCACATTTCTAAATCATTATCCCTGGGAATTTCTAGGTCAGCTTCTGAAAGCCACTATATATCCATTAGTATGTGGCATAGGTTATAACACACACACACACACACACACACACACACACACACACACACACACACACACACACACACACACACACACACACACACACACACACACACACACCATAATACACAGAAATAAAAACAGATGAACTTAAACCTCTTACACTGACAGCGTAAAGACAGAAGATAACAGAGAACATTATACAAGTGAGATAGTGTGCGATGACACTGATAATTTGCTCTGTTGTGTCCTGCTTGCACCATCAACTCGTTCTCTACTAACAGGATGTTCTTATAAAAAAGGTATCATGGTATTATTGAAAGTCCATTGAAGTATACTGAAAAATTCAATATGTGAAAAAAAGTTTTTTTTATTTCTCAAATTATTGACAATATCTTCTGAAATGTTTATTATGGAAAGTTTCATTTATTAAAAGTTTATTTCATGTTATTTTGTACTTTCAAATTAATCACTTGATTGTAGTGAGTCACTCTTGAAATGAGTCATTGGGTTTATTAGTGAAATCTTGGTTAATTTATGTATCCGTCATTTTATATTGAAACCAGATATTGTAATTGTATATTGAATGTATTGAATTCTATACTGTACACTCACCTAAAGGATTATTAGGAACACCATACTGTGTTTGACCCCCTTTTGCCTTCAGAACTCCCTTACAGCGATGAGCATATGGCTTTGAATCAGTAGAAACCCTGGAGTATAATCAAATGATTGTGCTTCCCCCTTCATATCCCCCTGCGACAAGAGATTTATGCATTTTATGTCTGGAAAAATTCCTCCCGTGACGCAAATTGACGAAATTTGCGTCATCTTTGGAATGTTTGGCCAGAGGCTAAAGACTACAGCCAGCAGAGGGAGCAATTTCCACATGTTTTCAACCCGCACATGGGGGATGGAGATCTCACTCACAGCACAGCTCGCAGCTGCAGGCATTGATTTAAACGGATGCTAAGCAATGTACAGGTCCTTCTAAAAAAATATTGTGAGCATATTGTGATAAAGTTCATTAATTTCCATAATGTAATGTTACAAAATAAACTTTCATATATTTTAGATTCATTACACTCCAACTGAAATATTTCAGGTCTTTTATTGTTTTAATGCTGATGATTTTGGCATTCAGCTCATCAAACTCAAAATTCCTCAAAATCTCAAAAAATTAGCATATCATGAAAAGGTCCTCTAAACGAGCTATTAACCTAATCATCTGAATCAACTAATTAACTCTAAACACCTATTAAAGATTCCTGAGGCTTTTAAAAACTCCCAGCCTGGTTCATTACTCAAAACCGCAATCATGGGTAAGACTGCCGACCTGACTGCTGTCCAGAAGGCCATCATTTGAGATGGGAATTTGGGGTTTTCATGAGCTGTATGCCAAAATCATCAGTATTAATACAATAAAAGACCTGAAATATTTCAGTTGGCGTGCAACGAATCTAAAATATATATTATATATATATTAAATATTTCCTCAGCTCTCATCACAAGAGCTCATTAGCTCATTTATGACGTTAAATGTAATCTGACTCCTAATCTGAGTTAGTGCTGTGAGACTCACGCGGCGACTCAAACGTCCGTTCTCTAACTCAGTCACAGTAATCCAGTAGCAGTGGCTTTGGGAATGGCCTCACAGGGCCGCAAAGCATTCTGGGAATTGTAGTCTTTCATCCCCATGAGACAAAAATACATTTTCTGTCTTTTCCCAGACTAGAAGGCACTAAATTCAAAAATAATTTTACATTTCTACTACATTAATGACCCAGTTTAAATGCAGATTCATCTTTCCAGCGCTGAAGTACCCATTTAATTCTACAGGGCATTGATTCAACAAGGTGCTGAAAGCATTCTTTAGAAATGTTGGCCAATATTGATATGATAGCATCTTGCAGTTGATGGAGATCTGTCCAGGACATGAAGCTCCCGTTCCAGCACATCCCAAAGATGCTGTATTGGGTTGAGATCTGGTGAATGTGGGGGCCATTTTAGTAAAGTGAACTCATTGTTATGTTCAAGAAACCAATTTGAAATGATTCAAGCTTTGTAACATGGTGTATAATACTGATGGAAGTAGCCATCAGAGGATGGATACATGGTGTAAAGCCCTGCATTTATGCCTGAGCCCGACGGGCCCCGACTTTTTTACGCCCCTAGGGCCGGGCTTCGGGCCAATTTTAACATCATACCTAAAACGCGGGCCGGGCTTCGGGCCTTTTTTAGGCATCTCCTTCGTTTTATATTTATTTTATTAATTAAAAGGAACAATGAGATATTCTGCGCTGGTGGAAACAACACGAGACCATAATAGCTAACGCGACTGTCAAGATATGGCTCTCACAGTGTTCAGAGCATAGGTTCAGAGTCAGCGCCAGCAGCAGCAGCGCGCTTTTCTTGTGAGCATGGCGTTTCCATTGGGTGTCATCCGCAGGGCTTTATGTTAAATATAAATATATTGCCTATTGATACAGCAAAGACAACGTCGGCATTAGCCGGCCCATACCATATCCATGGTATTGACGGCAAAAGGCTACAGAATATTTTGTTCTATATAGACAGGTTTAATATTTCAAAATCGATAATTATGTTTTTTTTTATTATTACAATTAGGCCTATATCTGCATTTATGTTAACCTACAGACTTTCAAACATGAAAATGTCATTTTTATTAATATGTATTCGTGTCAAAATGGCATATAAACATCTTTTCCTATTATATTTCGCCTGGAAACGCTTCCAACACGCTCGCGTGTCGCGTGAAAATAGGCGTATCTTCTATTTGAAGCATGCACGCGTTTACCGCGCGGCTCGGACCGACGCAGGCAGTGTGCAAGTTCTAACCGGTTAACATGGGAGCCAAAATAAAAACGGACACGCCACGCAGCCAAGACACGCTTGCAGTGTGTCCCCGGCGTTATGGCCTTTTCACAACTGGTTCCTTCATTCGTTATCTCTGACCAGGTATTTATCTGATTGCGAAATGACTAAATGATCTTACCAGTGCGCTTAGGTCGCGCTTTCTCTTATGTGGTCTTTGAATTTGAAATGAGCTGCTGAATAAAATGCATCTAATCTTATGCTTTCGTTGCTGTAAACTCCGTTAAATGAGCATATACCATGGGAATTGAAGATCGGATTTACATTCATTTTGCTTAGGTGTAAGGTAGGCTATAAGACAACCAGCATGTTCTTTGTTTATTTTTATTTTTTTTAACTCCGTTTGCGAGAGCCGGGAGCAGAATCAGCCTGCCTCAGCTCGTCAAAAATGCCCTTTACTGTGGTGGTAATAGTAGGCTTGAAGTGTTTTATATCTATGGATTTTAAGTCAAGAGTTGATTTGAGAGGCTAAATCGATTAAACATGCGGTTAACTCACTGTCGGCCGCTGGCCGCTTGGTCGTCAGAAATTTTTCCTATTCAGTACTCTTCACAAACTTTCACTCAGTGAAATTTAAGATATACTGATATCAAATTTTATATTTGTATCAGAATGATCTTAGATTCAAAGTAACCTAATGACCTGGTTTTGGGAATAATTTGGCTTTCTTCTTCAGAAATATATCCACCACATTTGTATGATATATAGTTCTTGTCAGGCATGAAATGAGCTAATAAACCTGTGCTTTCTGGCCTCAGCCACACACATCCATCGTTCTAGGGATGCAAAGTCTGTAACTAAGTCAAGAACTCTAGAACTCTTTGATTACATTCATTTTGGCCTTGAATACCTTTATTTACCAGAAAAATAAATCTTTAGCCCATATTAGGAACCTCATTAGAGAGAGAAAATATGGAATCAAGAAGAGAAGTCATGCTGCAGTTCAGTTGGGCTTTAGAACCTGGAACAATTTATGGCAGAACTCACCCCTTTGCAGATGGAAACTGCTTCTTTGGACATGGCTTTAGGGTAAGAGACGTTGTGCTCCATAATGGACTGGAAAAGTTCATCTTCATCCTCACCATCAAATGGAGGCTTAAAAGGAAAAAAAGAGAGCAATCAAAATCAAATTAAAATAAATATGATCAAGTATATATTGTAATACTACATACAGTTTCTTAAACTGTTGCACTCTTCAAATGTGGCATTATAGAATTTACCTTAAGCTTACCCTTACAAAAAAGTATAATGGTGTTACATACAATGTGGAAAACATGGTAAGATCATTATGTTTGAACAATGTGGTAACACCATAGTATTATTTGAAGGACCTTATTGTACAGTTTAGATGTATGGTATATGAATACACAAATGAAAGAGTGCCTTGGTTAATACTGAAGTATCATAATATCACCAACAGAGTTCTTTTTTATAATTATACTATTAAAGTTACAGTAAGTTTTGAAAAAGGCTGTTGAAAAGTGGATCTGACAGAGCACTAAAACACACTTGTAGCAATCAGCAGTAAGGGGCGTATACACTCATGATGGGGAGGAGAGAGAGCTCAGTGCACAAGAAAGAACAACTATAAAAAGAGAGAGAAAATACAATAGAGAAAAAGGACAGGGGAATATAACTTTAAATAGAAGGGTTACGATCAGGCAAAAGGTAGCATCCGCATTAATATCAGCGCTCTCCAGCAATGCTGGAGAGACCTTTATGTAAGGTTGGTCGAGTTGGTCTCTTGACACTGCGTCACCAATAGGTGTTGCTATAGGTTATCCCTCCTTCCTCGAATCACATGAAGCTTTACAAAATCAGTGAAAATCCACCCGCCAATGGCGTTCAAGCGCTAGAAATAGACGTGGACTCTTGCATTTTAGGGCGGTGCTGAATGCCACTGCCTCAGAATCTTTTATTTCAGCTCCAAGAAGCCATCTACAGCCGGGGGACGGTGCCCCAATGTCTCCTCCCTGGCAATATCCTCGCAGAAGTGCTGTGAACCGAGCGCGAGATTGCAGCTAAGGTTCTAAGCATAGACCCTTGTTCTACTATACAGGCTAAGCAACCCTATCTAGAGTGCATGTCCATGTACAAAGCACAATCCCTTCAACTCCTCACTCACACGATATATAAAGCCCCCGTCTCAGTGCAGCAGTCTGTCGTGTACAGGAGACAAATTCCCGGCGCTCACATGATATAAACAGCCCATCTCAGTGCAGCGATCGTGTCCAAAAGAAAAATTCCTGCCACTTACATGATACAAAAAGCCCGTCTCAGTGCAGTGGTCAACCGTGGACAGCAGACAAAAACCTCTGATAAACAGATGCTCTGCACTGGAAAGAGCTTGCTCTTTTCCCAGTTGACCTAAAGCCACAATCGGAGCAGGTGCCTGAGTACCAGGTTCCTGATTCCTTTGTGCACACAATAGATCTCGAGAGTGAGCTAGAATCAGCTAGTCATCGGGATAATCGAGAATGTGAATCCCTACTTCCCTTACTGGGGCAAGGTGAGCACCTGCAACTTTGGTGAAGACGTGAGGAGACAGGGACAGCCCCGAAGGGGAGGAAACGGTCTGTGTCGAGGCCAGATCGCTACATGGAAATACACATCCATCAGGTCTATCGCCACAAACCAATGACAAAAGCATGTCAGAATGCACTTATGCCTCAAAATCGTAAATGGGGGCCTGTGTGGGGTCCGATTCAGAACTTGCAAATCTAGGATTGGTCGTAGCTCAATGCCTTTTTTGGCATAATGAAGTAAGGGCTGCAGAAACTTGGCTGGAGGGTCAGGCTTTTTTGTGTCCTTCGCCAATAGAATGACAATTTCCATACGCAGGACAGGGGCGACAAGGCCTGGCACCGGAAACCGGCTGGTGGCGGGTGAAGCTTTGCATCCTCAGAATGCATCACACGGACCTGTGAGGAGTTTGTGAGTGCTGTGGCCAGACATGATGAAGCGAGGGGATTACATGTGACCCATGGAGTGTGGAAGTTGGTCTATCATTGATAATTTAGCTACCGCTGCCACTTGAGCGAGTGAAAACCAAACCAAAAGAAAAGGGAACAGGGAGCGGGGGGAAGGAACAGTGCTATCACTGAGTGGCCCTTCTCATAGGGAGCTTAAACGCCTTCTTCATTATTAGTAGGCTTGCTACGATAGTCGGTGTTGCTGTTGTTACCGGTGTTCAGACTAGTGTTGTCAAAAGTACCGACCATGATACCAAATCGGTACTGAAATGTTTAAAATGTGACGCTTTGAGCGCTGCTGAGCTGTGCCTGTGATTGGCTATAATGATCAACGCACAGCAGCGGTTTGAAAGAACACGGAAGTGTTTGAAAATGTTTTGAAAGCGGGAGCAGGAGCGTGTTTTGAAAGCGGAAGCACAAGCAGGCGTCGACCAGCGACCGGTAGGCTGATAGACACCTGCATTCAAACGCTCCGTGTCTATCTGTGTAAGCTCTCTGTGAAAAGCGCCATTGATGTATTTTTACAACATGTTTGTGAAGCGCAGAAAAGCGCCTATTAAAGTGAGTTTGTCATTACGGTGGTGTTGTGTTTTTCATTAAAGGGTTACTTCAGCGATTAGCATATGGCTTTGTATCAGTAGAAACCCTGGAGAATATTCAAATTATTGTGCTTTCCCCCCTCATATCTCCCTGAGACAAGAGATTTATGCATTTTATTTCTGGAAAAATTCCTCCTATGATGCAAAATGACGATTTTTGCATCATAGGAGGAATGTTTGCCCAGAGGCTAAAGACTACAGCCAGCAGAGGGAGCTATTTCCGCATGTTTTGAATCTGCGCATGGGGGATGGGAGATTACACTCAGCTGGCAGGGAGAAGTCAGCTTGCAGACAGGATCATTTAAACGGAGCTATGGTGAGCAATGTAAGTCTTTTAACTTCTCAAATTCATTTCTATGAAAGTTAAGCTTGCAAAGGCATGAACTGAAACGCGTGCCAGACTGAACTCGCGTTGTGAATGTATGCCGCGAATGTAGTCGCGATTACCTCAGCTCTCATCACTGGTGCAGTCAGTGCTCAGTGCTGTGATACTCGCGCGGTGACTCACTCATTATATTGAACAGACACGTTCAGTTTTTAATTGTAGTGTCTTCTCTAACTCAGTCACAGTAATGAAGTTGGTGGTGTTGGGAATGGCCTCACAGGGCAGCGAAGCATTCTGGGAATTGTAGTCTTTCATCCCCATGGGACAAAAATACATTTTCTGTCTTTTCTCAGTCTAGAAGACACCAAATTCAAAAATAATTTCACATTTCTACTGCATTGATGACCCAGTTTAAATACAGATTCATCTTCCCAGCGCTGAAGTACCCCTTTAAGTATAATAGGCTAATGGACCCACAATTCAAGCAAACCGCCCCTGAATTGGCTTTAATTCAAAACCGAAACTAAAATGCACACAGCCTCGCAGAGGCCGCACTTATGGAGGAACTGTCATCCATCCACGGCCTCAAGGAGAGCGCATTTATGGACGACCTGTCATTCACGGTGTGTGCGCTGGTGCGATTTCAGTTCATTGCTATGGAAGCTTAACTTTCATAGGAATTCATTGAAAGCTCTCGCTTTGCTCTGCTCCGTTATTATTGCCCGAGCGGCCGTGTGTATGTTACTTTCGGTTACATAGAATTAGTGATTTAAAAGCCCAGTTGGTGATACCGGTATTACCGGTGTTGTCACACATTGATTAACTGGTAGGAGCATTTCCACAACATCACATCCCTAGTTATTAATGGTTATCTGACTAGTGAGCTACATTGCTTTTCTGTGGGCCGAGAGCCTGCGATGTGACTTTCGTCACTTTAAGAGCAATGTCAGTCATCAATCCTGGCTCAGAACTATCCTTGCACAGTTGTTTGAGTTGTTTGATGTGTGACAGCTCATTTTATACCTATATGAATGGGGGAGTAGTGCACACAAATTCCACTCTCCAATTCTCATTGGCCTTTTCTAAAGTAATAGAGGTGTTTGGGGCTCCCAAGTGTGACCCCCCCCCAGTGTCAGCATTTCGACAACACGTCAAAGTGATTGACAGATAGGGAACTTTAAATTGCCACTAATAATAGAGAATAATACAATAAAGAACCTTAGATATATACTGTATTATGATGAGTTATCTTCATATGAGTTATCTAGTTGACTTCATGATATGGACTAAAAACAGACTGTGCATGATAAAACTCTCTGATTACAGTAACAGGTGTCAATATTATATATTTCTGACAACAAAGTTTTAGCACATGTTAATTATTTCTGTTATATTCTTTTAAATCTATCCAAACACATAGACTTCCATAGACTATATTACAACAGAGCAAACAATGGTATCATAAAACAGTTATAAGTAACAGTTTTCAATGTAAAATTTGATGGTTATAAACTTCTGAACTCACTTGTCCCGCCAGCATCTCGTACAGCAGGACTCCATAAGCCCACCAGTCCACAGAACGGCCATACGGCTGATAGGCTATTATCTGAAAACAGACAGCATAAAAAGATTACAGAAAAGACTACAGGTTAATATTAAAGATCAGCATACAATCAACAAATGTGTTAAATGTAATCACATTACTGTTTCAGAAAATCAGCTTTCCAATATTCCCCTTCCCATAATCACACATCTCCACTAAAAATAAGTTGTTTTTTTTTGTCTTGTGATCCAGTCCAAATATGTAAATACGAAAACAAAATGAATTCATCAGATCAGCAAAGCTGTAAGATATTTTGGTTGAAGAACTTTAAATGATTAAATTATATCACCTTGGTGTATATTACTATAGTGAAATGATACCACTGTTAATGTTTCACAGCACTGCAATAATTCTTGATATTAGAGAAATAAATATTTAGGGGTACAATTCTTTAAGCATGAAAGCAGACCCGGATACAAAACATAACCTAACATGCTCTTTTATTTAATAAACCAAGGAATATGCAGTTGAACTTAGTTGGGTGCGGGTATGGGAGAGCATGTGTAGGAGTAAATGATCAATAATGAAAACACACCTTTTGCCATATCCCAGAATTTCACACAGCGTATTAACATGCAGTCAGCTTTCTTGGCTGATGCAGTTCATAGCACATTCAGTGCATGTGTTTGTATGTGGCATCACACTAACACTATGTGACAGTTCTAGATCATAGCTGTAGCTGCTCAAGGTTTTGTTTATAGCTTTAGTGGCTTTTTTTTTGCATGTTAGTATAGAGCTGAGCTCAGGGAATGGATTTAAACTCCAAACATTCCTTCCTCTTGAACTTAACAAGGATCTATTTATTATGGTATTTAACTTTATTAATTAACATGAACTAAGATTTATACATTTTGTAGGTTAAAGGTTAAATTCAACATTTAATAATAATACAAAAATTTGATTATTATTATTATTATAATTTTTGTATTATTATTAAATGTTGAATTTAACCTTCTACAAAATGTATAAATCTTAGTTCATGTTATCTGGTAGCATTAGTTAATGAACAATTGCATTTTTATTAACTAACACTGACAAAGATAAATAAATGTTATGAAGAAATATATTGCTCACTGTTATTATGTTAGCTAATGCAATAACTAATTTCAACAAATGAGAAATTATTGTAAAGTATTACCATAAAATTTTTGCAATGTATTTTTGAGAAACAGGCCAAACTGTAATTAGCTTGTTTTGAAAACAATAACAGTCAACAATCAACTCAATAAGATCAAAAAAATATTATATCGAGAATTAACTTATGGCAATATTACTTTTAAAGTCATTATATTTTAATAGTTATTAATAATTTATGATAATAAAGTCATTAGCAAATCAGTTTTTTATTAGTGTGATTTATTTTTTCTTCTTGCATGGCATTAAAACACTGTCATATATGGAAAAAGAGACCATATGCACACAAACATAAATACACACCATCAGTTTAGTGTCATTTCTCCTGGTATAAACATAAATCAGAGTTCTATTTTTGTAGATTTAAAAACAAAATGTGTGCATGTCTTTGTGTGTATGTTAGTGACCGTTTGTCCTCCAGTCTTTTGTTCAGAGCATTCTCTCTCTCTCTCTCTCTCTCTCTCTCTCTCTCTCTCTCTCTCTCTCTGACCTACATATTATGCAGTGGTAATGCATGTTATCTGGGAACATGTAGCTGCATGTTAACTTGAGTGTAAAGTCTATGTCAAAGGTAGAACCGCAGTAACACACATGGCTAACCATACATTTATATATATATATATATATATATATATATATATATATATATATATATATATATATATATATATATATATATATATATATATATATATATATATATATATATATAAAACAAATTTTCAAGCACGTTTTATGATTTTATGATATTAATGGATGCCAGTTGTTTATTTACAGTGCTCAGCGTAAATGAGTACACCCCCTTTGAAAAGTCAAATTTTTACCAATATCTTAAAGGGTTACTTCAGCGATTAGCATATGGCTTTGTATCAGTAGAAACCCTGGAGAATATTCAAATTATTGTGCTTTCCCCCCTCATATCTCCCTGAGACAAGAGATTTATGCATTTTATTTCTGGAAAAATTCCTCCTATGATGCAAAATGACGATTTTTGCATCATAGGAGGAATGTTTGCCCAGAGGCTAAAGACTACAGCCAGCAGAGGGAGCCATTTCCGCATGTTTTGAATCTGCGCATGGGGGATGGGAGATTACACTCAGCTGGCAGGGAGAGCTCAGCTTGCAGACAGGATCATTTAAACGGAGCTATGGTGAGCAATGTAAGTCTTTTAACTTCTCAAATTAATTTCTATGAAAGTTAAGCTTGCAAAGGCATGAACTGAAACGCGTGCCAGACTGAACTCGCGTTGTGAATGTATGCCGCGAGTGTAGTCGCGATTACCTCAGCTCTCATCACTCGTGCAGTTAGTGCTCAGTGCTGTGATACTCGCGCGGTGACTCACTCATTATATTGAACACACACGTTCAGTTTTTAATTGTAGTGTCTTCTCCAACTCAGTCTCTGTAATCAAGTTGGTGGCGTTGGGAATGGCACAGGGCAGCGAAGCATTCTGGGCATTGTAGTCTTTCATCCCCATGGGACAAAAATACATTTTCTGTCTTTTCTCAGTCTAGAAGACACCAAATTCAAAAATAATTTCACATTTCTACTGCATTGATGACCCAGTTTAAATACAGATTCATCTTCCCAGCGCTGAAGTACCCCTTTAATGAACACAACAATGATTTCCAAAATGTTACAAGACTAAGTTTCATATAACACCTGTTTAAATTATAACATGGAAATAAGGTTAATAATATAACTTAAATTACACATGTTTGAGTTTAACTCAAATTAGGGTCATGCAAAAAAGAGCACACCCCACTACTAAAACTACATCTAGTACTTTGTATGGTCTCCATGATTTTTAATGACAGCACCAAGTCTTCTAGGCATTGAAAGAAACAGGTTGCCGGCATTTTGCAACATCTATCTTTGGATGCTGGACGGAGAGTGATGCTCAACTTGTCTCTTCAGAATTCCCCAGATGTGTTTGATGTGGTTCAGATCAGGAGACATACTTGGTCACTGAATCACTTTCACCCTGTTCTTCTTCAGAAATCCAACAGTGGCCTTAGATGTGTGTTTAGGATCATTGTCATGTTGGAAAAGTGCACAACGACCAAGAACACTGAGCATCTTCTCTTTCAGTATAGAGCATTGCACCTGTGAATTCATGATGCCATTAAAGAAATGCAGCTCCCAGACACCATGCAGCACTCATGCAGCCCCACATAAGGACTCTGTCACCATGTTTCACTGTAGCAACCATGCATTTATCTTTGTATTCCTCTTTGCGACGCCATACGGTTTTGAAGCCATCAGTTCCAAACACATTTATCATGGTCTCATTATTCCAGAGTATAGAGTACCAGTAGTCTTCATGAAAGAGTCTTCTTTTGTCAGCATGGGCCCTGGCAAACTCTAGGCGGGCTTTTTTTGTGCCTGGGCTTTAGGAGAGGATTCTATTGTGGATGGCACCCATGCATGTCATTCCTCTGCAGTGTATACCATATTATGTCACGAAAAATAGTCACCCCAGTTTGGCTTTTTTTACTTTAGATAACTGCATGCTGATTTTCTTCAACCTTTCTCATCAGACGCTCCTGCTGAGGTGTTAACTTCCGTGGATGGCTTGGACATCTCTGTGAGATGGTTGCAGGTCCATCTTTTTGTTACATTTTTGTACCACTTTTGCTACAGTATTCTGATTGATAAGTAAAGCTTTGCTGACTTCTAGTAGCCTTTACCTTCCTGGTGTAAAGAAATGATTTTCTTTCTCAGGTCTTATGACATTTCTATTTCATGTGGTGCCATTACTGACAGCATTAAATGGGAAAGGGAATTACACATCAAAATTACACATTTCCACCCTTTTTATATTCTATTCCACAAATTAGCCACTTTTAGATATTGAAAAAGAAAATTATAAAATTTATTTCCTGACTTATTTTGTAAAATATCCTAATATAAACCACATTTTTATTTTCTAGATTTTGTATTAAAACCCTTCTTTCGGTCTCATATTTTTGACAGTATAACATAACACGTTCCACTGTTTCTTCTTGCCCACAAAATCCACACTTTCCTGTATCATGTTTATTAATTTTATAAAGTGTACAATTTAGACTTGTGTCCAAATCTCATCCTTGATATTATCATCTCATCTTTCCTATGTTTCCCTGCACTTCTCATCTCTCCTACTTTACTTTGAATCCTGTAAAACCATCGACCTTTCTTCTCCTGATCCCATTATTTTTGCCACCTTTTCTTCAAACTTTTCTTAAGAATACTCTTGATTTCATTCTTACTCAAATTAACTGATAAACTAATGTCTTTGTTTTTAATGGCTTCCTTTGCTTCCTTGTCTGCCATTTAATTTCCTTGGAAACCAATATGAGCCAGAACTAATTAAAAAAAAAACCAGTGTGAGACCCGGGGTGAGTTTCAACGCCGGGGTTTATCCTGAGTTTAGGAGTTTAGCTGTGACATCAGTAGTGAACGGCCAATCACATGCTGTGGATCAGTGGAACTGAGAGTCACTTCTCGCGAGAAAAGCTGCAAGATTAATTTCTCTCTTCTGCAGATTATTACATGATTGAAAAATATTACGAATTTAAACACATTTAAAATGATCCATGCGGAATTGATTAAGGGAATAATAATTACATAAATTATATCTAAATCATTCAAAATGATTTCTTAAATAATATGAATTGTTTATTTGTTAATTTAATAATATTTGTTAATTATTCTTGTTTAAATTATAAATAAGCATGGCTAAAATTCAGACACTTTAGTCTTTAAAAAAACATTTTCTATGTAGTGAGCTTTCATTTGGAGTAGAAACAGGGAGAGGGACTTTATTGCATCAGCGGTGTGTCACTTTGCTCTCAGCTGATTTCAGTTTGAGATCTCTTATCCAGAACATAACCTGCCCTGGAGCAGGTTAGCCATTGAGTGCAAGTTACTATGGAGATGAACACTGCTAAAAGCCAAACTCCTTTAAATGGTACGTAAAACCCAGGATTGGCACAAGCTTAGTTTGTGGCCTATACCATTAAGCTGGTTTAGCTGGCTAGCCAGATAAACCGGCTTTATGGTATAGGCCCCTGGTTTGGTAAATTTGTTCTAGACCTATCAGAGGAGGATACCAAGTAGTTTACACACAATACTTAAGACTTTCCTAAGAAAATTATTTTGTTCCAATGTGACATTTCCAAATCCATAGGTGATGCAAAAGGTCAAAACACTTTTGATTAAAAAAATTATATGAATTACACTGTAAGGATGACTATAAAAACTATATATTCTGATTGACTGTCAATGTTTTTGTGTTTATCAGCTGCATTTAAAAAAAAAAAAGTGATTCCAACTCTATCCTTCATCTGTGCTGCTATACTAATAGTTGTGGTGTGGACTCTGCCATTCTTTACATTTATAATGATTTTTAAAACGATATCTGTATTATAATAGTTATTTTCGCTGGTCTTAACCGATGTTAATTGCACTGAATTTTCGCACTGAAAATTCGTATTGGTGTCAACCGGTTGTTTAGGTTGGGAGGGTTTGTTTAGTAGAAATAAAGAGGGTCTGCTTTTGTGTGTTTGGAGAAGTCTAATGTTAAAAAAAACTCCTTGTGGCTGTTTTTATGGAATGACTTTTAAAGATTTACTTCAGGAGACAACTCTGCCTCCCACTGTCATGCCAATACGGTCTGAGTATGTGGAGTAGGTAAAAAACAGAGGGACAGAGAGAAAAAAATATACTGTGACTGTGTGTCTGGGGTTGTCACAGAAGATAAAGGTCATCCATATGAAGTGTGGAAGTGCCACAGAAAACTTGCACTGTAAAAGAGCTTATTTGAAAGGCAAAGCGAGGGCCTGATCAGGGAAATAAAGTTAAGAAGAACTTTAGTTCTGGTAAACCAGGAAAATGGGACAGTCTCACACTGGTTTTGAATATGAAAAGATCAGTACTAAGAAAAAAAAGATGAAAGAATGCACTGGAAATGCAGTGGCAACCAACATTACTGTTAAAGTGTTATCAAATTATCTACAGTATTGTCTTCTGTCTATCAGAATAATTAATTAAAGTGTCACTGACTTCATGATCAGATGTAGGCAGTGCCCTTATTTGCACATATATTTAATATGAAGATGATGTGATTGAATGTGAACATCCATGTTTTGAGCACTAAGGTATATGAAAAATGTCCATACAAACTTGAATGCTTATTCTTTTAGTGTTTTCAGTTGAACATATGTTAACTGAATATATCTGTTCACATCTCAAAAAAAAAATTCGAGTTATTAACTATTGCTATATGCTGTTAACGTCAATAGCAATGCTTTTCATATATATATATATATATATATATATATATATATATATATTTTTTTTTTAAATTTGTACATAAATGTTATAACGCTATACTTTGTTATATAATCTTGCCATTCAAGAAAACTAATTTCTAATTCAATGTCAGAAGGAGCGGCAGCAAATTTGACATTGTCCTTTTTTCTGACCAACGCAATCAATCTCTATGGAGCCAGAATAGCCTCAAATATAATACATCTACAAAACAAAATTCATAAATGCATAGCACAATTCACATTTATAAAATCGGATTTGTAAATTCAAAACACGATTCATAAATGCACAAGTTAAAAGCATAAATATTTCCCCAAATGCTCACACAAATGCATCTTACCTAAATAAATGTAAAATCTTTAGACAAATATGTATATATCAAGTTCTTGAATTAATTTCCATCACACAATTATGAAAGATGTTGCATGCATTTATGGATCGTTGAATCTGCATTTGCGAATCGTCACACGTGCATGGACTGCATTGCATTTGTGTGTGGGATTTTTGAGACCTTCCTGGCAGGTTAGGATTCGTAAATATCTTTTTTTGGAGGACGTTCTGTTTAGCCAATCGTGGTGAGCTTTTAATCCACCAATCAAAACGCTCCTTAATGATCAGACTCAAGAAGCTCACTCCTGCCCTTGTTCTGTGCATTCTTTCATGATCGGTTGTTTCACGTCCTTTATGTAAAGACATTTTAATGGGTACTCTTTTTTTTAGCACCTATTGCAATTTCTACAAAATTATGATTTATATTGTTCGCACAAAATACAGCTACCCGGTTAGCCTGCGATCAACATGGAAATGGGGCGGCAGCTTTGACAAGCAGCTGCCACTGTTGTTTTCACTTCAGGTAAGTTTAGTCCCTAAAATTACACAGATAACACACCTGTTCCTGACACTTTCTTGCAAGCTTCTGTTAAATATTTACTTTAGAGAAATGGTTTAGTGTCTTCGGAAAAAGTCTGTTAGAGTCTCAACCATTAAGCTAACGTTAAATATAAGAGGTATGTTAGGCTAACGTTAGCCTTGCGCTATTAGGAAGTTTGGGCTCTTAATCACATATTATCTGTAGATAAGAGGTTTTGATAGCTTTGCTGGCAATGTGTCATGAATGGAAGTAATGTTAATCTAATTATTTAACCTAAACGTTTTCACTGTCGGTGACGTGAAACACAAAGCGTGAAAATGGGCTGAAACGATTTCAGACAGGTTTTGATCTTTCATAGTGAACCAGTATTGACAATGTATATCACCATGCATCTGTAAAACCTAAACGTAAATTCTGGTATCTTATGATATTATATTGTATATCCTGTATACATTTTTCCCCCCTGCATTTTCACCTATGCTCTAGTTTATTTATTTCTAATAAACCTGACATTGTATATCACATATTGTTGGCTCTGTAACAAATTGTTTATGTTCCACTGTTTCTTTTTTTCTGCACACTTCACCACAGAGGACAAATGAGCATTGTGAATGAACAAATCTCACGTTATATTTATAACAATTCTTGTTGATGTTTGAATTGTATTTCAGGGTAGTTTGTGAAGACAGATTAACAAGAGATGTTGTGACAACCTGGACAGAAGTCGGTTCCAGATCCACCTTCCAGACCAGACTTCTCTCTCATATGGATTGCTGTCTAATGGTGTATTATATGTCCTCTGCAGAATTAGGTGCATGCAGATATTACTCGGGAACATGACTAAACTTTGTTTGCTATAATACATCTATTTAGTGCACCAGTGAAACATAATTTTCCCCCCACATTTGCTTGTATATCTATATCTTTGTCATAGTATTCTTTCAGTGGTAAAGGGGTTTTCAGATGACAGAAGTCAACGTTAGTCAATACAATGATCTCTATGAAATGAAGCACCAGATTTCCGGTGTTTTCCAAAATCTGTGACCGACCAAATCATGTGACCCTAGTTGGCGCTATATTGAGCAAATCCAACCTACTACTTAACCTATTCCTAATCCTAACCTTATAACTAGGGTCACAGAATTAGCTACTACAACAAAATGAATCTACAGAGCATGACATGCAGGGAAAATAGTAGGCTAGATGTATTAATCGAGGGGACGAATTAGTAAATCGAATTAGTAAATTAGTTTGTCTTGCACGAATTAGTAAATTAGTTTGTCTTGCACGTCGTGTGCGGTGCTCTGTATGGATCAGCATTGAATGGAATGGTTTACTAACCTACTAACTCATTAGAACAGCCCTTGCTGCCACCTACTGGCATAACAATGTAACCTGCTATAAAAGTGATGAAAAACAGCTAAAACACAGACACATTAAAACAACAAATATTATTGATTCAACAATAACAGCCATTATACATTTTACATTTACATTACATATTTAGATTGCAATTTAATTATTATAATAATTGCAGCAAACTAATTATTAACTAATTAATGATTGTAACTATTTCAAATGAGAAAGTACATTTTAATGATGAAATGCATTTTTTTTCTGTTGTAACTTACAACATCTGTGCACTGAAATTGTTTTGTATTTTTCTATTGGTTAATGTTATTATATTTAAATTTGCCTGTCATTGCATCATTTGCATGTGCTGTACTTTATTTGTACTATTTTGGCGTATTTTTATTTATCGGTATAGAATTTTTACTTATTCACCATTCACTTTTCTTTGGTTCAAAAAAGTAAATGGTGAATGTAAAGTAAATGGTGAATAAGGAAGATTATTATGCTTAATATTTCTATATGAGGTTAACATTAACACCTCCCTTTGTGTTCAGCAGAGAAAATTAGGTCATACAGGTTTAGATTAGGAATAACCCAAGGATGATTCTTTTTTTGTGAACTCTGTAATATTGCTTTTTATATTTTGTGAATAAATACAATTCGTGACTAAATTTGTGTAAAGTATAAATTATTAGGACTACATATCTAAATGCAGTTTAAAGGGGGGGTGAAATGCTGTTTCATGCATACTGATCTTTTTACACTGTTAAAGACATGGAATCCCATACTAAACATGGACAAAGTTTCAAAAGTTAAGGTGGACGTTTGATGGGAGTATTTCTTTGTCAAAAATACTACTTCAGGTTAGTCATAAGTTTCGGCAAGTTTTTTGCGATCATGCGTCCCCTTTGACGTTAATGGGGGCGGAATTTCCTTGTATGGGCCTTACGGACAATTCTACCGGAAGCATGTGAGAGAGAGAGAGGGAGAGAGAGAGAGGGAGAGAGCGAAAGCAACAGGCTATGCCCATCAAAGCGCTCGTAGGCTGCGCTGGACAGGTAATGTGCACAATTAAAGGGGGGGTGAAACACTCAGTTTCAGTCAGTGTCATGTCAATCTTGAGTACCTATAGAGTAGCATTGCATCCTGCATATCTCCGAAAAGTCTTTATTTTTTTTATAATTATATAAGAAAGATGCGCTGTTCCGAGTCTTTCCGAAAAAAGCCGAGCGGGTGGGGGCGTGTCGTGTGAGCGGAGCTAAATAATGACGTGTGCTCGCTGCTGCTATTGTGTTGAGTGCGTCGTAAAGCTGTCATCCCTAACAGCGGGGAAAAAACTTTATTCAAAATAAAAATAGCCTATGGCTTTTAATCAGATACAGCCATACATCTATGATCCGGAATCAGACCCAGAGGCTGCAGTTGAACAGGAGCAGCAGCAAAAACGACTAGAGCAGGACGTCTCTATGTGGTACGATATACACTAACTATATAATATGCTTAGCGGCTTGTGTTATTTACATATTTATACTTGAATTATATCGTCGTATTTTTGTCTTTGAAGGTGTACATGTGGGAAGTGCAGTTGTGCACGTGTGTTTGTGTGTTTACGCGTGGTTTGTGTAGACAGGTTAAGTTAGTGTTTACATAGATAGACACGGAATAGTAGCGCATTTGAATGAAGAAGCGTGCTTATTTAGTTCAACATATTTCCCCCCTCTTTGTGTATTGTTGAGTGCTTTTACAATACACAAACATAAAGTTACACATATAGTGGCCAGCTAAACAAATGTACACGCACTACACATCGCATGCTCCATTGATCAATTTCTATATATAGTAATATATATAGTAACTATACGTGATCATGTTTGGGCTACTTGATGAGCATAGACACAGACATTTGAAGCAGTCTAACTCACCGCCCGCGGTTCTAACGTTGGGACTGCTCCATCCTTCAGCATTAGGCTATTGGAAAATCCGGCGTCATGCTGGGCCATGTTTATGAAACAGTCGGCACCGAAATGCAGCGAACAGATATAAACATTCGCGCAACTCAGTTGCTGATCCGGAAAAGCAAATTACATCCACTGTTGCCTTACCGCGGGGTTTTGGGGGAATCTGTGCAGGACTGTCTTGGTCTGGCAACCAAAAACGCACTTTTTGATGTCATTGTTAATTGTGCACATTACCTGTGCAGCGCAGCCTACGAGCGCTTTGATGGGCATAGCCTGTTGCTTTCGCTCTCTCCCTCTCTCTCTCTCCCTCTCTCTCTCTCACACGCTTCCGGTAGAATTGTCCGTAAGGCCCATACAAGGAAATTCCGCCCCCACTAACGTCAATGGGGACATGATCGCAAAAAACTTGCCGAAACGTATGACTAACCGGAAGTAGTATTTTTGACAAAGAAATACTCCCATCAAACGTCCACCTTAACTTTTGAAACTTTGTCCATGTTTAGTATGGGATTCCATGTCTTTAACAGTGTAAAAAGATCAGTATGCATGAAACAGCATTTCACCCCCCCTTTAACAATGACATCAAAAAGTGCGTTTTTGGTTGCCAGACCAAGACAGTCCTGCACAGATTCCCCCAAAACCCCGCGGTAAGGCAACAGTGGATGTAATTTGCTTTTCCGGATCAGCAACTGAGTTGCGCGAATGTTTATATCTGTTCGCTGCATTTCGGTGCCGACTGTTTCATAAACAAGGCCCAGCTTGACGCCGGATTTTCCAATCGCCTAATGCTGAAGGATGGAGCAGTCCCAACGTTAGAACCGCGGGCGGTGAGTTAGACTGCTTCAAATGTCTGTGTCTATGCTCATCAAGTAGCCCAAACATGATCACGTATAGTTACTATATATATTACTATATATAGAAATTGATCAATGGAGCATGCGATGTGTAGTGCGTGTACATTTGTTTAGCTGGCCACTATATGTGTAACTTTATGTTTGTGTATTGTAAAAGCACTCAACAATACACAAAGAGGGGGGAAATATGTTGAACTAAATAAGCACGCTTCTTCATTTAAATGCGCTACTATTCCGTGTCTTTCTATGTAAACACTAACTTAACCTGTCTACACAAACCACGCGTAAACACACAAACACACGTGCACAACTGCACTTCCCACATGTACACCTTCAAAGACAAAAATACGACGATATAATTCAAGTATAAATATGTAAATAACACAAGCCGCTAAGCATATTATATAGTTAGTGTATATCGTACCACATACAGACGTCCTGCTCTAGTCGTTTTTGCTGCTGCTCCTGTTCAACTGCAGCCTCTGGGTCTGATTCCGGATCATAGATGTATGGCTGTATCTGATTAAAAGCCATATTTTTATTTTGAATAAAGTTTTTTCCCCGCTGTTAGGGATGACAGCTTTACGACGCACTCGACTCAACTCAACACAATAGCAGCGCGCTGCTGCACACGTCATTATTTAGCTCCGCTCACACGACACGCCCCCACCCGCTCGGCTTTTTTCGGAAAGACTCGGAACAGCGCATCTTTCTTATATAATTATAAAAAAAATAAAGACTTTTCGGAGATATGCAGGATGCAATGCTACTCTTTAGGTACTCAAGATTGACATGACACTGACTGAAACTGAGTGTTTCACCCCCCCTTTAATAAAATAAGCAACAACCAGAGGTCAGCCCTAAAGGTAAGGTGAAATGTAAAAAGTGCTAGTAATAAGATGAATATTCAGATCTACACAAATATTGTAACCTGTGACTTGCCTATGACAAACTATAAAGAGATCTAAAAAGACCACTTAATCTATTTCTCTTACTATACAGTTATAATATTGTTTTATATTGAAGTCATTTTTCAAAGATAACATGAATAAACAGGGTATGCAACTTTGGTGAATAAGACAGCAGGCTAACCGGGTAGCTGTATTTTGTGCGAACAATATAAATCATAATTTTGTAGAAATTGCAATAGTTCTAAAAAAAAGAGTACCCATTAAAATGTCTTTACATTAAGGTCGTGAAACAACCGATCATGAAAGAATGCACAGAACAAGGGCAGGAGTGAGCTTCTTGAGTCTGATCATTAAGGAGCGTTTTGATTGGTGGATTAAAAGCTCACCACGATTGGCTAAACAGAACGTCCTCCAAAAAAAGATATTTACGAATCCTAACCTGCCAGGAAGGTCTCAAAAATCCCACACACAAATGCAATGCAGTCCATGCACGTGTGACGATTCGCAAATGCAGATTCAATGATCCATAAATGCATGCAACATCTTTCATAAATGTGTGATGGAAATTAATTCAAGAACTTGATATATACATATTTGTGTAAAGATTTTACATTTTATTTAGGTAAGATGCATTTGTGTGAGCATTTGGGAAAATATTTATGCTTTTACTTGTGCATTTATGAATCGTGTTTTGAATTTACGAATCAGATTTTACAAATGTGAATTGTGCTATGCATTTATGAATTTTGTTTTGTAAATGTATTATATTTGAGGCTATTCTGGCTCCATAAATCTCCTCTGTTGTATTTTTTTCCTCTATTGTAAAGTTCATAGGAACACTAATAGGAAAAGAAAGAAATCCCAAATAAAGTAAATGATCAGTGTCCCTGTTCTTGTTAGTCAGTTAGTTGTTAGTTTTTAACGATTCTATCTCTTCTTATCGATTACGATTCTCGAACATGTAATCAAACATTTATATAAAACATATTTATTCTGTCTTCTGGCAAAATGTTTTGTTGCAGCTGATTTCATGATCAAAAATAAGCAACTACTTAAACGACTATCTCCTAACCTCATCATCAATGATGAGAGTTTCATATGTGATGAATACAGGGAACTAGTCAGGCTAACAGAGAAGATTTTAGAACTAAGGACACTAATCCAAAGTTTAATTGAGGATAGAAAGAATGCAAGGGCTCTAGATGCTGCTTTGGATGCATCTAAACTAGTGAGCCCTGTACATTTTTTGGTTCCAGTTGCAGAGTCCCCTAAGTTTGTTTGGTCCAGACCAAAAAAATATACATTTAGTCCTGATCCACTTAGCATTCACATTTGAATTTTAACACTGAACCTAAAGATACAGAACCTAAAGGCATAGGGATATGTTCACAACCTGATTGGTCTGCTTTTATTGCATAATTTCACAACGGAACTTACAGAACATCCAAAACAATGCTATGTGATGGGCTAAATAGTCTCTTTGGATGTGCGTAGCCTTCAAATTAAGCAATTTTGACCAGCTGAGAACTCGTGAAGGCTATATAAAATGTGTAAAGGAGTCAAAACAGTGGCAGGAATCCTTCCTTCACACACACAAATGTGAGCTGTGAGGAGACACAGTTCTGCTTGTAACAATCTGTGATGGGTAACATCGTAACTATGATGAGAAAAAACGTCTCGGTTACGTATGTAACCCTCGTTCCCTGAGGAGGAAATGGAGATGTAATGCCAGTAACTGACGAATGGGGGTTTCGCTTAGAAGCCTATCATCTTTGCGATCTAGAAAACGCCCAATGGCAGTGCCAATGCCATGGGCATGCGAGATCTGCATGCGTAACTCTGCCTACCCACGTGGGTAAATAAGGAAGTAGCTGGCATGATCACATTATGTTTATCTGCTGAGGAGCCAAGACTGATCTCTCGGCCGTTCCAGCGGTACAGCGAATGTGACAGAGGGACGTTACATCTCTGTTCCCTCCTCAGGGAACGAGGGTTACATATGTAACCAAAACATTCCCCTTCGTTCAGTCACTCCGAGTAACGACTGACAAATGGGGTCCCAATTTAATCAAGCCACTCGGCTGTCTTCCAGTGCCCTGTGTAAGCGCGAGTGCCCTGACATAAGACTAGTACGGCCGAAGGCCTCCCACTTATCACAGAATTACCAAGGTACACTGGGAGACATATTCCAGGTGGAGATATGCGCCAAGATGCCTACCCGTAGGGAGGACTTAGCAATACACATATGACCCACTAAGGGCAGCATATGCAAGATCACTGGGGTACCAGCCGTAGGTGGATTTTTAACCCCAGCGGTGAGGTTGGTCGCGGCACGCAGCTCATCTCTGAGCCCTGGGTCAGCTCCACCCTCGCGCATGTCACACAGCAACTTGGCCTGGTGGCGGCCTGCCCCGCAGCTCTGTAGGATTTCATCACCATTGAAGATGAGAATCTACAGGCCTTGGAGGGGTGCTTAGGATCGCCATGCCAGGCTGAGGTGCTCTGGGGACACAGTTGCTTGGCCACAGAGCGATGCAACATCGCCACTCAACCGGGGGAATCCCAGTGTACCCTTTAGCCGCCGCCCCATTGAGGGCGGAGAAGGCAGAGGAGGTTGCCGAACGGTCACAGGAAGACAGCGGGGCCCTCCAGGAACGTGCAACCTTCTCATGCACTTCTGGGAAGAAAGGAATTGGAGGCGTCGCAGGACAGGTGTCCAACCAATCATCCAACTACGAGTGCTCAGGTCAGGGCGAAGGGTTCTGTGCAAGCATGGCTGTCAGCTCTAGGTCTGACTCAGGCAATGCTGACACACCCGAGGGCGGCAGCACAGCCAAATCATCATCCTCAGAGGACTCTAGCCCACCTTGAGATGCGGAGATCGACATCTTGTCGTCCTCTGGAGTGCTGAATGAAACCCGCGGGGTCGGCCGAAGCTGAAGCCGAAGCCGCGGGCTCGATTTCAACGTTTGCGGGTACCGGTGCACTAGAGGGGGGTGTGGGTCGAGGCATGAGCGTCGGAGCTTTGTTCCACACAGTCTCCCTCAGGCCACCAGCCAAAGTGCCGCCCCGCATAGAGGTGTCAGATTGGGGTGTGGTAGAGGAGACTCTCGCTCCAGGACAGAGTTCATTGAGTCTCAAACGCAGCATGGGGATGGCCATATTTCCGCAGTGGGAACACGACTCATACACAAACGCTTGAGCATGCTGAAAGCCCAAACACGTCAGGCAATGATTGTGCCCATCAGACGGTGGCAGAGATCGACTGCACCCAGAAGCACACGGGCGAGATATCCTGAAAAGGACGTGCCATGTGTGAACTCTTTTTGTAAGAGGATAACTTCGCAGTCGATGCCAAAGCGCCTAGGGACCCAGGGATACTGGATACCGTATCGTCAGACTAGCAGGCAGGAAGTATGCGATCGCTGGAACGCGCTGTTGACACCAACACTGACTGAAAGGTCTTGTCATCTCGAAGAACTGACAGTAACTCAGAAGGCTTTCGGAGTGAAGAGGTATGTACCCTTGGCTCCGAAGCAGAAACAATGCGATCAAGCCAGCTACTTCCTTATATACCCACATGGATAAGCGGAGTTACGCATGCAAATCTCGCATGCCAATGGCATTGGCACTGCCATTGGGCGTTTTCTAGATCTTGAAGATGATAGGCTTCTAAGCAAAACCCCCATTCGTCAGTCACTGAGGTTACTCGGAGTGACTGAACGAAATGAAACAGGTATGCTTGAGCATTGTCATTTTTTGGCTCTCACAACGGCACCTGCTGTTCTGCCGGTCATCATGTCATGTGACATCATGTCCCGTTTTTGTGTCATTTACATGTTTTTGGTTTGGGTTGCATTCATATTTCCTTCAACCCGCTCCAGAGTTCATTTGGAAGCAGACTGACCCATCTTTTCAGCAGTCTCGGAGTAATGATGCCGTCCTTGGCTGGACTTGAACCCGGGTCTCTGGTGTTTAAGTATGGCGTGTTCTCCAATGAGCTATCTCTCAGACAATAGAACCCAAGAGCAGAAGAGTAAAGAGTCAAGAGACTTGAGTCTTCCAAAAAATAAAAATAGTCTTTACTTGAGAAACCAAAGCACAAAGTACAAAGGAACTAGGAAAGCAGAGCTTCCAAAAACAGAGAAACAAAAATAGACACAAGGGTCAAAAAAAGTTACAATAAGGCTCAAAACTTATCTTGAGTTCTGGAGACTGAAGACTGTAGACTGGGGAACATAGGCTCAAGACTGAACACAATGGCAGGGTACAAGCACACTTATAAAGGGCAAGACACAGATGAAGGGAATCAGGGCTAACGAGAAGTGCTCAGAGTACAATTAAATACACTAGCGCCATCTGCAGGAGTGAAGAGCACTGAGCCTGTGGTTAAAGTGCCACCTGGAGACCTGGAGGGAGCATGACAGGAAAGCTTAAGCAGTGGAGCTGAAGCCAAGATATTGGATCTTTACACTCTGCCTACTTGTTTGACATGGTTACTTTGTCCAGTGAATGTGTATGTTCTGAAGAGCATTCCTATTATCTGGTAACACTGAGTTTTTCTTTTTTTTAATTTTCTTCAATATCATATTAATGTAGGGATTTAAACTGTCCTTTTGCTTAGTAACTTTTTTTGCACATAATGTATGGCACGGATATACCCTTACGAAAATTGTACAACCACACAAATGGAAGCAAATGGAAGCAAAACCATGGACTATTTATGGTTCCCATGGTATAACTACAATAACCCTGTTTATTTATTTATTATGTTTGTTTGTTTTATTCATTTGAATACCATGGTTACATTTTAATAAAGGGTGTATATATATATATTACTACTATGTAGGCCTATATTTTCATAGCCCTCAGCTGGCATGTTTGTAGGACAGCATTGGGCAGGATTTAGAATAGTGTTTTGTCAATAAAAAATAAAAAAGGACAATATTTTTATTATATTCAATTAATCAATTAATCGAAAAAATTATCTGGCTATTAATCGATTATTAAAATAATACATTAGTTGCTCCCTTACTATCGGCAACAACATTATCGAAAAATATGTTGGCATTAGTGGAATTGCATTGGCATGGTTCAAATACTTATCTCATACTTATCTGACCATTACCAATTTGTAGCAGTAAATGAAGAGGTGTCGTATCGATCAAAATTTCAATATGGAGTATGGCAAGGCTCTGTACTAGGACCGTTGCTTTTCATCCTGTACATGCTACCCTTGAGAGATAGCATTGGAATCATGGCATTAGTTTGAACTGTGATGCTGATGATACTTAGCTCCACATTTATTTGCGTCCTGACGAAAACACCAAGTCACAAAATTAACAGAATGCATAAAAAACGAATAACTAGTAATTTCCTACTACTTAATTCTGAAAAACCATTGATTGTAATTATTGGACAAAAAAACTTCTGCACCTAATAACCTAGAATGTTGACTAACACATAATAGCTGCTCTGTCAAGTCCTCGTTGTCAGTTAGGAACATGTGTGATCTCTTTATGTGCATATGCTCTAAACAGTTAGTTTAAGTGTTCATGACCTCTAGGCAAGATTCCTGTAATCCTCTGTTGGGTGGTTCCCTTGAATTCTTAATAAACAACCTTTTTTCAAAGTGCAGCAGCTAGAGTTCTTACATGAACCACAAAGTATGACCATATTAGCCCAGTTCTGCCAATTAAACAGTGCATCAATTTTACAATAAAAATCTAGAGGCAAAATCTTTAGCAGTTTTTTTGTTTATACAGCTTCAATCAACAGTCAACCACTATTAAGCAACCCACAGGGACTCATTCATAGGGTTCACAATACCACAGGTTCAAGTCCTCTTAACACTTTGCTAGTCACATTTACATTCAGCACTAGCTGTGAATCTGGCAGGACTTGTACCGCCCACAGGAAACATGCTCTGTCACTCACCTCTGGAGCGATGTAGTCAGGCGTTCCACAAAATGTACGGGTGGTCACACCCTCCACAATGTTCTCCTTGCACATACCAAAGTCTGCAATCTTAATATGACCCTCTGCATCCAACATGACGTTATCTAATTTTAGATCCCTGAAAGAGATAAAAATAACACTGCAGTAATTTACCATAGACTGGGTGTTACTGAAAACAGGGGAATGGGGTTACATTCCCCCCCCCCACCACAGCACATGAGCACAACTACAATGTAGTTCATTTTAATTAATCTAGAAGCAATTGCCCAGTGGACGTTTTTTCCCCCCTCAAACAAGGACTCTGTCTCTTTCATTTATGCTGACGTCAGTTCATCTGTTTGCTCTATTTCCCTAGGCCTATTTAGTTGTGCAAAGAAAAACAAGCTGAATAACTATGGTTTAGCTCCTAAAGAGAGTCAGAATTGAGTGAATTCCTGGTCGAAGTTTGAGTGTTCGAAAAACACTTAAGGATAAGGTTGGAAACACATTCATACTCAGGGTTTTAAACTATTTAGAAATGTCCCAAAATAAATGAACATAAAACAGCTCACATAAAATTTAGTTCCCTTTCAGTCGGTTATGTTCGACGTACGTCGGACGTCACCAACGAATTGGGATCACTTCTGGGAGCCCCTATCAGCTTCGAGATAGAGAACGGGCCAATGACTATTGGCATGTGAGACTTGCATCTCGCGCTCCACCCCGCGGGCATAAAGCGGATGCGATCGCAACGCACTATTGTCATTCAATTTGGAGCTGAACACGGTGTAGATGAAGAAGAATGTTCCTGCTTCAGCAGAGAGAGAAAGAGAGAGAACGAGAGAAGAGGCTTCTTTGAGTGCTTGGTGAGACGGCACGATCAGCAACAGCCGCAAGCTCACTGATACAGTGATAAACTGCTGTTTTCACAGCATTCCAAATGGTGAGTGCATACACAAGGTTGCACTACTCTCCTGTGTTTTGCCATGGTCGTTCCTGGGTGCTTCAGCACATATAAAAGAGCAAGTTTTCTTCTAAAAGAGCAGCACAGGTGTGACACTGGGCCCTATTTTAACGATCTGAAACGCAAGTGTCAAAGCGCGGAGCGCAAGTAACTTTGTGGGCGGGTCTCGGCGCGTTTGCTATTTTCCTGGCGGGATAAATGGCTCTTGCGCTCGGCGCAAATCTAAAATGGGTTGGTCTGAAGTAGCTTCATTATTCATAGGTGTGGTTTGGGCGTAACTTGAATAAACCAATCAGAGCGGCATCCAACATTCCCTTTAAAAGCAGGTGCACAAGTTCCATTATGGATTGCTATTTTTATGGCGTATTTACCAGGCGCACGCCAGGAGCGGTTCACAGCCGACGTGACTGATGTTCTTGTAAGAGCAGCCCTTACGAAACAAAAATATATTGGAAAATTTCATGCAATAGGCTACATTAGGAAATATATTTCCTTTCGTAAGGGAGTGAAAGACAGAGAAGTTGTGTTGTATGGGGGTGGGAGAAACCCACCCAAAATAGCGTCGGTTAAACAGTTTTTTTTTTTTTTTCCATCGATTTTTTTTCCTGGTTCTTGACGGACAAACCAATTTTTTCAGATGTCCTTATATATATATATATATATATATATATATATATATATATATATATATATATATATATATATGGGCAAACAGGTCTGATCCTTAATTGCTACAATTAGCCTGAATAATTTGTAAGCTAGATTTATGCCTATTTTTTCACATCTTCGTGGCACACCACAATGTGTTAATATTTTTTTTTTAGTGTAACAATTTATGATTTGCAAAAATAACTGTTGCATCTGTGTAGATTTCATAAGCAAAGTGTATGCGCGTTGAGCACGCTATACATTATGGTCAAGCATGCGCCCTTAAAATAGCATAATGAACAACGCGCCACTGACTTTAGACCAGGTTTTTTCTGGTCAGTGGCGCAACTGTTTAATGGAACAGCAAAATAGCACCAGGGATTGTTTGCGCCGGAACACGCCTCCTTTTTTGAGCTGAACCGCCCAGGGAGCGCAAGTTCATTCACTAGTTTAGCGACGTGCTTCTGTGGAGGGAAAAGCACGCTTTGCGCGGGTGCAAAATAGGAATGACACATGCGTCGGTGTACAAAGTCAATTGCGCTGGGTGCAAGATAGGGCCCTCTGTCTTTTTCAAGACGTCATTCCACCCCCGCGTTTCTGGAGGCGGACGTTTCTTGTCCTGACGGCTACGAGCCCTCTCGCATAACAATGTTTAGATTGCGTTCGTGTGTGATCCATGTTCTCTCAGGAGAACGGGATCATGTCAGCACTCTGTTCGTCTCGCCTTCCCCGTGAGAGTTTGAGTGTTCAGTGTGCCGTCTTGCTGCCAGCTGACAGCACGGGTTGTCACAGCAACAGAGCATGCGTCACTCGGGCTCTAGATGCTCGGTTGAGATTATGATACCTCAAATGGGGTTGAGTCCCTTCACTTATACCCCGATCTAGTTTCTTTTCTGGTGCTCTGGAAAAGGGCTATTTTGGCTGATAAGTCTGGGTGATCTGAGGATTTCAGTGCGGCCGCCCTGCCGAGTACATCTCCATGGGCCCCCACTCCTCTAGCGCATCGCAGCATGCTGAGACTGTGTTCGCGGGTGGCTCATGTTCTCTCATGAGAGCATGACCACGTTGGTGTATTGTTCACTTGCCTTTTTCATAAGGGGCTTGAGTGTTCAGCGCGCCGTGTGCCGTCTTACGATCCCGCTCACTATCTTGGATGCCTGCTGGTAGCTTACAGCAGATGGGATTACTGGCCCCTTAAAAAAAGGGGGACCTAGTGTTTCATTTGGGGCTCTAGCAGAGGACAGATGTCAATCACTGCATCGGAGAGAGGTCTGTTATGTGTTGAAAATGAAAATGATGCTGAGATTCCCATTATAATAGTGGGTGCTCATGCTGAATCAGATTTATACTTGACAGCCATGCTTTCCTGGCTGGCTAAGCGTGGTGCAACACATAAATTGCCTTGCCCATCCGATTGCCTTTTTCCTGGATTTGCATTGGGAAAACTTTGGCAGTGTAGAGCCATTGGTGCCAGATTATGGCGTACCACTGGGGCCATAATCTGTGTAAGGTTTTTCCTCCCTCTCACTGCCCTCATCGGTGGGATGGCAGTGCCATTGGCAGGCTGCCTCTGCCCAGCACCCTTAGTGCACAAGGGTAGTTCTGAGTCAAGGTTGAGCTGTGCACAGTGATTGATTTATATTTAGTCACAGCGCTGGCCCTAGGCCAGATGATGTCCACCTGGTCCAGAAACATTGCTAACCCCTCAGTTCACTTGTCACCATGGGACTGCCAGTCAGCTGGGATGGGTCACCCAGATTTGGACAGAGGAGGGCCGGGTGGAGAGCCATTGGTAAATTATGTTCTGCCACTGGTGTTAAAAACAGCCATTGGTACCCAAAATTCTACATTTTTTAAGAGCAGTACCGATACCGCTGGGTGCCAAGAAAAAAGCGCTTGGCGGTGGTCGACCCTCCCATGCCTTGTCACTCTCAGGTGCCTCTCCAATCACCAGCAGGGGGCACATGGGACGCCCACAAGCGGCCTCCCCATATTCCCGCACCCCCACACATGGAAGCAGGTTAGTGTTACCCCGCACACCGCTTCGCTGCCCTGCTGTGGGTACGTCTGGGGTGCCATTGATTCCACTGGCTCGGTCGCTGGGGGCCTGGCTAGTACTTCCCAGCCTGTCCCGCTGGCTCATCCATACCATCAGACTCGGCTATGCGATTCAGTTCCCCCGGCGTCCCCCCCCCCCCCCAAGTTCAGGGGTGTCCACTTCACCTCCATGTCGAAGGATGGCGCCCCTGTGCTTCAGACGGAGATCACAGTCCTACTAGCGAAGGACGCAATCAAGCCGGTCCCTTCTACAGCCTGTACTTCATTGTACCCAAGAAATCCGACGGGTTACAGCCGATCTTTGATCTGAGACTCCTGAACCAGTCCTTTCACAGGCTGCCGTTCAGAATGCTAATGCAGAAATGCATCTTCAGGTGCATCCGTCTACAGGATTGGTTTGCAGCGATCGACCTGAAGGCATATTTTCATGTCTCGACTCTCCCTTCGACGGACAAGCATGTCAGTACAAGTCCTACCCTTTTGGCTGTTCCTGTTGCCCCGTGTCTTCACGAAACTGAGAGAGCATGGTGTTCGCATCCTCAACTGTCTGGCTGATTTTTGCCCAGTCACGAGAGCAGTTGTGCGAACACAGGCACATGGTGCTCGGTCACCTCAGCCAGTTGGAGCTCCGGGTCAACTGGGAAAAAAGCAAACCCTGCCCCACGCAGGGGATCTCTTTTCTCGGGTTGGAGATGGATTTGGGCGCCTGACAGTGCGCCTCAAAGAGGAGTGCATCTAGGCAGTGTTGAACTGCGTGAATTCCTTTAAACGCAGGACGGCGGCCCCACTGAAAAGTTTTCAGAGGCTCCTGGGGCATATGGTATCCGCAGTAATGCCGCTCAGATTGTTCCATATGAGACCACTTCAATGCCGGCTACTTGACCGAGTCCAGAGTTGGGCATGGCACAGCGGGTCCCTCCGTGTCTCAGTGACAATGAGACTCCATCCCCAGGTGGTCCAGCTGATATGGAGCCACTTCGGGACCATGCAGGTAGACCTGTTTGCCGCCCCAGACATGGCCCTCTGCCAGTTGTTCTATTCCCTTACCGAGGGGACCCTCGGCACGGATACCCTGGAACACAGCTGGCCCCGGGTTTCTCCCAGTGAGCCTTCTCGCACAGACACTGTGCAAGATCAGGGAGGATGGGGAGCAGGTCCTGTTGGTAGCTTCGTATTGGCCCAACTGGACTTGGTTCACGGAACTTGGGCTCCTCGCGACAGCACCTCCTTGGCCCATTCCTCTGAGGAAAGACCTCCTGACTCATGGGGCACCCTCTGGCACCCGCATCCGGAACTCTTGAAATTCCATGTCTGGTCCCTGGATGGGACACGGAGGTTCTAGGTGACCTACCACAGGCTGTGGTAGACACCATCAATTCCGCTGGAGCACCCTCTACGAAGCACTTCTATGCGCTGAAGTGGAACCAGTTCGTTGACTGGTGCTTCTCACCGAGAAGACCCCCAAAGATGTATGGGCAGTACCGTGCTTTGCTTCCTACAAGACGGGTTGGAGAGAAGCTTTCTCCCTTCACCCTCAAAGTTTATGTTGCCACTATTGCCGCTAATCATGATTTGGTAGGTGGAAAGTCCTAAGAGAAGCACAACCTGATTGTCAGGTTTCTGAGAGGGGCAAGGAGACTTAATCCGCCTCGCCCTCCCTCTATACCCTCTTGGGACCTGTCTCTTATGCTGAGCAGAGACCTCCCTTTGAGCCTTTGCAGTCAGCAGAGTTAAAAATGATGTCTCTGAAAACAGTATTCCTGACTGCATTGGCCTCTTTCATGAGGGTAGGGGACCTGCAGGCATTTTCAGTCCACGAATTGTGCCTGGAATTCGGGCCGGACAACTCACGTGAACCTGAGACCCCGGCCTGGATATGTGGCCAAGGTTCCCACCACTCCCTTCCGGGACCAGGTGGTGAGCCTGCCAGCGCTGCCTTCGGAGCAGGCAGACCCAGCCCTGTCTTTTCTCTGTCCCGTCTATGCCCTACGGATTTACATGGACAGAACGCAAAGCTTTAGAACCTCAGAACAGCTCTGCGTCTGTTAAGGAGGCCAGCAGAAGGGAAAGGCTGTCTCCAAGCAGAGGATGGCCCACTGGATAATGGATGCCATTGTCTTAGGCCGGGGACACACTGCAAGCGTGTCGTGAGCGTCTCGGCTGCGTGGCGTGTCCGTTTTTATTTCGGCTCCCATGTTAACCGGTTAGCGCTTGCATACTGCCTGCGTCAGCCGCGCGGCTCGGACCGGAAAACGCGTGCATGCTTCAAATAGAAGAGTCACCTATTTTTCACGCGACACGCGAGCGTGTTGGAAGCGTTTCTAGGCAAAACAGCATAGGAAAAGGAGTTTATATGCCATTTTGACACGAATACATATTAATAAATGACATTTTCATGTGTGAAAGTCTTTAGGTTAACATAAATGCAGATATAGGCCTACTTGTAATAACAAAAAACAACATAATTATCGTTTTGAAATATTAAACCTGTCAATACAGAACGAAATATTCTGTAGCCTATTTTGCCGTCAATGGCATATATATGTATGGTCAATAGGCTACTGCCGACGTTGTCTTTGCTGTATCAATAGGCAATATATTTATATTTAACATGAAGTATAGGGCTTCCCAGCAGCAGCAGCGCCGCGTCAGACACGCTTCTGGTGTGCAAAGACAGAGAAAACGCCGCGCAGCCGCCCCGCGGCTGACACGCAGCAGAAATGCCCCGCTTGCAGTGTGTCTCCGGCCTTAGTGTATGAATCTCAAGACGTGCCCTGCCCACTCGGGGTTAGAGCCCATTCCACCAGGGGTGTGGACTCTTCCTAGGCGCTGGCTTGTGGCGCCTCGCTGACAGATGTTGTAGAGCTGCGGGCTGGGCGACACCCAACACATTCGCTAGATTTTATAGCCTATGTGTAGAGACGGTATCTTTCCGTGTACTCACTTCTATAGACAATTACACCAAAGTGCCCGTTCTAAGTGTTGGCTTGCTGCGCCACTCCCTTACTCATGGAATGGATACGTGCGCTTCAGTATCTGCATCTGCTCCAGTTGAGTTTCCCAGTATGGCGAACCCTGCCGAGTCCTCCGCAACCCGCGGCAGTCAGACGTGGTGGAGTGTCCAACGCCAGGTCTAACACTCATTTGTGTTGGTGTTAGGCTGGGTTCCATATGTTGTGACCCCCACGGCGGTCCCATATGTGTATTCTTCCACGGTACGGCTCCCTACGACGAGCCCTTGTCGTTCCCTCGGCAGTGCCCGCTCTGCTGTCTCAGTCTGGTTTTGCTCCCCCACCTATAATGGCTGGGGCCACCCCTGGGACTTTCGTATGTTGTACTGCCCACGGCCAGTCCATATGTGTATTCTCCACATGGTAACTTTCTCTGGGCAGGATGTGGCTTCCGCAGTGACCCCCTGGGCACGCTTTTCCAGCATTTATCCAATAGTCTGCTGAATGGGTCTTACTGAACAGCAGCGTGACTCTTCCTGCGTGAATTACCCTGCCCGGTACAGACGGGGTCTGAGGGGCTCTAGCAGGGTGCTGGAAGTGGTAGTAACTGTGCCGTTTTTCAAAGGGCAATTCGTTGGTGACGTCTGACGTACGTCGAACGTGACTGACTGAAAGGGAACGTCTCGGTTACGTATGGTAACCCTTGTTCCCTGAAGAAGGGAACGGAGATGTACGTCCCGTCACCACAGTTTCTGTACCATCACTGCAGGCTAGTCACTAGTTTGGCTCCTCAGTGAAAAAAAATTGTGCGTTGCGATCGCTTCCGCTTTATGCCCGCGCGGAGGACGTTCTCTATATCTCGAAGCTGACAGGGGCTCCCAGAAGTGATACCAATTCGTCTGTGACGTCCGACATACGTCTCCATTCCCTCCTTCAGGGAACGAGGGTTACCATACATAACTGAGACTTTTTCATGTCTTGAGGTTCACGTTTAACAGTTTCTTAAGGCTAAGGACCTCACTGAATGAAAGAGAAACAGACATACAGATAAAAGCTTCAGGCTCTATTTTACACTTTAAAACTATTGACAGAAATATCTGAATGTGGATTTGAATGTGGATTTTATGTGTTTACCTGTAAATTATTCCTCTCTTGTGCAAGAAAAAAAGGCCAACAGCAATCTCTGCAGCATAGAACCTGCAACAACAAACAGATTATTTTACATAAATTCACCTTACTCAACAAACACACATAAAGAGATGCATGTTTAAAATTCAAACTAATAAATCCAGATACGGTACACATATGTATAAACACAATAGTAGAGTTGCTTACACTGCCTGTGGCTCCTTAAATTTGCCCACTTGCTGGATGTGGTACATAAGATCACCACCATTAACATACTCCATCACGAAATACAGACGATCCTATGTCAAAAATACATTAAAAAACATGTATATAAAACGGTTAAACCTTTTTTTTTTTTCTCAATGATCTGAAAGGCTTTTTCTAAAAGTTTAAAAGTTCCGTTATCAAAAGTTATTGAATTGACAATCAACAATTGATCATGAATTATATCAAGCTACTACATAAGCTATTACAAATTTCTTACATCATATTTCAATCATTTTATAAATGGTATACAATGCAGTCACATCTGTTAAAAAAGGTACATCTGTTAATAGATTTTTTTCAACTACACAACTTTTAAAAATTACAAGATTTAAAAACACTATGCACCACACACTTTCCTACTTTGTAAATGGTTACAGAAAAGAAAAAAAGTGTGTGGGCATATCACATTAAAAATGGAAGCTCATCACTCACTATTGTAATTGTGAAATCTGTCAACTTCCACTGACTTTCAACAACTAGTGTTTGTGTCTCTTTATTTCTCTTTCTCTGTCATAACACAGTTTGTACTGCCATCTCACCATCAGAGGTCACTATTGCCTAAGTATTGAATTTTTATTTGCCTTCTTTTGTACTGTTACCTAGATATTTTGATTTTGTGCTGGTTATGATATTGTTGGTATGAATTCTAGTTTTATTAAATTCTGGTTAACACTTTACAATAAGGTCTCATTTTTTGAACATGAACTAACAATAAGCAATACATTTGTAACAGTATTTATTAATCGTTGTCAGTGTTAGTTAATAAAAATCCAGCGGTTCATTGTTCATGTTAGTTCACAGTGCATTAACTAATGTTAACAAATACAACTTTTGAATGTAATAATTTATTAGTAATTGTTGCAATTAATGCTATGATTAATACATGCTGTAGACGTATTGTTCATTTTACTAAAGATCCATCCTGTCAATTCACATTCTCTGTGCATTTTTTATAATTAAATGTGGCTATATTGAAATAAATCCTGATCAAACAGATGAGCTCAAGGTGGCTATGGTTCTGATAGAAAGGTGTCAGAATACACAGTGCATCGCAGTTTGTTGAGTATGGGGCTGCATAGCCACAGACCAGTCAGGGTGCCCATGCTGACCCCTGTCCACAGCCGATAACGCTAACAGTGGGCACGTAAGCATTAGAACTGGACCACAGAGAAATAGAAGAGTGGCCTAGTATGATGAATCACATATTCTTTTACATCATGTGAATGGCCGGGTGCATGTGCATTGCTTACCTGGGGAACACATGGCACCTGAATGCACTATGGGAAGAAAGCAAGCCGGCAGAGGCAGTGTGATACTTTGGTCAATGTTCTACTGGGAAACCATGGTTCCTATCATCCATGTGGATGTAACTTTGACACACCACCTACCTAAGCATTGTTCCAGACCATGTCCACCCTTTAATAGAAATGATATTCCCTGGTGGCTCTGACCTCTTTCAGCAGAATAATACCTCAAAGGAAAAATGGTGCAGGAATGGTTTGAGGAGCACAACAACGAGTTTGAGGTGCTGACTTGGCCTCCAAATCAGTTCGTTAAAGGACTTAAAGGATCTGTTGCTAACATCTTGGTGCCAGGTACCATAGCCAACCTTCAGGGGTCTAGTGGAGTCCATGCCGCAACGTGTCAGGGCTTTTTTGACAGCAAAAGGGGGGACTAAACCCATATTAGGAAGGTGGTCATAATGTTATGCCTGATCTATGTATATTAAGTAAAATAATATACATATGTTCTTATTCCTGTTGTTTGTTTTTAAAATATACTCTTTTTTAATCATTCTGAACTATATATATTAAACTTGGCACACCAAATATATTGCATAAGTACTTGCATAAGTACATATTTAGTTCAGCTGGCTAATGCAAAGACATTCATACAATTTTAGGATGACTTATGTCTAAATGCTTTTTGACATGAAGGGTTTTGTAAGTTTTCAATACTTTTAGTAAATTCTGATTCTGAAAGGATGTTTGGTATGCAAGTGCCATTTGTGGGATTACCATTTAGCCTACAAACAAAGCAACTGGTTAACAGAGGCTTCTGTTTGAATGCAGTATAAATATGTTTGAATAAAAGTGTCCACCAAATGCATACATAACAATTCAAGAAGAGAGAGTTCCTCACCACAGTCTGAAAGCAGGAGTGGAGATGAGTGAGGAATGGAGGTTTGTCCTGCTGAGCTAGTACTCGTTTCTCCACCAATGTGCATTCAACATCATCATCCTGGATGACCACATCCTTCTTCAGGATCTTTATAGCATACAGTTCTTCATTAGACTTCATCTCAGCAAGCATCACCTGAGTGTGGAGATAGCAAAAGCTCAGACAACCAGTGAGCGCTATTGACAAACCAATGATACCAAACCATTTTCACTGAGAAAAAAAGTATTTTCTTTCATAATTCATTTGGAAAACTTTTTTTGTTTTTAATTTTATTTAGCCTTTATTCAGAAAGAGCAGGCCCAGAAAAGCAGCACGCAAAATCACACAAACCTGATTCCAAAACAGTTGGGACACTGTACAACTTGTGAATAAAAAAGGAATGCAATCATTTACAAATATCATACATTTATATTTTATTTACAATAGAATATAGATGACATATCAAATGTTGAAAGTGAGACATTTTTTAAATGTCATGCCAAATATTAGCTCATTTTGGATTAATGAGAGCTACATATTCCAAAAAAGTTGGGGCAGGTAGCAATAAGAGGCCGGAAAAGTTTAATGTACATATAAGGAACAGCTGGAGGACAAATTTGCAACTTAAATGGTATAGCCTCTCAGAGTGGCAATGTATCTCAGAAATCAAGATCACCAATTCCACTAATGCTGTGGCGAAAAATAGTGGAGCAATATCAGAAAGTGAGTTTCTCAGAGAAAAATTGCAAAGATTTTGAAGTTATCATCATCTACAGTGCATAATATCATCCAAAGATTCAGAAAATGGAAAACTGTTCTGTGGTCAGACGAAAAGCAGTTGCCTTTCTTTTTGAAAGTTCTTTTTGAAAAACTGGGACGTCATGTCATCCGGAGTTCCGGACTAAAGCGGAAAAGGACAACCCAAGTTGTTATCAGAGCTCAGTTCAGAAGCCTGCATCTCTCATGGTATGAGGTTGCATGAGTGAGCGTGGGATGGGCAGCTTACACGTCTGGAAAGGCACCATCAATTGTGAAAGGCAAGTTCTAGAACAACATATGCTCCCATCCAGACGTCGTCTCTTTCAGGGAAGACCTTGCATTTTCCAACATGACAATGCCAGACCACATACGGCATCATGCTCTCCTTAGTTACTGTTGCAATGCCTGTCAAGCTTTCGCGCCTGGCATATTATTACAGTATGTATGCGCCAGTGTCAGACATTTCCAAGGAGATAATTTGTCATTTTTTGCAAACAACTGAGCAAGACAAAAGGGACTGCAGTATGCATTCAAGGGATATATCCACAACATACTATGCAACCTATTAGAGAATAATTTAATTAAAATGGAAGCTAAAGCCTTTAATGGAGTGGCTAAGTGCTTATGTTTGCACAATCGTTCAGTTTATGATACAAGCGTGAAAATTGGCATGAGCAGTCTCCATGGGTCACTTGACAAGAACATTGTCCGAGCCACTTGAAATTTCTAATTTTTCCAAGATGGCCGACACCTTAGTGGAGCCGTTAAGTAATATAGTGGTTTATTTGGTGATACAAGCATGAAAATTGGCATGAGCAGTCTCTGATGGTCACTAGACAATAAGCCACCCACAGCTATGAAATCCTGAAATTTCAATTTCAAACCAATCGCTGCATTGCTGATCATGGTTTCCAGTATCGATGCATCTGCCCTCTTAAAATTAACTTATTTTCCCCTTAAAATTATACATTTTCTCAGTTTAAACATTTGATATGTCATCTATTTTGTATTTTAAATAAAATATTGATATTTGCAACTTCCAAATCATTGCATTCTGTTTTTAATCACAATTAAAAACAGTGACCCAACTTTTTCGGAATTGGGTTTATATAAAAATTACTAAATAACTAAATGAAGGAATGCAGCTAATATACTTAAATACATATTGGTAATTAAAGAAAAACAATTGTGGGAAAATTAAAAGAAAATATTTATTTTTTTAGACTAAACCTCATAAACAGTCATAAGCACAATATCCTGGGACCATAGTTCACACACACACACACACACACACACACACACACACACACACACACACACACACACACACACACACACACACACACACACACACACACACACACACACACACACCTCATTTGCGCATCATAAAAACAGAAAAAATAACATTTAAAAAGCCTTATAAATAAATATACACCAATGACTAAATTTGCACATATAAAGGAAGAATCAATTGTATGGTGTGAGTAAAGAATGGTGTGTTATTATAATACTCCTTGTAATAGGGAAGTGGTTGTAAACTCACCTTTCCAAAACTGCCTTTTCCCAATACTGCCAAGAAATTAAAGTCTGTGAGCTTGACTCTGTCTATACCGCTGGAAGGAAAAAAGGACCCACTGTCATCCAAAGGGGTGGAGGCTTTTTTGGATGGACCCAATTTGGCTTTCTGCACACAGACACACAATAACTGTAAAACAAGCCAGAACTAACAGCAAAATTCAGATGCTTGAAAAATCCCCATGATGCATTTGGAATCTCATATTCAAGTGAGATGCTGGAACATGTCCTCTGTAATTTATAAGGTGTGAATAGACTTTAGTCTTGGTAGATTCCATAATTATTTTTATTTTTTTGCAAATGAAAATGAGGTTATGACATAGATAAATGCATAGTCTGTTTAGTGGGTTGACTTAATTATGTCTACATTTCATATCATGTTCATTAGGGGTCTGAATCGTCACTGGTCTCACGATTCAATTTGCATCCTCAGTTTTCCCTATTACTGCACATGGCTACATTTTTGTCAATGAAGCAGTCAGATATATGAACTCACTTTTTATTGTATATATAACAATATATAAAATATTGAAATATAAAACTATATAAAAACTAGTAAACAGATCACTAAAAGCGCATGAAACTGTCAAGTAGTGTACTTAAGTTACAATAACGCTCACACACACATGCACGCTCGCAAGCACACAGATACTCACACTACACACTTACATTTGCATTCACATGCTTGTACCTTCTAAATGTTAAAAAAGTGGATTTTGGGGTATTTTTTATTACTCACTTTTGTGTTTCGCTTCCCTCTGCCATTTTACACTAGCGCAAGAAGTGCTTATGCGACAAATGATGTTAGAGAACCGTCAGTAGTCTATAATCGATTATGGTCCATTCCTGCATCAATGCAGAATCGCCCACGTCCGTATCGTGATTAATCGATGCAATGAATAATTTAAACACCCCTAATGTTCATCAGAGTTGGCCACCATGAACTGTTTTGGAAAGACATATTTTCAAAGTTGCATCAAGAAGAAGGAGGGGGAAACTGACTTTATGGCTAACATTTGTCAAAAATAAATTGCGTCCGTCTACCCTGACTAAGGTCCATTAAAATTTTAGAGATGCAGCCCAATAAAGCATAATCCACTCTTTGCAGCATCATCTGCATTTCCTTACAATGTCTTATAACAATCTATACACAACAAGGCTCATTCTAAATCTGCCTTCCTGATTAATTCTGAGGAGTGCCCATGCAGATTCCCAAGGCAGATGTAATTCTTTCCATCACAGCATGCAGAAGTCAGTCAGCGGGCCAAGATTCTCTGCAAGCTGCCGGCTGAAGAATATCTGATTTAGTCTAAACTAGTTGATATGCCTGCTTCTTGTTTTTGTCTAAACCATCCAACTGAATGTTTTAAATTCTAGTATTTTGAAAGAGCTAGTAATATATTGGGGCAATAATATATTTTAACAAAAAATTATTGGTGTTATAACCACTCTCTGAAAATAGTCCTGTTTAGGGCATAGCTGTGGTGAACGGTTAGTCATCTTGAAACATTAGTATGATAGTATTTTTTTCTTGTTTCCAGTCCAAATATCTAAATATTCTTAAATCAAGATGTATTTACCAGATAAGTAAAATGACATAGGATATTTTTTCTTGTTTTCTGAAGAAAATTATTAAATTGAAGTGAGTTTTTGCTTAAAACAAGCCAAATTATCTGCCATTGGGGTGATCAAAATTATCTTATTTCTGTTTGGGACGGAAACAAGAAACACGATTATTTTTCTCACCCCATTGGCAGATAATTTTACCTGTTTTAAGCAAAAACTAATTTTGATTTTAATTTTCAACAAAACAAGAAAAAAATATATTGTGTAATTTTACTTATAGTAAATGCATCTTGATTCAAAAATTGTTAGATATTTAGACTAGAAAAAAGACAAAATTACTAAGTAAGAAGAGCATTTTTGCAGTGTACTAGTCATGTGTTCAATGAGATGGTGGTAAATATGGACATCTTTCAAGCAAGTTTGTAATGGATACAGAGAAACCCTTGAAACTTAAGAACAGCTATAAGATGACGGTGAGGGGAGACACCGGAGCAAAGATTGGAGGCATGTATAAGCTCTGAAGTATAAACTTTTTCAGCCTTCTGTGTGATTAAGCACTTTTTGAGCCCTCTTGAGTTGGAAGCAGTTATAGATACTCAGCAGAACCAGAGGCACAATGTGCTGATATTCATGGCAATTACATTTTTATGAAGCAGTAGATTTGTCCCAACATTTGATCAAAATAGTAGGTAGCCGCTGTCAGAGGAAAGGTGCTTTTTAAGGTAGCCAATAAAGATCAAACTCCCTACACTGATCGAGTTTAACTTGAACTCCAGGTGAAATTTAATCATTAATAGCTAGGAAGGAAGCTGAAAGTCTCATAAACCTTTACATGTGTTTTTACATCTCACATCTTCACTACTTCATCTGAGATTTTAAGGTGTGTTTAGTCTTTAGAGGTCTACTGTTAGTGGATTTTACCAATAGTGATAACCCAATGCTATTTACCAATAGGTTGGCCCATGCTGGCTGATAACCGATTAATCAACCGATAGTTTTAACAATTGATACTTTAGTCAAGTCAAAGGTGTGCCGGTGTTCTGACGTAGAACTCTGAAGTGCTACACTGTATATATTTTTTGTTTGCTTTTTGCGCAAAAAAAGTACTCTCATCGCTTAATTAACTTTGAACCACTGTAGTCACATAGGCAATTTTAACAATCTTTTTACTTCCTTTCTCGACCTTAAAAATGTTCACTAAATTGCTGTCAATGGAGGAGTCAGAAAGCTCTTGGATTTTGTATAAAAATATCTTCATTTGTGTTCCGAAGATGAATGAATGAATGAATGATGAATGAATGCATGTGTGAAACAACATGAGGGTGAGTAATTAATAAAGAATTTTTAATTTTTAATTTACTCCTAGTTTAGAAAACTTTTCAAAATAGCAAAATATGCATTACAGTAATGATAAAATAAGAACTGTAATTGAATGAGTTTCTGATTTGATTATATGTCTCTTTTGGCTGCGTGATAATACAGTCTGCATAAATTTGCAACTTCGCAGCATAACAAATCCATAAAAGCGACCAACTGGATATAAATGAATGCAAATAGATGGTAACCATCGTGACATTAAACATTTGAATCGGATTGTTTTAACTGTTTGAGGTACTAATGTTAGCACCATCTCAGCCTTGATCGCAAACATACGGCTGTTCTCCACTAATGCAGCATCTAGTCAACAAAATCATTACTTTATTATAGGAAAACACAAACGGTAGTATACTGGTTAACATACTGTTGTTTCATTGTCTGTTTTAAGTCCACATCTGAAGAGCCCCACTATGTGCAGCGCGCAGCCTCACGTGTCAAAACAAACACCACGAAGGGTCAGTGATAGTTTTTGTGTTAATGGTGGGGGGTATAAGTCATCGCAGCTTATTGCTCTGGCCACATCTGCAGTCCTCATGCCTCCAAAGCAGGTCTATGGCATGTTCACACATGTGAACAGAGACTCTTGCATCTTTCTCTTGTTGTTTTTCAAAGGTCTTTTAGTGTTAAATTATTATAACTGACCTTACTTGTCTACCACCTGTGAGATTTTAGTGTCTTGTGGACTGTTCCACAGGTGCATGTGCAATAATTGTTTATGGTTCACTGAACAAGCATAGAAAATAGGGCTGCCGTCGACTAATCCTGTTAACATTTTTATTAACAAGCCATAAATCATAATAATGAGCCTTTTATTGCGTATACAATAGTGAGCCTAATCAACGCTCAAATGCACGCACAAAGCTTGGCACAGGGCACCGACAAACGTAATAATTATGAAGGTGGCGTAAAAAATTTGGGTTTAAACATTTTAGCAATTTATTGATAATGTTTTCTGTGTTTTCGGGCTGCAGAGATTAAGTCAACGATGCTGTCTCTCATCTCCGCAGTAGTGGGCGTGTCTGTATGTTTCAGGATTACGTAATCAGAGAATATTGTTTTCCACTAGAATTTGTAAATTTAAAAGTAGACATTTCAATCTTTCTATAGATACATATAGATATTTCTCATGTCTGTAAGGCAAGCTGAGTTTCTGTTCATTTTTGTTCACAGAGACTGCAGATCAAGTGCATCCTGATTGTTTTCACTGTAAAAATGCTTTTCTTACTTAGTATTTTGTCTTGTCCAAACATCTAAAAATTCTTAAAACAAGACGCATTACTAGACAAGACAATTACTTTTGCTTTTAAAGTAATAAGTGGAAAATGCTTATTTTAAGCAAAAATTCACTTAATTTTGAGTTTTTTCGCCCCAAAACAAGAACCTTAAAATTAAGTGAATTTTTTCGTAAAATAGTCAAAATAATGGGGTAAGCAAAATAATCTAATTCAGACAGAAAACAAGATTATTTTGCTTCCCCCGTTGGCACATTATTTTGCTTATTTTAAACAAAAACTCTTAATTTTAAATAATTTATCCCAAAACAAGACACTCATTTTTAATTGTCTAGTAAATGTAAGATTTTTTAAATATTGTGAATAGAAACAAGACAAAAATACTAAGTATGAAAAGCATTTGTTACAGTGAGCCCCGTTTCCACCACAGGAACTTTACCCAGGAACCAGGAACTTTGGGTGGTACTCGGTGTGTTTAGACCGCAGGAACCAGGGTCTAAATGAAGTTCCGGGTAAATATTTCCCCCTCCAAACGGCCCTGCTCGCGAGGTAGTACTTTTTCAAAGTTCAGGAACTTTCGAGGGCGGGACTTTGGCGCTGAACATGCTGATTGGTTTAGCATTTTATTTCAACCGGCATTTTTAAAAGTCTTTTGCGAGGTTCGATCTACGTTCAGTAAATATCAGTCTTGCTCTCTGTCTGATGGCGCGCGTTCGTCTCAGCCATCTCATGGTCAGTCCGTAATAGCTGATAATAATATACATTGTCATTTTAAATCTAGCTTTACAAGCTTTCTCAATATGCTGCTGAATCTGCATATTAGTGCTCTTTTCTGTCGTTGTTAATTTCCTCTTTATTAAACCTATACATAACCAGCAAAAGCAGCACAGCTTGAATCTCTTCCATACTCGTTATTAATTTTTTTACAGTCTATATTTTTCACCATGTTAACGACCTGACCGATTACTATAAGTGTGCGTCCTTACATGACGTGACAGCGCGCGCCGCGCTCATGTTGACAAGAGAGGAAAGTTAATTTTTCTGAGGGGTAAACTTTTTATTTCGTAAGTTATGAAGATAATGTTGGAATAATGACACAGCATATATTGCTCCAGGCAGTTTTTACTTTAACTGCGCCTGACAGACGATTTTTTTTTTTTTCTGAGATGATTATTACACTTTACAACAAATAAATAGCTTATATAATACTGTATTAGTCCTGGTGGCCGTTAAGAGTTGCTATGGCTACAGTTAACACATTCCAGCTGCTGGAGAAAACAGCGTTGACATTTTTGATGCGGCAGACAAACTGCATGTGACAAAATGATTGTGATTGAAAGTCATCACATGTAAACACCAGATCGGTTTAGATAACGTCTCATGTAAACAGTCCACTAAATCTTTCAATCGGTACACACAAAAATGATTACTGTCCGTCAGTGACTTGGAGGAGGAGCAGTCCTACATCACCGGACTAATTTGCCTAATCTCCACGGAACTTTAGATCACGGTGGAATTGCTGACAGTTGCAGGTCTGGGGGGGAGAAAAGTTCCTGGTACAAATTGTTCCGGGTAATTTTGGTGGAAACGGGGCTAGTGTTGTTGTTATTGTGAGTTTACAGAAATAAAAGTAGGCCTTTTACAGTTTGCATTACTCTTGTATTAAGAAAAATGAGGAATAGCCATTTTTTTCCCCTGATAATTGCCTTTGCCTGAGGTGTACAGAGCTGTAGAGTCAATGTCAAAAATCAGATCCCTCTCATAGCATCCTGCAGCACCCACAACTCAAACTTCATTCCCACATCAATGCATACCTCTACATAACTATCAGTAACCTATCACTGCCTTATGCGCAGGCACACACAAGTATCCTCTGCAAGAAGTTTTCACACCCTCACATACTTCAAGATGAAGCTGCATTAATGTAGCGACCATTTTATAAAAATAAAAAAAAGTGATGCAGATGAAACGGACACAAAACCAGCCAGCCAATCAAAACACACATATTTGCACGCTGCTGCTGACACGCACCTGCCCAAGGTCCTCTAATGTCTGATCCTGAAACCACACCAGATGGGTAAACAGAGATATACATGCAGACACGGAACACACATAAGCGTGAAAAGGAATAGACAATTTTTATAAGAATATAATCTTCCCACCCAAAGTTATGTGCACTTACCTCTGGCAAAATCGGATTACTCAGTATGTGGGTGTAAGTGAGAAAGCCTGGTTTAATGGGGCATCTCACTTGCAAACTCATAAGAACTAACTTTTAGTGGGGGGTTTCTCACCAGCCAACTGTTTTGATGAAATCTTTCCCTCTTCAGAGGAGGTCACTCACACTGATTAAAAATGACATAATGAACGGCATAATGAACAGCTGTATCTAAATTTTCTAAAATGATTTACAGAAGTAAAGCTTATGAAAAAAATAAAAATAAAATAAATCTGGGTTTTTTTTAGAAGAAGAAGGTTTGTTGTTGGCCTTTATTCTGCTCTGTATTCTTCATTTGGCTTAAAAAAACAACAACCATATTTTACAGGTTTCTAAATTTTTTAATAAAAAAAGTTTCTATTGGATGTGTTGCCAGTTTACAAAGTCAAATTTTATACATGTAGGTAGACCCCACACACTTCATTGGCTGCTATTTAATACAATCGGTTCAATTATTGCTTTAAAAAGTTTGAGACAGATTTTGCATTGGGAGACTGATCTTTTCAGTTCAGACTGAACTGATCATTTAATGGCATAGGAAGCCCTTTGAGCTTTTTCTTTGAGTTAATTCACAGCCAATGTTTAGTTACTCAATTACAATATTTTTAGGTAGAGGTAAGTAACAGGAAGACCGTGTCAATTGGTGTCTCCTCTGAATTTGCCTCACCGACACGTCATCCTTAATAAACCAGTCTCCGGCGCGACGACTCCGATCTTTCAAATATTCATATTCTGGTGTAATATTCTGATCTAATATGATTTCTGACATTGTAAGGTTGCTTGAATATAATAGTAAACTGTTTGATAATAGGCCAGAGGAGAACTGGCACCCCGACTGAGTCTGGTTTCTCCCAAGGTTTATTTTTCTCCATCATGCCCTGATGGAGTTTTGGTTCCTTGCCACTGTCGCCTTTAGCCTGGCTTGCTCAGTTGGGGACACTAAAATTATGATCTAAGTTATTTAACTAAATATACAAATAAAAATAATGAATTAGGTCATTTTTAATTCTATAAACTATAATACTGATCTGCCAAAATTGTTGCTATATGATAAATTATTTTAATAATAATTAAAATGAAAGCTGATAACATCACTGGTTTCTCCAGAACGACTTTATAGCCAAATCAAATTTTGTTGCAATATTGTCCTGTTTAACACTGCGAAGCTGCTTTGAAACAATCGTCATTTAAAAGCGCTATATAAATAAATTTGATTGATTGATTGATTGATTGAGGTAAGTATATGTCTTTGATTGGTTCTATGTGATGTGGTGCATGTGTGATAGGATGGGTGACAATAGACACACTTGCACACTGGCCCTACATTTTGGGAGGAAACCAATTTGTCATTTACTCAAGGTGTTGCACTTCATAAGGAAGTCTAACGCCTTGCTGTGACTGTGAGCCTTTGAGAGGGTTTCAGCAGCGCAGTATATATATATTTTTTTCAGTTGAGACTCTTCAGTTGAGACCTGATAACTAATATCTGTAAATGTGTTACTAGTATTTAATTTCACAGATAGTTTCTGTATTGATTCTATATAAAATGTTGATACAATGTTGTTTTCAAATTATTTTGTTTTGTTATTATGCTTGTTGTCATCTGTTGACGTTGTACAAGTAGAATGTGGCGTTTGGTCGGTGTCTTATTTATCCTGCCCCTCCTGCACTGTGATTGAATGGCTGGGTAAAAAGTGACAATGAAGAAAGACAATGAAGTTGAACATTCTTCAACTCTTGGCGACCAGTAAAAAACACAGAGCACTCAGCACCTCATTACGTTCATGGCATTCTAAAAACGCCTTGGTGGACACACTGCCTAAATGTCTTTTGTTTAAAATGCTGCAGAAAACCTTCCTCCTGTTACTGTTAACACAAATACCTCAGTATAGTTGTTGGGGTCCTAAATGTTTTTATTTTTGTAAATGGGGCTGAGGTCCTGATTTCAGATCTCAGGGGTAAAAAACTACACACAGAACACCACTGAAGAATTTAGAATTTAGAATTTTAGTGTTTCAGCATCTCATTCAGTCTGCTGTCAACACCATAGGATTTCTTGGGCTTGAGGACTTGCAATTTATCTTCTAATTATTTCATTGTTACGGGGAACTCTAAGGTCTTTTAGTTTTTGCTTTAATTGATCCAAATTTCCATGTATTATTATTATTATTATTATTATTATTATTATTATTATTATTATTATTAGAATTTTGAATTTCAGTTGAGCTATGTTATTCTTAGACATTATTTTTCCACGTATTTCAAGCTTGGATTGTCAGATCTTCTGGATTTGATTTGTATAATAATTTTCATTTATCCCCAAATTTATTGGATTTTTTTTTATTTATTATTTCTTTAAAATAGTCCTGTAGAGATTGAGCTTGACAGTGAGATCTGAGCTTTCCGTGCTTTGGGGTGGGTACATTTCCCAGTCTAAATCAAACCATCTGCCAGAGTCCCATTTCAGAGTCACTTTTTTGTGCTGTTTTGTAAAATATGAATTTTAGATCTTTCACTGCCTGACTGATGCTGATTATGTATTTGGAATGAATGTAGAGAGACATCTAATTCCACCCCAGTTTCTAGAATTTAAGCTTTTAAATTCTAAATTTTAACTAAAATTTCGAACTAAATTTAACCTGTCAATGTCTCACTACTAGTTTGCTTTTTTAATTGCCTATTTTCCCAATCAAATATTTGAGTAATTATCATAAGGTATAATTCAAAAGCTTAAACACATTAAATATATATCCTGTGAAAAATATCCTAAAATTGGACTTTGCTTGCTTTGCACAACTAGATATATGATTTTTATAACAATTTAACTCACATTGTTTCTTAAACTTTATATTTTGTATAATTAGGTTTTTTTTTTTGTTTACAGTAAAGACAAAATAACTTGTATACACATTCATTTTTGATGCTACTTTCTGCAATAATCTGCAGTGTATATTTTTTAAACAGACCAACCTTAGGTCTTCAAAAAGCATTCATGAATTACAACAATTTAAATTCATGAAATCTATGCTTGAAAAAGCCTGACTGTTAACAGATCACCCATAAGATTCTATAATGAATAGAAAAAGAACAGTATTTATTTGTTGAATAATAGTTGTAATTTCTTCTTATAAAATAAAATGTATGTTTACCAAACTTTTCAATGGTAATTTCCACAAAAATATTAATCAGCACAACTGTGCTTAATAAGAAATGTCTCTTTAGCACCAAATCAGCATGTTAGCATGATTTATGAAGGATCAATTGAGTAATGGTTGCTGAAAATTCACAGGGGAAAAAAAATAATATTTAAAAATATTACAAAATAGAATAGACCAGGCAAATCTACAGTAATTCTCAATAGTAAAACCCTAACCTCAACTAAGTGATTTTGCTTATGTTTAGCTCTTAAAGCGCATATGATGATGGGCTTTCAAAATCACCTATAAACACTAAACAGGAAAAAAAATAACAAGAAAAGCTATCACTGCCATCATCTGGCAAAACAAAGAATAACATGAAAACTAATTCTAATAGCCAGTGGTGACTGATGTGGCATTGTGCTTCTCATCTGGGCAGACTACCTTTAAATGTTTTATGGGTCACATATAAACCACCCCAAGGCAGCAATAATGTATTTGTTTGTGTACAAACATCTACAGTATGTGTCTCAGGAAAGCAACAAGCAGATTAAATATTAATATTATCCTAATCATGTTTCCGCTGGTACAAAATGTCTGACAGAGACATACAAACAGCAGCTATACTAGCAGATCAGCTCAAGCTATCCTGCTAAACAGATCTGAATGTCAAATGTTTTTACTTTGGAAATTATAGCAAGATATTTCACACCAAACTTTTGCTGTCTCTCAGTAGTTTTTAGTCTCAGCAGTCTAATTTAAATGAACGACTAGACGTAGACTAGAAAGATCTTTAGCCGAGGGCAGCCCTATTTCCAATGCTTGTTCAGTGAACCATAAACAATGTACTACTGACTGCTGAGACTAAGGGTTCTAATAATTTATTGATGGAATTTACCAACCTGCTCATTCTAGCTCTTAAATAATTATTAAATTCATATTTTTTATGTTTAGCAAACAAAAGCTTAGAGTTGTTTTGTAAGAGCCACAGATTACTGTTTGTTCAGCTTTAGGGTAAATTCTTTTTCACAAAAAACAAGTTACTTTTCCTAGAGAGCACAAAACTAAGATAAATGAGTTTTGCACATGAGGATAATAAAAGAGTCACCTCAAACTTCTGTCGGAGCTCTGTATCCTCGTCATCTTCATCTGGAATGGGAACATTGTAGTATTCTCCCTCCTCCTGATTTAACATTTTGTACCTACACCCCAAGTAAAGAGATGGTACAAGTTATGATTTTTTATTTATGGCATTCATCAAACCCCACAGGTACCCAATTTCAAGTACCCACAGTTCTGTTTACTTCCTAGGGTTAATTCTGGGACTGTAAAGCAGTTTCATTATATATTTTACACAGCTAAATACTATAAAAAAAAAAAAAACAATACCAAAGATTTTACATAATTTCAGAACATTAACCCTAGGCAAGAAAATAAGTTAATAAATAAGTTTTCAATAATTGTTTTCCCAAGGACAACAACAACAGCAGCAGCAAAAAAGCTTCAATAAAGGCCATCAAAGTAGTCCATATAAGCAACAGACTATATCTGTCTTCTGAAGTCATTGTCTGTGTATAACAGAAAATGGTGTTTTGGCATCATTGTAACATTTAATATGTGAACACAAACATATTACTTATATTTAGGGCTGGGCAATAAAAATGATAACGATAATTATCGCAAAATAATTTTCCTCGATAAAACGATAACACAAGTTCGCTAAATTCTCCATATAATGCTTACGTGCTATGCGCAATGCTGCAAATGCGTTTTGCAGACCGGGCTTATGTGTGCCGCACGCGCTGTTGTTTACAGTCACAATGGCTGACAGGCTTGGAGGATCAGAGTGAAGTGGAGCGAGAAAAATGAGCTCCAGCGGTTCCAACTTTAGCGGTTTTGAGATATTGGCTATCTGACGTGCACTGCTTATCATATGTTCACCACACCGAATTATCATGCTTAAATTTTTAATTTTTTATATTAAATAAATGATCGTGCTTCTTCTAAGTTCTTCCATATAACATCAAGCCCAACACAGCAGTAAATCTACATTAACTACATTCACGCATAAGCTTATCACCGTGTTAGTTGTAGTGGGTGACTTAAGTAGAGGTGGGCATAGATACAATTTTTTTAATCTAGATTAATCTAGATTAATTTTAAAAATTAATCTATCTTAATCTAGATTAAAATAGCTCATCTGATTTCTGCTGAAGGCTTTCAGAATGTGTGTGCTACCCTCTCACATACGTTACGCTAGAGGTGTAACGGTACAGTTCGCTCACGGTTCAGTTTGTATCACGGTTTTAGGTTCACGGTTTTGGTACGGTTCTGTATTTACTATGACTACTGTCAAATAATAATAAAAAAAATAAGGACAAATCATTTAAATCCAAGCAGCAGCACAAATAAATACTATTGAGCAAAGGTACTAATAAAATAAACATGCTTTTCAGGTTTTTTGGGTAGGTCTAACATTAGTTTTTAGGTAGAGAAATTTAATTAGTAATCAAATGTAAAATAATTGCATATTTCACTGTTTAAATTAAAGAGTAATCTTTATTAAACTTACACAAAATCAAGAGCAGTGAGTGATGTCCTTATCTTTTCTTTGACATTAAACAGAGCAGTAAAGGCTACTGCCCCTTTAAGACCTAATGCAGGGATATGCATCATCTTTCTCGACTTTATACAGTTCACTTAAGGCATATTCAGACTATGTCTGCTTGGATACTCATCAAGATGGACATGTTGACATATTTTTTGTGTGAGTTTGTCCGTTCAAGCGCAAGACATAAAAGAGAACTCAATATTTGTGCACTGTGAGATGTGTGCGTGCTTTGGGACGACTGCACAAAGTGCACATAGACAGATCTTATCACAGAACTTATCGCTGTTCTTGTTCGCGTCTTCTGGCTCTACACACACCCGGCTGATGATGACGACGAAATGATTGGTCATATTCGGACTTACGGCAGCACTCGCATGCATAAACAGTTTACACAGAGAGACCGTTTTGCCCAGGTTTTTCTTTTATCCTTGCTGTTGTAATTGTATCACTGAGAAGCCAGCACGTGTATCCATCGACAGAAACATAGCCTACATAAAGCATTATTTTCAAGTTACAATCCATATTAAAGATTGCGTCATCAGATGTAAAATGAACCGCAGTGCAAGTGCGTGCTTTTACACAGCACCCCTGCTCACGTCAGAACGCTGGTATAGATCAAGTGGCAACCTCCCGCGAACTCTCCTGAAGCCAATACGCAAGTAGTGTAAACTGCAATTCATCGACTGGCCACTAGAGGCAGGCTCCAGAATGGAGCAGAATCTTATTGAGCCCCATGTTAAAATGCCCAACTTTGCAGCAGAAAAAAACATGTTTAAAGCCTGGTACAAATTGTGGTTTTGGCCTATACGGCTAATGAGGGGGGTGAACTTTTTTATAACTCATTCGTTTACGTTATATAAAGCCTTAAAGTTCTGCATAATTAAGGGCATGGTTACTGTGAGTGACAGGTGGATAGCCATTTATCCGCCAACTATAGTCAATGCGTCACATAAGCTCCGCCCACATCCCGCCTTTTTGCCCATTTTCTGTTATGTGTGACACGCGATGACTCGCTCGCAAGATGGCAACGCCTAGCTCCTCTCTACTTTAAGCTTCAGAACAGCTTATCGGAATCCTATGGGTGACATCACAGACACTACGTCCATATTTTTTTATAGTCTATGGTATAGACCAGTGGTTCTCAAACCTGTCCTGTAGGACCACCAGCCTTGCACATTTTGTATGTCTCCCTATTTCTGACACACCAATTTCAGGTCTTGCAGTCTCTACTAATGAGCTCATGTGTTGAATCAGGTGTGTTAGATGAGCGAGACATACAAAATGTGCAGGGCTGGTGGTACTCCAGGACAGGTTTGAGAACCCCTGGTATAGACCCAGCTCCCAACACAACTTTGAGAATTGAATAACGGCATTATATTTTTTATCACCCAATATGAGTCTCACGGTAACGCAGCACGTTAACACCGATAACGGCCCACCACTACTTACAAGCTAACGTTACCAAACTATAATCACTAAAACATCAGACTTGTGGAAAAATACATCGCTATCATAATTTTTGTCTTTGGTGATGTACTCAGCATCGCCTGTATCAAAAGTATCAATAATTTCATCCAATGTTTAAAGTGAATAAATTAGACTTGATAGCCTTTACTGGATTTCCACAACTACTGAACTTTGTATTCTCTCTCCCGGCTAGTACACTGTCGGTGAAGTGTGTGTGTGTGTGTGTGTGTGTGTGTGAGTGTGAGTGTGAGTGTGAGTGTGAGTGTGAGTGTGAGTGTGAGTGTGAGTGTGAGTGTGAGTGTGAGAGAGAGAGAGAGAGAGAGAGAGAGAGAGAGAGAGAGAGAGAGAGAGAGAGAGAGAGAGAGAGAGAGAGCGAGAGCGATGCGTGGTGGACCAATCAACTGTGAATGACCAACAATAAAAATGTAGATACATTTTTTTTGCTATATTGCCCAGCCCTATTAGGCAGCAAGTGGACATTCTTTCCTCAAAGTTGATGTGTTAGAAGCAAGAAAAATGGGACTCAAAATGTTTCTAAACTTAAAACACATTTTTTTCTCTGTTTGTTTTTAGTGTTTTACTACTTACACAAGTAAGTATATATAATTATTTTATTAATATATTGTAGATTTTTCTTTTATTCATATTGTCAATCTCATTTATTTATAAGGTTTGGCATGCTGACAGATAGATTTTTTTACACATAGACAGAAAGTGACTGCTGAACAAAATTAGTGACCCAGTTATTTTCCTTTTCAAGATCTTAAGCCCTACCAGATACATGGGTCTGCAAGAAAGAGACATGTCCTTACCATCCACACACTGGGGACTTCATGAGTTCGGACACACCAAAAGACATTGAGCCCATGAAGTCATTGCGGGTGGTTCTGTCCCAGTCCCACACCTCTACAGACAGCCGACGGTCCTTATCTGATGGCTTCAGCTTACTGGAACACACAAGCATACAGAATGAAGCATTACATTAGCACTCCCCTTTATCATATTCTAAAGCAGGGCTTTTCAGCTGCTTTCTTTCAGCAATGCATATTATACAGATTCATTTGTTTCTATTTCTTTTTATCGTATTACTTTTGTTGTAAATAATAACATGCTAATATATACAATGATACAGTTTTTTAAGATTTGCTCATTACTAAGATATAAGATATATTTAGCATTTTCTGCTATTATATTATTTCTGAGTATACAGGATGTTTAAAATAGATTTGTACAACCTTTGCCTTCATATTTGATGCATATTTTCTGCAAAGATAAATATTAAGTAATTTATTTTACATTTAAATTGTTAATCACTTTAGATGTGTGCACTTGGCATTGAACATTTTTAACCAGATGGTTAATAAAGAAAATCATATTGAAGTTAATTTTTTTAAGTTAACTAGTTAAACAAAAACACAAAACAAAAATCACGTATCAGTCAATTGTTCTGAAAAAAATAACATTAATAATGTAGATACATTTTTTTTGCTATATTGCCCAGCCCTATTAAGCAGCAAGTGGACATTCTTTCCTCAAAGTTGATGTGTTAGAAGCAAGAAAAATGGGCAAGCATAAGGATTCGTGCAAGTTTGACAAGGACCAAATTGTAATGGATAGATGACTGGGTCAGAGCATCTCCAAAACGGCAGCTCTTTTGGGACGTTCCCGGTTTGCAGTGATCAGTATCTATCAAAAGTGGTCCAAGGAAAGAACAGTGGTGAATCACTAACAGGATCATGGGCAGCCAATGCTCATTGATGCACGTGGGAAGTGAAGGCTGGCCTATGTGGTCCCATCAAACAGAGCTACTGTAGCTTAAATTGCTCAAGAAGTTAATGCTGGTTCTGATAGAAAGGTGTCACAATATGCAGTGCATCACAGTTTGTTGCATATGGGGCTGGGTATGGTCCAAAAACGGCAACAGTGGGCATGTGAGCATGAGCATTGTTGCAGACCATGCACAACCTTCCATGGAAACGGTATTCCCTGGTGGCTGTGACCTCTTTCAGCAGGAAAATGTGCCGTGTCACTAAGCAAAAATGGTTCAGGAATGGTCTGAGGAGGACAATGAGTTTGAGGTGTTGACTTGACCTCCAAATTTCCCAGATCTCAATCCAATGGAACAAACAAGTCAGGTCCATTGTGGCCCCCATCCTTGCAACTTACAGGACTTAAACGATCTGCTGCTAACATCTTAGTGCCAGATACCACAGCACACTTTCAAGGGTCTAGTGAAGTAATTCAGAGCTGTTTAGGCAACCAAAAAGTGGGACAAGGCCAATATTAGGAAGGTGGTCATAATCTTATGCTTGATCGGTGTATAGGCTTTATCCTTTGATTTTAACTTGTGACCTTTCACTGATTTGTACGTATGCTTACTCTGTGGAAGTGATTTTATATAAACAGTCACAGCAGCCATGTGACATTTATTTAGCTGATGTCTTTTATTATTTTTATGCTATTTTCCAGGAAGATATACGTGGTTGTTATTTTGAATGTTTGGTGTGCATATATATATATATGATTTTGATGAAATCACTGTTCAGCCTTATACATCAGAGCCAAGGAGGACAGTCTGATTCATGGCTCTCTCTCTATATATGTTATATGTATATATATATATATATATATATATATATATATATATATATATATATATATATATATATATATATATATATATATATATATATATATATATATATATATATATATATATATATATATATCCTTGGCTCTGATGTATAAGGCTGAACAGTGATTTCTTTAAAATCATGTATCAGGCAAAATAGTGATTTCATCAAACTCAATCAGAGGGTTATATAAAATGTTTCTCAGATTTAGCCCATGGGCCAACAGTTAAATAACCATTATATTTAAACTGATGCTACAGCAAACCTGTATGGAAGATTATAGTAATGGGTAAAACATCAATTAATAATACAATGTTCATGCACATACATCTATCACCAATGACCCTGAATATCAGGATATAATAAAATGTTGGGACTCACAATGTAAATGACTCATTCCAAGCTGGATTCAGGGAAGAACGGATAGTTTTTGTTTTCTGTTTCGTCTCATTTTTAGGGTCTGGAATCAACTTGAGTTTTACATATGGATCAGACAATCCATTCGGGTCCATTGGAATCATGTTCTTGCCTTCTCCAACTGCAACACAACAACATGCCAAATAAGATTTGAAATGAGAATTTAAAAATATAAATATGTAAATAAAACAGGGCAGGTGGTGACACTCATAACATAATATGAAGAACTGACTTCATATTATTCAAAACTGTCAGAGCAGAAGCACAGGCAGGTTATTGATGTTTGTTAAACCAACCTTATATGAACGCATTCATTACAGTATCTCTGGTTTAGCGTGCTACTTTATATAAACACATGACCAAACAGAAAACATATATTGGGTGTTCATGTTCCTATGACATCATCATCTTTTATTCTGTACAAACTGTATATTTTGTCCACTAACCCTACCCCGAAACCTATCCATCAAAAAAATAAAATAAAATAAAAAATTCCCCACAAGGAATTCGGATCTTGGATATTGCCATATTTGTAGGGCATCACCAAAATACACACATGCACGGACGCACACGCATTCACATACGCACAAACACGCACGCAAAAAACATAGAACGACCTGCCATTTACACCGGCCTCTACTCAAATCCACAAGAAAGGTTAGAATTTGAATATATAAAAATTTTACAACCAAAAAAACAAATGCAAACATGTGGTGTGCCACTAAAATGTGTGTCAGTGAATACAATAAAACACAAGGGGCACAATAAAATTATATGTGAAGGATCTGTGGAGGGATTTTTGTGTGTCAAGTAGACAATTAGATCTAACCGACACTCTGAGAATGCAAATATTGACAACCTAAGTGCCTGAATTACCTATGTTTGACAGGTAGAAGGCGCCTTACACTTTCATGACGCCACATGTCTCTGTGTATGCTCTTCTCTCCATTAAGGCTGCACGATTAATCGAAATCGAATCGCAATCGCGATTTGGGTAATGTGCGATTATGAAAGCTTAAAAGCTGTGATTTTAATTAAATAAATAAATAAATGCCCAGTGTGTTAGCGAAGAGCATCTCTGTGATCAGGAATAAACGATGCTCCGTCTGAAAGACGGCGAGTTTGAGTCGCACAACGTGCATCTACCCATCCATCCATCCATCCATCCATCCATCCATCCATCCATCCATCCTCAAAGCACTTTATTGGCATGACATTAGGTAAACCATTAAATAAAAATGTAATAATAAAACAGCAACAAAAATATATATACACAGCTGCTGTGGATTTGCTAACGACAGGATGTAAAGTTGTTATTTCTAAAACAAATTTCTAACATTACATTTTAAAATAGCTCTAATTTAACTGACCACAGCAATCTCTTGCCTGGTACAGCTTAGCATAGGTGTGTGAAAGTGAATGTGGATAGAACTCAAATACCCACAGGTATTTGCTGGATGATTGTCTTCAGGGGGAAAAAAAGGGGGAGAGAGTATGAAAAATGATGGGGTTTCAGTCAGAATAGATGTTTTAACAAAATAAGTACTCTCAGTCCAATTTAGGCTTCTATTTTTCATATGCTGAAATACTCAGAAATACTGAAAAATATGGTATGAAATTGGTCGGTCAATCCAACAAACAGAAGCTTTGTGTTTCTCCCTTGGGGCACCCCTTCAAAATAAAAATTGCTTGCATATTTTTCTTCATCTAAGAGAAAATATTTTAATATTGTATAGCTCTTTTAACAGCTCTTTTTAGTTTGCAGTTATATACTTAACTAGTTGTAATATAATAATAATATTTATTTAAATAATATTTATATAAATACAAGTTTTTACACACACACACACACACACACACACACACACACACACACACACACACACACACACACACACACACACACACACACACACACACACACACACACACACACACACACACACACACACACACACACACACACACACACACACACACACAATATAAGGGGTTGTCCACATAATTTTAATCCATATAGTGGCTATTAACATAGTCATATATTTCTAGTTAGATGTTTCCAGTAACTGAAGATATGCCTGCATTAATATGTTACTCTTTAAACTGGTCACCCTTCTCACCTCAAGCTTTACATGGTTGCAAAGCTTTTACACAGATGTTTAAATATATTTGACTGATATTTAGCATACAGAACTGTTATAGCAACATACAGTATACTCATGTAGTGATATATTCTAGCATATCTTAACTGCTTAATTGCTTATATTGTTGTAAAATGTAAACTTATTACTGTCCAGCTCCAGTCAACTAAATAACTATAAGGCATACAGATTAAGATATTATAAACATTATCATCATGATTTTCTGTAAAGCTGCTTTGAAACAACGTGTACTGTGAAAAGCGCAATATAAATAAAATGGACATATAGACATAAAACACCACATCATCGTTACTAACAAAAACATTAAATATATACATGCACATACTCATAAACAAATAAATACAAATGCATATATGTACATGCCAACATACAAACGCTGTCCTTTATATGTTCAAATGTGTATGTGTGCATACACTCACACAGTGAGTGTGAATGCAGCCTGTGATCTATTCTTGAACTCATCAGTCTGACATTCTGCTAATGGCATTTTCTTCCTCAGCCAGTGAACGTCACACAGACTAAATCACACTGCAGCTGTGTGTGTGTGTGTGTGTGTGTGTGTGTGTGTGTGTGTGTGTGTGTGACAGCAGTTAGCTGGCACGCTGTAATCAGACTGATTGTGCAGGTGCAGCTCCAGCACTAGACAATGCGTGGATCTGAAGACTGGGGCCTTCAGGCTCCTCAACTAACAGCACTGTTATAATATAGGAGCTCAATTCAGCTGTACAAATGCTATGCACACAGATGTAATGTTTAGAGTAGGCTAGTAACATCACAACAGTAGCAGCATCTGGAATTACCCAAATTACCCCTGAAAAACTGAATACAAAGCAGATGTACAAGTCTTGATAAAGCCTTTTTTGAATTAGCTTCATTTGAGATTTCAGGGCAGGATTATCAAATTGAAACGTTGAGGCAAGTCAGGGTTGTATATGAATATACAGTATATGAATAATACAAGCTATTAGTAAGAATCATTCTATTTTTAATTATTATTTTAGGCTGGTTTGGTAACCATAGGCAAAGCCATTTGACCGTTGTCAAATGATATGATAATATGAATCTATGAACACAGTGAAAGCCTAAACTATACACACTAATGACACTAATGGCGGAGACATTCAGATGGTAAAGCCAGTGGATCCATGATGCCTTGTTACCACTGTGCAGGCTGCTGGTGGTGGTGTAATGATTTAGGGGACGTTTTCTTGGCACACTTTAGGCCCCTTAGTCCCAATTGGCTATCGTTTAAATACCACGTCCTACCTGAGCCTGTTTCTGACCATGTCCATCCCTTTATGACCACCATGTACCCATCCTCTGATTGCTACTTCCAGCAGGATAATGCACCATGTCACAAAGTTTGAATCATTTCAAATTGGTTTCTTGAACATGACAATGAGTCAGTTTAGGCTTTCACTTTGTTCATAGATTCATATTATCATATCATTTGAAGAATCGAAGAAGCACGAGTTTGAGATGAATCTGGCCGAGCATGACGTCTCATCCCCCAGTCTGCGCTTAGAGTATAAAAACCTCCCCAAACGGACGAGGCACGTGCGCAGTCAGCAAGAGAGACGAGGAAAACAAACAAGCATGCAAATGGAAATTATCGTGGCCAGATAAATTGTTGAGCTCATTTTTTTTATCATGCAATTAATTGATTGATTTATTATATAGAGGTGTTTTTTTTACATTTTCACTTTTCACAACAAGACAGATTCAAAGGTTCCTGACATCATCATGCAATGATGTCACTATGCATAGTTTATTCGCTCTGCCTACATCCCGCCTCTATGCCATTGTTCTGTTATCCGGCCTTGACGTGCGACAGCGGCCAGCTCGTCTCTACTTACTCGTCTCTGTACACTTCAGAACAGCTTTTTGGAATCCTATGAGTGACGTCACAGACACTACGTCCATATATTTTTTACAGTCTATGTTTTGTATGCATTTCTCAGTGTTATGTTATGTCAAGGAAACATTCAAATAAAGTAATCTGTGTCAATACATATTGAAACAATCGAATAAAGTTACGTGCGTGGGTGCATTTTGCTGAATATTGCCTCTCATTCACTTAAGTTAATGGTGTTTGTGTTCACAGTTAATTTCATTTATCTTTTAAGTCGCATTCGACTGAAAATTGTGCAACCACAGCACACATTACAGGCACTGATTAACAAACGTGGATATACAGGTCCTTCTAAAAAAATTTGCATACTGTGATAAAAGTTCATTATTTTCCATAATGTAATGATACAAATTAAACTTTCATATAGTTTAGATTCATTGCACACTGAAATATTTCAGGTCTTTTATTGTTTATACTGATGATTTTGGCATACAGCTCATGAAAATCTCAAAACATTAGCATATATCATCCGGCCAATAAAAGAAAAAAAGTGTTTTTAAAGGGTGGGGGCACTCAGTTTCAGTGTATCTCATGTCAATCTTGAGTACCTATAGAGTAGTATTGCATCCTTCATATCTCCGAAAAGTCTTTAGTTGTTATATTAATAAAAGAAATATAGGCTGTACCGAGTCTTTCCAAAAAAAAAACGAGCGCCTGGAGGCGTATCGTGTGGGCGGAGCTAAAGAATGACGAGCATGCACAAAGCGGTGACGTCCTCAAGCGTGGAGAAGAAAACGTTACTCTAATAAACCATAAATAAACCATGGCTATCAATCAGATTCAGCTAATACAGATATGATCCAGAATCAGATCCTGAGGCTGAAATAAATTGAACAGGAGAAGCAACAACAGGACGTCCGTCTCTGTGGTATGTACTGTATTTGGTGGCCTGTCAACATTTGTGTGTCTTTACTCGCAGTTTATGAGGACATGATTTGGTTTATGGACTATTGTATGCGACTAAACCTTAGCAGTAGCAAGCAAAACGGTTTTGCACGTCAGACTAGTGTAACGTTATACTTAGAACAACAATAGAGTAACTGTTAGTGCATTTGAATGACGAAGCAAGCTTTGTGAGAACCTCCCCTAGGTTTAAATTTGGGTGGTTTTAAAATAAACAAACTGACACCTATAGTGGCAGCTAAACAAATGTATTTAAACACACACCATAGATCGCATGCTCCATTGATAAATTAACTAACGTTATACACGATCGTGTTGTTTTACTGATGTTTGCTTACGCGACGATAGCCAACAACAGACATTTGAAGCAGTTTTACTCACTGCCTGCTTCCAAAGTACGACCGTGAACCTTTACCGCTCCGTCAAAAACACACTTCTTTGGTAACTGTTGATTTCGTGAAGTCCTGACAGCAGTGACCGTGGAGATCCACTTTTGCGACGCAACTGAAGCGTGATGTTATTAAGCTTCCCGTCATTTCGGCGTTCAAATCGGTTCAAATGCAGCGCTGCCTTCCCGGAATGCTATGCTGAAGCGTTAAAGTCGCTTGATGTCACCCATAGGAATAAAGTGGAGCGCGGCGCGACCATAGATCTGCAGCTGAGAGCAGTGTTTATGGGCGTGCATTTGGTCTCTCGCTCTAGTCACGTGCGTGCGCACCCTTCCGGGAGAAGAGCCCGTACGGCCCATACAAGGACCTTCCGACCCATACTCGAAAAAAACTCTCCGAAACTTGTGAGAAATTGGAAGGAGTATTTTTGACACAGCAATACTCCATCAAACATCCAACTTAGTTTTTGAAACTTTGTATATGTTTAGAATGGGAATCCAAGTCTTTAACAGTGTAAAAAGTCCAGAGTGTTGGGTCTTGCGTCTCTTAACTTTCTCTTCACAATATCCCACAGATTCTCTATGGGGTTCAGGTCAGGAGAGTTGGCAGGCAAATTGAGCACAGTAATACCATGGTCAGTAAACCATTTACCAGTGGTTTTTGCACTGTGAGCAGGTGCCAGGTCGTGCTGAAAAATGAAATCTTAATTTCCATAAAGCTTTTCAGCAGATGGAAGCATGAAGTGCTCCAAAATCTCCTGATAGCTAGCTGCATTGACCCTGCACTTGATAAAACACAGTGGACCAACACCAGCAGCTGACATGGCACCCCAGACCATCACTGACTGTGGGTACTTGACACTGGACTGGCATCTTGATTTCTGAATGACATGCAAAATTTGAGCAACAGTCCAGTGCTGCTTCTCTGTAGCCCAGGTCAGGCGCTTCTGCCTCTGTTTCTGGTTCAAAAGTGGCTTGACCTGGGGAATGCGGCACCTGTAGCCCATTTCCTGCACATGCCTGTGCACGGTGGCTCTGGATGTTTCTACTCCAGACTCAGTCCACTTCTTCCACAGGTCCCATCAAGGTCTGGAATCGGTCCTTCTCCACAATCTTCCTCAGGGTCCGGTCACCTCTTCTCGTTGTGCAGCGTTTTTTGCCACACTTTTTCCTTCCCACAGACTTCCCACTGAGGTGCCTTGATACAGTACTCTGGGAACAGCCTATTCGTTCAAAAATTTCTTTCTGTGTCTTACCCTCTCACTTGAGGGTGTCAATGATGGCCTTCTGGACAGGATCGGGTCGGCAGTCTTACCCATGATTGCGGTTTTGAGTAATGAACCAGGCTGGGAGTTTTTAAAAGCCTCAAGAATCTTTTGCAGGTGTTTAGAGTAAATTAGTTGATTCAGATGATTAGGTTAATAGCTCGTTTAGAGAACCTTTTCATGATATGCTAATTTTTTGAGATTTCATGAGCTGTATGCCAAAAATCATCAGTATTAAAACAATAAAAGACCTGAAACATTTCAGTTGGTGTGTAATGAATCTAAAATATATGTAAGTTAAATTTTTATCATTACATTATGGAAAATAATGAACTTTTATCACAATATGCTATTTTTTTGAGAAGGACCTGTATTCTTTGTTAACTCCTTTGAGCTTGCTTTCCATTATGCACTAGTTTAATCTACTGAAACAACTGAAAACAGCTCATTTTTTTCTCTCAATATATGATCTGTTTGTTTCACTGACTGAAAAAAACTGCTTTAGTGAGAGAGCGGTTCAAATCTGAATAGTTTCAGACCGTTATGCAATAGATTTTAGCCATTTCACTGAAAATAAAGAATCAACTCGAAAGTGATTAATGATTAATTTACAAATTCACATTGGAATCACTGTTCAGTCGACAGAAATATGGTGCACAAAATAACTACTGAAATATTTGCACAGAAAAAAAATTCTCAGGTCAGTCAGAGCCCTGTATCTATGCACATGTATCTAACCAAATGTAGCCACACTGCCAGATAAAGAGTGGGAGGTTCCTTCAGACGGATGGAGATGATTTGAGGGTCGGATTCGGCCAGCAGGTCGCCAATTGGATAGCCCTGCACTAGATTGTAGATGCTTAGGTTTGACACTTGCAACAGCCACAAACAGCATACCAAAGGACAGCCGAGAGTGTGTTCAGCCCAACTAATGCACATTGCTAATTGGCATGCTTTACACAATCTCAATGACACAAGATTCAAACAGAAAATAAATTGAAACTTATAGTTAACATAAACAGTAACACTGAAAGCTGTATTACCATAGGAAAGTGGCAGAGCACCCACAAAAAAGATATTCTCCATTCATATTAACCAATCAAAAAATGTATTGAGATTCTTTCTGTTGTCTTACCTTTAAAATAATTGAGGACGTTTTAAATTGTGCCTATACTTGTTTTTTAAATCAAATTTCAAAATATAATTAATTAATAGGTAGGCTACAATGTTCTCATATTAATATGCTACAAAGGAATGATTTAAAAAGTGACCAACAATTTCTTAATTAATTTAAACTATTTTTGTCTGCATGTTGTGTGCAGGGCTCTGTGTTGTATGGAAATAGATGTGTCAAAAAGGACCGATATCGAATATCCATGACCAATTGAAATGTACCAGTAAATAAATTATTAAATGTAGTTTGTTTCAAACATTTAATTTTCAAACAATTTGGTCACAATATTGACAAATAAAATAAATCCATGTGTTAGAAAACTAGGCTATATCACTTGTTCCCATTCAGAGTGATCTAACTATTGTTTCATTAATTTATGGTATAATGCACACCTCATGTGTAATAATCTATAATACTAGCTAATAGGCTACTATACAGTACACTCACTTCTACGCTGTTTACATTGCAGCTCCCGTGCATGCGTCCTGGTGCTACATGAACAGGATCAGCTGCCATAGATCTCGCGAATGCTGCACTAATTACAACGGAAACTACGTAGAAGGCTAGACCGAAATTGTTAAATAAAATCGTTTTTTTTTTTTTTTTTTTTTTTTTTTTTTGCTCACAAATAGTACTCTCGTTGCTTCATAAAATTAAGTTTAAACCACTGTAGTCAAATGGACTATTTTGACGATGTCTTTAATACCTTTGTGAACCTTGAAAATGTTGGGGGAAATGGAGGGCCCTAAGATCTCTCGGATTTCATCATAAAATGTATTAATTTTTGTTCCGAAGATGAACGAAGGTCTTACGGGTTTGCAATGACATGATGGTGAGTAATTAATGATAGAATATGCATTTTTGGGTGAACTATCCCTTTAACATGTTTTGCACTTTTGCATCTTTGGTTACGTAAAGCCGGGTGCACACTGTGCGATTTTGGCCACGATTTGGCCGTCTGGGACAAATTTAGCAAATCCTAAAAGATTCCTCAGATCCTAGGCTAAAATCTGAGGTCTTTGGTCGTTAGTTTGACATGTTCACCGGCAGCCGATTAATGAGCGCTGCGATCAAATTTTACCTCAGACGAAATTCTGGCAGTGTCAGAAGATTTGGCACACAATCCTGCAGTGTGACTTCTCCTACGACGACAGTCAAATATCTCCGTTTTTCAAGACAAACTAGGACCAAAACGAGTACTAGAGATTTCTTTGTAGCCAGCATTTCAGTCCCGCGTGTAATGCAGCTCACTGTCACTGAACGCGTCATTCATGGATGATATAAAACTCAGGGTGAGTTTTCTTGCGCGCGTCCGTTTTTAGCGCGCCTTAACTATCGTGCAGTCTGACATTAATGTCAACTGAGATCTTACAGTGTGACATGGCGATCATGTTCGTACAGTCTGACAAGGGACATTCGCAAAGGATTTTGAAAAATCGCACAGTGTGCAGGACCCATAAGAACAGGGAAACTCACCTGTGACATGCATTTTTTCTTCGATCACCTCGATCTTCATGTAAAGACGTCCTCGTCTCTCTGTGAAGTCCATTCCACAGAGGCTTGGCACATTCATCACACACTGCTTATGGACGTTCATATCACAGGCTGTGAACACATATTATCTTGCATGTAACATTTTTAAGTATATAATAATCTAATAATTAATCAAATGATTACTGCAAATATTGTAAATTTATATAGGTATGGGCTGAATCTTAAATAACCACTTAAATAACCTTACATCTATTCCTCTGTTATAAAAAGGTTTAGTATTGTACTTACAATCACATTTCATCCCTTGGTGTATGAGTCCATATAAAAGAGATCCACAGTGGTCACAGAATGTGGGACTGCCATAAGTGTGGATCTTAAATTTGTGCTTGCTCCTAGGGTCCTACACAGATAAAAAGACAGAGAAAGAATCAGAAGATTGAGTCTGAGAAAACCCAAAAGGCTCAGAACAGGAGACCGAAGCACAACTAAATATTTTCTATCCCTCTTTTGCAAGGCAAGCTAATCAGAGCTACTGGCAAGCAAGTACTATGGCTCATTGAATTCCAAAATTCAGAATGCCTTGTAGAATTAATTGATGTTGGGGAAGCTACTCTGACACTCTAGGTCGACAAGCTAGAAACTACTCATAAGTTAAAGTAGTTAAGATAGAGACAAGCTACCCTTCTAAAAATGTAGTTAGCAAGACCTCATCGGGTTAACGCATTAATTAATTAACGCCGACAATTATTTTATTGCGCATTAACGTTGTTATTTATTATTATATTGAAAGCCAGTTGCTCACTGCCTTTGAATACACATACAGACAAACCATTGGTCACGGGAGAATACAGGGCTGTCTGTAAGCCAAGGGCTTGACATTCTTTGTCCGGGACAAATACAATATTAAAGTATCCAGAAACGGTAGAATGATTCAGATTTTTGTTGTTGTTTTTATTATATTCAATGTAAACAGCGATTGATAATGGAGTGTATCTCTGCCTCTGTAACAAAGTCACGTTGAGGCTCATGCTGCCTGTCTCTTTGTGAGAGTATTCGTGGAAAAATTAAAACACGTGAGCAGCAATATAAACTCACAGAAGAAACATACTGGGGTAAAACTGAGTTTTTTGTAGTTGTTGATATTTATGATATATGATATTGTTAATAACACAAGTCGACTTTACAAACGTGAATTGTGTAGCATGAATGGTGTAGGCTAGATCAATAAACAAGTAGCCTAATTAATATTAAGTTACTTAAATTTTTAGACCCAAACAACTTTTTTTTGTTCTATTTCACAGACGAAAATAGTTCCAAAGGAAAGCAACACTCAGTGTTTTGTTACTGAATGATTCAGCGTTTTGAATGAATCATTTGAATGAACGACTCAATGACTCACTCATTAAGACGATCATTGCTGCCCCCTATTGGTGGTTTAGTTTCATGTTTAAAAGTATAATTGCATGTTTTTATTTAGAACATCAATCTTATAACATTATTTATTGCAGCTGTATTTTTTGCAGTTTAAATTATTTAATTTGATTGGTAACAGCGCTTCAATTAGAACTGAATTTATTAATTAAATGTAAGAATTTAACATGAAAGATTATGCATACATTTGATAAGATTTTAAAAATTCAATCACAAATATGAAGATTTAAGTAGGTCTGTGTAAAAGCTGATAGAACACTAATTAGACTATTGCTTCAAAATCAATACATGTATACCGCCAAAAAAATCCCCCATTGTACAGTACATACAATGTGATATGTACTCTACCTTATAGGCCCAAAGTTAATCAATATCAAATCAAATTGTGAAATTTGTGACTGCCCAGCGTGCACAAAATGTTATAATGTTATGTTTGAGGCATAACCAGTTTTTTTTTTTTTTTTTTTTTTTTTTTTAATACCAAACCAAATGTTAATGCCCTGGCAGTGGCAAATAGTTTTGGTTTTATATTTAATTTCATTTAATTCATGTTTAAGTAGATATATACAAGAAATATTGTAACTGTTACTAACTTTTAACTGCTGTAAAAAGCACCTTATTTGTTTTAAGTGTTTGCAAACCATATGTTATTGCACTTTTGTTCATATAGCAGCACTTTTAAAATACGTGTGCAATACACTTCTTTTGTATTCATTATGGAATTTTGCGCATACTGCGATTAATCATCGAAAACTCACGCGATTAATCGCGATTAAACATTTTAATCGTAGCCCAGCACTATTAATTTTATGTGTATATTTAGTTAAATAACTTGGATCATAATTTTAGTGTCCCCAGCTGAGCAAGCCAGGCCAAAGGCGACAGTGGCAAGGAACCAAAACTCCATCAGTGCATGATGAAGAAAACCTTGGGAGAAACCAGACTCAGTCGGGGTGCCAGTTCTCCTCTGGCCTATTAACACACAGAGTATGATTATTATTCTGCCAACCTTATAGGTCAGAAATCATATTAGATCAGGATATTAAAATTTTTGGGTATCACGCTAGAGATGGCTTTACTGAGGATGGTGCGTCTGATATGGCACACCTGTGAGGTGGATGAATTATCTCGGCAAAGGAGAACTCCTCACTAACATAGATTTAGACAGATTTTTGTGTACATAGAAAAAGTCTAAGTAAAAATATGATAGCTGCTGCAACAATATTTTCAAAGACATCAGAAAGATCAGACCATTCCTAAGAGAACATGCAACACAGCTTCTTGTCCAGGCCCTCGTCATTTCAAGACTTGAATACTGCTATCCGCTCACATCCTGTGCAATCAAAAACACTTCAAATGATTCAGAACGCTGCGGCACATCTTGTCTTCAATGAGCCCAAAAGGACTCATGTCACACCTCTGATAATCTGCACTGGCTACCACTTGCAGCTTGCATCAAGTTCAAGGCTTTGAAGCTTGCTTATGGATCCACCACAAGCTCAGCACCCGCATACTTAGACCCGCTCCTACATCCCCAGTGAAGCCTTCGCTCCGCTAAAAAGAGATGGCTTGTGGTACCATCACAGAGAGACATGAAATCCCTCTCCAGAATATTTTCATTCCCCGTTCTCAGCTAGTTGAACGATCTTCCCACCTCCATCCGGATGGCAGAATCACTGACAACATTCAAAAGACAGCTGAAAACTCATATCTTCCGTGAGTACTTAGTCTTATCTTAAAAAAAAAAAAAACAAAAAAAAAAACTATTTCCTTTTCCTCTATTGCCTCCCTATTCTATCTTGGGCTACTCTGAGTAATGTCCAAAACTTAGTATTTCAGGCACTTTTTTGTGTTTTTTCGCCTCTTCATGATGGATTGCTTCCTGTATTCCTCAGTTGGAAGTCGCTTTGGATAAAAGTGTCTGCTAAATGCATAAATGACTAAATGACTAAAATGTCTTTGAATTCATCTCATGAAAAATGGGGGCAAAAACAAAAGTCTTGCATTTATAATTTTGTTCAGTGTAACTCATTAGATGATCTCTTCTTAAAGAACTGTAAAGCCGCAAAGATGTGTGATAAAATAATAGATGGCGATAATGCACAATTTAAGTTTGTGAACTAATAAGAACAAAACACTGTGCTGCTTCAATGCATTGCAAGCTCGTCAAAATGAAAAAAGGGAATGTAGCTTTTGGTTGCAGTACACCACTACTTGCCACTGGAAAAGCTACACTGTTTAAAAAGCAGCTGAGCTACTGTCAAGCTACAGAAAATTGTAGTTAAGTTAGTAGTGTTACTACTTGTGGTTAGCTATAGACTAGAAATCTAGACGCACCCTAGCGGCAGCAAATCTAATCTGCCGCGAGTGTCGTCTAGCAACTCTCAATACACTTCTGAGCTGTAAAAACCAAACTTTAGTCAGGCCAATCACTTTGTCTATAGAGTCGGTGGGCGGCCTTGACATAATGACGGAACAGTTGCATGCTACTTGAAAATAAAGAAGCTGGCAAACGGCGGTCTTTCGAATTGGCTTTGGCCACGACTCTGGACTTGGAGTTAAGCTTTTCTTTGAGAAAAGAACGGCACTGAAATCATTTGTGTTCTGAGTTTTGCCGACCAGATGGTGAAAGTTTCATCTATCAACTAGCTCCGCTTCACCTTCGTTGCTCTGGTTGGTTGAAGCGCTATCCTATCGCGTGCAGAGGGAGTTTGAAAGACAACCGTTTATCCCGCCCATCGGATTGAGCCCTGTCAATGGTGAGTTTCCAGACCAAACATCTTGATGTGGGTCTGGTTTGTCAGGCTAGGTTAGCTACACACCAACATAGGTCATAATTAGAGGTCGACCGATTCATCGGATTTGCCAGTTTTTTGTTTTTTTGTTTTTTCCGGTTTGCGTCTATTGCGGGAGCGGCGTAGAAGGGTGCTGTCATTACACAGTAGCCACGAGAGCTCTGAGAAGGGTCTGCTGGCATTATATAGTGCGAGAGCGGCCTCTAGAGGCCAAATAAAAAACTATCACTGTATACATTAACACATGAGGACACGTGAGGCTGCATGCTTAACCGAACGCTGCACAGAGCGCGCTGACAAATCTGACGTGCGATTAAAACACCGAACGCTGACATATCTGACGTGCGTTTAAAACAGCGAAAGGGAAACAGTATGAATACAGAACACTTCAGTACATGTTGCCAAATCATTATAAAGTCTTTTTTTTTTCATGACTAGATGCTTTAGCAGCGAAAGAACAGCAGTATGTATGTACTTTACTTTGTCGTCGAGGCTGAGAGGATGCTAACATTAGCAGTAACATTTACCTCAAGCAGTTAAAGCGTTGTAACAACTTACTTGGTGATGTAAGAAACCAGACTGTATAGCCATGCATCCGACAGAAATATAAACACATCAGAAATGCATTCGATTTCAATACATATTTTGTTATTTTGATAAGAAAACCATCAAGTGTTCTAAAAAAGCAAAGTTTGGATTTATATGAAATAACATTTAATATAATACAGTAATCCATTATAATACATTACATCCAATATTCCATTTGTAACATTAAGTATGCTGTAGAAGTTTTATTCATTGTTAGTTTTATCTGTATACCTTTTTTATTCACTATGAACTAACATGAATGATTAAGATACAATTGTATTGCTCAACTATTATTACACGGTGTAAAATGTATATTGCATATCATTCATGTAAGCTAGCTAAATCAGCTAATAAATCCTTGTTAACAAATGGGACTTGCAGTCTGTTACCTGACATTCACTTACATGTTTCTAGGTTATAGCTAAAGAAACATTTTTGTAATATTTTAATGTTTTAGTTATTTTCTGTAGATTTTTTTCTGTTAGAACTTGTCATTTTAATATATTCATATTTACATATGTAATTTAGAATTGCATATGTAAATATGATTAATTTGTTATTATTATTATTATTATTATTATTATTATTATTATTATTATTTTAATCTAGTAACTTTTTAAAAACTATCGGTTGATTAATCGGTTATCGGCAAGTGTGGTCCAACCTAGCTATCGGTATCGTAAAAAAAATCCTCTATCGGTCGACCTCTAGTCATAATGCTATAGATTTCCTGGCAATTAACATGATCATGCCATGTAAACATCATAAGGGTTTTGAAGTCATGCTATGACTTTGGCCTCCTTAATTGTGTAAACCCTATACCTTATCAATACATGTGTCATTAAAATATATTATTTTAAACATTTTGCTCGGTTAAGTGGTGTCAATGACGTGCTTTGAATTTAGTTGTAATATATTTTTGCACCACTAGAGACCGCCACAGTGCTCCCAGACATTTGCAATTAGATGTGCCGATTTTCGATAATGCGATTTATCACGATAATGAATATGCACAATATTGTTATTGGGGGCACTTTAAAATATCGTAAATAATAATTTATTAACAATTTATAATTTTTTTATAATACACTCAAGAATACTTTACCCATCAACCGTATAAATGCTCAAAACTGCTATTCTGCGTCAAAGGGAAGTGCTCAGGTGTAAATGAGAAGCACATGAACGAGTGAAGGAGACGCGCTGCTGAAGTGCCGCTCACTGACAGCAGAGGGCGCTGATGAACTGCAGAATGCAGCGATTACCCCGTAAACCCGCAAACAAACAAAAACGTGTGTAGTTTTTAAAACATCTATTCGTTTTTTGTAATCTCAATGTTGTTCATCACAGCACCAAATACTTAATACTTAAAGACTTGATAGCCTATTTATTTTCAAACTTAAACATTTTTATATTTTAATCTGGACTACAACATGCCCTAATGATTAGAACTGTTCTAATTATTTGTCATTGTTCAGTAAAACTTTGAGACATACGACTTCATTAGTTAACATGTTAATTCATTATTACCAAACTGACAATGAAAAACACTTATAGAGAATGAATCATTCTGAGTAATGTTAATTTCTTAGTTACTGTTTAATAACATTAAAATCAAAATAACTTTTTTAATGGACCTATAAAACTAACAATTATCAGTATTTCTTAACTAACATTAACAAAAACATTATACTTTCTGTAAATGTAGCTTGCTCAATCTTAATTAATGCATTAAATAATGAGACCTTATTGTAATTTGTTACCTGTTGTTCTTTATAGCCTAATTCTTTTGCACTTTAATCTGTTTAAAAATTGTACTTTTACAGGTCTACCACTTAACATGATTTCTCATTGATTTCTCAATGTTAAGTGGTCTCTTAATTTTTTTTTCCAGAGCTGTATATATATTTTTGGTGCATTATTGTATTTAAACATTCAGTTATTTTTGTTCTTACAAAAATAGTTCTTAAAGCTGTTATGCTATGGCAACAACTTTTTTTGCAACTTATTTCAATATCGTGATAATATCATATATCGTGATAAAACTTCAGCAATTAATCGCAACATGAAAAATTTATATTGGCACATGCCTATTTGTAATATCCACAAGAAGAAGTCATGACCAGTTTTCTAACATGAAGCGGGCAAAGGAAAGTATAGCGTGGGAGCACTTTAAAATGCAGTGCTTACCACATTTTTCAGGCTCTAAGTCGCTCCCGAGTATAAGTCGCATCAGTCAAAAAATGCGTCATGAAGAGGAAAATAACACATATAAGTCGCATTAGGGCAGAAGCAGAGCGGGAGCCGCGATAGGTGGGTGCATGCACACTTTTTGGTACTGGAGTGTCGCGGGTTTTGGGGTTTTTCAGGTTAGTGATTTACATGTGTGACGGAGAATAAAGGAAGGAATGTTCAGACGGCTGTCGTTTATTGTTTTTCTTATGACAAAGTATTTTAGGCAAACCCTGCACGAACGCTCGGTCACAAGAGCTTATTTTTCTGTTTTCAGTTTTTTTTTTTTTTTTTCAGGGGTAGGCTACAGGAGCAGCATAGAGCGCCCTCTCACGGCTATATGTTTATTCTTGTATGAATTAAATTTGATATATAAGTCGCACCTGACTATAAGTCACAGGACCAGCCAAACTATGAAAAAAGTGTGACTTATAGTCCGGAAAATACGGTAGATATACTTCAAGTACAACCTCGTTGTTGTACCATCTCAACAGCCAACACCCGGGCATCATTAGAGAGGTGGCCTAATCATGCAGACGACCTCACGGCCACTTGCATTGCTCGTGAACTGGAGCGGATCTCATCCTAATTTAACGAAAAACTCAGCGTAGGCCTCACAGACATGAAATATATCTTAAGAAAGCTTGAAATGTCTTTTAACAATTTAAAACAAAAATAAATAGGCTACTCTCTGATTATGTAATCCATGATGTGCATTTCTCTCTATACACTGTAAAAAATTATTTCGAAAAAAAGTTACCTGGTTGCCTTAAAATTTTGAGTTCACTGAAATTAAAATTTTGAGTTAATACAATGAACATTTTTTGAGATTCGACAACCTTTATTAAAATATTATTAAAAGATTTTGTAAGCATATTGGGTAATTGTGTGTGTTTTATATCTGATGATGCAGTGAAACATGCCAAATTGTGCTATTTTCATGATTTATCAAATTTTTTATGTGATTCAGATACAATAATATTTTGAGTTTCTATTTATTAAACAAATTTCCTTCATTGTGTCAACTCAAAGTTTTAATTTCAATAAACTCACAATTTTAAGGCAACCAGGTTACTTACTTTTTTAAGTTAAACCAACAAAAAACAACCAACATTTTTTACAGTGTAGGCGCGTTCACTATGGAGATGGCGGTCGTCAACTTGATAAACTAAAAATAATAACCCTGACGCACACTATGGTTAACCGAGTATTAACCGCTAAGGGCCTCGGTTAATGGTTAATGAAAAACTTGAAAATGTGCAGCCCTAGACTGAAAAAAGCTGGGATTCGATGCAAGGGCATTCAAACCCCATGATTATATAATGACAAATAAAACATAATACTTTATAGCCCACTTTTACAGCCAGGGCTGAGATTAAGCCAGGATCAGTTAAATGAGTTTTATATTAAAAAGTTAAATAACTCAGGAGAAAAAAAACAAAAAACATTACTGGTGCACATCTTGACACAAAACAATGGCACTGACATATTGTAAGATATTACGTAAAGATGTTACTTTCCGTTAAAACAGCTCAAACATCAATTTTAGTCTAGGACCAGGCTTAAGCCTTGTCTGTGCAAATGGGCATATATACGTTTTTCTCCACCTTTGTAAAATGTCTGAACAAAATCAGTTGTGGTACATTAAAGCAAACTGCAAAGTGAAAAAAAAAAAAGACATTGCTACAGCGCGGAAACAAGTATTTTATTGTGTAAAATTGTTTTGTTTGCCTTAAATCCTTTGCATTGATCATGGTGTTTTAACACCCTTGTTTTGTTCCCAAAGCATCATAGAGATGAAAGGAGAATGTCTAATCAAACAGGGCCTCAGACATAATGCAAGACAAAGATGAGATTAATTTCAGAGGCCTGACCATAGCCAAACATTAAAGACACTCCCTCACTTCAAAAAAACATCCATTATTAAAAATGGATAAATATTTAATGCATGGTTGAATATAATTAGCTATAATGGCTTACTACAACATTTAACACTTGCATTTATGTTGCTCCGGAAATCATAATAATGATCTAATATGGCCATTAAAATCCCACTAAAATCAAAATAGCCATTCAAATCTTATAGTATGAAAGCCGAATGCCTTTTGAAGTGATTGTGCTTTCTCCACATCATCCAATTTTCAGACTGAACAAACTGTGAGTGTGAGTACCATCATCACTAATAGCTTAGATCGAAGTTTCCTAAACTGGGGTTTGTTAAACCTTGGAGATTTGTGAGGGAACAGGGGGTTTGTGAGTTGATATAAAGCTAACAATTAATTATATCAAATGTAAAATTTAAATAAATAAATGGGGCTGCATGATGATCGTGATGATGACAGCTGCTTTGGTTTTAGCCAAAAAATAGCAATAAACTAATATATATTGTGTCGTTTTTCATTAAAACAGTTTGAAGCACTTGGAAAATACACAATTTGCTTACATTATTGGTGCTTTAAATCACAATGTACTGCTAATGTACAGCATTAATCCAACTGGTTTGCGGAAAGCAAAAAAGACAAGATCAATGATTTCAGTTGATTAATGAACAGAACATTGTAGTGTGTCTACAATAAGCTTTGCACTTTGTTACATTTGATATTTTAGATTTAAAATTCCATATTTTCTTTTTTCCCGAAATTCGAACAATTTAACATTCACAGCAGCGCCATCTTTAGGGTAAGACCCTTCAGTTGGTTTTACTGTTATTTATTTTAGTATGTATTTGGATAGTTCTGCTCATGAAACACCGCAAACTATTTCCAAGAAATTTATGTAGAAAACAAAAACTCATGAAACATGTAAAGTGAAAAGCTGTAAGCTTCTAGATCACTTTCATTTTCATTTTCCACAACTCAAAAATTATAAGTGATCTAGGAGATTACAGCTTTTTACAGTCCTTCTGTTTGGACAGCCCGAGATCCAAACAGAGAGACTATAAGTTAATGTCTGGAAACACCCAGCAAATATTGAAGAACTGCAAACAGCTAATGAATATTTAAAAACATTGTTTGCTAATGTGTTGGAGGCAAAACTAGCTGACTTTTGTGGGAACAATTATGTTATTATCACTGACGAATCGTACATGCAACCCCCTGATTCCACCCATTTAGTTGTCCCTTCAAGTTGTCGTCCCCTTGTTACACCTAACCTCTTAACCTGCCACCCTATTTTTTAGAATAAATCTGGTTTTATTTTAAACTAGACACTTGAAATATTGTTACACAAGAGTCATAATAACTCAAAATAGTATGGGAACAGAGTAAAACAAGGGGAAATATGCATGTAAGTGCCTCAAATTATTATTATTTCTTAGGGAAAAAATTATAAGATTTTAATGTAAATGGCCTGAAAATAACCTAAATATAAAGCTGAATGTCTGATTATGTTTTGATTCAAATTTGAGGATGATTCGCTCAAATTTAGCTACTGTAAGCTTTTATGTAAAAAAAAAAGCCTAGGCGTCCTTTCAAAAAGGCCATTTATATCAGAATATTTGTAATTGTAAAAAGTAGTTTTTTATTCAAATAAATCTGCAATAAACTTATAATTATAATGCATTTACAGTCCCTGAAAAACTAAAGCAACTATTTACAGAATTGACAAGTGTAATTTAGTTGATAAAAACAGTCTGTCATTGAATCGGCGCGTGTGCGTTATGTGCGCTAAAAATAGCAGCTCACGCTTGATACTATTGGATGCTATGGAGACTGTAAGAACGAGCTGTATTCATCAATGCTTACAGCATATCTTACAAACACTGCGCAAAATAATGTCTTTTGATTCGTTACTACATCCATCAATCAAATATATACTGGCTATGCATTGGCTAGGCATTGACTGGCTAATCCAACGAAAATCATGGGTGCTTTGACAGCTTTAGCAGCCAGTAACGCTATCATGTGTCATCAGAGAGCCTGTTATTGAAGGAGAGAGACCTGGGAGGGTTTAATACAGGGGAGATCTTAAGAATAATGATTATAATCGCTATTTCATTGAAAATAGACATGATTGATTACTCTAACGCAAAACGCTCATGCAAACAATGGAGGATATTTTGTTTTTTTTCCTATATTTTTTTTTGTTTTTTTAATTAAAAGTGGTATGCATTTTGAAGAGTGGACTCTTACACAGACATGTATGTTGTTTCGTGGATTCGTCCGATCTGATCTGCACAATAGGAGATTAAAGATGAGTACCGCGTTTATTATGCTAATGTTTAAATAGCTATTGCTTTCGCATTTCATTTAACCCTTTCCTCTCATGTGTATTTATTGCAAAAACGAGTTCAGAACATGAATCTTGAGTGTTTTAGCTTTCAAGTGATGCATAGTTTGTGATAATTGATTGAATAGTTTGTATAAAACAAAAGTAATTAAAAGTAGAGACATGCATACTTGCGTCAACCGCCCTGCCCACGATCCGGTGGGCGTTAACTGGTTAACAAACAGCGTTCCATTGGCAGGACATGTGGCACTCCAAAAGCTTTGCACACATAAGCTCACAATTTATTTGGGCCTCCATATACAGGGTCTTGTAAGCCAATAAGAGCTATCCAGCTGTTCTCCAGAGTGGGGACACCAGATTAATTCTTAACTGATCAAAGGACCAACTAATGAGGCTATTGTTTCGGCAGTTAGGCATAGAGGCAATAGACCAGCCTACTGTATACCACCAACAGACAGATTAACTGGTGAAGTGCTTTAACCAGACACTCAGGAACATGGCATGCTCCACAACTTTGTGTCAGGTACTGGAAGGCAGTGGGACAAGTGGCTGCTATTCTTGCAAATTGCCTACAGGGAGGTTCCACAAGCATCAAGGGTCTTTTCTCCATTCTCCAAAATTCTGTATGGATGGTGGGTCCAAGGGTCGTTGGATCTCCTGCGAAAAAACAGGGAAGCCCCTTCATCTGAAAAAATTATGAAGTCTGAGAAGGGCATCGTCCAGCATGTCCTTGAGATGAGAGATCACCTAGCTAAATGGAGATAGCCCAAGAGAACCTCAGGTAGGCGCAAAAGGCACATAAGGTGTGATATGACCAACACGCCAGATCCCGAGAACTGCAAAATGGAAAAAAGGTTCTGTTACTGCTCCCAAAATCTACGATGAACAAATTACTGATGAAGTGGCAAGGAACCTTAAGTGTTGTTCACACGATGGGACCAGTGATGTATGCGATTTATAACTCTGACAAAGGCAAGCCTGCAAAGACTTACCGTATTAAACTGCTAAAGGAGTTGAAAGAGCCACCTAGAAAACCTAATATGTTACTGCTGATTTGTAAAGTAGAAGAGGATCAACCAGAACCGAAGGATAGAGGGGCAGCACTATCAGCAGCCAATGAACTGCTTCATCTGGAAGAGTCAAAATAGGCTAAGTACAGGCTGTATCGAGTACCTGAGAGGCTGATGGCACCCCTGAGAGCAGAAATTGAGACAATGCTGGAACTGTGAGTTATAGAACCCTCCAAGAGTGAATAGAGTACCCCAAATGTGATCGTCCCCCAAAAAAGGTGACACTGTGCATTCTGCTGTGAATCCAGGAAGCTGAATGCCTATTCAAAGTTTAATGCGTAGCCACTGCTACGCATCGATGACCTTCTGGAGAGGATCGGAGAAGCCAAATATATCAAAACCTTGGACCTTTGCAAAGGGTATTAGCAAGTACCCCTGAAGGAGACATTGAGACCCTATACAGCATTCAGGACCCCCCTGGGGCGATATCAGATTCACTATATATTCACAAACCTACACCTTTCGGGTTGCATGGGGCACCTGCAACCTTTTATCGGTTAATGGACTATGTCCTCTGAGGCTGTCAGTGTGACCTGGGACAAACATTTACGACATCTAAAATAGACACTGAAAAATATCCAGAAGGCTGGCCTAACCTTAAACATGGCTAATTGTGAGTGGGCAAAGTTTGAGACCAGAGTACCTTGGGTACCATCTGGAAAACAGTAGAAGTTGACAAGGTAGAAGCTGTTTATCTCAGCCTAGGAACAAAGACAAAGAAAGAGGTCCCATCCTTTTTTGGACTGGTGGGGTGGTATCGACAAAGCATTCCTTGAGCAGGACGTTGCTTCCCAGTGGAACGATACTTCACAGTGGAGAAGGAATGCTTGGCAATCAAGTGGGGTTTGGAGAGCCTCAGTTACTACATGCTAGGGAGATCTGACGTGGATAAACACAATGAATGATCATAATTGAAGTATCAGCTTTTCTGCAGGGGAAATGCATGGAACGGTTCGAGAACTGACACAGGCTGGGAATCCACACTGGAACAGTGTTGTTAGAAAGGGGGTATCTCTGGGTCAGCATCAGAGATGCTGTCAATTCTATGTGTCAATTCTACATGACCGCAAATGCAGTGATTGGTCAGATTGCCAGAACCCCTCCCTCAGGTCTCTAAATAAATAAATAAATAGATAAATAAATAAATAAATATGCGATAGGAGTGCATGTGTGCAGAAATTATAGTGTCATCCTCTATCTGCTATATAACACAATATTTTGTAGTACAGATATTCTTTATATTAGTGAATAAATACATCGATCTGCTGTGTATAGTTTATTTATTTTCTCATTAAAACCAAAAATGTTAATAAGTGATTAAAACATGGACAAATCACAATGGGTGCATTCCGTTTTGTGATTTCAGCGGAATGAGTCTCCACAACAGCGATCGATTGAAGCGCTAGTCAGTGCGCCACCTGAAAACAGCAGCTACGAGCATTTAGCATGATTTCACAAACGTATTCCAGTGCCAGATCACCTCTTATGTAGTTTTACAAATCAACTAGAGATGCTTAATTTGTATTACATACAATAACTCAAGGTGGAAGAAAAGCCACTATCTGTCGCCATCACTGCTGATACTTTGGGTGCATTCATTAGCTGCGTCTCATTTCGGAAGGATGCGTTCTCCGGAGGTCGCATTCGAAGGGTGCATACGTCATAAGGCCGTCTCATTTAAAAAAAGTGAGTAGGACACTCCAAATGCGACCTTCGAATGCGTCCTTCTTTCACAAGAATTTGGAGTGTGCATGAGGTGTATCCTTCACGGCTGGAGATAACCCACAATTCTTTGCGTCTCCGCAAAGAATTGTGAAAAAAACTGGCACAACCACCAGATATACATGCAAGCAAAGGTGTGGTGTTTAAATTAAGAAGTTCAAGCTTTTTTTTTTTTTTAAGCTCTATTACCTCAAACAGATAGTTGTGGTCAACAGGATTTAGTGTATTTAGTGTACAACTGTTTAGTGCATTTTAAACGTTTAGAAAAGTACGTTGCTGTCAAGACAAGAAACATTTCATAGTCATTTTCAAGTTATAAATAATTTTAATTTATATAACTGGCGTAAGAACGCAATGAGGCTGAACTTGTTGGCATAGCAACATGATCCTTCCTACCTGTCCTCCGGAGGACTCAGACTTCGAAATTTAACGAAATGAGACACAGCTAATGACATTGTAAACTTCCAAAAAGTCACTTCTTCTTCTTTTGCCTTGAGACTGGGGGTTACCATCAACATGTCTGTGGACACTGCCCAGTAGCGGTCTGCATGTGTAATAGCATATTGACGTGGACAACAACACAGAAGTATAAATGAAAACCGATGCGTAATTTGCGACATAGAGGACACGGCGTAGTTCCAACTCAGAAGTATAAATCAGCCTTAAGACACATACATACACTGTACAAAAATATAATACACAAACTCTTGATTATTTCGAGATAATACTATTCTCGACTATTCTCGGTATTTGGTGATAACCTCAAAAGCAGGATATTTTCATTTTAATGTTTTTTCCCCCATTACTACGCAACCACACCTTTCTCAACTCATATCCACTATTACTGAGGCAAGCATAATGCATCGATTTGATTCTATATAGATGTAGTGTTAGGAACATTATTCACATTTGATTTACAAAGACTGCATATTGTATTTGAGGTTTGTCAATACGATTACTAAAATTGTGGAAAATGGCTGATGATAACCAATTATTAGATGGTAGTTAAAAATCAACAATATGAATGAAGACGTTCTATTTAATGCTATAACATCCTCACGCTTTAAATTTATATATTTCATCTCGCTCTTATACTTTGTTTGTGCATAAAACTTTATAAAGTTTATTTTGTAAGAACAGAGAAATGTTTGAAAAAATAAAACAGAAAAACACAGCTATTTCAGTGCGCATGTTGTGCACTTGTAAATTACGTGGGCACTTTGTCTTCTGAAGCAAGCGATCGGATGATCAAAAGCAAAAACCCTGTTAGCGTTTTTCACATTAACATGGATTTTAATTAACATGAAAGCCCATTCTAGATATTATTATTTTTTAAGGCTAGGAGTTGAATCGCCCACAGCCTTGAAAACAAAAACGTACTGGATTTGCATGAAACATAAGAGACGTCCTTTTATTCAAAACACAGAATTAAGACTAAAGGTAAGTAGCTTCCATCATAGACTCTGTAACATGTAACCTGTAACCATTAAAAGAGCAAATATTATCCTTTAACCTTGTTGCCACACATAGACAAATGTGTTATTAAAATAATAGGCCTAGTTTAAATTAAATGGTTGACTTACTAGCTTTTTTTTTTTGGTGCCCATGTTAACAAATGCAAGTGTTTACATTGGAAGCGTGAGCAATGCCACGTGTCTGATGTAAACACTCTTTATTGTCAACATTCTTACTCTCTTGTAATTTTTTTATTTCTCCTCCATTGCTAGAGGGCAATCTACTGCCATTTCAACATATAAAATGTTCTATTATAGACTAATGTTGGTATGGCTTAAGTTACTGAGATTTGATGATAACATAAGTATAATATGATGGCATATATTTGAAATCAAAGTGGTAAAGAGTGTAGGGGGGAGGTTCTCTCTCATTTGAGGCTTGTGTTAATTAGCTCATTCCCGCCATCCTCTTATTATTAATGCATCACTTAAGGTGTGGCAGTTATAAACCTGACTTCAGTTTCTAAACTGTTGTGGATAAATTTGATCTCTCCCAATAAGGTGTGTGTGTGTGTGTGTGTGTGTGTGTGTGTGTGTGTGTGTGTGTGTGTGTGTGTGTGTGTGTGTGTGTGTGTGACTTCTTAGAAGCTTCTTTCACCAATCTTGGCCCATTCCTTGCTTGAAACCACTTTTACCACAGCTTTTTCAAATTGCACCAGTTATTGTTAATGAGACTTAAACCTCAAGATACACAATTCAGTCTCTGTGCCAAAGGCATCACCATCTTTGCCAACATGCTACTTCAAAGAATGCATGATGTCCTTCATAGAGTACAGATTTCCACTTCCTGCAACTGCAAAACAGCCCAATACCAAGACATAACACTTCCATGTTTGACCATTGCTTTGCACATCACTCCATAAAACATACTGAAAAGTCATTCCTTTTCAGCAATTCCCTGCCATGTCTATGTGCGCGCACACACACACAGAGGGGGTGGGGGTTGGTTGGGGGTGGGGGTGGGTGGGGGGGGTGACAGACACTGCTTGATGCACTGTAGGTGGTACAAGCAGGGACGCTGCAAGCCAGGGAAGAATATGTATATATGCGTGTCAGTGTGGAAAAGGGGTCTAAATATAGTCACAGCTGCAGCTGTAGCCTGTGATATAAGGGAGAACACGTTCTCTGGGTTCGGTCAAGCAGTGACACTGGGCTAGGCTTTAGACTGATGCCATCTTCATACAGACCTGCTTTTACATCTGACAGTGGCTATTTTGTTATTCTGAGCCTGAATGTGTGTAAGCAGATAAAGGGTCCATGCATCACAATATAACTTGCAGTGTATTCTGACTGTATTCAAAATTTGCTATGCATTCCCCTTAGGACAGATTTCCAAGATCCAGAGCCACAGGGTGCCCACAGCGATTTCAGGTGATTTACATTTCCAGACAACTAATTGCATATTACATATTCAGTAGAGTATCATTGTTTATTCACACACATCAGTGAAAATTATAATTTATTCTAACACCTCAGTGAAGTGTTTACAGTTTTTACTTTGTTAATTTATTCTGAGAAGGCTAATTGTTTTGGCGACCTAAGACAAAGACATCACTGTGTATACATTAGTCATTGTATTCTTGATAGAAAACTGATAAAACTATAAAACAAAACTTCCCTTTTAAAAAAAATATTGTTATGTAAACAATGTTATGTGTTACACTCCACAATCAGTGTGTTATTCTGCCTGTATATGAGAAAGAAAGCTAAAGGAGCACAATGAAAGGTCCGAGGTGCATAAATATATATATATATATACATATATATATATATATATATATATATATATATATATATATATATATATATATATATATATATATATATATATATATATATATATATATATGTGTGTGTGTGTGTGTGTGTGTGTGTGTGTGTGTGTGTGTGTGTGTGTGTTTGTGTGTGTGTGTGTGTGTGTGTGTGTGTGTGTATCCTATATAGTACAGGCCAAAAGTTTGGACACATTACTATTTGTAATGTTTTTGAAATAAGTTTCTTCTGCTCATCGAGCCTGCATTTATTTGATCAAAAATACAGAAACAATTAATATTGTGATATATTATTACAATTTAAAATAATTGGTTTTCAATTTATTATACTTAAAATGATAATTTATTTCTGTGATGCAAAGCTGAATTTTCAATATAATTCCTCCAGTCTTCAGTGTCATAAGATCCTCCAGAAGGATATCATTCAATCGTATCATATCATTCTAATATGGTGATTCATTTTCAAAGTTGGAAACAGTTCTGCTGTTTAATATTTTTTTCATAACCTGTGATACTTTTTATAATACTTTGAAAAAAAAAGCAAATGGTTTTAAAAATAGAAATCTTTTGTAACAACAATATACACTGGTCAGTAATTTGGGGTCAGTCATTTTTTCCTTTCTTTTTTTTTTTTTTTTTTTTTGAAATAAATCAATAATTTTATTCAGCAAGGATGTGTTAAATTGATTAAACTGATAGTAAAGGAGATTTATATTATTTGAAAATATATGTTTTTATTTTGAATAAATGCAGTTCTTTTGAACCTTTTATTCATCAAATATATTAGGCAGCAGAACTGTTTCCAACACTCATAATAAATCAGAATATTATAATGATTTGTGAAGGATCATGTGATAGACTGGATGTCACATGTGACACTGAAGACTAGAGTAACAATCATAAAAAATCCGCTTTGCATCACAGAAATGTGAATCAATTATATTTGAATCAACACAATCTTAGAGCATTAACTAATTAATGAGAATCCTAGCTTTGGTGTAATGAATGTATGATGTCAGACTTCATTGCCAGAATCACTCTGTGGTTATAAAGTGCGCAAAAGCGACTCCCAGCTGCCACCACTCAGCCTCTTCTTCTAACTCCTGACATTTGGTAGATGGAACCCATTCACCTCTTACAGCCGCACCTACCAACCAATCACTTCCTGCTGCTAGTAACCCACAGTGATGAGTCTTCCAGCTCCCATGGCAACAGCCAATCAAATCTAACTCCAATAAGGCCACATCCTGAAAGAAGTGATTATAGCTTCAAGAGCAGTTGTTCTCAAAAATTCTGTTCAGGATCTCAGACAGTACAGAGAAATAATAACTTAAAATAGTTAAAAAAAAAATAAGAAAATTAAATGTCCAAATGCCAATGGTTTTATTGAAATTCAACATATGCAATGTTATCAAAATTCTAAAATGTAAATACACTGTATTGGAACACATCACTCCAAATCATTATTCAGGTGTTCCCATCAGTTCCATGGCCACAGGTGTATAAAATCAAGCACCTAGGCATGCAGACTGCTTCTACAAACATTTTTGAAAGAAAGGCTCACTCTCAGGAGCTCAGTGAATTCAAGTGTGGTAATGTGAAATTTCCTCCCTACTAAATATTCTATGGTCAACTGTTAGTGGTATTATAACAAAGTGGAACAAGAGCAAGTCACAAAGTGGTAAGCCTTGTAAAATCACAGAACAGGGTCAGTGCATGCTGAAGCACCCGGTACGCAGAAGCTGCCGACTTTCTGCAGGTTCAATAGCTACACACCTCCAAACTTTGTGTGGCCTTCAAATTAGCTCAAGAACAGAGAGCTTTGTGGAATGGGGTTCCATGGCGGAGCAGCTGCATCCAAGCCTTTGATTCACCAAGTGCAATGCAGAGGTAAGATGCAGTGTTGTAAAGCACACCACTACTGGACTCTAGAGCAGAAGACAAGTGGGACCCACTTCATATTAGGTGGCCTTAAGTACTATGTACTAACATTTTAATTAATCATTTGATACAATGCACTTATTGTGTACATACATGTTTTTACATTGTACTTACATTTTAATAATACCTGCATGTAATTACGTGCAGGTATTTACCTAACCCTACGCTTAAACTGACCCACACCACCACACCTGTCCCTAACTCTACCTGTATCCTACCTCAATATCAGCAAAAGTGCTTTACAATACAATTTGAACACAGTAAGTACATTGTACTTACTGTTTGATGCAAGTACATAGTACTTAAGGCCACCTAATATAAAGTGGGGCCGATAGGTGTTCTCTGGGGTGATGAATCACGCTTCTTATTATTTTCATTTTAATGTATTTTTATGATTGTTTTGTACACCACTTTGGTCAGTGTAAGCTGAATTTAAATGTGCTTTATAAATAAAATTGACTTACTTACTTCTCTGTCTGGAAAGAGTCTGGCTTTGGCACCAGGAGAATGGTACTTGCCTGACTGCACTGTGCCAAGTGTAAAGTTTGGTGGATGGGGAATTACAGTGTGGGGTTGTTTTTCAGGAGTTGTGCGTGGCCCCTTAGTTTCAGTGAAAGTAACTCTTGATTTTTCAGCATACCAATAAATTTAGGTATGGGAACCTAACCCAATTTTGTGGGAACAGTTTGGGGATGCCCTCTTCCTGTTCCAACATGACTGCACACCATTGGACAAAGCAAGGTCCATAAAGGCATGGATGAGCGAGTTTGGTGTGGAGGAACTTGACTGGCCTGGCTGAGTCATGACCTCAAGCCAATAGAACAACTTTGGGTTGAATTAGAGCGGAGATTGCGAGCCAGGTGTTCTCATCCAACCTAACCTCACAAATGCGCTTCTAGATGAATTGTCAAATATTCCCATAAACCCACTCCTTAACCTTGTGGAAAGCCTCCCCAGAAGAGTTGAAGCTGTTAAAGCAGCAAAGGGTAGGCAAGCTCCATAATAAACCCTAGGGATAAAGAATCGGAATAAAGTTCATACGTTTTTGGGATGCCTGCATTTACATCCTCATGACAATATAGTATAGCCACCTTACCTATATAAGGAAGAAAAATAGCAGGCAAAATGAGAATATAATCAAGACTTTTCATAGAGAAATTCTTCTATGCCAGAAAAGTGGTGGACAAAGTACACAAATCAAGTAATTGTGGTAAGACAGCAAACCCATAATGAAATATTACCCAAGTAAAAATACTCCTAATTTATTTATATTTAGTTACAAGGTTTTTAACCAACACATTTTGAAAATGTGTGTTTTTGTCCGTCTTTAAAATGGCCACATCTAAGGCAGTAAGTGTACCAAGATTGCATTTACTAATGGATAAGGTCCATGTGGTCACTCGTTTTCTTTCTGTCATTTGACCAAAATCGCATGTTATTATTACAGTTTTAAAGTATAAAAGTTTCCCAAAATCAAAATACCAAAGTACAGATAGTTAAAAAAAGTAAAGTATACTAACAATGTAAAAATACAGTGTAATTGCCCATCTTGCATTATACGTTCATTGTTATAAGCTTGCAATCAATTGAGCAGATGTAAATGTGAGTGTAGAATTCGGCTTGGCTCAGCCTGACCTTTTAAAAGTCAACTCTTAGCAGGTGGTATCAACTTACTCTAGCTATGTTTTTTCATACTGTGTTCATAACTCATGCTTTACACTCCATCATCCCCTCGTCTTCTCACATCATTTTTTTGCATCTTCAGTTTCTTCCACCATTATTCCTTTCTTTTGTCTGACCAGGTGTTTCTGGTGCTCTTTTGAGCATGTGGGTACCACACTTGTCATATCTATGTTTTATTTATAGGCCCAATTACCATCTCTTTCTCATGGAGTGTCAAGCTAACTACGGGGTGTCACACCAATACACTATAATTGCCTGGGCCATTTTCAAAGCTCACATTTACAGCAACACCAAAACAATTCTATAGTGAACTCTGAAGTATGCTAAAGCTACAGTTCCATTTTTTTTCTTCAATTTATCCAGTCAGACTCGCATTTGAAAGAAAAAATTACATAAAATTATATATATATATATATATATATATATATATATATATATATATATATATATATATATATATATATATATATATATATATATATATATATATATATATATATATATTCAAATGGGAGTCTGACTGGATAAATTGAAAAAAAAAGTAACTGCAGCTTATACACGTTGAGGTAGATATATATATAAAGGGCAGGCTTGTGATTTTGGCAGGCTTGTGATTAGGGAAATTCATGGTAAATAAAGAATATTTACTGGTTCAAATCTATGTCAGGACAGCTCCTCTGGTCACTTCTGTGGTCAAAGGATCTGTTCTGGTAGACCACTTGCTGTTTCTACCTGGCAAGAGTTGGGAATATGCAAAGATCGCAAAGGCCTCTTTAAAAGCCTCTTAATTTGCATGCTAGCAGACAGAAACTGGAAGTCTGCTTTGGGTAGCCTGTATCTTGCCTGACATTCTTTGCTTATAGTGGAGAAAAGTAAATAAACAAAAAAAATGATTAAAAAAATTGTTGAGGCATGTAGATGTACTTTTTAGAGATGGGGCTGAAATCCCATTATAAAGATTTTGTTTTTTAAATATATGGCAAAAATGTATATTTTGGCAAAAAGTTATTATATTCTCTTGGAGATGTACATAAACTTGACACATATGTAAAATATAATTTATAGTCTGTCAATAATAACAAAATTAAGCCAGACTTTGGTTTTTTGGTCGTGTCCAAAAAACTGAACTCACCGAGCTGAACTCACCTGTCTGCATCCAATTAGTACGTATGAATAACATTTTAATGCAGGCTGTAAATGCACACTTCACAAGATCTGATAACATGAATTGGATTGTTTACCTCTATGTTGGAATTACCCTGAGCAGATTATTAAAAACTGCTTAACTCTCATCATCTGCGTGTGTGTGTGTGTGCGTGCTTGCTTGCACACCCTGAGCGTGACAGAAGCCTGGGCCTAGATAGGATTGTAGCGGTGTGTTTTTTCAGTTTGGTTTTGTTCGTTTTTTTTGTTTTCCGTCACAATGGACCTCCCTGCAGTTAGACTGTTGTGTCTTGAGCAGGGGGACCACTCCCTAGAGGAACACTTAACCTCTCCTATTTAACATTGTGCCTGGACAACATATTTTTTTACACACACTCAGCAGTTGGAATTTGTTTTCAGTTTGTACCATTAGTTTGTAGTCATAGTTGTTAAAGACTGCTTAACCCTCAAAGGTCACCAGCATGACCGCCTCAATTTTTATTCTTATCAGTGCCAAAGAGACTGCCAAATAGATAATGTTAATCAAATCGAAAACAAATATTCTCTGTTTGAAAAGAGTGAGATGCAAGTTGTTTGTGAGCCTCTTCATTAAGCGCTAATGCTGCCACAGCCGTGAAGCACACATTTCGAAAGTCAAATACTGACACGCTCCATGCAAGTCGAAAAAACATCAGCTTTAGTGTACTTTAAATAAGTAAATTTTGAGATACTGTGAGGAATAATCCTGGAATAATTTACCTTAGAAGAAAAGCTGTTTAATTTCAAGGACCAACGGATCCAGCCGAGGATTGTGAGGTAAGTTTATTATGTTAGTGTCTGAATATTAAACTCGCAAAAAGGCTGTTTAAATGATAATCCTGCTGCAACATAAAATGTCATAGAAGTAAGAATGTTTATACAAGATTTATTTGGCCTATTTTGGACAGATTATTAAGTGTTTACTGTAAAATAGCCTAGTGTCACATCAATAAAGCTTTTGTTTGCCAATTTCTGCTCATAAATACATATAAATAAATATATACATATAAATATACAGCACCAGTTAAACGTGTGGGCACATCACTATTTAATTAATGTTTTTAAAAACTCTCTTATGCTCATGCATTTATTTGACCAAAAATACAGCAGCAAATCAATTTAAAATAATGTTTTTCTATTTTAACATACTAAAATATTATTTATTTCTGTGATATTTTTATTTGCCATTACTTAATTTATTCATTCAAGAATAATGAAAAAAAGTATCACAGGTTATAAAAAATATTCAGAAGTAGAGAGGTTCCAACATTGATAATAAACCAGCACATTAAAATTCTTTTTGTGACACTGACTGAAGTAATGATGCTGAAAATTCAGTTTTGCATCACTTATACTCATTTGCAAGTATATTAAAATACTATTAAAAATCGTCCTTAAATGCGTGCTCTGTGCGGACATGCACATTTTAGTTTCGGTTTTGAATTAGCACCAATTCAGGGGCGGGCTACTTGAATTGTGGGTCCATTAGCAACAACAACACCATGCAATAACAAACTTAATTAAACAGGCACTTTTACATTAAGTTTTGAAACCAAATCTTCCGCGATCCTGCTGAATGAGATCTGACTCCTGCTGCGTTTGTGATGCGACTCTTGTTCGGATCAAAATCATTCAGTTTTTATCTGTACTGTCTGTTCTCTGACGGTGGAGGCGGTGCCACGGTGTGCGCGTGATATGACCGGTGTTGAGTACGAACACCGGTAACACAGACCACACAAACTATCGTAGCAAGCCTACAGCACAGGTTTTACAATATGGATTCGACAGCACCGCCACAAACAGTGAGTAACAGTGTTCATTAATGCTTTATCTGAGATCAGGAATATCTGATGTGTAGCTAATCATTCAAGTTCACACAGACTTTCTTTAGAAATCGTTTAATACTGTCAGTCCTGCTGGCCGTCTTGATGCATCAGTGAATCAAGCTAGTGACTAAAACCATAAACTTCACGTTGTTTCTGTTAGTAGCATGAAACAAATCTGTTATTTAAATAACTAAAGAGAGCGATCAAAGAACACTCCTTATGATGTTCGGATCTGTCAATCACACGTATATCTGCAGTGCACACTTGGCCAAACGGCCGTTAAAATGAATGACGCTGCTAACAGAAGCTCTTGCTGTATTCATGTCGATGTCATGTTAGTTGTTAGTTGTGGTGAAAGCATTATGTGTGAGAGAAATAATGTTGAAAAGTTCTCAGATACAAAAAAAAATAAACTCACGCTCACAGCGCTCTCAACAACTCGTACAATAACACTTTCTCAGCAATCTTTCCCCAGCTCTCCGTTTCTCTCTGGACTGGCAGTGCTGCTTGTGCCTGACTAAAACACCCTCTCCGCCACATAATCTAATACTCATTTAAAATGCAAAGATGCCAGCTAATCACAACAGTGGATGTTTTCACTGAAGTCTCACAGCAGACACACCCCTTGAAACAGAGCATTCAAGCCAGAGGGCTAATATCAGTCTATAAAAATGCCTTTATTTCTAAATCATGACATTTTTTGATGTAAAAAAACAAAACAAAAACCATACTAACAATATAAGTGCACCTCAGGAAAGATTATAAAATAATACAAAAATCCATGCCATGGGACCTTTAACATGAACAAGGAAACATACTTTTAGTACTATACTTATACTTCTATACAATATTATATAAGTCTACACCATCTACATATTAGCCTATTTTAAAATACATATTGATCAAGGCTGTGATATTTCTTAATTTTACTGACCCCTTCAGGTGGTGGAAGTTCCCCTTTGTGGGGACTCTTGTTAATATCTATATTTTCCAGCTCATTTTCAGCTAGAAGCTTACATACAACTGTGATTATGTAAAGCATGCATTGCTCACATAGTATAGTAGCCCAGTTTGTGCTGAATAACGTGTAATGACACTATATGTTTATCAGCAACTGAAAAAGCACAAATTTTAGAGCATGTTGAAACTTCTAAAGGGCCCCAAAACTATGCAGTCCTCTAGGGGTTAACACTCATCTTCATCTCTGTGTGTGTTTGCACAACCTGAGTGTGACACATATATAATGTAAACAGTAACTTTTATTTTGGATCATGTGATTAATCGTAATTAATAGATTGCCCAGGACTATTAAGCTAATAAGTGTTGTTAGAACACTGCCATTTTTGCAACAATTTGCAATGTCAAAAAAAAAAACATATATATATTGTGTAGCTAAGTAGCTAATTAACATGCTGTTTTTTTATGTACAGCCCAAATAGAAGCTACACCATATCATAGGCATATAAAGGGGTATGAATAATACTAATATTAATAAAATACATAATATGCCATTATTAATGATTAATTATTTCAAAAGTTATAGTATGAACCCTTATAAAAAGGGTTCTATTTAGCACCAATAATGTTTCTGCTATTGTTACATGCTGAAGAACCCTAATTTGGTACTGTCCTATTGAAGAAGTTGGCCTCCCACCAAACTATTTACTTGAGCAGGGGTGTATTTTTGTATTTTTGAGGGGGGCAAAATATTATGTATGACTGCTGAATTGGTTTAATTTTTTCTCCTTTAATTTGAAATATTCCCCAAATTGTTAACTACACCATGAAATATCATATATACCGAATCTCAAGTGTGATTAAATGTGTTTTTACCTGCCAAGGTCATTTACAAAAACACTTCATACACCTGCAAACTGCTCACAATATTTTTTTCTCTCAAATCTGTCCAGCATCTCCTGACTTAAAAAAATAAAATAAAAATGAAAAAAACAAACATGTTTTTTACTGATCATCTGCAAACTCATCTTTACACCACACTCACCCACAGCTATCTCTCTTTAATTTAATTTAATCATTTTATGAATCAGCATCAGTTATTCTGTTATACAGATGTGGACTTAAAAAGTTTGTGACTGAAACCCACACAGCACAGGCATTTCTTCTTCTTTGTTGTGCTTCACATAATATCCACCAGGTGGTATTTGGGACAACATACTGTAACTCATTAAATATAGTACCTAGACATGATCAGACTTATCTTGGCCACTGCTGGCCAACGATTGACAATTCAAACACAACTCAAATGCATAATAACTGTTACTTTAGTTTCATTTTCAAAAGCAAATATAGTTCCTTGTGTTTTTTTGCTGCTATATTTTTTTCTCAGTGTTTTGAAAGTTTTTACTCATCCTCGTGAAGTTTTCATCTTTTATTCACACAAATTATTACTAAATTTAGTGAACTGATTGAAGTATTATTTATTTTAAAAATAGATACAATTGTTTTTGCACTGACAGTTGAACCATTAAAAAGCACTAAAACAGCTGAGTACCTTTTATTTTTTTATAATTACCTTTTTGTTTGTATGTAATGTTCTCTTTAATTTTCCTTCTTGTGTTATGGTGAATCTTGTGTATTTTTCCTCTGGTGAAACAAGTAAATTATATATTATTATATTATAATATATTATAATATTATATTATAATATTATTATTATTATAAATTATATATATATAGTTTAAATAGTAAACTATTTTTACGAGTAGTGTAAAAGTGTTACACATGTGCTCTCCATCAGTAGTATCCAGCATAAAATAAAATAAAAAATGAAGTCTCCATAACAAATGCACCATGTAAAGTCAAGCAAGCAGTAATAATAAAATCATAAGGGTCACACTATTACAATAAATGCTAAGCTCTAAACCAGCAAAGCAGAGCAATGCCCAACATATTATTTTCAATATGTCTGAACTAATTATATATATATATATATATATATATATATATATATATATATATATATATATATATATATATATATATATATATATACACACAAACAAAGCATTGTTAATATCCTGCAATGTGATTGTTGTTTTTTCTCTCCTTTAAAATCAGGGAAGTGCATGTTCTGGGAGAGCACGGAGAGCACATGCCTGTTTGGGCCTGTGTAGTTGGCTCATTGATGCTTAGTGGACATCCAAAAGATCAGGCCTCCAGTGGGCTGAGGGAGCTAATGGATTTGTAATGGAATCAATGAGGCATGGAGATTTTCTATAAGAAAAAAAAAGAAAAAGAAAAAAAACTGCTACAAACACAAGCACACAGAGAAAGAGGGAGCTCTTAAAGACAGCATTGGTCCACAGGGCCGTGAAGCAGAAGCAGTTTCCAGAAGAAAGTAACCATAAAGACACCACAAAACAGCAGGCTGGAGGAGAATACCTCACAGAAGCCATTAGTAAGCCTACTGTACACGTAAACTGTGCAGATGTATGCTCTAATTGTGGGAGAGAAAAAAAAAAGTGCTAAAATCTTTGGAATGGATTTTAAATTATGAAATGTGTTAGACTGCACTGACAGTATCACTGAAGAAACTGTGTCAAAACTCTTCTGCTTATACTTTTTTATACTTATATTATATACTTATACTCAATTTTATACAAAATGGGATTGTGAAGGAGAACAACAAATACACAGACATGCATGCGTATGGTATGTGGAGAATTTTGTGAATGCCCAGTAAATTGTATGAGTGAAGTCACCATGCGGGTCTAAACATAATCACAGATGATACAACAGACAGTGACCTGCAGCAAAACATCAAAGATGACTGTTACAGTCCGGAGGAAAAGCAGAAGATAAGATCATATTACATGCTACATCTGAGATTGTGTTTTGTGTGACGTGTTCATACAAATTAATATAAGATTGAGAAAGGGAACATGAATGGCTTAAACATGCATAGATTTAAAATTGTACGAATCTTCTCCATTATTATAAACTCAAACAACAACAACGGCAACAACAACAAAATCAAGCACGACATATGGTTATTGTGTGCTCAAGTACTCAACGGCTTCTGACAGTGATGAGTAGTGATTGCAGTAGTCGACTACACAACTAGTCTATGCAAGCCCTGCACTTCTCTAAGGACAGATGAAACAAGAAGTTCAAGAATAACACGTATGAAGCTGTATAATATGAAACACAAACCGTGTAAATACAAGAAGCATCACATTGAATGGGGGGGGGGGGGGGGGGGGCTCTTCTGGAGTCTGTACCAGTTTACTAGTGTAAACCTAATCTGTGCCTTATGTGCCACCAGCATAGCCTGACAAGCCAGACCCACATCAAGATGTTTGGTCTGGAAACTCACCATAGACAGGGCTCAGTCCGAGGGGCGGGATAAATGGTTGTCTTTCAAACTCCCTCTGCATGCGATAGGATAGCGGTACACCAACCGGAGCAACGACGGTGAAGGGGAGCTCGCTGACTGATTAAACATTCACCGTATCCGGTCGGCTAAACTCCGAACACATCTTCCCTTTTTAAGAATGACCTCAGTGCCGCTCTTTGTTCTTTTCTCAGAGGAAAGCTTAACTCCAAGTCTTCCGGAGGAGCGGGCAGAGCTGATTCGAAAGACCGCCGCCGTTCGCCAGTTTCTGTGTTTACTAGAAGACTGTGTTACTAGAAGCACGCAAACCTCTCATCTCATTTTTCTCATTCCTTATTCATCTAATTTTGGGTAAAGAGAGACAAGAGGGTCAGTGAATAATGACATAGTTTTCCCTTCAGCTGTTTATCTATTTTGAGATTTAAAAAAAAAAAAAAAAAAAACCTGTTTATCATTTAAATGTAAAGCATGCAAATGTAAAATGTAAAGCACATTGCTGGTATAGTAGTAGTAGTATCAACTCAGGCAGACTGCAAAACACGGATGGTCATGTGATCCATAAAGGGGCCCATAATGGGGCAGCATGCTTTATGTAAAATAAACATGCTTTTCTAGACCACTGGTAGGTAAAAACTCATTACTTCAATCCTATATTAATTTTACAGGAATAAAGTGCGCGTCAGTCTATGTGAACCACTATAAGAAACCCCTGCAGTCTCAGTAAGAAATCCCAATCAGAGTAGCATTAATGAGTAGCATTAATCTAGCAAACACAACATTTGGGTTTGATTATATGCCAGTCAATAAGTGAATATGCCTCTACAATATTAACAAGCTTCTGTTTACACTTGTGTGTACATATTACAACAGGAAATTGTCAACCAATTAAAGCTCTTTACTCAAGACAGATGTGAGCTGGCTGGTCTGACCCCTCTCAGGAGCTGGGTATTCATTTACAACTGAAATGCAGAGAGCTCTCAAGGTCAGTAACACAAATATATTTGCAATGTTATTACTCCTGGAGTTTCAGCTAATCACAATGAAAAAGACTGTTTGCGTGTTGCCCTTCACAACCTTTGTTCAGACTTTAAACACTAGAAACACAGAACGCTCGATTAAACCATTTGCATACAATCTCAGTCTATGCACAGATTCTGTGAACAGTTCGAACTGAGAATTATTCAACGGCTACAGTATAACAGTCGTCCATGCTGTGCTCTATAAAAAGGAGTGTCTCAGAAGCTTGAATGACATTCTGACATAATCTCTGGTTACTCCACCACTACACCACATGCCAAGAGAGTTCACACACTACGTACAAATACGCATAATGTATTTATGGTCATGTTAATAGAATGTTTGCTTAAGAGTGATAATTTGTGTGTAAAAACTCTTCTAAGACTCTTCTAAGGTTTAAAAGAAATATACAGCTAGTAAATGCAAGTAAGATGCAACATTAAACATGATGAAGCAAAACAATGAAATATAATTTACTAGTAGTGCAATGGTACTGTAGGTGGAACAATACACTCAATTAAAGCTTGACTGCAGCAATAAATTTATAGCGAATTTATAAGTGTAACAAATGAAATAAGACCATTTTAGCACACTGCTAAATTTTGAATGACTATGGAGCTAGAAATATGACAAAATGATCTGAATTTGAATTATATAAATCTGAATTATTGACAAGTGTAATCTAACAAAATTGAATATTATGTTGCATTTTATATAGTTCTGAATTTGAATTTTTAAATGTTAAATATAGAACATTTGAAATTGAACACATCTGAAATGTTTTTCTGTCGAAATTGTATAGAAATATTCTATTGTATAGATATTTTGTTCTGAATTAATAGACTGGAAATATTCAGTTTTTTGAAAATACAGATTCAATATTTCAGTCAATCAGATTCAATATTCTAAAATTCAAACCGATTCAATATTCAGAAATTCAGATCTTACAGAAAGTAGACCAGAGTTCATCATCAGGGAAGAGTAAAGGATGTCAGAAAAGTTGAACGGAGCACCATCTGATCATTTAATTTCCTATTTGTAATGGAATAAAGAGAAAATCAAACAACCCTTTTATACTTTTTTTGTTTATTTTAGATTAATGCATGGATAATGAGATTTCGGCTAGATTTCTACAAATCGCTGATCAGTGAAGAAAATCTCAGCATTTGACGTCATCTGTCATTCTCCAGGGCTGAATCCAAAATTGCCCCCTAAACCCTCATTCACTATTCCCTACTATAGTCCACTAACAAAATTGTTAAATTGAACAAATGAATAAAAATGAGTGCGTGAAGTTGGACAATCTTTGAGTGTACATTGGCTGTATAGCTATTGTAGTGTGGGGTTGAATGAGTGGTTTCGGACAATGGCTGTCGCCTCAAATAATGCCCTATTTGAGGCGAATGGGGCGATTTCGGATTCAACCCATGTCCGTTCAACAAAATAATAATAATAATAATAGATTTGATTTATAATGCACTTTTCATTCCGAAGAATCTCAAAGTGCAACAAAGGGAAAAAATAACAAACAAGTAAAAAATATAGAATACTACAAACTAGGGGTGACCCCTAATAGTCGAAGATTCGATGCATCGATATGCAGGACCGGATTCGACCGCTGATCTCATGGTCGAATCTTTGCGGGTGTTATGAAACGAGGATCATACCATTTTGGCAATATGGGGGTGCTCAATATTAGTGTTATAAAGACGTGTCGCGGCGCTGAGCGATCGCCCCTTTAAGGGCACTGAGCTTCGCACCGGACGCGCCGTGCTGCGCCTTTAAAATTCGAACACATACACCGACGGCGGCATTCGACGCCTGTCCGCGGCTATTAAATGTATATTTCCCTCAAGTCGTGAATGTACGTGCTGATTTCACCCTGTGCTACAAGATACACTCATCGTGCAGCTCTTCTGTCAGAAGTCGATTCAAAATTGAGCTCACGCGGATATAATGTTCACGTCTGCCTGAAGTGAGATAACGTTACCTGAGACACGGCGCTGAGCTTCAGTCCGGTGTGAGACCCCCTTCAGGCACAATCGGCTTAAGAACGTGCATATAAACGCACTCAAAGTGTTCTTTTCCTCTGTAGGCAGGTATTTTTTTAGGTTTATTTATCAAAATGTTCTTTTATATATTTGTGTGATGTTCTGTGTTTCAATCGTGGCTTTTAAATGTTATGAGAGAACGGTTTACGAATGTAGTGTAGCCTAGTTTTGATCACTTTATTAAAAGTGGTGGCTGTGTGCCGTGTGTAAAGTAAAATAAAAATAGTCTTAGCCTCCTACTGACTAGTGTCCTGCCTTTTCCAACCCGTTTATACCGTTTTTGTTTTTTTCAGTCTATGGTTTACACACACACATAGATGATTCGACTTTTGGTCGACCATAGAGAGATTCGAAAATTCTGATTCGATTGTGTAAATCCTTAGTCGGGGACACCCCTACTACAAACTATCAACTAGAAAACTGAACAGAAACAGAGCTGATGGTGAACAGAACCACCAATAAAATACCACCTATAATAGTGTTATAGCAGTAGTAGGCTACCGCTTCTTAAACTGTACCGGGCAACTTAAATTGTTTCACAGAAAAAAATGTGTATGCGATATATGAAATATTAATCAGCACCCGGCCTGTTTAATTTTTTTATTGTGCAGTAGGCCTAAACCACACGAAAAATGAGAGATCTACCCGAAATCTCATTATTCGTGCATTAATCTAAAATAAACAAAAAAGTATAAAAGGGCCGTTTGATCTTCTCTTTATTCCATTACAAATAGGAAATGAAATGATCAGATGGTGCTCAGTTCGACTTTTCTGACATCCTTTACTCTTCCCTGATGATGAACTCTGGCCTACTTTTTGTAAGATCTGAATTTCTGCGGTTTGAATTTTAGAATATTGAATTTGATGATCTGAATTTCTTCTTCATCTGAAATCTTCAATCTGTCTTTTCATAAAACTGAATATTTCCAGTCTATTACTTCAGAACAAAATATCTGCTGTTTGAAAATACATGTCTATACAATTTCGACATAAAAATATTTCAGATGTGTTCAATTTCAAATGTTCTATAGTCAACATGTAAAAATTCAAATTCAGAACTATGTAAAATGCAACATACTATTCAATTTTGTTAGATTACACTTGTCAATAATTCTGATTTATTTAATTCAAATTCAGATAATTTTGTCAATGCATTACTGTTAACACTATATATAAATGTCAGCTCTTAACCAACATTTCATAGATGTTGGTTAAGAGCTGAAGTGTGTAACAGAACGCACAGAACTGCAGACATAAACATTGCTTTTAAAATAGCTTTCTTAATACACTAACAGTCAGCCATTGAAAAAACAGTCCCACCCCTAACTCACCAATGAATGGTTTACTTATAGTTGTCTCTGCATATTAAGCTGGCATAGAAGAAAGTATTAGAACACCACAAAAGTCATATTTCAGCCTTAAACTTAAGGTTTTGTTTTAACCTTAAATCAATTATTTTTAAATATTTAGAATATTCAATGTATTGTAAATGCAAACATGTACAGTGCATCCGGAAAGTATTTACAACGCTTCAGTTTTTCCACATTTTGTTATCTTACAGCCTTATTCCAAAATGGATCAAATTCATATTTTTTCCCTCAATTCTACAAACAATACCCAACAATGACATTGTGAAAGAAGTTTGTTATAAATCCTTGCACATTTATGAAAAAAAAAAAAAAAAAAAACATTCACATGTACATAAGTATTCAGTCTTCGCTCAATACTTTCTTGAAGAACGTTTGGCACCAATTGGCCTCAAGTCTTTTTGAGTATGATGCTACTAGCTTGGCACACCTATTTTTGGGCAGTTTCTACCATCCTTCTTTGCAGGACCTCTCAATCTCCATCAGGTTGGATGGGAACATCAGTGCACAGACATTTTCAGAGATCTCCAGAGATGTTTAATCGGGGTCACGTCTGGGCTCTTGTTAGGCCTATGCTCATATTGACCGTTCAACCGTTAACCGAGAGTAAGAATTTTGACCGATTAACACTATCAGTTAAACGGTATAAACATGTTTTTTTTGTTTGTTTTTTTTACTCACGGGGCGCGTCGGCACATGCAACGAACCACACGTGCCAACACAGACATATTTCGCAAAATGAAGCAATGGGAAAGAAGCATACTGTGTGGGACTATTTCGAGGGTGACGAAGTTACATGCTAAATAAGCTATGCGGTATTACAATATAGCAGTAGTACAAGCTCCTGACTGGTGGAGAAAAGCAAATAAAAGTCGCTTCCCGAGTCTGGCCGCTCTAGTGAGGTGTCTCTGTATTCCCCGGGCATCGGTGCCATCTGAAGCCTTGTGGTTTTGTCCGACATCTTATCATAAATCTCGGCTGGTGGAGACAGTGTTTTTTTTTTTTTTTTTTTTTTTTTTTTACATTGGCTTACATTGTTGCAGCAATTAAAATAGTTCAGTTTGCATTATATGCAGGGCTCTAGTGTGAATCTAGGTTCTGTTGTTGAGCTGTTCTGTATGTTCTGCTGTTTGCACAATAAAATAAACACATAAAAAAAGTATTTTTAACGGGTCACAGATACTCCTCAATTGTATTTGTATGTAATGCCAATTCAGTATTATAATCTTATCAGTTAACAGTTAATAATTAATTAATGAGCATTGGTTATCAGTCGGGAAAATTAACCAAAATGAGCATCCCTAATTAGGCTAATCAAGGACAATCACAAAGTTGTCCCGTAGTCACTCCTTTGTTATCTTGGCTGTGTGCTTAGGATTGTTGTCATGTTGGAAGAGGAACCCTCACCCCAGTCTGAGGTCCAGAGCGCTCTGGAGCAGGTTGTCTCTATACATTGCTGCATTAATCTTTCCCTCAATCCTGACTAGTCTCCCTGGACTAGTCTCCTCGCTGAAAAACATCCCCACAGCATGATGCTGCCACCACCATGCTTTACTGTAAGGATGGTATTGGCCAGTATTAGCCAGGTGATCTGTGCCTCGATCCAATCCTGTCTTGGAGGTCTACAGACAATTCTTTGAACTGAAGACCTCAGTGAGGATGTACTTGAAAATGCACGCTCTATACTGACTTCCGTTGTGTTATCGGTAGTGCAATTACATTCATAGATGACTAATGTGCTTGCATTTCACTCACGCTTGATGTCAATGTCTCAATTTATGATTGGTTACTGCCAAATTAAAATATTACAGAGAACGTTCAGTTATTAACTATTAACTAGTTGCTTATTAGCATGCATTTTACTAGAATATTGGCTGTTTATTAGAACTTATAAAGCACATATTAATGCCCTATTCTGCATGCCCTTATTCTACATCGATTAATCCTACCCAATAGCTAAACTTAAATGCTACAAAAATGACCTTTCTACCTATTAAAGGTGTCATGAACTGTTTAAAAAACAAAAAAATTATACTGTTGTCTGAGGTCAACTAATGATGTTCATGTGGTTTTTACATTTTAAAAACATCATAACTAATAAGTAATAGGCTATTTTCTACACTGGTTTTGAGGCTCTCTCTAAAACGCTGGGTTTTGATGGGCGTGCCGCACTGGAGACTTGGAAGTAAACGCCCACTGATAGGATTGGATAAGATTTGCATATTTAATGAGCTTAAGCTCCCCTGCCAGTTCAGTGACATGAGAGAGGAGAGAATGAGGGAGAATTGCAAACGCAAACTCCTAAACGTCTTTATCAAACAAAAACAATGTTTTATTTCTCATCGACCCGCGACTGTTTGGACTATTATTTTTATATTACACATAGCCCGCAAGAACGGATGATATAAGCGTGAACCACGCGCAAACACATTCACGTTCGGCGCACGCACCGCCCTTCAGATGTCAACTCGAGACAGACTGAGAGAGAATAGCAGAAAAAGAACGCAATATAAAAACCCGTTTTACTCACATGTGTGATGCACCATTCCTGTCGGATCCAAATCCAGCATCGAACAGAGATTTGTTTACAAACGATTCCGCAGTTCCACCACACATGGAACTAATGTGTGAAGTTCCACCACATATTCCTAATATTAGGTTTCGAAGGAAGCTTATGCAGCGACTGTGTTCTTCCACAACCAGGAATAGCGCAATATCTTGCTATCTTTCTTTGCATGTTTGTTGTTGGCTAGCACGAGCCCTCCTTGAGTCGGTGGGCGAGGCTACTGAATTAGATGTGCTGTATAGGTGGTGTTTCGTCTTGCAATGACGTAAGTATGAAGCACAAGACTGTTTGCTTGGCCTGGTGTCTATGAAAGCTTTTCTTTGACTAACATGGAAGTTTTCAGCTCTGAAACTTAGAGGATAATCTTATATTACCATGACCTTTTATATATCAAAAGCTCAAGGGAAAGTTGATTTCTCAATTCATCACCCCTTTAAACATACAACAAAATGAAATATCTATATTGTAATTCTAAAATTACATTTAAAAGATTAAATTACTCAAGAAAATTACTCGTATCATGAAATAATATTTTGGTCATCCCAACGTGGGAATGCAGGGCAGGGCAGGGCTATGTTGGTCAAGTGAGTTTTTAGGGTTTTTTAAAAATATATGTATTTAATAAAACAATGAATAATAAGATTTGTACCTTTTAGTTTTACATTTTTTCAAGGGCTTGTTTAAATGTATATTTTTTATAGTACACTACTGAATGCCAAAGCTGCAATTTAAATTATGTTAAGTAAAATTGTTAAATTATTGTGATAAATTAGTCGATAGATTAATAGATTATTCGATAAATTAGTCGATAGATTAATCAATTTTAAAACAGTCGTTAGTGACAGCCCTAGACATTTTGGTGCGTTCAAGTCCTCCTAGGATGTTCGTATTTATGACGTGAGAAGACATTATGTGCCATATGTGACATAAAGTCTCTTTGGTCAGGGCAAGATGGCGGTGTACCTTCTTTTAATGAATCTCATCATCTTTTAATGAAATATAGAAAAGTTTGTTAACCCTGCTTATAGAAATGAAGAACAAAGAATGCGCATCAGGTGAGTTTTAATCTTTAAAGTTTTTAATCTATGAAGCCACTGTAAAAATAATAATAAGAATCGTTATATATTAGGCTTATTGTTATATTACAATGCTAGCTTACTTTGTTGTAAATGACAAAACCTGACAGTGTCATTGCTAAATACCAAGTGTCACTGAACATCTCAAGGATGATCAGTGGAAACAGAATGCACCTGAGCTCAATTTTGAGTGTCATGGCAAAGGCTGTGAATACTTTTGCATTTTTAATTTTTAATACATCTGCAAATATTTAAAAAAAAACTTCTTTCACATTGTCATTATGGGGTATCATTTGAAGAATGGAAAAAAAGGAATAAATAACTGAATCAATTTTGGAATAAGGCAACAAAATGTGGAAAAAAAGAAACACTGTGAATACTTTCTGGATACACTTTATTTTGTAAGATGAACATTATTCTTTCAAGCTAAGGGTGACAAAGTACCTGTGCTCTCTCCCAGGTCTCTCCCAAATTACTAAGTTCACATTTACTTTAGAAAGATATGTCAAATGTGAAAGTGAAACATTGGACAGAACCACTGTGTGTGTGTGTGTGTGTGTGTGTGTGTGTGTGTGTGTGTGTGTGTGTGTGTGTGTGTGTGTGTGTGTGTGTGTGTGTGTGTATTTGCATACTCACATCTGTGTCCGGCCCTTTATCAGCTCCAGGGCATGAGAATGTGACAAATTCATGGCAACGTTTATGGACCACAAAACAGCACACTGAGAAAGAGAAAGAAAGAGAGATGTTTGTTACATTTGCAAAATCACACAAGAACTATAAAACACTGGTCAAAAGATATGACCAAACAGTTCAAACGGTTCAACAGTTTTGTAAATAATATTAATAGACAATCTACTATTTTTACATGCGTGTTCTTTATAGCATCAGTGCTGAGGATAATAATGTACATTGTGAATTAGCAGACTTAAGTCCTACACCAACATGAAAGACTCAAGTGTAAAATCAACACCAGCATCATATTTCATAGAGACAGCAAATGATTACATTATAACAGAATACATATTCTGAAAGGTTCTATTGGAACTAATTTCTAGATAAAATAATGTGGGAATGTCTTTTTGTGAAGTTTTTTTTTTTAAAACAAATATCAAGTTATAAATCAAAATGAATAAAAGTAGCTTGAACAGATTTTTTTAGTAGGAAACCATTTATCATCTTGTGGGAACTGAACAAAAATACTCTAATCATGTTTTTGAACTAGGCCTGTCACAATAATCAATATATCGTACAATATATGTGCATGACCTCAATATTTTTTTGTGATGCAATATATCGCCCATTATGTTTACATGATAATGACACCAACATTTTACTGGATTGTGCTGTCATCTTGTATGTTTTCTGTGACGTACGTGGAAGTGGTTCACGGGCAGTTCCTTCATACACAGAGAGGTTATCGACAGGGGAAAAACAGGCACCATTTTAGGCGTTATATTGTTTTCCTGATAACTACTAACAGTTAAGTAGTAAGCCCAAGGAAGAATAAGCCCAAATGGACTCGATTTCAAAGCCGCAATCCCCTGTTCCGGTGCACATATAAATGTCAACGCAGAATACTATTTATTACATTGTTTTACATTTTATTTAGGATAATTAATTTTTTACCCTTAATTTCCATGATCTAGAGAATTAAAAGGTTGTCATTTGAAAGTGTGTAGGTCTATTATTATGCTGTTATATTAGGATTATATATGGCATAAAATAGTCTTAAAATGACAATAATATCGTTTATCGCAATTATTTCTAGGACGATATATCTCAAAACAAAAAGTAGTTATTGTGACAGGACTATTTCTAACCAAAGTTTTGTTGACCTTAGATACTGAAGTATTTGTTCAAAACAAATGTTGTCCCAACTGAATCATCTAAACAAATAATTGTACATTGCAAAAAGTTGTGCAAACTCAAATCATGCATTACTTTAATATATATGTTATACACACGTGTATCGAACCGAAAGCCCTGTACCAAAATGGTTTGGTACGAATACCTGTACCGTTACACCCCTAATGATCTAGAGAATTAAAAGGTTGTCATATATATATATATATATATATATATATATATATATATATATATATATATATATATATATATATATATATATATATATATATATATATATATATATATATATATATATATATATATATATATATATATATATATATATATATAAAATCTATCTTCTGGAAACCTATGTGGGATTTCTCATGGGGCCCAAATGTCCCACAAGGATTTTTGATATTGCCATCTTTGTGGGGACATTCCCCATAATGTAGGGTTTCACTAGCCTGGTCCTGCCAGAGTCTCGTACATTTAATTTGTACAGAGAGTCTGGCCACTCTCCATTGACAAGCGTTAACTTCCTTGAAGGCGGGGACTCTGTTGATGTTTAAAATGATTGGATCTGCCATAACCAATCGCTAACTTTTGATCATGAAGTATATCATGTGTTTGCCTTAGCCAAGTCCTTCACCAACTCCTTAACCTCTAATGATTCCTTTACATCTAACCCTACCCTTAAACTTACCCAATCATCACACCTGCCCCTTACTTTACCCCTGTCCCACCTCAATATCAGCAAGTGTTTTGCAATACAATATGAACACAGTAAGTACACAGTACTTATTTATTTATGCAAGTACTTTAGAGATTAAACGGTATGGAAATTTCACATCAGGATTAAAGTGACCCAATATATCACAGTTATCAATATTACCACGTTTTTTCAAATTAGATGAAAGTGTTCAAAAAGAACAGATGCAAACACTTAAACATTTCAACAAGTTATATATTTGAAGATCAACAAACAACAAATACATCAAGCAGCTTTATGGACTTTTTTTAAAGCAAGATTCTATTCTGTGGGATTTCCTTCCTTATAATGGCCGTCGTCAATAGCAACTCATAACGCATAAATAATAATAATTTGGTCTAAATATAATCTCTAATATTATCTCTGTAAATGTGTTCTCAATCAATATTCTCATCAGTGTTCTATCAGCTATAATGCATTTAAATCTAGCCTTTTTTGTGTAAGAGCCCTAACAGTATCCTAGTGAAATAATGCATATCCATATTTTCATGAGTGCATCATACCTGACACTTAGATAAACACTTTATATTCAGTTTTATGACTAAGTCATTCTCTTCAAATGTTATTGAAGTTGTATGTAACTTTAGAGATAGCCCCTAAATTTGCAAATCTTAAAATTTCAAGACAAATTTTTGCCAGTCATATCAGGTGTGCTGTGGTTCTGCTGTGTTTGTTTGAAACTATATTTGCTGCTGAAATAGAAAAAAACAGTCAACCATAGTATAATGAATGACTCTCCCGCATGCATCGCACATTAATCTCTGCTTTGAATGCAGATTTCAGTGAGGGCACAATGGCCCTCATTTATCAAAAGTGCGTACACCAAATTTCCACCGTACACCTTGCGTACACCCAAACCCACGGTGACTTTGAGATTTATCAATATGGACGTTGGCGTATGGCACGCTCAAATCCTACGCCAGCTCAGGAGGTGGTGTACGCACGTTTGGAGTTAGTGTGAAAATGCACAGAAAAACTATTCCTAACACCACAAAAAGGTACTGACTAAAATATGCTATATTATGACCCAAAAATGTAAATATATTTACATTTTTTATCAAAATTATTGCTAGGGACAAATGATTTAGTAGGGGCATGTCCGTAGCATCCTAACTAAATTCTACGCCCCTGCAGACCCGCAGTGTTTAACGTCCCTTTGAGCAATAAGACAACTTTTAAATCAGACCAAATTTTCATGTCGAAATTTCATGTTGGTGTAAACAGACCTTGACTCTTAATCTCTGTTTACTAAAGAGCATATTCTGTGAAATGCCTACCCTGTTGTACGACTTGGCAAGCCAAGGCAAGTTTATTTATACCAGTTGAAAGTGCTTTCAGTAATTAAAAAATAAAAGTAAGGAGAATTAAAACAGTACTAAAATGAGTTAAAAGAGTAAAATATGATACATAGATATTTATGTTTGTCTCTTATATTTAATTTATTTCCCCACTTGCTCTGGGACTTCCCCATACTGGTTGTCTCTTTCTCAGTGGATTTCTTTTGGTGCACCTAAATAATCTGTCGGACATCTCCAGCAGGTCCAATCTTTCACCTAAAATCATCCAGGCAGAGCTAGGACTATTTCAGTCCACGCGGCGATTTATCGCCCATGTAGTTTTTCCCCGTCAGACTAGCGATCATTAAGTCAATCAGTAAGGTATTGATGTGATGGTTAGGTAGAATGATGAGCTGTGTCACTTCCTAACTCATTTCATCTAATAATAAATGCTCTCCAATATTATCAATTCAAATATCTGTAGATCAAAGCGTTTGTTTCAGAAAGAATGGTCACACTTTAGATTAGGGGCTGATTCTCACTATTAACAAACTATTAAGTTCATAAGTAATAAGTACTATTAAGTCCTCAATAAACTCCTAATTACTGATTATTAATAGTTAGTAAGGTAGTTGTTAAGTTAAATTGGGTAGGGTTAAGGAATGTAGAATGGTCATGCAGATAAGTATAATATGTGCTTTATAAGTACTAATAAACAGCCAATATCCTAGTAATATGCATGCTAATAAGCAACTAGTTAATAGTGAGAATAGGACCCTAAAACTAAAGTGATACCGAAATAATTTGAATAAAGTAAACCAATTTTTTTATACTTCTAATAAAATGTGATGAGCTGAAAAAAAATGTGAAAGAGAATAAATATATAGGTATAAAAAAATATTCACAAAAATTCAGGTAAACACAAGGGACACATACACTTTTTAGAGTAACATATTTGGCGACACAGTGACTCAGCGGTTAGCACTGTCACCTCACAGTTTCCCCCATAATCCAAAGACATGCAGGTCAAGTTAAAATCGCCTGCAGGTATGAGTGTGAATGTGTGTATGTCTGTGTTAGCCCTGTGATGGCATGGCCAGCTGTCCAGGGTGTTTCCCTGCCTTTGCCTCAAGACGCTGGGATAGGTTCCAGCATCCCCATGACCCTACACAGGACAAGCAGATTGGAGAATGAATGGGTGGATGTTAGATATAAAGTCCACTTCAGAACAGGAGGAAACTACAGGCCCTGCTGTCGGGGTAACATAAGACTAACATAAATCTAAAAACAGAATTATGGCAGTCAAAAAAGCAAAGGAAATACTAACACAAAGCGGATTTCAAATCATTACTGATCTGGAGCACATTCACACCAGAACATAAACATAAATGTGCCGCTCCTCTCCACATCATGATGTCAATAATGAAATAACACTTTAATGCATATTTAACAGTTTCACATATTCAACAGTTTCTTGTTGTGTGGGCTGCTCACTGGCTAGGTCTCACTAGCCCTAACCCACTGTACAAACCAAACCAGTGCAAAAACCAATCAGGTGTAAGAGATAAATACACAAATGGAATGATGAAACCCTTATGCATAAAAATACTTGACATATCTTTACTTCTGAGTGCATTTACCAATAAAGGGTTAGGGGATTGGCTACAGCCCTATTTTGAAAGAACAGAATCTGAGTTTCACAGTACTTTGTGATTTTAATATTTGCATATATATAAGTATATGTAAGTCAATAACTCAAGGACCTTTAATAGTAATTGCAGTGGAATAAAACATCCAGTTTTCTTATAATTTCCTTTTCTGTACAATGTAATTCTGAGGAGCCAAATAAAATGTGGTGTCCATCAGACAGTAGATGGCCCTATAACTGTAGCATGCTTCAAAGGTATGTCTGAATTAGGGATGCGACCGATTAATCGACAATCAGGGTCATGCGAGGGTCATTGAACCAGCAGCCAGATCACCCTGTAGCCCAAGACTGGTTTCCCACTGAAGCTAAGTAGGGCTGAGCCTGGTCAGTACCTGGATGGGAGACCCACTGGGAAAACCAGGTAGCTGCTGGTAGAGGTGTTAGTGAGGCCAGCAGGGGGTGCTCACCCTGTGGTCTGTGTGGGTCCTTACACCCCAGTATAGCGATGGGGACACTATACTGACAGAGAGCACTGTCTTTCGGATTAGACGTTAAACCCGACTCTCTGTGGTCGTTAAAAATCCCAGGATGTCCTTCGGAAAAAGAGCAGGGGTGTAACCCCGGCATCCTGGCCAAATTTGCCCATTGGCCTCTGTCCTTCATGGCCTCCTAATAATCCCCCTCTCCTGATTGGCTTCATCACTCGGTCTCCTCTCCACCAATCAGCTGGTGTGTGGTGAGTGTTCTGGCGCAATATGGCTGCCGTCGCATCATCCAGGTGGATGCTGCACATTGGTGGTGGTTGAGGAGATTCCCCCCTTCAATGTAAAGAGCTTTGAGTGCCTTGAAAAGCGCTATATAAATCGAACACATTGTCATGCGAGTGTGTGCTGCTCAACTGTAAAACAGACTCAAGGAAAAATGAATTGAGCATGCTGGAGTTATGCTTGGGACAATTTTACAGCTAGAGTTAAACCATCATGACTATAACTTTACATGTACATTTGCAGCCTTTTGCTTTGAGCAAATCTTAGTTATAATATTGTGTTTATTTTGTGTAGGCCTATCTATGTGTGATTTATCTTTTATAGGATGCATTTGGTTTAGAATGAACACGGTAGTAGTGGTGATCATCTTTAGCTTCAGCTCAAATAGCAATGCACAGCTAATAATAAGATATCATAAAGAGAAAATGAGAAATGCTAAACTAATAAATTATATAATTCATATTAATAATAAAAAATACTTAATACAATTAATATGTATGTACGTAATTATTCTATTATATACTTTTTTTGTATATAGTTTAAATTATAGTTTTTTTGCATGCATCTTTGGGCTCCGGGCTCAGCAGCTATTAGTGTAAGTTAAAGGGGGGGTGAAACACTCAGTTTCAGTCAGTGTCATGTCAATCTTGAGTACCTATAGAGTAGCATTGCATCCTGCATATCTCCGAAAAGTCTTAATTTTTTTTATAATTATATAAGAAAGATGCGCTGTTCCGAGTCTTTCCGGAAAAAGCCGAGCGGGTGGGGGCGTATCGTGTGAGCGGAGCTAAATAATGACGTGTGCGCGCTGAGTCGAGTGCGTCGTAAAGCTGTGTCATCCCTAACAGCGGGAAAAAAACTTTATTCAAAATAAAAATATGGCTTTTAATCAGATACAGCCATACATCTATGATCCGGAATCAGACCCAGAGGCTGCAGTTGAACAGGAGCAGCAGCAAAAACGACTAGAGCAGGACGTCTCTATGTGGTACAAGTTATACACTAACTATATAATATGCTGAGCGACTTGTGTTATTTACATATTTATACTTGAATTATATCGTCGTATTTTTGTCTTTGAAGGTGTACATGTGGGAAGTGCAGTTGTGCACGTGTGTGTGTGTTTACGCGTGGTTTGTGTAGACAATTGTAACGTTAGTAAGCGGACTGGTTTTGCACGGCAGGCTAAGTTAGTGTTTACATAGAAAGACACGGAATAGTAGCGCATTTGAATGAAGAAGCGCGCTTATTTAGTTCAACATATTTCCCCACTCTTTGTGTATTGTTGTTTGGAGTGCTTTTACAAAACACAAACATAAAGTTACACATATAGTGGCCAGCTAAACAAATGTACACGCACTACACATCGCATGCTCCATTGATCAATTAACTATACGTGATCATGTTTGGGCTACTTGATGAGCATAGGCAAAAACACAGACATTTGAAGCAGTCTCACTCACCGCCTGCGGTTCTAACGTTGGGACCTTTATCGTTGGGACTGCTCCATCCTTCAGCATTAGGCGATCGGGAAAATCCGGCGTCGAGCTGGGCCTTGTTTATGAAACAGTCGGCACCGAAATGCAGCGAACAGACATAAACCTTTGCGCAACTCAGTTGCTGATCCGGAAAAGCAAATTACATCCACTGTTGCCTTAACGCGGGGTTTTTGGGGAATCTGTGCAGGACTGTCTTGGTCTGGCAACCAAAAACGCACTTTTTTGGTGACATTGTAATTGTGCACATCACCTGTGCAGCGCAGCCTACGAGCCAGCGCTTTGATGGGCGTAGCCTGTTACTTTCGCTCTCTCCCTCTCTCTCTCTCTCACGCTCTTCCGGTAGAATTGTCCGTAAGGCCCATACAAGGAAATTCCGCCCCCATTAACGTCAAGGGGACGCATGATCGCAAAAAACTTGCCGAAACTTATGACTAACCGGAAGTAGTATTTTTGACAAAGAAACACTCCCATCAAACGTCCACCTTAACTTTTGAAACTTTGTCCATGTTTAGTATGGGAATCCAAGTCTTTAACAGTGTAAAAAGATCAGTATGCATGAAACAGCATTTCACCCCCCCTTTAAGCACTACTTAAACAAAGCTGAAGGATAAATGAAGAGCAGGTGTATGATTGTTCTTAGATTTGCCTGGTCTTTCCACTGGTCTGGTAGCTCCAGTGTAAAGCTAGACTATGAGCTCCGGCACTCCTCAAATCCGTTCAGCTGTATAATCTTAACAGGAGAGATTAACACGCTTGACACCATTTATCAACACACTCAATGGATCACACACAGACACACACACACTAGAAAGGTTTAAAGGAGAACAAAGAGGAGTTAGGATTAGCGCTTTTTAACAAACAAAAAACACACTTTGCCTTTAAAAACTGAACATTTCTAACATCTTTACTAGATATTTTTATTAGTTGCAACAACGAAATCTTGCATAATTATAGAAGTCTGTGCATTGTTGAATAATGCACATACTTCTGTAATTCTAGAGGTTCCTCTCAGAAAAAGTAATGGTTTGTTTTTGGTTTTGTTTTTTCTTCTCAGGAAAAGTAAACGGCTAAACGGTTGAACACACTCTGGGTTTGAAAAAAATAGTGGAAGCAACACTAAATTACAGTGTCTTGTTTATAATAACCATGATTCAGAGCCCATGTATCAAAATGAACGTTTTGATAGTTTAAGATAATTTTACTAGTGTTATAGTGATAGTGTACACAATTTAAAATCTACAGTCTCTCAACTTCCCCTACTGTTGCCATACCAATTTGAACCCGAATCAGACCCAGATAGCAGGGATGAAGGTCAAGCAGAACCTCTGCACGCAAGGCTTTTAATGGACGTTAGTGAATGGTAAGCATTTTCGTATATATTTATGTAGTGTCACTGTCACTTCTGTTAGTTATGTTTTCATATTCTGGTTAAAGTTTTACTGTATCCAAATACACTAATAACAGAAACGTCAAAAATTCATAAATAAATAAACGATGTTCGCAGGTGTGATTACATATAAGTTCGTTGGTGTTTGTAGCCGTTTGTTGGAGAGTATGAAACTATTTAGTTAACTGCCTAGCGTAGCCCGCGCAACCAAAACACACACAGAAACTACACATTTAAAAGACATGTACTTATAGGTTTAGGCCCATAAACCGCAGCTTCTGCCTTTAATGTAGGAACTGCTTCGTCTTTTAGTATGAGCCTTTGAGCAAATCCAGTATTGAACTCTGGATTTGAACACTGATTCTTGAAGCTGTCTTCCGTGAAATGTGCAGCACAGATGGCTAAATTTACATTGTAATCAGCAGGAACTGAATTAAACACTAATTGTAACCATTGCTCCCGAAGTCCAGCGTCCCAAGGAAGGCCGTACACAGAAGTCGTGCAATTGAGGTGAAAATAACTTTGTTTCGATGGCATGTCTGCAATATTCTAGCCTACTGCAACAGCTCTCTCTTCCATAATGACTGCGATGTGGCTTCGCCCGCTTTGTTGCGTGTTCGCGGTGACAATGTTTATGTTAATAGCAAGGGGTTATGATGTCACCAACCCGGAAAAGATGCTCGTTGTAGTCCAAACCGGCCGTTTTTGTAGGCAATAAACTGCCATAACTTTACAAGACAATATCTCTGTTTGCATTGAACTTTCATCGTTGTAACTTTGCAGATACTGAGATACTTTTTATGCTCAAGCAGCAACATCACACACTAACTAAAGTTGAAAAAGTGAAATCGCATGCAACCACCTCTTTAAAAGTAGGGTAGGTAAGAATGATCTAAAACACTTCTGTCCAAATTTGTTAAAACTTTTTTTATATGTCAATATATAATTAAAATGTAAATACTCTGAAAAAGAGAGTATAAAAATCAAGTGACTCTAGACTTTTTAATCTGCAATAAACACAGCTCATTATTTTTGTTCGGGAAGAAACAAATGATTGGCTTGGGCGACTGTCACTCTCTCTCGCTACCATGGCGACCACCGCTTTCGCTACAGGTTCTGCCCACACATGCGCACACCCCTAGTAGGAAGAGCAAATGCATTCAAATTGCACGGTGCCGGGTTTTGCAGTCAGCGAAGGCAAACAATGCAAAAAAAAAAGGAAGACAGTAGGCCTACATGTAAAGGCAATGCACAAAAAGTATTTGGATAAACAAAGAAATCAAACACGAGTAAATATCAGTGTGGGTTTCCAACTATGTTGAGAACTGAGGGACCAAAAGGTGCTGAAAAACAACTCATTGCTGGCTGTATTTCTGCTGGGCAGGTAATCTTTCATTCTGATCATACATTTTTTCGGTTTATGATTTCATGAAGCATTTATCACTAGCACATGTAGCTGCCTAATATAGCATAAGCTTACTTAGCATAAAGTTACAATATTATACACTTAGCCATTAGTAGAGATGATAAATACTCAATATGCTTAGTTCAAGTTGATCGCTGTCGTGTTGAATTTCGCAAAATTTAACTTTAGATAACTAAATGCTTGTGTAAAAGCTAGTAAACCGCATTCAGGAACTTTTTTTTAGAACTAAGTTAGCTTTAGCTACTACTAATCAACAATGCTTTCATCATGGAAACTCTTAGATGCAAAACACAGTATATGTTATGAATCTAACACAAAATTTATCTTCATCACAGTATAACTGATGTTATTGGGGAAAAAAAAATGTATCAGTGGTACCCGTTTTTAGCTTTCTCTTATAAATATAACTAGCTTGTTACCGAATTAAACAAAAATATATTTTAAACTTTACCATTATCAGTATTCTAGCTTGATAGAGAGTACTAAAAGACGTCTTATTTGTTTATATTCATACTGATAAAGTTAGATTTTTTTATTACACGTGATTCTGACATGATGTCACTACATGCACACCGCTCCTCTCAGGTAAATAATGCGTCTTCCAGCTGAGCGGTCGGTGTAGCGCGTTCATGTGTTTTGGGGGCATGTTTCATGTGAAGCGTGGCTTTGGAAAGAGCCTAGAAGGAAGAAGGTGGAGTGAATGGAAATAATGAGCCGTCTTTAAAACGTGAGAGGTCTACAGACACTCAAATTTTATACTTTCTTTTTTAGAGTACTTACATTTTAATTATGTATTGATATAAAAAGAATATAAAGAAGTTTAAACAAATTTGGAAAAAAAGTTTTTTAACCAATTCTTATCTACCCTACCTTTAATAGGCCAGAGGAGATTTGGTACCCCGAGTGAGCCTGTTTTTTTTTCCAAGGTTTATTTCTCTCCATCATGCCCTGATGGAGTTTTAGTTCCTTGCCACTGTCGCCTTTGGCTTGCTCAGCTGGGGAAACTTAAATTTCGATCAAATTTTTCAACTAAATATCCAAATAAGATGAATTATTAAATTAACTATATCAACTGCATCACTGATCTGCTCACATTGTTGCTATATGATAAATTGATAAATTGAAATGAGCTGATGACATCACTGTTTTCTCCAGAACGACTGTACAGCCAAATTAAATTTTGTTGCAATATTGTCCTGTTAAAAGGTGCACTATGTAACTTTCCGTCCACTCGAGGGCGCCTATTCAAAACAAATGCGTAGTTTGATGACTCAAAGTTTGAGCGTAGCATCTTGGGACATGTGGTCTTCACCTCACAGCCGGTGGAAAATAGGACTCGGGCAGAAATCATGCTCATACATGTGGTTAATCACGTTACTGTAGTGTGAAGCAGAGCAGGACCGAGTGTTGTGGAGCTGAGCATGGCCGCCGGAGCGATTGTTAAACAAGAACACGGCTCGCGAGCACCGGGACTGTTATTATGACGGGATGGGACACATTGGCCGGGCGCCTGCACTGATCCGCTCTTCCAGTTATGATTATGAGGTAATGCAGCTCTGTTTATCATGTTAGATACATTAAAGTGTGTTGAAAATTATGTTATGACGTTACTCCGTGCGTTCACTTGTTCACACTACTAAGAGTAAAGCGTGCTCCTGCCAAATGAAACCCGAAACCAAGGGTAGTCAAACGCTATGCTGAAACGTCCTGGGCCCTTAATTAAAATAGCAATTTCTCACAATAGTTGGAAACATTTGGGATATTGTAGGTACTCAAATGAACAAAATACCTAACACCGGCCTAGTTGTTTTTGGACATTTTACTGCAAAAATACTACATAGAGCACCTTTAACACTGTGCAGCTGCTTTGAAACTATTGTCATTGTAAAAGCGCTATATAAATAAAGTTGACTTGACTTTGTGTATGTGGCAGGAAACATGTCTAGATATAGTATATATCCTGCTATAGAGAACATCTGTGTAGCCAAACAAAACCTATAACACATCTATAAATCCACACACACCACCATCACCAGTCACTGAAAACAAACTGCCAAGAAGCACCTAATAAACTTAAATTAAATTTAAAAATGAAAACAAACTGCCAAGAAACACCTCAGAAACTTAACTTAAATTTAAAAATTAAAATTAAAAAAATTTCCCATTTCAAGTCTCATGTCATGTTAAGCGTCATCAATACCTACACATTGGTTTTATTATAATCATAATGTTCCTAGAAATACCCCAAAATACCTACAAAAAAACCTGCAAAGGGTGGGGTTAACAGTCACTTGCCCTATATGTTTCCAAGCGGTAACTTATGAGACATTTAGTTTCATTTTCTTACAAACACAAGAAGGGAAATGACAATAAAAACCACTAGACTAGATGACTACTACACTAGCTGCATTGTGGAACTGGAAAAATAAAGCAGTCCAGTCAAACTGAAACTGTCTGTGTGTTTTGACTCAATGGCCCTCGTTTATCAAAAGTGCGTACACCAATTTTCCAGCGTACACCTTGCGTACACCCAAACCCACGGTGACTTTGAGATTTATCAATATGGACGTTGGCGTATGGCACGCTCAAATCCTACGCCAGCTCAGGAGGTGGTGTACGCACGTTTGGAGTTAGGGCGAAAATGCACAGAAAAACTATTCCTAACACCACAAAACGCACTGACAAAGATATAGGCCTATATGACTCACTGTAAAAAAACAACAACAACAACAACAACATAGTAATTATAAACTTCAGTGTTTGTTTTTGTGCAACGTATTCAATGTTTAATTTGTGTGACTATAGGCTACCAAAGCATTTGAGGGATTTATTCCTCCAGTTGAGCCTGTGCGGCAGCTGCGCACGGACTGAGACTGAATAATTCAGACTGACAAAATAATACAAATTACATTCTTCTTGTTTTAAATAATAATAATAAAATAAATAATAACAGCATTCTTCTTCTAAATAACAATAAGCGTCATTAATAATAAAAATAATAATAATAATAATAATTAATATTAATAAGATTTGTCATGCAATTATTAATGTGAATGAATGGTAGGCTAATCCACAACACATCATCATCATAAGCCCCGTTTCCACCACAGGAACTTTACCCAGGAACCAGGAACTTTGGGTGGTACTCGGTGTGTTTAGACCGCAGGAACCAGGGTCTAAATGAAGTTCCGGGTAAATATTTCCCCCTCCAAACGGCCCTGCTCGCGAGGTAGTACTTTTTCAAAGTTCAGGAACTTTCGAGGGCGGGACTTGGGCGCTGAACATGCTGATTGGTTGAGCTGCAGCATTTTATTTCAACTCGGCATTTTTAAAAGTCTTTTGCGAGGTTCGGTCTACGTTCAGTAATAATCAGTCTTACACACCGCGCTCATGTTGACAAGAGAGGAAAGTTAATTTTTCTGAGGGGTTAACTTTTTATTTCGTAAGTTATGAAAATAATGTTGGAGGAATGACACAGCGTATATTGCCCCAGGCAGTTTTTACTTTAACTGCGCCTGACAGAAGAATTTTTTTTTTCTCAGATGATTACTTAAACAAATAGCTTATAATATAATACTGTATTAGTCCTGGTGGCTGTTAAGAGTTGCTATGGCTTCAGTAAACACATTCAGCTGCTGGAGAAAACAGTGTTGACATTTTTGATGCGGCAGACAAACTGCATGTGACAAAATGATTGTGATTGAAAGTCATTACATGTAAACACCAGATCGGTTTAGATAACGTCTCATGTAAACAGTCCACTAAATCTTTCAGTCGGTACACACAAATGATTACTGTCAGTTAGGGCTGTCATTTTTGAAAAAAATCTAATTCGAACGGAATTAAAATATCAAGCAATGCATTCGAATATATTCAATTATCTACAACGCCGTCATCTCCAGCAGCTGAATGTGTTTACGGATGCCATAGCAACTCTCAACGGCCACCAGGACTTATACGGTTTTATAAAAGCTATTCATTTGTTGTAAAGTGTAATAATCATCTCAGAAAAAATAAATTCTAATGTCAGGCGCAGTTGAAGTAGTTAATGATTGTTTGCTTACATAGGCTTAGGGACAGTGTCATTATGCCAACATTATCTTCATAACTTCTTATGAAATAAAAAGTTTATCCCTCAGAAAAATGTAATTTCCTCTCTTGTCATGCTTGGTGCATGAGCGCGACGTGTGCTCTTCAGTGGTGAAGGCGTGCGCTGTGTACATCACATAAGGACGCACACTCAAAAGTAATCCGGTCAGGTCATTTACATGGTGAAATGTTTAGTTTAATCGATTCATGAAAAGGTTTATCCACCCATCTCAAAACGATTACAATTTCATCTAGTTTGGGCATTTTGATTACGATTGATCGGGTGTTTATATGGAGCATTTTCCTTCAGATTGGACTTTTATACTGATTACAGTGCTCCATGTAAACGCACCGACAGTAAAAAAAATTGCGCTACATGGCACTTTAAAAACCGGATAGTTTATTTATAGTTCGATTACGGATATTTCATGTCATCTTCGAATGCATATCGAAAAGTGACAGCCCTTGTCCGTCTCTGGCTTGGAGGAACAGTAGCGAGCAGTCCTACATCACCGGACTAATTTGCCTAATCTTCTCGGAACTTTATCGCGGTCGAAACGCAGACAGCTGCAGGTCTGGGGGGGAGAAAAGTTCCTGTAAAAAAGTTCCAGGTACAAATTGTTCCGGATAATTTTGGTGGAAACGGGGCTATATTGTACACCCCAATACATGTGCCGTGATACGAAATTAAATGCTAATTGTTTAAAAACATGTGCTGTAATATAATGCATTGTGATGGGTAGGCCTAATTTATCATCCAAACAGCTATTAAACTGCTGGAGTGCGCTTCTCAACCTCCACACTATTAACAGAAGGCTACTCGTAATTTGGGTCCATTTTTTTTTGGGGGGGGGGGGTCTTTAATTACTAGTGGACTAGTAAGATGATTGAGACGCGCCAGATCTCCACGTCGGAGAAGTTTCGCTTCTTTGCCGTTTTCCGTGTCCATGCTGTAAAATGAGGGCGTGGGGGAGCCGGAGACTTGAATACATAGGGGCGTGTTATTCTAATGACGATCGTTTTCAGCCGCGGCATTTATCAAGGGCAAGTATTGCGTACAAACTGGATTGCAGAGGTGCGCACAGCTTCATAAATCAGGCGGTGAGAGGAGTGTAAGCATTATCTTACGCCAACATATACGCCCGTTTCTACGCAAGATTGATAAATGAGGGCCAATGTGATAACATTCTGTTATGTTTTCCTGAGGGAATTTCTTTGCTCTTGAGCTGGTTCACATTTGGCTTTTTCAGGACATTTTGAAAATCAGCTGATAGAGTTTTGGTTGATAGTGTCTTCAGAAGTTTGGTTGGAAAGTGTGCGGAAGTCTTAAAAACATATTTAGATGCTATGAAGTGTTACTGGTGGCATTACAATTTCACTCAAAAGAGCAGAAAACGGAATGCTTACTGCAGGGCAGTGACACTGAAATGCTGTTCTATCAGCAGCTAAGAGTTATGGGAGACACTTAGGTCATTGTGTGAATTGAATGGAGTATTGAGATGTGGCATTTCACAATATTTCTTCGAGCCCACTGCTCAAGACAGACAGTGATGAAAAAAATAAAAATGTTTTTGTGAATTTTGCTATTTAAAATCCTACCGCCAGACAGTACTGTGTGTGTAATGATTCATTATCAGTTTGACCACTGACAAGATTTTTTAATAGTGTAATTAGTTTGGTATCCCTCTAAATCACACATGCCAGCTCTGTATCAACTAAAAAAAAACATGTTAATTACTTAAATTTGTATTCAGTCATACAAGAAAACAAATACCAAAAAAAAATGCAATATCCGCCTTAGTTTTGCAAACTAAACACAACACATCTCAGACATGTGACAGTGGCATTTCCACAGGAGACCAGCCTTTGACAAACAGTTCTATCACTTGTACATTTATACATTATATGATACACAAGCAGACCTCACTTTACAGAGGCATGTGACAACTATCCTTTTCTCACTTATTAGTCACAACGATCAACTGGGAATATTTATTCGTACATATAATTAGATATTTCAGCAACAATAATAAGTGGTGTACAACTCTTAAACTGCAGACATATCGCTTCAGCTCATTCCTGTGAGTTGCATCCTTGGGAAGCACTTCAGTGGAGCAATACGCCTTTTACACAGGACAAAAAAATATTTCTTAGACAGAAACATCATTACTTTACTATTAACATAATGGTCTGTATTAAAAAAATTGAAATGACGACAACAATTTCCATCAAATCATGGTAATCTGTTTAATTTCCTGCAGACAGAACACGCGGTTGAGATGTACTTTCCTCATTCTGCTCATCTGTAATACGGCATCACACATTCCAAATCTATGGCAAGTTATCAAATGATGATTATTAACTCCAGATGTTCTCTTATGTGGTGTGTCTGAGAATGATTATGATAATAATTAAAGGAATAATTCATCCAAAATTAAAAATTCTGTCATCATTTACCCCTCCTTGTGTAATTCTAAAGCCATATGATGCATCAATAAAACACAAAACAAGAGTTTAGGCATAATATTCTTTCCAGTACAATTAAAGTGAGTACTAGGGCCATAGGATCTTCAGCTGCTGTCATGTTTGGAGACTGACAACCTCCATCTACACTTAACACTGCATGGGAAAGAGCGCAGTGAACATTTTTTTTAAATGTTCACTTTTAAAAGCACTTTTCCATTGAAGAAAGAATGTCTAAAATGACTAAACAGACTGAAGAAAACACACATACACACAATTATTTTTAAAAAAGAGTGACAAAAGCACACAACTTGTAACATGTAACAGAAAGCCAAAGAGAAGGATACCACCTTCTGCAAACAAAAGGCACATGCCACGCAAAGATCTGTTTAAATCTCTGTTGAAAAAAAAGTGTCAGCAGCTCTAAATAAACAATTGGTGTCACTGCGATCTATCCCCTACTGTCCTAAAGCTGTATCTTATCAGAGGATCTATACTAAACACCTCCACCCTGGGGCAAAGTCTTCAGAAGCAATAAAATGTCTTTTCTCAGACAAGAGCAAACAGATTCATACTTTAATTCAATGAAAATTGCACACACAGCAACAGTACTAACTGCATTTAACCTGCTAAAATTGATGCTGTTTAAACTCATTATACACATACTCAAATTCTTATATGCATGAGTCATGAATTAACGTTTATTCAGTGATTATACCGTTACAAAACTAATACATAACTCTTTCAATCACATTAGTTTAGACAGTAGAGGCAGTTAAGAGCTAACTGCCCTTCTACAGTAGCATGGCTGAACATTTCATCCTTCCTGGATTAACGATGAATGACACTGTTTAATCACAAGTTCAATTTGAAAAATGTTTTCTCTTTATGAAAGGGACGTGTTTGTTAAAGAATGATTTTTAGTGATTATCCATGTTTCTCTGAAAAAGAGGGAACAGTGCCCTCAGATCAAAGCACAGACCTGTTGAAAAAGATTTTTATTTTCTTTACTCTACAATGACTCCAGTTAAGCCAGTCATGGTTTCAAAATACACAGTCAAGCTAGCTTGCATGAACATAATGGTGGACTAAGATAATTAGATCATTTCTTTTTATTTGGGGCTTTTTTTTAAACAGAATAGTACAGAGAACAAACAAGCGGGGGGAATCAGAAATGTCCACGAGCTGTCAGAGCACTATGATGAGAATTTAATTTCTGACACACTCTGCTTCAATATCAATCCCACAATCCACTACGCGAGCATGTCACTTAGCTCCCATAAAGACACATACCGTAATCATCAAATTACGCTCTGCTATTTTGAAACTGTGACTGGCTTAACTGGAGGTCAGCACTCAGTGTTTTTTTTTTTTTTTTTTTTGTGTTTTTTTTATACAATTATTATTTTTTTAATTCCTGTTCTGTTCAAATGTTCTGTTCCATTCAGATGTGTCCTGTATGTTCATTTGTGTTACTTCCGCATACTCCATCTAGCAGAACATTCAAAACATTGCAGAGGTTGGTAGGGATGAGGTTGAAGATGTCTTGCACCCTTAAGAACTATAAATTACCCTTGAGTATTCAAAAAAATTATTGGACCATCTCCACTTCCACTGTGCGGCACTCTCATTGCAAGGTCTAAGCAGAGTCTGAGGTGTATCCTCAAGACATATGCCATTAGATCAAACTGACAAGAGCATCATAGCAATCATATGCAACTTATGAGCACGATAAGTCCATGAAACTTGACGTTGGAAAAACAAGTTCTAAGAGAGTGATGTCATCATTTATCATGACTTCAGTTTCATTGCCAAAACCAGTCTGGGTTGGGATCAGTGAATTTCTAGCTCAATTGACCTGTCGGTTTTTAGCCCTAGGACGGAATGTACTTTTTCACTAGAGCTACATTTACTCTTAGGGTTGTGCACATAAACCAGTAGTAGAGGATCCGCAAACCTTCGAAGATTGCTATAATTGAGACCCTGGTAACTAAACAACATTCTGGTGTAACAAAGTTAACTTGAGTCTTTTGTCGCTGTATTATTTCTTTGGACAGAATAATGGGTAACATGCGAATTCTGCAACTTTACAACTAACAGTTGACAGAGTTTTGCTTAGCATGCTTTTGCAGTGTGTTTTGGGGCTTTAAGCTTGGCTTATAAAGGGGCCTTATTTTCAGCATAAAGCATTTGGATCTATTCAGTTTATTGTGGGCTTGTTATTGTTCTCTGTTTTTCTAGCAAGATCTGGTGTCAAAATGCGCACAGCAAAAAACAAAACAAAAAAAATGCCGAATTAGGTGCGTTTCCATTAAGTTGTTAGAGCGGACGGCAGTGGTATTGGTAGAGGTCGACCGATAGTGGATTTTACCGATACCAACAACTAGATTGGACCACGTTTGCCGATAAACGATTAATCAACAGATAGTTAAAATGGATACTAGAAAAAAATACATAAATAAAAACTATAACACTAATATAAAACTATAACACTAAGTAAAGCAGTGCTGAAACCATGAAAATGTGCTAAATGAAATGCATATGTAAATATGACTATATTAAAATGAGATGTTTGAACAGATCCTACAGAACAAATCCTACAGAAAATCATTTAAACATTAAACTAATATTATAAATAAATCTTTCTTTAGCTACAACATAGAAACATCTACATTGTATAGGTAACACTTTGCAAGTGTTGTTTTTTTGTAATGAAACTTACCCATTTTCAAGTGTTGCTTAAAAAAATGAATGCATGAAGCTAGAATAAAGCACGTTTTTTATATTCTTTCTTTTGACTCATTCTTTTGATATATTGCATGCTCAGATATTCAAAAAAAATCTATGGGCTATTACATTTTTGTGAAAATGGTCAAAAACCCTGGTGGTGGCTTGCAACTTTTTTTTTTTCAAATGCTGGCAGGGATCTAAACTATTAAGCTCTGGGAATAATTTTCACGTCCGGATGGATCTCGCACGCAGTCGTGTCTGCACAGCTTGCAAAGTCCTCAACTGCGGATGGGCGTGGATGGCCGAGTTCATGCGCAGTTAAATAAGAAAAAAAAAAAAAAAAATTCACTCTCTAGACATTGGAGGGAAGGACAGAGTTGTGTTATATTTGCCGTCCACTGTAGTGTTTTTCTGCCTGTTTCAAGCGTGTTGTTTTTAAATCACTTTTTCCGTACTCTTCTTCGACCGCTGCACACTGTGCTCTGTACACTTTACTGTGCGTATATTGCCCCCAGTGCTCTCTTCTGTCTTTCTTGCGCATGCGCTGTTGTACACGGACTATTCGCACGGCGATGTCTGCGGATGTCTGCAAACTAGGGCTGTCAAAATTGCTCAACAATGACGTTCGAATATTCCCTCTAAAACAAACACGAATATTCGAACCATTTGAACATCTGGGTGCGCATTACGTCAATAACAGGACAAATTAATACAAAGAGACATTAACTACTTGTATAGGTTGTCTATTTAAGTGTATACATATTTGATACACATTATACATATTACTTACACAAAAACAAGTAAATGAACTAACGGCCAAGACCGCAGAGTGCAGACATCTCGCTCTCGCTCTCTCTGCAGATAACGGTTTAAATGAACAAACTTTGAGTGCTGATCAAGAGTTTTGTGTAAGCAATTTAAGGTCGCGAGACTCACGACTCTCGTCCCAAATATAGCAGGCTTCATTCAGTGATTGAAACTAATATTATTCATAATAATTGAAGTTTTACAGCATATTGAACGCTCTGAGCGAGCTCTGCTGTGCTAAACATAAAACTTGTCCTTGACATGAAACGGTAAATAATTACACCAGTGAAAGCAGTGCATTTATCCTTTATTCATGCAATATCTCTTTAGGCAGTACAGTAGCCTACACTTTAGTAATGTTTCTGTTTAAAGCTACACTGTGTGATATTTTCCCCCATCTAGCGGTGAAAAGGTATATGACCATCCAGTGAATAATAGTTTCTGTTCCTCTCAATTTCGATTTCGTTTCAAATCCTACGGTGGCCGATTTAGTCATGGCTTCCAGTTCGACCTCTTCGGTGAGTGTTGCTTCAAGTGATGAGGTTACTTTTGAAAACTATTATAATTTGCAGTTATTTAATTTGCCAAATGATCTATGATCAAATTAATCTATGTAAAATGAATAATAGTTTTACATTTTCGTTATTTTTTACCATTTCATTGCTAACATCAGCTATCAGGTTCCCAGACGAATGCAAGCTAATCTTAGTAAAGTAACTTTTATCAGTGCTATCGTTATTCTGTATATTGTACGACATCACTAGCGTAAGGCAAACAAATTATAATGCAATTAAAATATTAATCTCATGTTATCCGTCATAGAACACGGATTTATGTTACAAGGTAAACAATACTTTTTCATCATTGACGCGAGGAAAACTATCCTAGACGTCGTTCTAGTGTTATGCACAGCACACCATGATATAATTAGCCAAGCAACAATAAAACTTCCAATATACACAAATAGGCTGAATTAATATTACCTGTCGAGAAGCAGGCAACGTCGGCGTTCTTTTTAAAATCGTTGCTCCTCATGAGCTCTTTCCATCTTGGAAAGGCCACTCCAATATTTACTTTTGTCTTGTTGATTTGCCCGTTGCGTTGCCATCTTAATTTTCTTCTCCGCTTCCTTGGCGACTCTGATACATATCCTGCAATGTTACTAGGTCCCCGACCCGGGTCGAATTCGGTAATCAATTCCGGGACGTGGTTGCTTTCACACAGAAGGCGACCCGGCAATGCTCCGGGAATATTGCGGGTCCGACGTGCATTGTGAAAGGGGCTTAAGAGTGATCCTCCATCATCATATAGCAGCCTCAAGCAATCCTCCTCTTCACATTCGACACAGTGCCATCGAGTGTAAAAACACGAAAGGCGAAGCTTGAATTTACGGGTATGTCCCTCTTTGGCAAATGTACTTTCAAGATGGAGGAGCAACATGGCGACCGCCATCCGAACCCTCACCCGTATGTATTTTCAATGGTATATTATAAAATTACGAGAATACATTATTACTTGAAAGAAGTAAATATACATTAAAGGGGGGGTGAAACACTCAGTTTCAGTCAGTGTCATGTCAATCTTGAGTACCTATAGAGTAGCATTGCATCCTGCATATCTCCGAAAAGTCTTTATTTTTTTTATAATTATATAAGAAAGATGCGCTGTTCCGAGTCTTTCCGAAAAAAGCCGAGCGGGTGGGGGCGTGTCATGTGAGCGGAGCTAAATAATGACGTGTGCAGCAGCGCGCTGCAGTGAGGAAAGTGAGTCGCTCTGTGAGGAAAGTGATTCGCTCTGTGAGGAAAGTGATTCGCTCTGTGAGGAAAGTGATTCGCTCAGTGAGGAAAGTGATTCGCCCGCCGCGTGAGGAAAGTGAGTCGCTCTGTGAGGAAAGTGATTCGCCCGCCGCGTGAGGAAAGTGATTAGCTCAGTGAGGAAAGTGATTCGCCCGCCGCGTGAGGAAAGTGAGTCGCTCTGTGAGGAAAGTGATTCGCTCAGTGAGGAAAGTGATTCGCCTGCCGCGTGAGGAAAGTGAGTCGCTCTGTGAGGAAAGTGATTCGCCCGTCGCGTGAGGAAAGTGCTAATACAGATCGACCGCCGGCCTATCAGTGGGTAAGTCAGTAGCTACTGGTTATATCACCTGTTTAGCATCCTACAAGCCAGCGCTTTGATGGGCGTAGCCTGTTGCTTTCGCTCTCTCCCTCGCTCTCTCTCACGCGCTTCCGGTAGAATTGTCCGTAAGGCCCATACAAGGAAATTCCGCCCCCGTTAACGTCAAAGGGGACGCATGATCTCAAAAAACTTGCCGAAACTTATGACTAACCGGAAGTAGTATTTTTGACAAAGAAATACTCCCATCAAACGTCCACCTTAACTTTTGAAACTTTGTCTATGTTTAGTATGGGATTCCAAGTCTTTAACAGTGTAAAAAGATCAGTATGCATGAAACAGCATTTCACCCCCCCTTTAATGAGCACATATATTTTTGAAAGAACCAAGAATAAACTAAAAAAGTTACACAGTGTAGCTTTAAATGTTAAATAAAATGAGGCATGGTATGCTAACTGAATCTTACATAGCTTGCATATAAATATTCGTTTTTTTATTTCTTTCTTTTTTTTCAAATATTCATTTTCACCTTCGAAATACGTTTTTTAAAAACGATTCGAATATATTTTCGAATTTAGAATATTCGTTGACAGCCCTACTGCAAACCCTCCTGATGATGAAAATTACGTCATGTGGATGGCATACGGACGGCCGAAGTAGACTTTCAGCTTTATTGCTGAGCTGAGCCAAATCAGCCGGTTCAGTTCTCTGAAAAGAGCCGGAAACATCATTAGGAAACAGCAGATCAGTCAAGAAGGTTTAATGTTTGCTATGTCAGAATTTATTCGGCAAATGCCGTTCCATCTCCAATTATTTGCATTAAAAATGTTTTTTGCAAGTCAAAAACCATTAATAAAGGGATTTTTTCCTGAACGTTGGCATTTCTATCACTCGTTTTGGATGCAATACTTCAAAATGTGCATATAAACAGGGTGATACATAGCTATAGATACAGCCTACACTGTTAGAATCTTGCATTGACACTAAGGTCTTAAATTCCATGGGAGGTTTATGAGATACCATGGGCAGTTTATGAGTGTGCCCAGTCAGAGAGATCACTTCTCTTTCTAAATCAGGGAGGAGAACAGCAACAAAATGAATGTGCTGCAGGGCCTGCTTCATCGAGAGACGAGAGAGTATGTGCATGCTCTGCCACACTGAGAATATTTGAAAAATCTCTTTAAACATCCCTCAAAGATTGGGGTTTCAACCTGAAAACTCAACAGTCACCCTCAGCCCCCTTTTTTTTATTAGTCGGTTGTGTGGCTGACTCTGCACTTCCGTCATATAGAACAAAGTTACATGGGGCATTTACATCCAGTACATCTGATAAGGCATGATCTGAGATAGCTTCTCCATGCTTTCAGCCAGACTAACTCTTAGTGAAAGGGGCCTGTGCTTAAGACAGCTCCTCATATGAGATCATGGGCCACAAGGCCAGCATTTGTTTTCATCTTCGCTGTCAAATCCACAACTTCTTGTGCCTGTACAGTAGCAGCAAAATCGTGCTTATGTCATCTAGGTTGAGGGAGAGGGCTGCTATTTCATTTGTTCCTAAAGAAGCCTCAGTGAGCCTCTGTTGCATTAGCTTATAAGGTTAAACATTTATGCAGGTTGCACGATTCCCTTTAGCCTTGAGAGCACGGCCATGACCAAGATAAGAGGAAAGGTAAAGTGGGCAACCTATGGAGGATGGCTTCCTTGCAACTGATGCATAAATTATATTGATTATTTCAGTATTTTAGACATGCTAATATGAAATCTAACAGTAATTACAATGAGCTACAAGTAACCATAATAAGCTATACTGCTCTCACAACTACTGAGCTACAAGAGAGAGGGGAAAACAAGCCACTTCTGTCTCCCCTGTGCAAATAACATTGATTGATTCTATTGAATGGAAACCCGCATTAGTGGTATCATTACCACATAAATCTGGTAAATCTTGAGTCTCTACCTCAGGTGCCACCAACAGCTAAAAGGTGCATTTATATTTCTGCTTTTGACTTCTGAAACAGCTATTGGGTTAAGTGAGGAGTTAAGTGAAGGTTTGATCAAAAATCTCCAATGGGCCAAACTACCAGCAACAATGTGTAAAAACCTTGTGGCGACTTACAGAAAAGTTTGACCTCTGTCATTGCCAACAAAGGATATATAACAAAGTATTGAGATTAACTTTTGTTATTGACCAAATACTTATTTTCCACCATAATTTGCAAATAAATTCTTTAAAAATCAGACAATGTGATTTGCTGGATTTTTTTCTCATTCTGTCTCTCATAGTTGAAGTGTACCTATGATGAAAATTACAGGCCTCTCTCATCTTTTTAAGTAGGAGAACTTGCACAACTGGTGGCTGACTAAATACTTTTTTTGTCTCACTGTAACTCAAAATTTAGACTTTGCAGGATGTCAAGGAAACAAAAAAATAATAAACAGAACAACCACTTTTTTGAGATGAGATCTTACATAGAGCAACTGAAAATGAGTGTTATATCTGCAGAAAAACACTGGGGACCAAACAAGATAATTAACTAGACACAGGTGTAAGACTTAAGGGAAAAAATAAAAACAAAAAACATAGCAACTAATGACCTAAGGGTATGTTTACACGATAACAATGTACTAAAAACTTTTTTCATTGCTTTTTTCACATACCGAACCCGCTATTGTCAAAATTGTCCTGCATGTTCACACGGATCTGTGAAAAAGACTGGCCAGTAGTTTGCGATTTGTCTGGTTCTCATCAGACCAAGCTCAATTTTAAGACCAAAATGGACGGATCTAATAAACTAATAAACGCTTCAGGAGTATGCGCTCAGAAAAACGTATGTCAGAACAGCATCAAAATATAACTGACAAGGCTTTAAAACATGCAAATAATACACTTTTGTGAATCCGAAAACCTGAAATGAGCGCAAACCTACCGCTGAATTGCTAAACTGATGTGAATGTTTGTTGTGTTGTACAGAATTTTGGGGCCGGGGCGCCAGAACTTTAACTGATAGAATTTGCACTGTAGCACGATACTACAATCTCCCATCAAAGGCAGATTATGGAGTCATGATAATCATTCACAATCTAAAATCATGATTTCACACCCAAATTCAATTACATGGTTATTCAGGGTTATTTCTTGTAAAAAGTTGTTTTCTGGTTTGTATGTACTTGTACTCACTAATACATATGTACAAACAACCACTGTTCCTATCATAGTATACAACCATTAAATCTGCATTAGTCGTAAAACTAAATCAACCACATTCACATTTTTAACAAGCAAAAATCTCTGTTGTTGCTAATCAACTGAAAAAAAAAGAGGCCATAAACATCAAAATAAACAAACAAACAAACAAACAAAAAAAACACAATATTGGTTTGTGAATTAGCAGGTCATTTCCTGCACATTAATACCCAGTGGACTCATTAGGACAGTCTACCTTTGCCTGACCGCTCCATCATGGATAATTATTATAGAGGTCAAGCCCCAGGGATCTGCCAGCAAAGCTGCATAAAATCACTACATAACATAACTACACTGCTAAAGCACACATCCACAATATGGAGAGAAGCAAATGTATGAATCTGTGAGAAATTAATTGTAAGAGAAAGGAGTGATTTAAAAAATAAACTTGTAAAATGTATACTGTTGTGCAAGTACATTCTACTATGTTTAGTTTACTTCCGTGAATTTAGAGTAGAAAATAAATTCAAAGACTCGTTGATTAGTATCGCTGGAGAGTAGAGTTATATTCATCTCATGGTAAATAAATCACCTCAGCCATGGTAATTTTGGTGACTCCAGAGTGATTTCCCACATCCTACATCAACCTCATGGGCCACATTTGAGCTGCAGAGCTGTCTGGGCGGCTGGAGCTGCCATTACTCTTAATAAAGAATGAGCCATAAAAAAAACTACACTCCCCATCATAGGACATTATGGCCCTCGGCTGAAGTGTCAGAAAGGGTAAAATGTGCAGGTTCTTGTCTAAAAAATGCTGTCACTTAAAAATAGATTCATACAGTTTCCTACATAATTTAGAATTCACAATACACCTTGTAGCTTTTATATACAGGGGTACAAAATCATACAAAAATGCTAAATTTATACAATATTTGAGAGTGAAGAATTTATACAAACATTACAAGAGAATTTTAAAAAATGTATTTTGTACTGTTCCTCAGAAACAAAAAAAGATGAATGATAAATAATAATATCACTTTAATAATAATAATAATAATAATAATAATAATAATAATAATAATAATGCTATTTCATTATATTACAAATGTATACTGATCAAGTTACAAAGTTTACATTCCCTTGGTTCTTATTCTCAATTAAGTTTGTTGCCTTCTTGAGTAGTGAATGTCTGCACATTTTGTAATAGTTGGCCTTGTGAAAAGGTGAACTCATTCTTGGGAAGTCAAGAGCTCAAACGTGCATACTCTGGAAAACCAAATAATGAAGGACAATGTATTTGCAAGACAAAGCAAGAACTCATGCATAATTAACACAAAGCACACAAAATGTCACTGATCATTGAACAAGCTAAACACCAGAATTAGAACCAGGGTGACAAACTTTTGAACAGGATCATTTGTAAAATTTTCATTTTGTCTTGTCAGTTATGTGAAATATCTTAAAGTCACTATGAAATCGAATTATTGTTTATATTAATAATAGCAATTATTATTTTTTTATGGAACATTACAGAGTTCATTACAAATAATTTATCCAGGCACATCATTATCATTATATATGTTTTCCCCCTCCTTTTTTTTTTTAAATTCATGTGCCCTTACAGCGATAACTCTTCTCTAATGGTGCGAGTGCTGGTCAATAACCCCTCCCCCTCCCCCTCCCCCCTCCAGCAACCTGCCATTGACATAAGATCACAGCAATTAGCAAACAATAATGATCCAACGATCCAATTGATTCTCGATGGACAAAAGGTCCTGCTCTACTAGTTTTACTCCTTCCAATTGGAAAGAGTAGATGAGCACAATATCTGTTCCAAACTTCAGTCAGGGGAGAGTAATAAAAAAAAAACAATAAGTATTTTTTATTTATTCCTCTTTATTTTGAATTACTGTACTAAAACTCTATTGCCAAAAGTATTGAGACACCCCTCCAAATCATGAATTCAGGTGTCAATCACTTCCATGGCCACAGGTGTATAAAATCGAACCCCTAGGCATGGAGACCGCTTCTACAAACATTTGTAAAAGAATGGGTCGCTCTCAAGAGCTCAGTGAATTCAAATTCAACCTATACCGTGATAGGTTGCCACCTGTGCAAAAAGTTAATCTATGAAATTTCCTCACTACTAAATATTCTACAGTCAACTGTTAGTGGTATTATAATAAAGTGAAAGCAATTGGGAACAACAGCAATTCAGCCAAGTGCTAGACCATGTATAATCACAGAGTGGGGTCAGTGCATGCTGAGGTGCAGAAGTTTTCAACTCTCTGCAAATCAATAGCTACAGACCTCCAAACTTCGTGGGCCTTCAAATTAGCTTAAGAACAGTGCATAGAAAGCTTCATGGAATAGGTTTCAGGAGTGATGAATCGCGCTTCTTTGTCTGTCAATCCGATGGACGATTCTGGGTTTGGCTGTTGCCAGGAAAACCGTACTTGCCTGACTGCACTGTGCCAAGTGGAAAGTTTGGTGGGGGTGGGGGGGGGGGGGGGGGGTTGTTTTTCAGGGGCTGGACTTGGCAGGCCTGCACAGAGTCCTGAACTCATCCCGACACCTTTGGGAGCTTAGAGTGGAGCCTTCACGTCCAACATCGGTGCCTGACCTCACAAATCAGCTTCTAGAAGAATGATCATAAACCTTGTGGAAGGTCTTCCAAGAAGAGTTGAAGCTGATATAGCTGCAAAGGGTGGTAAAACTCCATATTAAACACTATGGATTAATGTGCATGTAAAGGCAGACGTCCCAAAACATTTGGCAATATAGTATATATTTTAGACATGGAACATTCCAACATTTATTAGAAAGAAAAGAATTGCAACCACTGTGTATTTTTATAATATGTTATATGGGCAATCAATAAGTAATGCTGAAACAAAACTTGCTTCATTTAGACAGAGACATGACAAAAAAAAAATTGAGTGCAACTAATATGTTGGCCATGCAATTCTTGAAATGCCTACTGGATTTATTGGTTGATCCAATATTAAAATATTGGGGAAGAATGATTATCTGTCGATCTCTACAAGAAAGAACGAAAACTTGCAGTTCAATAAATGAGTCCAATGTTGATTCAGAAACAGCTTCACAACCAAGGTAAAATATTATTTATTTGGCTGTGGCTTAAGACTCATCAGAGATGCAACACCGCAGACAGCAGGTGAAGCCTGAGAACACGGCCAGTTCAGCACTATAGACACAATTCTGAGAAAACCTGCAGCGAGATCAAAAGTGATTTCTGCCATGCTGAGATTCATTAGTTCATTAGTCTGGAATAGACACCAGACTAATGACCTAATCAATTCAACTAATGAAATTTAAAAGCACCCCTGAAATGCATATCTTGATTTTCAGCATGTTTTACTGGCTAGAATGGATAGATGGGTTTCAAAACATTTTAAAAAATTTTTTTTGTGATTATGAATAAGGGCAAACGTACTTGGTTTTATGTATGAGCATGAAACTCAGCGAGTGTCCAAAAGCTGCATCTGAATATGCCTACTTTCATAATATTCATAAGAGGGCGGAAAACAGTGTGTGAGACAAATTGTATGTCAGAATTTATAAAGCAGTGAACTACTGCTGGAAATATATTCTGAACTGTCCAGTCGATGAACACTTCACTATCACATGAGGCCACAGAAGAGGATTTGCGAATTTCAGTGAATTTCATTCATATTACACACATTAATACTATATAGAATGTACTTTTTCAATAGTCATGATGTTTCAAACCAAATGTAGTACCTACTATAATATGCAATTTCTGATGCAGCACAGGACTATAATGTGACAATGTGGAAAACCCTAACTTCAATTACGGAGTTATTGTAGTCCATATATTAAAATGTCCATTCATCAAAGCACATAGCAGTGCTGGTGTAATTTGTCAACTAGTCATCTGGCATGTTCTTAGGAGCTAATGACTCTCTAGTCTTTATTTATTGATTTACTTTCTTTAGAATAGGAATCACTGGACCTCCTGTCTGCTTCTTTTGACAAAGTAATTCCACCTCACTGAATCGTCATCAAAGTGAAGGGCTTAACCACTGACTACAATCACAGAAGACTATCCTGAGAGTCACTATAGCAACCTAAGCTTTTGTCTTCTGATAGCAGACAAAATTTATAATTATGAGGTCAGAACAAAAGGGCATTTCCATTGTCTCAAGGCCACTAGTTTGCTACCAAATGATTTGCTGTAGGTTAAGGAATTTACCTTTTATGATATATGTTTCTTGTAATGTGTTGTGCACTCTCCATCATATGTAAAACCTACTAAAGGGGTGGTAAAACACAATTTCACTTTTCTAACTTTAGCTAGTGTGTAATGTTGCTGTTTGTGCATAAACAACATATGCAAATTTACAACGCTCAAAGTTTAAAGCAAAGGAAGATTTTTTTTTTTTTTCAAGCTACACTGTGTGATATTTTCCCCCATCTAGCAGTGTAAAGGTATATGACCATCCAGTGAATAATAGTTTCTGTTCCTCTCAATTCTGATTTTGTTTGAACTCCTACGGTGGCCGATTTAGTCCAAGATTAAAATGGCAATCCCCCTCTTCACATTCGACACGGTGCCATCGAGTGTTAAAACGCGAAAGGCGAAGCTTGAATTTACTGATGTGTCCCTCTTTGGCTAATGTACTTTCAAGATGGAGGGGCAACATGGCGACCGGCATTTGAACCCCTCACCCGTATGTGTTTTCAATGGCATATTATAAACTTACGAGAATACTTTATTACTTGAAAGAAGTAAATATACATTAATGAGAACATATATTTTTTGAAAGAACTAAGTGTTTTTAGCTAAGAATAAACAAAAAAAGTTACACAGTGTAGCTTTAAAGAAATCAATTTCTAAGGACTACAGCAAATAGCCGGTTGGAAACTACAGCCTTTTCCTCCAGACTCGCTGACATCAGCGGGTTCAATATTTACATAAACCCCTCCTTCGAGAATATTAAATAAGGGGGACGAGGCATTTGGAATGCAGAGGAAACGCTGTTATTTTCATCCGGATTGTAGGTCCACTTTGCTCAGCCTTCCTAGGGATGGGGAAGTTATCATTTTCTACCCTGTTCCCTAACGTAATGTCACATTAAATATATCAGGTGAAGTGGATGATCTTGTGTTGTTAATCCAGCAGGCTCCATCAGTGTTGTAACAACATATAAAGGCGGCTCAGACACTCACAGCCCGTGATAACTTTACCGATCAACTAACACAACCATTTTCGACCCTGTTCCCTCACGTAATGTCACATAACATTTATCAGATGAAGAGGATGATCTTGTGTGGTAAATCCATCAGGCTCCAACTCCCTGACAGTGTTGAAAACACATAATGGCGGCGCCCCGCCTACAGCCCGTGATAACTTACTAATCATCAAACACGTGAACTAGGCGGTTAGCGAATCAGAACACAACTGGGCCAGCTAACCAATCTGAGCCCATTGCGTATTTTTTAGGGACTGGCTTTGTAGAATCCGGAAACCATCAGACCGTTTTTACAAGAAGGGACAAAGCAGTGTAGAATAAAGGTAAATGATATGAAAAATAATGCAATTTTTAAAAAAAAAACAAGCATGAACACGTTACAGTCCACCCCACAAACACAATCAGGCCTTCAAAAGAGTGTTTTACCACCCCTTTAAACATACTATGTGCATGCCTAAGGATATTTGAATCATCCTTTTTGCCAAAAACTTCGTTGGCCATCTACAGTCACAAGTTCCAACAAACATTTACAAACTGCATCACAAAGTTTAGTTGTTGGACCTACAGTTATCTCGACCTGTGGTTAGAAAACTTAATTATTCACAGAATGACATGCAGTACAATCAATGTCTTTTACCCTATGGATTAGGGTATTCATCCATACAAATTTCATTCTACATATTTTAGGTTCCCATTATTTTGAAGAGTATGTGCTCTATAACTCTGTGGAACCCTGGAGTACGATGTACGAGGGAATGCGCGTTTGAAACAAACATCTAAAGCAAAACAACGAAGAGCAAAAATATTAAAATAGTCCTCCATATTTACAGCAATTATCTGCCATTCATTTAATATTGAACCAATTAAGCATCACCTACTGTGTGATGTCATTAACAAAAGTTCTACACTGTTGAACCAATGTGGTTTGAATGACAGATTACTATGGTTTAGGGACATAGTCATGAGTTGCCAGTTAATGTATCCAGTTACATGTACCCAAATCCAATATCCATTGTACTAGCAGCAAGTTACATCATATGGCAGTGTGCAATCTGAGAAAAGAAAATTGCATTAGATGCTATTATTATAAATATTAAATATCCTTTATGTTGTATATCCTGTAGCAGAATACACTGCAGTGGTGGACTAGGGAAACATTGGCTTTTTTAACATGAAAAATGTAGGTGCAAAATTACTTTTATAGTTGCTAAATTACAGAATTGCTTAAGAAATGGCCGCCCAAAAGCACTGTCATCTATGCCCAGGTTCTGAATCAGACAAGTGTTTCACTCGTGATTCTCGTGAAAAGCCATGAGAGACTAACGTCAACAATTTAGTATAATGTGTTTTGCTTGAACACTTGTGATCAGATCAAGCAAAACACATCCTAATGTCAGGTGTAAACAGAGAGAGGCAGAGAGAGATGGGGAGAGAGAGAGAGAGAGAGAGAGAGAGAGAGAGAGAGAGAGAGAGAGAGAGAGAGAGAGAGAGAGAGAGAGAGAGAGAGAGAGAGAGAGAGAGAGAGAGAAAGAGAGAGAGAGACTGTCTGTTTTATAAATGACGGTGCAAAGAGATGTGGACAGTGTAAGTATAATGTTGTAGTTCACCAGAAGCACACAAGAACATCTGCTTCGATTATCTGCTTTAAGAGGAAGCCAAAAGCCTTCATCTCTCCATTTGTTGAATTACTGTCATATTGTTATCATCTACCATCCAAAATTCACCAACCACCACTCTTTCTCCTTTAAAAGACAAGAATCCATGCTTCCCCATCATATTATCCAAACAAATCTATACGCAATTACAGTCAGATTTTACAGTAATTTAGAGTTGATGCATTACATGGCTAATGTGTTTGCACAGGCACACACAGCAGTGATGTACACTAATGCAGAGCTTTGGTTGATCTGTGCATTCATAATGCGGCTTTCCCTGAAACACCCAACCCCCCCCCCCCTTTCACACTCACATCTAAACAGCACTTTCTCATTGGATAATTCAATAGCACCAATGTGAATATCTGGCCTGCTAATCCATAGCTCTCCATGATATCCCCACTGCACAAGTTGAGAATGAATGACAGTAGCACTCCAATGACCCAATGTAGAATCACAGCAGCAACCAAGCTGCTTCCAGATACTGGGGGTTGGGTAAGAGCAGGATTTAGTATTGTGATTCATAATCATTTACAGAACCAAAATAAGGTCAGGTAGGTCAGGTTTTGGGGCAAAAATTTGACTCCAATCAGGTACATAATGAATCTTGTTCTATTAGATTTTTGAAATCCTTTGTTCTATGTAATATGTTTTATATGTTTACTCCTGTGTGTATTGTTCTAATTCTGTTGTGTCATGTTGCACAAATTAAACATTTAGTTTGTTTACGTCTCTCTCTGTTTACGTCTTAAGTGTTGATCATTTTCTGTTTCATCTCATCAGTCATCTGAGGTAGTTTATTTGTAGACTACAGACTCAAAGAAACTGAGAAACCAGAGCTTCAAAAGTCAAACTTTTGGTTTTGATACTACTACTACTACTACTACTACTACTACTACTACACAGCAAATTACTGAGGGATAAAAACCTGGTGTTGGGCATCTAGTGATAAAATCTGGTGTTAATTTACAAATATTATATGTTTTATCACTTGTTTAGTGATAAAGCACAGTGTTTCCTTTGGGTGATAAAGCACAGTGTTTCCTTTGGGTGTTAACAATCAACATCTGCGCATGTGCAGAGCATTTTAAATTTCCCAGCTCATCCTTCGGTCTCTCCATCTTTATGGATTTTCCTGCACACACAACGGTTACAAGGACAAGGTATAGTATAGTATTATTATCTTATCAACTTGTGATTTATTAATGAGCTTGTATAATGAGTAACGTAGCCGATGTGGTTGACTTAACTCTGTTAGCGTTTTTTTTTTTTTTTTTTACCTCAGTTTAAATTTAGCGCGCTTTTGATCCGCCATTCAGTTTAACATAACTGAATAACCCCCACTAACACACTAAATTCGTTAATGCAGGACGAGATTTACGTAAGTGACTTAATTTCGTTGTACTAATTTTGTAATAATGTAGCAGCATTAACATTGTCATTTTTTAACTCACTGGACTTGGATAGTTATTTCTTCTCATTTGGCATAACGTCTTTCACCCCGTAACTACGAGTTAATTCTGGTGTTTTGAAATGTCATTCAAATGAGAAAGCAGACGTTAATCGAATGAATTAATTGCTCTTAATTTTTTTTTCTTGTGTGACGCCGGGGCTCGATCCCTAGCCGAGCACCCACGGACAGCACGGTCCATCATTGTCGGCGCTGCGCATACTGATCGGCCTGCAACATTTTGCGAGTGAAATGCTCTGTGTGTTCTAGCAATCTTCTCGTGGTACTTTGATAACATACGCCGACCATTCTGTACAGCGCTCCAAAATGTCGAAAACATCGTAGGACACGCTTTTCTTCATGAACTGCTTCAGTCAATATATAGAAACTCAAGATCGAGTACGAGTGTGCAATGTCGTGGAATGTATATGCCAAAACTCATTTTGGCGTGCATATGATACGCTGTTTTTTGCGTGCATATGATACGCAATTTATGGCGTATTATACATACGAACCCCCCACCCCACTACCCTAAACTACCCAAGAGAGCGTGTCATATATACGCCATAAAGTGCGTATCATATGCACGCCGAAATGAGTTTTGGCGTAGGCTATAAATTCCACGACATTGCACACTCGTACTATTTGACATTTTTCGTCTTATTTTGTATTAGTTGAGCAGACATGCATTAGTGCCCTTCCATGCGCGATTTTTTCTGTACAACTTAGTTCTAGCCTTTTCTAGTTGTAGCATTGTAAATCTGTAACAGTAGTGCTCATGTTTTGAATATAACGTTTTCTTGCTATGTGTTGGTATAAAAATAACCTGAAGTAATACACAAAGTGACCTGATTATTTTGAGTCTTTTAGTTTGCTTTCTGCTTTGGAGGATTTTTGTTTCATGGAATATTGTTTATTATTGCAGAAGGAAACCACTTAAGGCCACAATCTATGTATGCCCTTGGCATTTTTACTCTACAAACCTAAACGATCCTGAAAGGAAGACAGGCTATGTAAGTATCTCTGCTTGTTGATTGAAGATGTTTGAAACTTTATATCTTAGATTTTTTTAATGTGTTTGTTTTAACCAAATTTGTCTCTTTAACAGGAACGATACTATGTGTTTGGATCATTTTGAGGAGCGCTATCAACGCCAAGATCGTGGGATCGATGAATTGGGAAAGCAAGAACTGACAAAATGTAAAAATGCATACATTGAATGCAATGTAAGTCGCTTTGGATAAAATCATCTGCCAAATGTAAATGTATTAATTTATAAAGGAATAGTATTTTTTATCAGAATGAATTACAAACCAGACAGTTTTTTAACATTAAGGTTGATTTAATATATACAATGTTGAATTTTTGTATTTTCAATTAAAACATTACTTGAGGAATGTTTCTTTGTTTAATCTTGTTTGAAACGCAGTAGAGATTTATCATGGTAAGATGTTATAGCATTGGAGTATAACAAGAAATTGTTTTATTCAATTGTATGTGTGACAACAATCGCTTTACTGTAGCGATTCCCGGCGAAAGCAAGAACTGGCAAAAATGTTTTTTATTTTATTTAAAAATGGTATTGAATGCAGTGTAAGTCGCATTGGATAAAAGTGTCTGCCAAATACATAAATGTAATGGAATTGATATATTACAATTTCAATAAATATTCAAATACATTTTTAGTCACTTGATTTTTTGGGGGGAAAAATAAAATAATATATATAAATTGTTTTAAATTTCATTCACAGTGCCATTTTAGTATTTAAGTATTTACATTAAATAAACATTAAATACACTGGGTGTGTGAGATTAATCACCGTAAAGTGTTAAATGTACACTTATGAGTAATACATTTCTCAACACCTTGAGTGACTAAAAAGAAACACTAACACAGTGTTTGTATAACGAACACTTTCGTCAGTGTTGTTTTAACACTAGCAAAGATGAACCTGTATGTTCACCCGGAAAGTGATAATTTTAACACCCGTGGTGATAAATCTCCCAACATGTTTTTTGCTGTGTACTACTACTAATAATAATAATAATAATAATAATAATAATAATAATAATAATTCATTACATTTATATAGCGCCTTTTCTATACCCTAAATAGTGCACACTAGACATGTTAAATCTAATGACGCATTGACATTACACTGACAAAAGTCCATTGGCCAATAAAATATCAAAAGTATGTTGACCTTTGAGATCAACATTTGCTGCCCTATGCAAACAACAAATGATTAATTTTTAATATTAAACTTTACTCAATACTTGACCCATTTTAACAATTTTGCAACACAACATTTTCGCTTGCAAACAAAAAACCTTTTTGGCATGTTTCTGTTTTCTATCCGACTACCTGCAATTCAAAAATGCAATACTACAAATTACATCTAGTGCTGAGTGCAGTTTAATGATAATGATATTTTTATGACTGTCTTTCAAAATAATATACAGCTTATGAACTTCATGACAAAAGCTCTTTTCGGAATAACATAATCCACTGATCTTTTAAGCACAGTTTATTCCTTTTATCCCCCCACAAAAGAGAGTATCCATTAGAGTGAAATGTTCATATCAAAGTCTGAAATGTGATGGTGTGTCAGTCCGGAACTGATGATTTCCCATTTGAAGCTCTCAGCACAAAGAGAGAGCTTTTCAGAAGGTGTAGGGGTGGTACAGATGATCCCATATACATTCATCAGTGGAAAAGCACAAGCTCTCAAGCTCTCTTTAGAGGGGATTGGGTTAAAGATATGAACTAGGCATGTCCAAACAACCAGGCTGTCAATGTACATGAAAAAACGTCAAGGACCAAAATGTTTGTCAAAAAAAAAAAAAACATCTCTCGCCAAAAATCCATCAGTCAGCAATGATATTATTAAAAGGTCCCATTCTTCGCGATCCCATCTTTCAAACTTTAGTTAGTGTGAAATGTTGCTGTTAGAGCATAAATAATACCTGTAAAATTATAAAGCTCAAAGTTCAATGCCAAGCGAGATATTTTATTTAACAGAAGTTCCCTTTCAAAGCCTACAGCGAACGGCCGGTTTGGACTACACCCCTGCACTTCCTTGCAGGAATGACGTCACTAGAACCGTTTGTTGACTAACCCTCTGCCCACAAGTACACACAAAATAGGGGGCGTGGTCTTGTTGCTCTCTCACGTGGAGAAGAGCGCACATTCAGCGCTTCCATCTCCCTGTTATGGTAAGAGGCGGGAGCTTTCCGGGCAAAGTGTGCTAAGCTGCTGTCCAATCACAACACAGGAAGCGCTGGCCCAATCAGAACTTGTTATGTGTTTCTGAAGGAGGGACTTCATAGAACAAGGAAATCATCAGGCCGTTTTTAAGACAGAGGAAACTGCGGTGAACAGATAAGTAAATTGTGTGAAAAATATTTTGTTTTTTTACACGCAAAACATGAACTTATTTTATATTGCACACTGTAAACATAATCAAAGCTTCAAAAACACATTAAAAACGAGACCTTTAATGCAACAAAAATATTTTAATTAATGCAGTGTTATGTTCTAAATTAATTATATTTCTAAATTATTTTTTTCAATAAAGTTTTTTTATTAAACAAAAAAAAAATGGTTTATTTAATTAGACACCGGTTTTGATTATACTTTTTTATACCATAAAACTAAAATATTTAGAAAACATAATTTAGGATAGTGTAACACATTTGTCTTTCACTAAATTGTAAGGACCTGCTCCTAATTCCCACATGGCTGAGAAATCAAAATGGACGGATAGAGGGTATGCATCGACGTCACTTTCACGCTGGTACATGCCCCTCAGCCGGGACTGAGTGGCAGAAGAGCTGCTATGTGACTGGAGTTAATAAGGGAAAATGTAAGTAAAACAAACGGTTATGAGTCTAAACTAATATAGTATAGACTCGATATAGTATTTCTTACAACTTACCAAAGATCTAGTAATCCATGGATATTGACAAACAGCCCAGAATCGTGTTTTACTGACATTTATATTAGCCTGATTTTGATACATATTTATGACTAAGTCATGACAATTTAGAGAGTTAATCCTGCATTTATATGCAGATGGGCCTATTTATTGGCGCGTGTATGTGGCCACCTGTCAAGAATGGAAAACAAAAGTTTAATTCAAATTCTGCATATAAAATGGGGCTATTAATTATAGTTTATATCGCCTAGACAGCACGCAGGAATCCAGACTAACTTTTTGCCTGGGTTGTACTAAATTTTGTGCTGGTGCACCTAAATAAACAAGTTAGGTGCACCAGCACAAAATTTAGGTGCACCCAAAAAAAGGGATGTCCCGATCCGATCACGTGATCGGAAAACGGGCCCGATCACGTGATTTCAGACTCGATCGGAATCGGACATTACATCCCAATCAGGACTCGGATATATATATATATATATATATTCTGGGGTGAAGTGAGCAGGGGTGCCATGTAAAAGGTGCGCACTTGCACCGCGGTTCATCTCACATCTGATGACGCATCAATAATATGGGTTGTAACTTGAAAATAATGCTTTATGTATGTTTCTGTAGATGGATACCCATGCTGGCTCATCAGTGATACATTACAACAGCGCTAATAAAAGAAAAACGTGGGCAAAACGGTCTATGTGTAAACTTTGTTCAATTCATGCGAGTGCTGCCATATGTTCGAATACGGCATGATGAGCAGTAGGGATGTCAATTTTCACAAATTCCCATGATCGATCGTCGTTTAAATTAACGATCAATTAATCGATTAATCGTTAACCATAATACTGAAATATGCATCTACAGCAGTGGCTTATAGCCGACAGCATGACAGGCCTATGTGCAATGCTGCTCAAAACGCCATGTTCTTCACCAAATGAATGAGAAGGATTTTTTTTATCTAAACAAAGGGCTATGGGATTGTAAAATTAGTCGATGTTATTTATAATTTAATTAAATTACTTATTTAATAACCAAATATAACATGAAATACAACACGAACGCCGCCTCAGATCTGTTATTCAGAATTTGTGGATGCATGTGGAACATGCTGAAACGTCACCTAAACCCAATTAATTCAAAACGATTTATTAAAATATTGTTTTCATTAATGTTATGTAATGTGACAGTCCCAATCATAGTTATTATTAGTCGTGCGTTGCTGTTTGAACTGCAGGAGCTGAAGCGGATGCGCTGAATCAACACTGGTAAGTTACACTGCTCTTTGCTAGCACGTTATTTAACTCAACAAAAAGCTTCCTATATGAGATTAATCAGATTTATATAAAGTTAACAAAATATTACAAATTATATATCTTCACAAAATGATACGCATGCACAAGTGAACTTGAATTGAGTTGCTGATATTCAAATTCAGAATGGGAGACGCGCTCTTCCTGGAACAACGCTCTGAACACGGCACCTAAACCCAATGACTTTACAACCATCTATTAAAGTTGTGTTCTCATTTCTGTTATATAATATGATCGTCCCAATCATCGTTATTATGCATTGCTCTGTATGCGCTAAAGCTGAAGCACTGAATGAAAACCGGTAACGTTAGCCATCACTGACTGAAGCCATTTGTTAGTGCATTTTATTTCACTAAAAGAAATGCATCCAATATGATTGATCACATATATATATATATAACGTTACAAAATAAATGTAATATTACAAATTACTTCAGCACAATCTGATGCGAATGCACAAGTGAACTTGAACAAGTTACATGCGCGAGTCAGAATGCGTTACTCATGTTGTGCATGCGCTCTTCCTGGATCAACGCAATAAAACACATGGCAAACAAACCCAAATAATTAACAATCACAATGTTTTATTACAATAGTGTTCTCATTAATGTTGTGTAATATGACAGTCCCAATCATAGTCATTATTAGTGCTGTTGGAGCTGATCACCGCCACGCTTTTACTACCGCTCACCTCTAACGTTAATTATTAATCAAATGCATCCTTATGAGATAAATCAAAATAAACACAATATTACAACTTACATTTGCACAAAACAAAAGGCTGCGAATGCACATGCAAGCTTGCAGTCATGATGAAGGTGTAACTCCCGCTGTAAAATGGTCCCAAATAGAACTCAGGCACGCTCGCATCATTTTTCCTCCCGTTTCGCAGTTGAGCCGCACGCACGAGCATGACCCTGCTTAATCGATGATCGAGAAGTCTTATCGATCAAATGTCTTATCGACAATTAATCGATCATCGATTAATCGTTGACATCCCTAATGAGCAGTCATTTTCACAGTCATCACCCGGGTATATTCGCCAGAAGACGCGAATGAGAACGCGCGCGCTGATCTGTCTCTGTGCATCATCCGAAAGCGCACACTCGTCTCACAGCGCGCAAATATTCTCTTTTAATATTCAATTCATAGTGTTCTCTTTCAAGTCTTACGCTTAAATGGACCAACTCACACAAGAAGTATGTCAACATGTCTATCTTGATGAGTATCCAAGCAGACAATGGGCCCTATCTTGCACCCAGCGCAATTGACTTTGTACACCGACGCATGTGTCATTCCTATTTTGCACCCGCACAAAGCGCGCTTTTCCCTCCACAGAAGCACGTCGCTAAACTAGTGAATGAACTTGCGCTCCCTGGGCGGTTCAGCGCAAAAAAGGAGGCGTGTTCCGGCGCAAACAATCCCTATTTTGCTGTTCCATTAACAATTGCGCCACTGTCCAGAAAAAACCTAGGGCTGGGCGATAAATCGATTTTATGGATTAATTCGAGTTTTTAGTTTACGACGATTTTTGTGAATGAAAATTGGTTTTCTCTTTAAAATCCGCCGACGCTCCCCTCTGGGCTCCCGTAATGGCTCAGCCCTCCCCACGCGCGTTTGCCAGAGGTACACAAACAACAAGGATCGCGTCTAACAACATACAGTGTCATTCGTAATTGGTTCAGTTTTTCACAGAACAATTAACAATACCCCGCTGCAAAGTGTGTTTGAAGTCTGAACGGAACCGCGCTAGGCGCTACTCATTTAAAGCTGCGCTGACACGAACGCAGCGCGAGCTCACACACGGGCCAATCTCGTGACAGACACGATACACTGCAGTGCTGGTGATCCAGTGAGAGAGCGTTTAAATTCACCACAGAATTAATACCATCGCTACTGTGATCTAGTGGAAGCGGTCGGGGCAGAATTCTGTTATAAACCACAGATATCAGCTCTAACAAAGTCAGGGGTTTCAGTCACAAAACACCAACATTTACCACGATTGTACTGTAGTAAAACCACATGGATTTAATGTTGTTGTTGTTGTCATTATTTATCTCAGGATTCGTACAACCTTTTGAGATTGAAATTCAAGCACTTTCCAATGGTTTTCAAGAGCTTCACACTTATTTCCAGCACTTCAAAGCTCTATCCGACTGTAATGTTATTTTTAATGTGATGGTTTGTAAAACTAAAAGTTTAAAGGGGTCTTGTGAAAGAAATAGTCGAATGTTTTTATTAGTTTATTTTTTTAAAATGTGTAATCCATTTTGTAGCATTTTTATTCAAAAAAAGATATGAAATGCCCACCACTATAACCAGCAGAAGAGCACTTATTGATTTATTAGCGATTTCCACTCCCTAATGTATGTAGAAAAGTACGAAGTCACAGTCTCAGGAAAAACTAAACTTTTCTTCAAATTGTGACTAAATTACAGTAAAGTAAAGAGCTCCTTTAATAATCACTGAAGCTGTCGATCAGTTCAGTGTGAGACTATTGAAGAACAATGCTAATCTATATTTAATAAGAGCATAACATTTAAATTTTCCCTATACTTTTTTTGCACATTACTGTTGTTAATAAAAGTTAATTTTATCTGCATATCAATTCATAAACCTTTGATATGTATACTGTATATTGCAAAAGATATGGTGCCCATTTATACTGTGGAATAGTCCGGGTTATTCACATTAATATTCACATGGGGTCCAGTTTTGCACCCCAGGTGGCACCTCTACCAAGCTGCAAATATTTAATTTTACCTAAACAAAATAAAGTTAAAACTTGTTTTGAACAATTTCTTCGTCATCTGCAGATTGATTTTAAGTAGGAGGGGGAAAAAAATCGTTTTAAATCGTAAATCGAATTTTTGGTGAAAAAATCGGGGATTTTTTTTTTGGGCCATATCGCCCAGCCCTAAAAAAACCTAGTCTAAAGTCAGCGGCACGTTGCGCGTTGTTCATTATGCTATTTTAAGGGCGCATGCTTGACCATAATGTATAGCGTGCACAACGCGCATACACTTTGCTCATGTAATCTACACAGATGCAACAGTTATTTTTGCAAATCATAAATTGTTACACTAAAAAAATCTTAACACATGAGATGACGGAAATCATTGTGGTGTGCCACGAAGATGTGAAAAAATAGGCATAAATCTAGCCCAATAGTGGCAAGACATATATGTATATAAGGACATCTGTCTCCCCAGCTGTGAACCACTCCTGGCGTGCGTCTGGTAAATACGCCATAATAATAGCAATCCATAATGGAACTTGCGCACCTGCTTTTAAAGGGAATGTTGGATTACGCTCTGATTGGTTTATTCACGTTACGCCCAAACCACACCTATGAATAATGAAGCTACTACAGACCAACCCATTTTAGATTTGCGCCAGGCGCAAGAGCCATTTATCCCGCCGGGAAAATAGCAAAAGCGCCGAGACCCGCCCACAAAGTTACTTGCGCTTCGCGCTTTGACACTTGCGTTTCAGATCGTTAAAATAGGGCCCATAGTCTGAATATGCCTTAAGAGGACTTTATACAGTCGAGAAAGAGACTTCCATTAGGTCTTAAAGGGGCAGTAGCCTTTACTGCTGTCTGTTTAATGTCAAACAAAAGATAAGGAATCACTCACTGCTCTTGATTGAATAGCTTTTGTAAGGATTAGTCTTTAATTTAAACAGATAAATATGCAGCTATTTTACATTTGATTAGCCTTTATTTAATTTCTCTACATAAAAACTAATGTTAGACCTATAAAAACCTGAAGAGCATTGTTAATTACACTTCAATCAAATTACACTTCAAATATTTTTTCCCCAAGACTCCAAAAGATAGTTTATGTCATTGTAGGCAGTTATCATCAAGATGATTTCATTTCAAATGATCGTTTTTTAAATAAGTTTAGTTTTAGTTAGTTATTTGATGCTATAAAAAAACGGCTGTGTGATGTCATGATTGACAGCTGAGATCGACGTCTTCTCTGAGTGAAGTTGTCGCTGAGGCACTAAAAGACTTTTTTCGGGATTTTTGGGAGCAGATTATTTAATTTAATTTCCATAATTGTTTATTTCACACCAACATAATTAATTGTTCTGCATCTGTGAGAGTATGGGTGTGCTTTTGATATCACCATTGTACTTCCTGCTCTGCGCAACTCCGGTCCCGGACTTTTTTTATCTTTACTGTTGCGCTAAAATCCAAAAGTGAAGAATTTATGTTATTTATTACTTGATTGTTCAAGCTACCTCACAGAAGTGCTCTGTTTGTTAGAGTTGTTGAATGTTAAAATAAGGTGAATTAAATAAAAAATAAGGAATATCCTGGTTCGTTTTTTCGCTCTTCTTTATTCTTTTTTTATGTATTATAGAAGTATCGGCAGATACTCAAAATCAAATGACTTGGACTCAAGGGCAAAAAAACCTGATCGGGACATCCCTACCCAAAAATTCTCCCGACTCCCATCCCCTTTAATACCCACACACACACACACACACACACACAAACCCCTTCATTAAAATGACTCAAAGCTGACCACACAATTAATCTCTTATTTACGTAATGTCTACACTTTGTTGGAGAGGATTTGCGTGTATTCAGAACTCAGCACTGGACAAAAATTTGAGCGGTGAGTGGATTCTAACGTCAACAGCTGTGATTGGCCATTTTGTTCTAGAAATCAACAAACATGTCTTGGATTGGCTACATTACTCACCAAGCGAAAACACATTGGAAATTGAATAATTTGATGAGCGCAAATACAGACACACATTGGATCTTTTGCCAAGTCTTTTTCACTAATAATATGCTATTATTAGGAAGAAAACAGATCCTTGACCAGCAGTTATGGGTTTTCCCTCTGAAAGCAATCGGCAGCCAAAGCAGTAAATCCTGAGCAGTGCCAGTGTACTGTCTGGGCAGTGGTTTGATTGAGAAAATTACACGCTATTATCAAGTCCGTCTCCCTCGATCCGGAGGGGGGCACAGGGATTTTTTTAAGTAATATCATAATGGCACTGAACGGGGGATTCACAGGAGTTTGAATTTGAATTCAAGCTTCTTGTCTGTGTTTGTGGCACACATGGCAAGAAAATTATGTGGAAAATAGAAGAAAACTAATCAAAGTGGAGAGCAGAGGGAACTTTGAAACCGACTACAGTCAGCAAGGTGCGCCTTTTTAAAAAAAAAACTGGTCCGGTGACTGTGGTGAGACGTGAGCAGAAAGAAAATAACTTAATTGTGTTCACGGCCTTTATGACACTTCGAGGAAAATGACTGCAGCGAGGAGTGTGTTCTTTTAAAACTGGTGCTTTTGGTTGGATTGTTTACTCTCATATCCAAATCAGTCGTTGAACGGTGACTGATGAGCTAGAACTGAACAAGCCAGGAGTCAAGTGACTGATTATAAACACAGAGGGTAAAATCCTGTCAATTCACTGTAATACATCATTTATTCCTAAATGTTAGCGTTTATTAAGGCGTTCGGACCATTTATTTCTTTTTGCTGCTTAGCCTGATGGTTTAAAAAAAAAAAAAAAAATAGATAAACTGGTCAATTTTATTCTTAAGCTGATTATTAAGTTAAACTTTTGAAACACAGTTCTGCAAACTTTCTGGTTCTTGGCACCTCGAGAAAACTAACAAATTTCTCTGTTTATGCAGAGTATATACAAAGCTTTACAAATGTTCACATTGCTTTTACTATATTTTTGTCTGTTTTTGCTGTGCTTGCTTCTAAAAAAAATGTTCACCTTTTTATTAGTTTATTATGGTTGCCTGTCTTTTTAGTAGTAATGTCCTGTGTGATTTTAATTATCTACCTATTTTGGAGTTCTTTTTTACCTGCTGCCAGCATTTTACTGTTTTTTTTTTTTTTACAGATTTATTTATTTATTTATTTATTTATTTATTTATTTATTTATTTATTTATTTATTGTGTAGTTTTGTGTTTTATATTGCGTTTCTTCTGGCTAACCGGCTAATTTGGGTTATTACCGTCCTACAAAAATTTGTCTGCTAAGCAGCTGTAGGCCACAAGCCACTATTACCTAAAACTATGTATATTAATGCAGATTGTCTGTCGTTCTTACTACTTTGAATTAAGATAAAGGTCAGAATCAGTCATTCACGTTAGTGCTCGGCTAATGTATTTACTGTTAATGATATAGTTCATATGCATAGAAATGAATTAGAAACATTGGTTTGTTGATGGACATACATTTTTTAATGTAACTTAAAGGAATAACAGTTGCAATATCTCAATGTATACCTCAAAATGAGTAATGCAAAAGTCATCCTTGCAATGGAGGCTCGGGTTGAACAAGTAGTTCTTCCAAAGCTTTATCATCGGACTCATCACAGTGACAGTCTTTACAGTGTGTACAATCACTGAGCTTTAGGAAGCCTCTGGACGGAGCTGAAGTTCAGTTATAGTAATGGGCATTTAGCGTTTGGCCAAATCGAAACAGACTGGGCCGTCTGGCCAATAAGAGCAGAGTAGGCTCGCAAAAAGGAGGGATTTAGAGATAATGCTTCACCTGACAAGTCGTTTGAGATTCATTAAACAAATTGCAATGATGTGCAATGTATATTATATCGTTTTTTTGACCTTTGATGTAGACCTTGAGACCTCCAAAACAAAATTAGTTTTTAAAATAGTATAATTGGGGCTCTTTAATAGTTTTTCATGAAAGATGCAATTGTTTAAAGCTTAAATATATGGTGTATTTATAAAGATAGCACTTATTTAAAAAAAAAAAAAAAAGTTTTCGGAATTGTGAGCTCACTACAGCAGATCCGTTTACTCTGGCTGAATCCAAAATCGCACCGTAAACCCTCATTCACTATTCCCTACGCTAATCCACTAATATAGTTCGCTTGAAAGAGTTAAAGGGGGGGTGAAATGCTGTTTCATGCATACTGAGCTTTTTGCACTGTTAAAGACTTGGATTCCCATCCTAAACATAGACAAAGTTTCAAAAACTAATGTTGGACGTTTGATGGAGTATTTCTGTGTCAAAAATACTCCTTCCGGTTTCTCACAAGTTTCGGCGAGTTTTTTTCGAGTATGGGTCTATTTGACGTTAATAAGAGCGGAAGGTCCTTGTATGGGCCGTACGGGCTCTTCTCCCGGTAGGGTGCGCGCGCGCGTGACTAGAGCACGCTGTAAACAGTCTCTCAGCTGCAGATCCAGTCGTCCGTGAACGGCGCCGCGCTCCCCTTTATTCCTATGCGTGACATCAAGCGACTTCAACGCTTCAGCACAGCATTCCGGGAAGGCAGCGCTGCATTTGAACCGATTTGAACGCAGAAATGACGGGAAGCTTCAAGGCATCGCTTCAGTCGCGTCTCAAAATGGATTTACACGCCACTGCTGTCACAGGACTTTACCAAATCATACCAAAGAAGTGTGTTTCTGACGGAGCGGTCCCAGCGATAAAGCTTCGACGGTGAGTTAACTTAAACTGCTTCAAATGTCTCTGCTATTGGCTACCGTCGCATGAGTAAACATCAGTAAACGACACGATCGCGTGCTTCGTCATTCAAATGCGCTAACGGTTACTCCATTGTTGTTCTCTGTATAACGTTACAGTATTCTGACGTGCAAAACCGTTTTGCTTGCTACTTCTAAGGTCTAGTCGCATACAATAGTCCATAAACCGAATCATATCCTCATACACTGCGAGTAAACACACAGAAATGTGGAGAGGCCATTAAATACAGTAACTTACATACCACAGAGACGGACGTCCTGCTGTTGCCGTTTCTCCTGTTCAATTTATTTCTCCCTCAGATTTGATTGTGGATCATTATCTGTATTAGCTGAGATAGATGGGTTTCTCCACGCTTGAGGACGTCACCGCTTTGCGCGCTTGTCATTCTTTAGCTCCGCCCACACGATACGCCTCCAGGCGCTCGGTTTTTTCCGGAAAGACTCGGTACAGCCTATATTTCTTTTATAAATATGATAAAACTAAAGACTTTTCGGAGATATGAAGGATGCAATACTACTCTATAGGTACTCAAGATTGACATGAGATTGACTGAAACTGAGTGTTTCACCCCCCCTTTAATGAAAACGAGTGCAAGAAGTTGGACAACCGTTGTGTGTACATCGGCTGTACACCCATTATTGTGGTGCAATGTGGGATTGAATGAGTGCACTAAATAACGTTCACTATGGTTTTGGACACCACTACAATGGATGTCCCCTCAAATAATGCACATTTTGAGGGTATGGGGGCGATTTTGGACTCAGCCACTGGTCAGTCTCAGTCACGCGACACTAAACAGTGCAGTTAGATCCAGTGAAAAGCATGTCTTAGACAAAAAAGTGTCTCTGTGATTTAAACTACTAAACTACAACCAGACAAAACAGCGCTGACAAACCGTTAACACCGTGTGCAATAATACAGTCAGAAGGATACAAATCTCTATAATTTAGCCTGCCATGGATTTACTGTACCATGGTACTGTAGCAGAAATGTGGGATTTTCCTAAGAATTCTGCCCAGAGACCACATATGCAAATGAGCTATTTAGCTAACTCTAGCACAACAAAGGGACCCTGTTAAAGCTTTTTTGCACTCTAGCGGTTAAGAAACAGAACTGCACGCATCTTGCGGAAGAACACTGCCACTTCTCTCTTTGTTTATGTCTATGGCAAGTCATGCAGGGACGGTTCCTACCAGACCAGTCTGAAATAGTCCCAATATAAACACTCATTATAAGTGTACCATAATGATTCAGGGTAACACAAAAAACACGGTTTGGAAAATGGATCCATGTTGTACATTCTCATTATATATATTTTTTGTAAATCTTAAACACAAAAAGTTACAGACAGCAGCTTTAAATAATTTTAATGAGTAATGACAAAATGAGTCCGTGTTTTTGTTAATGAACAAAAAATCACATCTGTATTCTCCTAACTATTACTGTCAACTCACTGTCAAATGTGCATTACTAAGACAAAACATGTAACAGTATAAATATTGCAGCCTGCACTGTAAACGATATATATATATATATATATATATATATATATATATATATTTATACATATTATTTTGTTTTATTGTTGCCTAAAAAATACCAAAAACTGGCGTAACCAGAGCAAGGTGAGCGATGCTATCTAAATATCTACGCTCAGTTTTAGTTGGATTTCAGGTAACATTAGACTCAAAGAAGGCTCTTTTGTTTGCGTAGGATTTGAATATGCTGCCTGCATTCTCTTTCCTTTATTTCTGTCTCTCAGTACTGTACTCTAAGTGTGTACCTTAATTTTTATGTTGTAAATAAACTCTGCTTGCAACTGCAGTCCATTTAAGATCCATTAATAGATTTCATAGAGCCCTATATTAGAGCTTGGTGATATATTTAAAAAATAATAATAATAATTTTGAAAAGGAAATGAAAAATAGCAGCTTAGATAATAAGCTCCTTGTGAGTTTCACAAAAAAGAATGTCATGCAGCTTTAAAATGATACAGTAAGTAAAAAGAAGCTTAGATATACTCAAAAAACACATCTTTAGGATTGAATGCATGAAAGCGCAAAAGAGACTGGTTGTCACAGGTCAATGGCCACAGACATATGTACGTCACTGATCATGCATATAACTAAATTCAACATTCAATGACAACTACAAACTTGCTTTATATTGAACTCTTTCTTTCAAACAGGTAGACAGTCTTTCTTGAGTAGGCAGTATTACTAAAAAATATAAGGTCTTTACTGTGTGCAAAAAACAAAAGAAAACACTAAGACCTTTAGAATCCGGATTTGCCTGAAAACGTTGCCACAATATACTCAGAAATGTTCCACATAATTGCTGTTAAAATGTTTATCTGACAGAGTACATTTTGTTAAAAAAAAATTGTAATGCTAAATATTGAATGCTAAAGGAAACGAACAATATAGATTTAGCGTTAAAAGCCTGAGGGCAGCTCACCTCATGAAAGGCTGAGGGATTTCAGCTTAAAGAGTTAAAGTCCAGTGCAAAAAATACATTTTACATTAAAGTGCTCTTAAGGTTATTAAGAGTAATGTAACTCTAACCTATCTTTTTATAATTCAACTTTTAATGTTCTTTTAATTTTTTGTCTCTCATTGTGGTACCTTATGAATCTTTTCAGTTCATTCCTTTCTTTATTAAAACAATATAATCCAAAAATTGATGATGACACTGTTCTGTTCAATCCTTAGTTAATGATTTCTTTTGGATCAGGTAATGAGAGAGCAGATACCATAAACAGATTTTGCAGGTAAGTGGTTTTACTAAAAGGAGGGCTTAGACATAATCATCTTTAAAGCCATCATTAAATTTATATAAGTAATTTCAGCTGTTTAACCTGCTGGCTGAGAGGCATATTCAAGGGCCAAACCAATCTGACGTTACTTTCAATAAAAGAGAGATTGGCGACAGATTGGCAACAATTTAAGCACTATCCTAAACAATTTAATACACTTACACAAAATTATATTTTTAAGAATAATTTAAAGATGATGTAATTGAAAAATAAAACACATAAAGCCTTTTATAAGAGTGCATAAAAGGTGTGTACTGTGCTGGTGTAATGCATTTTTAAACCATAAAAAAGATTTAGACTAGCAGTAACTGCAGTAGCCATGTAAGCCATGCACTAGAGTTGGCTCAATCCCAGAGCTGGTCTCAAATTATGAGAACAGCTGTATAATCACTCTTTTTTTAAAGGTAAAACTGTCAAACAGTGTCACTGGGGGTAAAGTTTAATTCCTACCTCTCTTCAGCTTTCTTAATAGAGCCCCAATGCCCTCGCGTGAGTTTGATAGGGTGGAGGTGTAATCATGTATGAATAGGGAAAGGTCACAATAAAAGAAGTAATGGGTCCACTTTGCTGTGACTGGATTACACAGCAGTACATGCGATAATGCAAGCCTTTCAAATTTTGTGAACATTCTGGAAATTAGCCTATATAATACTAGGTCAAGGCTGAGAGAAATGGATTGACAAATGACAGACTAAACATCTCACCCACTCAGACATTCTGTTATCTGTAAACAAAGGTTTTTTTCTTTTTCTTAATTTTTTTTTTTGAGCACTTAGATTGGTAAAATTAAAGGTACACCTCCATCTGATACCATCATGACACCTGCAATGTTTACGGAGCCAAGGATTTGATGAGTAATGATCCGAAAAGAGGGCGACTACTAAAAATAATATCTGAATCACAGTGAATCACATTATTCGAAAACTGTACAGTATTGACCAAAAGTGTAGCCTGACGTGGTCATACTCAATTCTAGTCAGAATCTGAAACTGCTCCTTTGGGCTGTGATTATGGGGCGTGTTTCAACCAAAACAGGAAAGACCTCAATTGGATAGACCTACAACCAATCAGAGCAACAAAGCGACGCATTGTCAAATGTCAACAGAGCTCAACTGCACTGTGTTGCCAAGTCCGCGTTTTTTTCCACGTTTTTTTTTTTATTTGTCCGCTGGTTGAAGTGACTATTATGTGATATATAGACCCATGAGTGCGGATTTTAGCAGGCAACCTTGCCAAAATAACACACATTTTACCCCCAAACGCCATTTTTTTTCCGGAGAACCCCCCGAGAAGCTATTGTTTGGGCTAGTAGTTGGCAGATTTTGTTGTAAAAACTTGGCAACCCTGTCTGCACGCACGCTGGAATACATGATCTTTGCTGTTGTTGTAAAAAAAAAATACAATAATTTAATGATACACAGAGTACTTACCAAACATGATCATAATTTTTTGAGAGAAATTGTGAAGGTGAATGCATACACAAACAAACTCTCTGTTTAAGATTCAAACAAATATAATCCAAGCCCCTTTGATGATGTGCATGATTACGTTACTGTTTATCATCTGTCCATCATCGTCTAAAGCTCGCCATTGATGATTTCATTGGTCCTAACAGTTCCTGTTCGGGGATAATTACTTCTCTATGGATTGAGGCCAGACCGAACCACCCGACCTAAAAATTCGGGGCTAAGTTTGGCTGGTATCCAGGCTACCAAAAGTGATGACCGGAGCGGATATTTGTTTTTAATGACTACATGTTTGCTTAAACTATGTGACAAATTTATTTGTCTAAAAAAGCAAACTACAGCTACAGGTTTTATTTTACTATGTAAAAAAAAAAAAAAAAAAAAAAAAAAACAGTGAATTAATGCTATTTAACTAACTAATTTAACTGAACAATTTAGGCCTCGTCCACACGAAGCCAGTGCTTTCCTAATCCGATCATTTTTTTTCCTCGTTTCAAGAAATATCTGCGTCCACACGGGATTAAGAAAACGGACTAAAAACGATGTAGTTTGCATGCCAGGCCAGTGTGTGGCGCTGTAATTCTGCCACAGAAATACACTAAAAACGGAGAAGAAGAGTTGTGGCTAGAAGGGGTATAGCAGTGGTCGGAGTTGAGCCAAAATCTCACAATTAAATAACAATAAATACATTTGCTACTTAACAGATTTGTTTTATTAATGCCTACACCTACCCCAACCCAAAACATACCCTTACAATAATGCAGATACGGTAATTAAATGACGCAATATTGATGTGTGCATGCCCAGTGCCCGTAGTTGTATCCCTTACCTCTTTCACCGTGCTGGACGTAGTGTGATGACATCACCGTTTCAGAAAATATACAGATTCGCTGTACACACGAAGACGGAAGATGACCGTTTTCAGATTTATCCGCTTTGGGACCCGGTTTAGAAAAATATCGGATTCATGCTTCAGAAACGCCGGATCAGTGTGGACGAAACGCTGATACGGTACAAAATGTATACGTATACAGCGAAACGCGTCTCTGTGCCTTAGATGTGATCAGTCACAAAAAAAATTCAATTGGGGCCTGATTTTTTTTTTTACAGTGTAGAAAATTAAAAAGATTACAGGAAAATGCATGCATTGACTAAAATAGTTTTGGTTCCCTCATTTTTGCATTTTTTTTTTTTTTTTTGTCACCTAAAAATACATGTTAAGAGGTTTAATATATTAAGCCTATAACATTTTACTTGCTGTTTACACCACATTACATTTTTGAGTTAAAAGACCTTGAAAACAAAATTTACATTGTTCATGCTAGTCAAAACGAAAACCTCAAACATGCATAAACTAACAGCACTTTGATGAGTGTTTTCCTAATACGCATTATTAAAGACCACTTCAGCTAAGAAGGAATTAAGAAGGAAGTCTGCTGACAGTGGCATACCACTAGTAAGTGGGTAGCTGTAACAACCTTTTTTCACCTAATGTATGTCTTGTGTTTATGAATTGTGCAGAAGTAGCTTTTTCACAAAGAGCTTTTTGGTACCATGTTTTAATAGATAAAAAGAAACCATCAGAGCAACACCAAGGTCCACCTCCATTCAGTTTTTTTATTTTTTATTATTACTATTCAGTTTATATTTTTACCCAATACCTTATTTGCAAGTCCTTTTGGTATTAGAATGTGTTGATTGATTGTATTGTATTGTATTGTATTGTTTGTTTGTTTGTTTGATTGATTGATTGATTGAACACTTTATGGGGCAGGAACTGCTCGAGTCTCCTTAAAAATTAACCACTTTGGTACCACATATGGACTGAAGTATCAGTTCGCCATCTGTATATTTGCAGAACCACTATTAATTCTGAACCAATGACAACTGAGGCTGATGCCCTGCAAGCAGAATGGAAAATGCATTTGTCATCGTCGTACTTCTCTGGAAAAAAATTGCTTTGAATGAGCAGCTAACATTCTTTGTTTTTCTTGCAATATATCCACACACACACAAGTGTCACTTGTAAGTGTCACTATGCATTTTATGTTCTGGAGATATTAATATTGGGTGCTAATACTGATGGTGATACTAACATTGATAATGCAAACAGCCAAATAATACAATGCTACAAGAGACCTGCATGGGCAAGAGGATGGAATCAAATCATTGGCAGCTGAATCACAGCTGATGATCTCATTGCAAGAGCTCACTTCAAGAAATTTAAGGTGAAATGTGGATTCCAGAGGATAATACTCCAAACATCTATAGATATGACCGAAGCGGAAGAATTATCACGTAACTGGAAACCTAGGTTGCGTGCTACTCAGCTGACAGTACCTGCCCCAAGAGCAGAGTTTTACATTCATGATAATCTCATTCTTATCCTTATCATTTGGATGACTTCAAACATATTGTCTGTGTTAATATCAGTTGAGCAAAATCCTGACCAAAGTATATAATCAAATTCAGACACTTCAGATATTTTAAATACTTTCAAATCAATGTTTTATGCCAGTATACTGACTTGCTTCACATTTTGCAACACATAAATATTACTCCCTGTCTTGTATTCTTCCAGGCTGATAAAAATATTATGGCCATCAGTCAGGACTCTAAAGCCCAAAGTATACTTCTCTGAGTTCCATTCCGTCCCAAGAAGAGTGTGCATCCAAGGACAACAGTGCATGTGCAAGTGATTGAATGTTCAAACAGAAGGATCCACTAGGTTGTACGTATACGGCTAGGGATGCACCGATACCACTTTTTTTCATACAAGTACTTACATTAAAGGGTTAGTTCACCCAAAAATTAAATTTATGTCATTAATGACTCACCCTAATGTTGTTCCACACCCATATGCACACTATAGTAGTGAGGTTGTCAATTGCACCCCCCCCCCCCCCCCCCATAGATCCTCATAAATACTACACTCTTAACCTTTAAAATAAGGGATTCATATGAGTAGTTTTCATAGATGTTTTTCATAATCTGCCCCTCTGTGTGAGACTTTTCACGGAAGTACCAAGCTATTAGGTTTCTGTCTTTAAGTCAGTTATTTAGTTCAAGGCCAGCTAAGGGATGTTTATGAGAGACATTACAGCTCACTCCTTCTCTGCTATGTTAAGCCTCAATCACCAAATACAGTAACTCTACTACAATCGTCAACATTTGCTTGTTCTGTGGCATTGAACTTAGTGTGCTAAGGAAACTGATTCTAGATGTCTTTTGAATGGAGGTTCACAGCAACACCTCTTTAAGTTAAGATAAGAGTGAATATTCAGAGTATAGGACATCTATGGGTGCTTACCTTGGCACTGAAATCCTTGCTTGCCAAACCCCCTGATGAAGAGGAGAGAAAAACAATGCATTAGATATCTGTCTCTCTAAATCCTTTAATGGGCTTTTAGCTATCAGTTCTCTTCCACCGAACAAACAATCCCTTAATTAAAAAGTACACAGACAGGTATCTAATGTTTTATTTGTCTCAATGCACATATATAGGAAGATCAGTAAATCAGATTCGGCATGTACTAGCTATAAATTGAAAGTAGCCATATACCATCACAACAGATCATGCCTGGCATGCACATTCAAAAACAAATGTTATAACCTTATAAATTGTATACAAGACCCAATTCCTATTTGGACTTGTATAGTTTATTATATAAACTATCAACAAGTGTGAAGAAATGACTTGGCTAGGCAGCTGAATGCTCCACTATAAGCCTGGACAAAGTGACTACCCCAAATCATGGCAAGTCCAGTAAACGGTGAAACATGCAGAATACTGGAGTAGTCTGAAACGTAAGCAACTTTCATAGTTCATTTTGTCTTTGCACAGAAGTTCTGTGCAAAGACAAAATACATTTCCATTTCGAAAGAAAGCGGGCACTTGAGCTTTGTGAAGCAAAGTTCAACATGACAGTCCATAAACTCTAAACGTGTTTTATGTGTGGGCATTTTTAACTTTAGCTGAACTGGAAGCAATTAGTTTCTTAAATGCTTAAACCAGTGTTTCTAGCTGTTCGTCTGGTAACAGGCCAGCAGCAAGATTTACAGTACACTAATCTTTAAACTTACAATGATACTGCATAACTACAGCCTGAAATGATCTACTCACCAAATAAAGTCCGTGCAATGACTGCAGAAAGTAGGCTGCTTGAAAAACCTCGCAGTAAATTTGTGGTTTTTCACTTCGTGGACGTTTTTCTGCCTCAAAGCACCTTTACGGGCGAATCGATTCGCAACGTCAGATGAGGATTGGTCGTTGCTTTGTATGATATCAGCCATTGCAGAAACACGAGAGAATAATTCCCCGAAGAGTATGTGGAAGTTGCTGTCAGAAAAATGCAACGTTGTTTTTCTGCCGTGTCGTTTGTCCGTGTAGCGCAACAGTTGGGCGCGCGCGTGCGGAAAGGGTTTCTCCTGCTTTCGCCACAACTACTGTGTGTGACAGCTTCCAGCCAGCGCTCCGCTTCCTTCTCTCTCGAGGTGACGTCACCAAAGTGTCCTTCTGCTGGGAGTGGATTAATAACGCTCGCCACTGGATCATGATGAGTCCCGTGCAGTGAGCGTCATCCGGCGGTCAAGAAACCAGTGTGCAAGTTTCGGTGAGAAATCCACAAGATTGTCGTCGAAGACTTTTCTAACAAGTTTCTACGTATGGTTTTCTTTTTCTTTCATACCTGTTGATCATGTAGTAGCCTACTATTCCACAGAGCAGAATACACGCCCTGCTTGAATTTTGTGCTGTGGAGGCTGCTCTTCATCATGATCTCCTGTCCCCTCTAATTCTTAATTTGCTTGTTAATTCGCTTAACCATTAAGACTTCGTTGATCAACCGTGAGCAGAAAGACTTCGCTAGCAGTGGCGCCAGACTTGACAATGAATGAGGGAATAGCCTATATGAGTGTTTTTTTTTTTTTTTTTTGACACTGTAGCACAGTTAGGCACAGCATACTTACATTCCTTTAATATAATGATTTTGGTAAGCTATGAAGATAAACATAAAAGGTGTGAGTTAAAGAATATAAAATAACATATTGTTGCTTTCTTGGTGGTGCAGCAAGCACGAGACACCGGAGATTTGAGTTTCTTTTATGGGCACTTACTATTCCCCAATACAATCTTATATATTTGTATGTGCCCCCAAAATATATTTTCAAAAAATATATTGGCCTACCTGTCTCATCATAGTTGGTGCATGAGACACTGATCTATATAGCTTACATGAATTTAATTGAAATAAGAAAAAAGAACACATTAAACCTGCTCGGGAGGAGTCTTGTTGTTTATAGTGTGTGTGTGTGTGTGTGGGGGGGGGGGGGGGGGGGATTAGAGACAAAATTGCCTATCTTTTGCTAGCCTACTAATTATTGATTGAAATGTATATTATATGAATTATAATTTATATAATATATTCATATTAATTATAATTGACAATTAATATTGAACTTTGCATTTAAACCAATATTAATAAAAATACAAGCTTTAATATATAAAGCTTTTAAACAGATTTTATTCAGTCATGGCAACTCTCAAAATAGTTTGTAAAACATTTTGTTAATGCAAATTTAATGTGCATAGGTTCGGTCTTGGTGGACTAGATCAGTTTACGCTGCTGCTCGAGCTATGGTTGCTGCTGCTGTTTCAGAGCAAGTACAATTTTGCTTCTGCTAAATCCTCGGAACATAAATTGAAAGGAAATACACATTTGATTTGGCCCTGGTTTTATGCTGGATGCGCTTCTGACTCAACACAGCACTGAGAGTGCTGGGACACATTCACACTCCTACAATTTGACATATCCAATCCACCAAACCTGCAAATCTTTGGACTGTGCGGGGGAAACCGAAGTACCTGGAGGAAACTCACTCTGACTAGGGGAAAACACAATGCTGAGCCACAGTACCAACCGTTAAGATTCTTTTTAATATGTCAATAAAAATACTGCAGGCTTTCTTCAGTCTTTATCACTTTATTAAAATTAAGCATTAAAAAAACAACATGTTTACTTTCATAAGCCATCACATATTTGTGAGCTTGCAAGCGGGAATGTCTTAAGTTAGAATGAGACGTTTAAAACATACAGGCTTCTGTACGTGGTCCGCCTGCATATTCTGGGATTTCTAATTGTTTGATTCTCTAAAGTCTGCACTAAGTGCATCCTCTAAAAGAACAAATCCGGGTATTTTCATGTGTCTTCTATAATTGCATTCTTGGATGCTTCTCAATTCTTATTTGTGCATCCTTTTTTCTTTTCCTTGCTTTCTTTCCTCATGTTGTTCATGACTCCTCAGGATGTTTCCTCACTCCTTGTTCCTCACATCTTCTTTGCGGAGCGATTAAAGAATTGAGATGTCCTTCAAGATGGCTGTCTTCACTCAGTGTCCAGGTCACAGGCTGGATGGCCGAAGAGCAAGAAAATGTAGAAACCAAGTCAAGTAAAGTTTATACAATACAGATTCAGTGCTCATTTCATCGCATCTCAACTGCTAGATAAATATCCTGACGATTCTAAGTTTAATAATGGCAGTGACGGGGTGCATTGTCTTTGATGTTTAAAAGAGTGCATCCATCCATCCATCATAAACTTACTCCACACAGCTCCGGGAGTTAGTTGAATACGAAGACTTATAAAATCATTTTAGCTCAATACCTACTTTCAGACAGCAGCAAGTGTTTAAAATAGCTTCTGTTTGTGTCCGATATAGATTCTAAACCCCATAAGCCATAAATATTATATGCGATGCAAGACATGCTAACCGTTACCATAGTAAACATGGTAATTACAACCGTAAAATCATACAGGCTGTCACAATCGTGTATTTATTTGATCTGTCAGTACGTCTCGTTTCTTGATACTGGACTGTCTGATATATCCATATTTAGCTCCACATATGTCATAAAATAAAGCAACTCCATTTATTCCAGCTGTTTCTCTGACTGAAAATATAACTTGGAACTGTCATTAGAGAGAGTGCTAAAGCTCCTCAGGTTGTATTTTTGGTAGAATATTAAATATGATAAATTTATCATTTATTACCATTGTAAAACTGTGGTAAAACATTGATTCTTGCGTTTTAAATCTTTAATTAAACAAGTGATCTCTTTCTGATTAGGATTAGTGATTATTTTTGAGATAAAACTTCCATTTGTAGGGGAAATTGTGTGTTTGTGTGACGTTGAGAGGCCTGTTTCAGTAAAGCTTTGAAAAGCTTCAGGCCCAATGGTGGAAACGCAGCATGGTTTTGGGCTCAGAGGGTCAGTTCCGAGGCTATTAGCCCAGGCCAGCCCTTTGAAAGCCCTGGCTCTCACTGACAATGGAAAAGTGGCTATTGAGAATGGGAAATTATGCATTTCGGCTGTTGTTCAGCTGAAGTCAGTTCAGTGCTGTTTCAGTTCTGTTGTAAAGACCATCAATTATTAAATTACTTAATTTAATCTATAAAGCAGTTAGAAATTATGTCATTGTCCAGCTCAGTTCTATATACAGCGTCAGTACTGTCAGATCAATAATATTGTTGAATATTTAATGTCCTCTATTAAGCAAGCCAGAGGCGACAATTGCGAGGAACACAAACTCAATCAGGTGACAGAATGGAGAACAAAACGTTGGGAGAAACCAGGCTCACTCAGGAAGCCAGCAAATGAACACAGTGTCATTAGGATTCGGGCTGCATCACAAGTCAGAATTCAGATCGGTAGCATTCAAATATTCATTCAGTTCCTTTTGCTTGAAGTTCGATTCATCATGCGGTATCGAGGGTCATAGGGTCTGTGCGGAGACCTTCTTGCGGTCTTTGCTGAGGATCTGTGCTAATGGCTGTCATAACGATGAGGCCTTCACAGGGGATTGTCTAGTAGACAGTCTCTGCTGACATTCAGGGCAGCATTTTGGTTGTGGTTTGGTCTAGGTGCAGGTCATATGCTCTGGATATGGACCGGACCCGGCTGACTACGGTAACCTCGGGATAAACAGAGATTAATATGAGCATAAATGCCATTCTTCGTGCAATGTGACAAGTACTGTATATTGGGTGTTATATGAAGTGTTCCCAGTTCCAGTTGACCTAATTTATGCAACCTAACAATCCTTTCACGGATGTGAATTATAGAAATGTGATAGTGTTATATCTATGCCAAGTTGAAGAAATGTGTTTTTAGTCTATATTTAAACTGACAGGAGTGTGTCTGCTTCTAGAAGAACGCTAGGAAGACTATTCCACAGTTTGGTGCTCAATAGGAACTGCATGTGTTTTTTGTTAAATATATATTATGAACTGGCCAGAATTTTGAAATCACTATAGACATAAAGGATGCATTAAGAGTTCACTCAAGTACTGAGGAGTTAACCCATTTAGTGCTTTGTAAGTAATTAGCAAGATTTTATGGTAAGGGAGATTTTGATTATGGAATGTCAAAGCTGCCTATACATATACATATACATATACATATAAAAGCAAAAAAAATTGAAGAGTTATTTATACATTTATTTCCATATTTATGTATTTATTTCCATATATTTATTTATTCTTTTATTTATTTATACATTTATTCATTTCTATTTTTATTTATTTCCACATTTATTATTTTCTTCATTTATTTATTTATGCATTTATTTATACATTTAATTATTTCGACATTTATTTATTTATGCATTTATTTCTTCCTACATTTATTCGTACGTAGGGTAATGAAGAGCGCGGGGTTTACCTCAGACATAGCAATCGAGCTCAGAGCGTTGAGGCCACAGTGACACCTTGTGGTGTGGCCGAATATAGCCTACTGATGTTGATTCTGTCTGTGAAGGACTTGGATATATATATGGCCAAAATCTTATATCACGGGTTAAGTCATATCACCCTAACTGCAGCCTACTGCATTGTAAAATGTCCTGGGCTAACAAACATGAACAGCATCTTTAACAGATCTGACTACAGAGATTCTGAAATGGAAGCACTTGATATTTTCTCACGGAAAGGAAGCAGCTCACATATAGGCTACAGTGAAGTCCATGCAAGAATATTGTTTAAAAAGTGATATAAGATTTTGGTCATATATATATCCAAGTACTTCATCACAGACAGAATCAACATCAGTAGGCTATATTCGGCCACACCACAAGGTGTCAGTGTGGCCTCAACGCTTCGCTCTCGCCTACTCTGAGCTCGATTGCTATGTCTGAGGTAAACCCCGGCCTCCTCATTACCCTACGCACAAATAAATATAGGAAGAAATAAATGCATAAATAAATAAATGTATAAATAAATAAATATAGAAATAAATAAATGTAGAAAAGAATTAATGTGGAAATAAATAAATAATTAAATATGGAAATAAATGTATAAATAATTATTCAGTTTTTTTGTTGTTGCTTTTCTATATGTATATTTATTTATTTATTTATTTATTTATGCTTTGTTTTTTTTACATTTCTTTGTATATTTATTTATGTATTTAATTATTTTTAATATTGGCAGCTTTGACATTCCATAAACAATTCCATAATATGGTCATACTTCCTGTTTTTAGTAAGAACTCTAGCTGCTGCGTTTTGGACCAGCTGGAGTTTGTTTTTGTAAGCGTTCAGTTCAACCACCCAGTAGAGCATTACGGTAATCTAGCCTTGAGGTCATGAAAACATGAACTAACTTTTCTGCATTTGTCTTTGAGAGCATATGTCATAATTTATATATATTTTTAAGATATAAATTCTCAGTTTTACATAAACTCTAGAAATGTAGCTTTTAAGTGAAAGATTGGTATCAAAGAGCACAGTTGACAACAAAGACTTGACAGAGCAGCCTAGGTTATTACTTGTTACAGCATTCTAGGTAATTATGTGTGGAGGTTTTGACCCAATAATTAGAATTATTATTATTATTATTATTTCAGAATTAAATTGTAGAAAAAAATAATATTCATCCAATTTTTTGTATATTTTTTTGTATATGCATTATGTTAATTTTGTTTCAATATAAATTTGTGTGTATATATATATATATATATATATATATATATATATATATATATATATATATATATATATATATATATATATATATATATATATATATATAAATCACAACTGATGAACATTTGGAATACTCTGAGTCAGATACGGACATTGTTATTTTTGACATCACTACAGGGAAATGGTTTGTCAGTTTACTGGTTTGCATGTAAACGAGGAAGACTGGTTATTTCAGTACGCTGATATTTGTGAGTTATTAGCTTATGGTGTGCATGTAAATGTGCTCATTGACAACAAAGCTTTATGCGTATTGGTTTAAACAACTGTTATGTATGGTTCTTTTTTTTAAATGTTTGATTTTAAAACTTTGATATCATGTTTTTATGTGTATAAATTATGTGTAAATATTTCCAAACTCTCAGTGCGATCTCTCTGTGGGGTGCTTGTTGTCATATTTATAAAAACATGTATGCAATTAAAGGGTCATGAAACCCTAAACCAAAGATTTTAACAGAAGTATGTGTTAGTTTTCAGTGTGGGAGACAACTAGTTAATTTTAAGCCTTTTTGCTCTATTTTCAACTTCCCAAAGGAAGTTAACTGACTGCTGCTGAAACATTTTAAATCAAAGTAAATATGATTGATAAACACGTTTTTCGAATGGAAATAAATAACAAAAACGTTGGGCAAAATGTACTCGGCAGCAGGTCAGGCCGCCTTATGTCTTCAAACAATGTCCATCGTGCAGGCATACCAGGCTGACCTGCTAAAAGACGTGGGGGAGAGCCATGGGGCTGACATGACATGACAAGCGAGCTCCGATCTACTGCTGATCTTGATCTCCGGGCCTTCAAGGAGACAGCCAGATGTGTTGGCCGTTCTATGGCAGCCCTTGTGGCCATGGAGAGGCACTTATGGCTCAATCTCACTGTTCTCATTAAAGAACAGGATAGGAGCTTTCTGCTTGATGCGCCGTTGTCTCCAGGAGGCCTGTTCGGTGGCGCTGTCACCACGGTTACCGGGTTCCTGGAGGCAAAGAAGTAATATGCGGTGCTCAAGCAGATTCTCCCCTGTAAACCCCAGGTCTCGTCTGCTGCTGGGTGGGAACAGCAGGTGCCGATAAGAACTCCTCGCACAGAGAGCAGCAAAAGCAGAGCGTCACCACCCGCACACCCCCGTAAAAAAGGGTGGGCCGGTGGTCGGTGCTCTCAGGTGCAGCCTTCTAAGGGTAAGACTGATCTGAGGACAGTCATTATCTCGAGGAAGGCTATGTCTAAGAAGTCCTGACACCCCCAGGCCCAGGACTGTGAGGGTGGTGCTTACCGCTGCATGCGGTACCTGTTCATCCGTGGTGCCCTTACAGGGTCATTCCACCAACCCCGCCCAAATGCCAGGGCGTGGAGGGCCCTTGCCGGAAATCACGCTGTTGGGCCAGTTGTTACCTGCCGGTTGGTCTCTTCAGGGCGCTGCGCTCACAGTGCAAAGTACATCAGAGACCAGTCTCGAGAGGCTGGTATCCTTAGTAGATTTTGTGTCAGAGTAGGAGAATCTATATCTCGATGGCTCCTGCGGTGCATAAGAATTGGGTACGTCATTCAGTTCAGATGTCGCCCTCCCAGTTTCAATGGGGTCCTCTCCACTGTGGTGGGCCCCGAGCAGGATCTGGACTCAGGATGACTCAGGAAGTACGAACTCGGCTGCAAAAGGGGGCTATAGAGAGCCAAGGGGGCTGAGGCTCAATTCCATGAAGAGTGTTCTTTCTCCGGTGCAGAAAATAACGTATCTATGAGTGAGTTGGTATTCTGTCTCTATGCAGGCTCGTCAGTCACAGCCTTGCATATGGTTGATCCTCTCAGCCATCAAAGTGGTGAAACTAGACCAGTCACTTACTGTAAAACTGTTTCAGATGCTGTTACGTCTGATGGCAGCAGCGTCCAACGTGATTCTTTCGGGTCTGCTGTACATGAGACTTTTGCAGTGGTGGCACAAAACCAATGGCCCTTTTCGTGTGATCAAGGCAACATGGTTCTGGGCCAAGGCCTGTCACTGGGGGCACTGTGTCAGCGTACATCTCTGACCACGGATGCCTCCCTGACGGGCTGGGGGGTGATCATGGGTGGTCGCTTGGCCCAGGGCCTGTGTCAGGAACACCAGCATTCATGACACATAAATCGCCTGAAAATTATGGCAGTGTTTAAGGCTCTGAAGCACTTCAGAGACTTCAGGAGATTCCAATCAGGAGGGACCTTCTCTCTCAGACGGGTGGTGTCTTCGTGCACACTCATCTGAAGTACTGGAAACTGTAGGCGTGGCCCAGGAGGGGGCCCAGCTCATAAGTTCTGGTCTCTCAAACAAGGTTGTTGAGACCATACTACACTCCAGAGCTCCCTCCATGAGGAAACTTTACACTTTGAAGTGAAGACTCTTCACCTTATGGTGTAGAGGTTGCCTGTGGGATCCAGTTAACATTTTAACTGGAGTTAACTGAGTTCCTGCAGGGCAGAGTCTCCTCTGGGTTAGCCCCCTCCACATTAAAACCCTGAAGTTGAGGCCTGTGACACGCACCAGGGTGCCGGCCTGGGACTTATCAATTGTCCTCCAAGGCCTTTCTGAGGCTCCCTTTGAGCCGCTCTAAGAAATGTAGTTTCTCACGGTGAATACTGTTTTACTGCTTGCTATTTCTTCCTTAAAGAGAATAGGAGATCTGCAACCCCTTTCTGTTGCACCCTCGTGCTTGGAATTTGCCCCGGGTATGGCCAAGGCCTTTCTATACTCAAGGCCCGGGTATATTCCTAAGGGCCCCACCAATCTGGTGAGACCTGTGGTTCTCCAGGCCTTCTTTCCTCCTCCCTTTTAGTGTTAATTGTGTCACCTATTTTTAATTTAGTCTTAGTCTTGTGCTAAATGTCCTTGTTAGTTTTAGTCATATTTAGACATTCACTTATCTTTTTTATTTAGTCCAGTTTTAGTCGACTAAAAGTCTCATCATTTTAGTCTAGTTTTAGTCAAAAGAAAACTCAATATTTCTTAGTCAAGTTTTAGTTCAAACATTTTTGTCTTTTTTACATAAATTATTTTTGAGATTATTTCTAATACCATTTCAGTCAAATAGTGTTTCACACGTCTAAAATATTGGTTAAGTGTCATAATTACCAGACAAAATACACTTGATGACTGATTTTTGTTGAATGCAAAATGCAATTTTGTTAAATTGATCGATTTAGATTCATTCATAAACCGTCTGTTATATAGCCTACTGTACATATAAAGGGAAAATAAGTTTGCCTTTTTAAGCACTATTTTAAACTTTTCTTGTGTTAAATTATATTTGCTCGTATTCATTAATATTCACTTGTGTGTGCTTATTTAAGTATAATAAAATAAAAATATTAGGATGCAAGGTATTAATGTTTTAAAATTTCATATTTAAGGAAATCTAGTCAGATAAATGTATATTCTTTAATTAAAGAGCCATACAGACACCAATGGGTAAATATTTAAATATATATATATATATATATATATATATATATATATATATATATATATATATATATATATATATATATATATATATATATATATTTTAATTGCTCATTAATGGACCATACTTATTGCACAAATAGTTTTTACTACCAAAAGATCTCCTCAAAATGTTCATTACTGTACTGTTTGCCTGTATAGTGAAGCTGTTGTCTATTCAAATGTATTGACAGCGCTGGCTTGTGTGGAGCTATTGAGAGTTCCATGAGCCATTCGACCATGGTAGATGATCGCATGTCGCAATTCTGTTATTCAACGGCTCTGTCTTTAACTGTTATGCCATATTAAGTGTGCCAAAATGCTATTTATTGTTTGAATTTCGTATTAAAACTTTACAAATTTGGCGTGAGATTTACTTGGCCATAGTGAGAGCGTCAGTCAGAGCCTGAAAACATATGCCTCACGCAAAATGCATGGCAGTTGTCAACTGGTTTCTTGCTCCATGTAGTTTCGGGTTGCAGCCACAGATGGCGGCGACAGAAGACTGAGACGAGACCTGTACTTGTGCAACAGCGCAAACTCATTCGGAATATTTTCAAGGCAAAACAGCTGAAAATTCTATCTTGTGATGAAAAAGTAGAGACGATTGTAGACGAAAATGAAGAGAGATTTTATCTTAGATTTTATTTTATGAAAAACATTTTAGTCTCGTCCTTTTTCGTCAACAATAATGCTTGTTAATTTAGTCTTAGTCCGTGTTTTTGGACATTGCTGCAGTCTCGTCATCCTCTCGTCTTAGTCATGGAAAAAAAGGTAGTTGACGAACATATTTCGTCTCATCTCGTCTGACGAGATTAACACTACTCCTTTTGGGACGTCAGGACCAGAAAAAGTTGAATCTGCTTTGTCCAGTTCGTGCACTTGATGCTTTTGTCCACAGAGCTGCCCTATGGAGGAAAACTGAAGCGCCTTGTTTCATCCTTCTCCAGAAGCTAACAGTTGTGTGTTTGCCGGTGTGGTCTATAGTTTCCGGGTCTGTGACGTCACCCGCCTATGACGTTCCGGCTCTCTATTGGACTGATGACATACGTGCTTCACGACGCAATCACGCAGATGTTTTCCCAGAGCGGTGACGCAGTGTCTCGTTTCCTATTCAGGGAACTAAGGATACAGACGTGAGCAAGACATTTTTTTCCTCTAATTTTCTTTAATCTACTTTAAGGGGCAACCATGTCTAAAGTGCTAGAAAAGAGAGAGTATACACCGAGTAAAGTAAACGGAGTATACATAAGACTAGATAATAATCTGAGATTATTCAGAATTTCAACGCCATTAACATTTATGTTCTCAACAAGTATGATTACAACAATCAGTAGGGGCTGGCACATGTTGTCTTACTCCAATAGAGTTTAGCTTGTCAGTAAATGCCAATCCCAGTGCATTTTTGAAAATTATTATTTTCTTATACGATTGGAATGTGATTATTGACTGTCCACATTGTGTATCACAATACACACCACTTATTCCACCACTTTTTACCCCCGGAATATCAGCATTGGTTTCCGTGGCTTTGGCATGGCTATGGTTGGTATACGGCAAGAACAACTGCAAAATGGAGGGGTTTGCAATAAAGATGTTGACTTATTTCAATTTTGAGAATCTGTAGCGATTGCGCTTGACTACCTCGATTTAGTAGTCCAGGTTGAATATGTAGCATAGCGCCTACCTGCAGGGAGGACTTAGAATACCCATATGATCTGCACAGGATGCATATGGAGAAACTCAGAGGTGTCCAGCCCACAGGGTGCAATTTTCAACATTGAGATGGCAAGAATAGTCTTGCCAAGGGAAAGACATGTGCTCTGAGGATACTTACCGTGGAAATACACATGTGGGGGTTACCCAAGAGGGGAACCATGCACATGTAGGCACCATGAGGGCTGACCAACCTGGCATGCACTCTGGTGTCGGCATCAGCAGTGTTGAAGGAACTCCAGGCCTTCTGAGAACTCCTGGTAAGCCAGTAAAATAGCATCCACTATCCAGCAGAGACAACCTCTGCATGTAGAGAGCCTTTCCCTTCTACTGAGCTGGTCTGAGGTTGTGAAACACTGTGTTCTGTCTACGTAAGCATGAAGTACTGAAGCAGTGCCAAGGCTGGATCTGCCTCCTGCAAGGGCAGCACTTGCAGGTTCACCACCTGATCCCTGAAAGGAGTGATGGAAACTTTGGGCACTTATCCAGGCCAGGGTGTCAATATCTTGTGATAGTTATCCGGCCCGAATTCTGAAACCTTCCGTGCCCAGTCCGGAGCCCACACGTGCAGATTCCAGATGTCGGGACACAAGTGCCAAAGGGTGCCCTGTCTCTAAGAAAGGAGGTCCTGTCTCAGAGGGAATGACCAGGGAGGGGCTGTCGCTAAGAGCACTAGTTCGGAGAACCAGGTCTGGTTGGGCCAGTAAAGACCTGATCTTGCACAGGTCCTGTGAAGGAGTCCTTGCAGAAGGCTCACTGGAAACGCATAATTGCGGAGGCCCTGCAGCCAGCTGGGCAGTAGTGCCTCTGTGCCGAAGGTCCTCTCGGTCAGGGAGTAAAACCAGCGGCAATGGGAAGTGTCTGGGGAGGCAAACAGATCTACCCGTGTGTCGCCAAACTGTTTCCAAATCCTGGAAATTCCTGTCCAGGAGCTATTGCACATAGCACCCCAGCCTGCGGCGGAGGCATCTGTTGACACAAAAGACATGCAGAGAAACTAAGTCTAAGGGCACTCCGGCCCTTAAAAAAGAGAGGTTCGACTACTGGGTGAAGGTTTGAAGGCAGGCCCGAGTGACTGGCTCTCGGAGCATGCCCTATTACTATGCCCATCTCGGGACTTAATCATGAAGCCAGTGCTGAAGCAGTCTCATATGAAGCAGACCAAGCAATGTGACCGATGCTGCAAGTGCCATGCCCCAGAAGCCCCTGAAACAGTTTCAGTGGAACCACAACCTTTTTTTTATTTGTATTTTTATTATTTATTTATTGATTTACAATATAGCACTACAATCAAAATAATTTAAATATTCTACATTAAGCAGCATCATTGTATAAATTAATGAAAACATCGACAAATCCAGTTTGTGATACATAAATGGTCTGTATAAATACAGTGGATAGTAAATTACAAAGATATGGTTCAAAGGGTTTATATTAGGTCTGTAAAATTATTCCAGGTCTCAATGGGTTTTGTTTTTTAGACTGTATGTTACATATTTCATGTTTAGTGGGTTCTTTAGGATATGCTTAAATGATTCTAATGTTGGAGGGTATTCTTTTTTCCAGTTTACTAGAATAGATTTCTTAGACACATAAGAAATCAGACCTACTCTTTTGATAAATACAGGGTCTGATATCTACACACCAAAAAAGATATATTAAAGGAGTCTTGCAACATGTTTTCCTCAGGGTCATTACAAAGAACTCATGTACAGAATCAAAAAATGTATAGAATTTTTTTGCAGTTCCAAAATAGATTCACATGGAGGTGAACAGGGGTCATATATTTGTAATTTTGTTCAATTATTTTGTTACTAGTTAATGAAAGAAAAACACCTTTGTACATAGTATCCCACTGATCATCATTAAAATTACAATCAAGATCCTTCTGCCATACGCTTTTTAATGAAGTTAAAGGACAACTCTGGTGAGAAATGAACCTAGGGGTAATTAACAGATGGTTACAGAGTAGATTGTTCTCTGTGATGCGTTTTCATGGAAATCGAATGTAAAGGGTTTTATCTCTAAAAACAGATTAGCTTATGACGCTTGTCTATGGGGCACAGGGTAGTGAAATTAAATCGCTAGTTAATACCCCTAACAAGCCTAAAAATAGCCTCACACTAACACAGTAGCATAATGAGGGTCCTTACATGCAAACCGAAGCATTGAAAACTTTGTAAGCTTACAAACAGTTTAATAAGAAAATACTTTATAAACACAGTGCATTACACATCCACGGACAGACGCCATCTCGGAAAACAGTCTCGACTCGTCGAGCCACGAGCCCTCTACTAAGGGATGAACTGTGACATGGAATATCATATGGTCCGTTGTTTCCAGAAGAAAGCACTGAACGCAACAGAGAAAATAAATAAATAAAAATAAAAATGTCCATGTAATTACATTTCACAAACTTAATTCCTATTGACCAGCTCACTTAGAACAGCGCTCGTGGATCGACTCATCAAGACTGTTTTCCAAGATGGCGCCTGTGTTTATAAAGTATCTTCTTATTAAACTGTTTGTACACTTACAAAGTTATCAATGCTTCGGTTTGCATATAGGGACCTTCATTATGCCACCGTGTTAGTGTGAGGCCATTTTGAGCCTTGTTAGTGGTATTACCTAGCAATTTAATTTTACTACCCTGTGTCTACCCTGTGCCCCATAGACAAGCGCTATAAGCTAATCTGTTTTTAGAGATAAAACTCTTTACATTCGATTTTCATGAAAACTCATCCCAGAAAACGATCTACTCGGTAATTATCTGTTAATTACCCCTAGGTTCATTTTTCACCGGAGTTGTCCTTTAAAGATGAGTCAGCTTGATCCCTTAACATTGTATATCGTACATTTTTCTATTCAATATTGACGTGGTCTCTAAGAAGATAGATCCGATAAGAGATGACCCCTTGCTAGGAGATTGTTTATCAAATGTCTATGTTAAAAGTATTTGTAGAAATTATTATTTTTTAATTATCTTTTAAATAAAAGATTTATAGGTGCCCTCCTTAAGAACTTGCTTAAAAGAAACAATGCACTGATCTTTCCACTTTGTGAATAATGTCCTTTCCATAGAAGGTGGTAGATCTGGGTAAAAAGACAAAGGTGAAAGGTAATTGATTTATTGATTGATTGATTGATTGATTGATTGATTGATTGATTGATTGATTGATTTTTTTGTTTATTTTTTTGTTTATTTATTTTTGCCATTTGTTTTGTTATTAATATAGGGTAGTGATGTTAATGATCTTGGTTAAAAGGCCTGTTTCTCAATATCAGTCAACTGTGAATTTTCTCGAAAGTGTACCCAATTTATAATACTTTTGTTTGTGCTGCCCAATATAATAATTAAAAGTCTGGAAGCCCTAGACCCCTTTTCTTTTGATTTGAATAAGGTTTTGAGAGCAATCCTTGGTGGATGGTTATTCCAGATAAAAGCGCTAATTACCTTATTTAAAGTTTTGACAAAATATTTATTTAAATAGCATGGTAGGGATTGAAAAAGATAGTTATAGTGTGGCAATACATTCATTTTAACCTCATTGATTCTTCCCAGAAGGCAGATGGGCAATAGAGTAAACACTGTAAAAAAATAAATTAAAAAAATGAAGGTCTCCAATTGAAAAGTGACCGATCACATCTACATTTTTTAGTTGGCCAAATTGAATTTCTGTGAATTAAACTGCATCAATTCACAGAAATTCCATTTGGCCAACTGAAAAATTTAGATGTGATCAGTCACTAGAAAATTATTACAGAGCCCTGCACATGACATGCAAGAAAAAAAAAGGGTTAATAGTGCATAGAATTTGCTATTTCGTTCCCTCGATTTATAAATCGTATGCACGTTTTACTAATTTGTTCCCTCGATTTATAAATCGTTTAGCAAATCGAGGTAACAAATTAGTAAAAAGTGCACACCATTTAGTAAATCAAGGGAGCAAATAAGTTAAAGGTGCGCATGATTTAGCAAATCAAGGGAGCTAATTAGTTAAACGTGTGCACGTTTTAGCAAATCGAAAAAACGAATTAGTAAAACGTGCGCACGATTTATACATCGAGGGAAGGAAATAGTCAATTGTGCGCACGATTTAACCTACTTGTTTTTTACTTCATGTCATGTGCGGGGCTCCGTAAATTTTGGCAAGAAGTTTAGATATAATTTTCAAATTTACTGGACGTAGCGAGACAGAGCGAAATGACATGCATTCGGTCGCATCTTTATTCTTCTTATGAATTAAAGTTAGAATAAAAGTCTTCATTGTTTCAGGGAGTTTCCCGTTCTCAAAGATATAATTCACCACTGGGATAAAAAAGGGTTAAATTTGAGGCCAAAATGCCTTATAGAATTCAACAGGGAATCCATCTAATCCAGGTGTTTTTCCTGATGGCAAGGACCTGATAACTTGTTGTACCTCTGTTGAGGTGGGTAACGCATCCAGATATGCTTTATCCTCATCTGTCAGTGATGGTAAATTGATGGTTCTAATTTCATGTTTTTTTTTTTTTGAGTTCTCCTCCTGAAAGATGTTGTTCATGAAGTTGTTAAAATTTAGAGAGTTCTGACATTAGCCTCATTGTGCGCTTGATCCTTTGTTGCCCTTTATCTGGTAGAGGTGTAAGAGATTAGGTTCCCTCTAATAACTGCCTTTGCAGCATCCCACATAACAGCTTGTGAAACATCAGAGGCACCATTATCAATTATATAATATTTAAACCATTCTCTAAAATTGTTACTTGCATCCTTATTATTGAGTAATGGGGAATTAAACCTCCAGTGTTTGAGCTGAGACAAACCTTGACCTATGGAAAGATTAAGAAAGACTGGTGCATGATCTTATATAAGGATTGATCCAATAGTACATCAATTTACAAATGGAATATATTCTTGGGCCAAAAGAAACATATCTATATGCGGGAATATGATTTGTCTTGTTGAATAACATTTATAATCCTTGGTTCCAGGGTTTAATTCTCTCCATATATCAACTAAACCTACTTCACTGGAGGCCAGTTCTAGGGCTTTAGATGAATTGTGATTACATATTGAAAATGTGGACCTATCTAAATTTGCATTAAAGCAGCAGTTAAAGTCCCCTGCTAATAGCCCAAGAGAAGTGCTATATTGATTGAATAAAGTAACAATGTTGCTCATAAATTTTATAGTGTTTGTGCTGGGAGCCTAGATGTTCATTAAAGTAATGTCCTGACCATTTAGTCTAGGGGCCAACTAGGTGAAACCGGAAATGTTGAGTACACCAAAGTTTTATTGCAGAAGTGTGAAGTATGGGTCCCCAGCATACAGAAACTGCCAGATGCTAATTTGCATGTTGAGCAATTTGCATAATTACCATTAATGGCTTAATTGTCCATTTTGACTGCATATTTTGCACTGTTTGGCCAATTCCTACAATACGTGAGTGGTTTAGGGGGTTTAAAGGATGCTGATTTCATTTCTGGCATTTTTAGATTTCATAGAGCTAATTTTATTACTTATTATGCAATTTTTCTTTTTTCTTTATTAAGGCATAATTTTATGTTATTTTTATGGTAAACAAAATATTCTTAAATTTCAGAATCATGAGTGCTCTTGTGAATGCTGATGCAATTTTGTTTTCAGGGTATAGTGAAACTGAATCCCTGAAGTCCTGAGACTTTTGAATATTCAATAATGCTTTTTGGATGAGCGATGAATCTTTGTTAAGCTGAATGCTATGCATTTCTGGAGAAAAAAAGCAAAATAATAATAATAATAATAATAATAATAATAATAATAATAATAATAGATCTTATTTATAACGCACTTTTCATAACAAGTAAAATATAGAATAATAAAAACAATCAACCAACACAGAAAACTGAACATAAACAGAGCTAAAGGTTAACAGAAAACAGAGCTGAAGCTTATGGTGAACAGAAAACAGAGCTGAAGGTGAACAGAAAACAGAGCTGAAGGTGAACAGAAACAGAGCTGATGGTGAACAGAAAACAGAGCTGAAGGTGAACAGAAAACAGAGCTGATGGTGAACAGAAAACAGAGCTGAAGGTGAACAGAAAACAGAGCTGATGGTGAACAGAAAACAGAGCTGAAGGTGAACAGAAAACAGAGCTGATGGTGAACAGAAAACAGAGCTGAAGGTGAACAGAAAACAGAGCTGAAGGTGAACAGAAAACAGAGCTGATGGTGAACAGAAAACAGAGCTGATGGTGAACAGAAAACAGAGCTGATGGTGAACAGAAAACAGAGCTGAAGGTGAACAGAAAACAGAGCTGATGGTGAACAGAAAACAGAGCTGATGGTGAACAGAAAACAGAGCTGAAGGTGAACAGAAACAGAGCTGATGGTGAACAGAAAACAGAGCTGAAGGTGAACAGAAAACAGAGCTGAAGGTGAACAGAAAACAGAGCTGATGGTGAACAGAAAACAGCTGATGGTGAACAGAAAACAGCTGATGGTGAACAGAAAACAGAGCTGATGGTGAACAGAAAACAGAGCTGAAGGTGAACAGAAAACAGAGCTGATGGTGAACAGAAAACAGAGCTGATGGTGAACAGAAAACAGCTGATGGTGAACAGAAAACAGAGCTGATGGTGAACAGAAAACAGAGCTGAAGGTGAACAGAAAACAGAGCTGAAGGTGAACAGAAACAGAGCTGATGGTGAACAGAAAACAGCTGATGGTGAACAGAAAACAGAGCTGATGGTGAACAGAAAACAGAGCTGATGGTGAACAGAAAACAGAGCTGAAGGTGAACAGAAACAGAGCTGAAGGTGAACAGAAAACAGAGCTGAAGGTGAACAGAAACAGAGCTGATGGTGAACAGAAAACAGAGCTGATGGTGAACAGAAAACAGAGCTGAAGGTGAACAGAAAACAGAGCTGATGGTGAACAGAAACAGAGCTGATGGTGAACAGAAACAGAGCTGATGGTGAACAGAAACAGAGCTGATGGTGAACAGAAACAGAGCTGATGGTGAACAGAAACAGAGCTGATGGTGAACAGAAACAGATCTGATGGTGAACAGAAAACAGAGCTGATGGTGAACAGAAACAGAGCTGATGGTGAACAGAAACAGATCTGATGGTGAACAGAAAACAGAGCTGATGGTGAACAGAAACAGAGCTGATGGTGAACAGAAAACAGATCTGATGGTGAACAGAAAACAGAGCTAATGGTGGAAGTCTCTGTAAGCTCCAGTACACTGTGGTCCACTCCATGTCTCCCAGCGCTAGAGGCTCTATTTCTCCATATTCCCAATTCGGCAGTGTCCTGATGACGTCGTCGAGGAAGCTGAAGACCAGATGATGGTGGGGATCACCGCAGCACCATGCCGGAGGCAAACTAAGTTTTCCGGGCTCTTCTGTCGACACACCGGGGTCGGTGCAAACTTCAGTCCACCAGTGAGCAGCCGACACCCAGAACAGCTGCACGAGCAGCATCAAATGTCCTTCAAACCAGAACCAACCGCAGCAATTCAAACATAAACATCAGAAAGGCGGTGAAAAACGGCGAACAACGTCCTCTCAGTAGCTGCCAGCAATCAGCAACAGTCCCAATTGTAGCACTGACTGTCAGACTAGTCACAAACATTATAAAATAAAATCTAAATAATTGTACAGTTAACATGATTTGTGGGTGGAGAAGCGGCGAACGGACGATCCCAGCGTCCTCTCCCCCACGTTGCCTATAATAATCAATGGACTATCAATATAATAATATTATTATCAATAATAATTATTAATATTATTAATATGGGTATTTGACATAACTCAGATCCTGCAACTGTGTGATACATATGTGATGCACGGGTCAGTGTATAAATAACCATTTTTCTGCCATCAAAAGTAGTAAATGCTCATCGTAGCATCAATTTATTCATTTATTTAGTTTTATTTTCTTAACCATTAAGATGTCTAATTGAAGTGTGCATCTTTCCCCTGCTTTCCCAACAAAAATCACGCCCCCTCTGAGAAAAGACATAAAACTGACATTACTGAGCTATACAGTGTGTTTAAAAGTAGCCTATTAAAATGGTACAATGGCATTGCTCAGTTCAGCGTGTTAGGAAATCTCCAATCGGGCATGTTTTCCCTCGTAAGGGAAAGGCTATAAGATGAGCGTTGGTGGCTTAAAACAGAAGATTAGCCTACTTATTTTTAGCTTTCCTCGCGCTGTGTAGAAATAATATTGAATCAGCCATCCCTGGGTTGAGCCAGGATTTCATTGTAAATTGTGTGTAGTACTATATAAATTACAAAGGTTTCATTGGAATCTTTATTTCAAACCTCTTTAAGGGTGCTTTTCACACTTTTCACAGTTCGATTGCTCCCCTCTCCCCCTGCCCCCACTGAATTGTGTTCATTTGGGTTTGTCTGCGTCATCAAAGCAGCAACTATTTACCCTGTTGCTTGCTAATGACGGCAAGCGCGAAGGTGGTAAAATTAATAGTGTTGCTCACCTCACCTCACTTTTATATTTTTATTCTTGAACCGTTGGTTTTGTTACCAGATCTTTAGTACGTAATAGCACTTGTGTTTATCTGCCAAGAACATAGCCAACTGCAAATGCTCCAAATAATGCTGAAGACGAGCAGAAATGAGATCTACAGCTCTCTGCTTGCAGTATGTCAGTGATGCTCGTCAGGAAAATGAGTGAAACACAGAAAACACAAGTTTTTACCATCACATACATCATTAATAGCGGATAACTTCCGCGATTTAGCACAAGATCGTTCACATCAGCAGCAAACCAGAGTTCACATGAACCGAACCCCAGATCAACTTTTTAAGCAGACTCAAGTTCAGAAGACAGCGTTCACATCATCCAAACGAACCAAACTCCAGGTGCGCACCAAAAGAGCTAGTGTGAAAGCACACCCAATGAGATGACATCACCTAAGTCCATCACCATGTGTGATCAACGAACTATGAATATACACTATATACTTGCCATACAAGACAGGCAGCTGTCAATTGGCTTACCAGCAGCTGCACTTGAGTCAATTTTATTTATCTTCCTGAAAGCATTTTAACACTTGGAGTGATACTGAGCATCAGCTGCAGGTAGGTCCATTATGCCATTTACCCGTAGCTTCACAACTTCTGCCCAATTATCCTGCCGCTCATCACATTTAGACAAAATCGCATCTTTGAAGGATGTGGAAGCCCTGGCCTATCTAAATTCACATAAAAATTTGTTTGTTTGTTTTTTCACATAAAAAAGTATGTTTACCTGTTAGGATTTTTAGAGTTTTTTTTCTTCACAAATAAGACCACAGAACAAATACTGTTTTGATTACTCCGAGGCAGAGAGTTGAGAGCGAATTATTCGCTTTCCCGGTTGACTCTGACATGAGTCTTACTTGTGTTTGCTCACATTTCTAGAGCGAGAAGTATATGAGCTGTAGCAAAATTTGTGACAGAAACTGATGAAGCAATAATGTTTGACAATGTCTCATGTATGGCAACAAATCCAACAATTTTAAATCATGTTTTTAAATAAAAAATTTAGAACACGAGATTCACCCCCAAAATGGATCTGACTAGAAATTCACAAAGTATTAAACAATACTGTCATTAGAACTCTGTCCACCTTTTATCATAATGTGAAAACATTAGTAATGTCAACATTAAAAAAAGTCAACATTAAACCCCTTGACTGATTTTTCCACGAATGTTAAGGCAATATAAGAAAAAAAAATATTTACAAGGTGAATTTCGACTTTAAAACTAGACTATGCTCCTTTTCTTACAACATACTTATTACTACTTTTACAACAGCCAACTGCAGCAGCTTATTTGCATAAAAACATGACTGGACCTCAAGAAATGTAAACAAATTTAGGTTATTAACATTCACAAAGACCTAGAGCTCTTGTGATTCTGAAATGTGAGATTATTGTCTTACCATGAAAATAACCAAACATTTTGTCCGAAAGTAATACAAATGTGTCTAAATTTATCCAAATGTATTATAGAATTAACATTTTGATGTCTGAAAGTGCCAGAAGTGAAATCAGTATACTCTAAAACAACTCACATATTGTAGAAATTGGCCATACAGTGCAAAATATGTTCAAAATGGACGATTAAGCTAATTATGCTCATTATGCAAATTGATCAACATATGCAAATTAGCATCCAACAGTTTATGTATGCTCGAGACCCATACTTCACACTTCTGCAATTAAAATAAAATAAAAAATAAATATTACAATAAACTGTCCTTCTTTATCTCTGTTGTTGTCTAACTAAAAATGGGATTTTTTTGTATATAATAGCTGTTCCCTTTTTTTAGTTGTATCGCTTAAGAAGAATACTTGGCCCACCCAGTCTCTCTTAAGTTTTACTTCGGACAGGTGGGTTTCCTGCAAAAAGGCAATATGAACTTTTTCTTTCTTGATGAAAATAAGCACTCGTTTGCGTTTGATAGGATGACCTAGCCCTTTGACATTCAATTTTTATCACTACAGGCATTCTGTATTTTCTGATAGTTCTTAAATTACACTGACTGACAATGTGTATAGTCAAAAATGAAAGATTAAACACAATGCACTGAACCAGTTTTAACTGTGAGAATGACAAACAGCGAGCTCCCACCTCCTCCTTCACGCCCCCCTTGCCTTTTGGCATGAGCCCTGTCCCCAAACGACAGGACGTGCCCATAATCGAAAGAACTCTGAGCATATAATAACTGGCAAAAACCTGCTCGTCTCAGTACACAAACATAAAGAAAGAAAAGAAAAATGTATATATATTTAAAAAATACAATAAAATTTGACCTTGAACAAAGAATCCACGATACATAGCTTTATCAGCTAACAGTTTTGACTTTTTAAACTCAGGGAACTGTTGCATAGTTTCTGCTGAGAAGTCCTCAGAGAAATATAGCCTGTTTCCATGGTAGATCATTTCTGTATCTTGTTGAGCTAAACACCAGTTCTTTTTCCTGAAATTTAAGAAAGCGGATGAGAATGGGCCTGTGCTGGTTTGGTTTGGCTGGGCTGACACTAATGTCCTGTGAACCCTCTCCAAAAAGAACGGTGTGTCAGGTGTCTTTAATGAAGTCGATAAGCGGTCTTGAACCTTCTGCACCCTTACGGAGACCGAACAGTTGGAGATTCTTTCTCCTACTGCAGTTTTCTAAATCTTCCACCTTTGCTTTTAGAACATTCAGACTTTTAGACGCTGAGGTGATGAAGGAGTCAGTTGTATCTATTCAGCTTTCCATTGCCACAATGCGGTCTTCCGCATCGTCAATTCTTTTTCATTGGACGTTACAGAATTTTTAACTCGGCCAACACAGCTGATGTATCTGCCATGGCAGTCAGGTCAGGATCGGCCTGAGATTTCTGTTTTTCTATGCCTGTTCTATGACTCTCACTCTGGTAAAAATGTCACACTGTTTTGCAGCCAGATGTTTATATATACTTTAATTGTTAGTTTTGATAAACAATTAGTTGCATTTACAGGTTACTAAAATAACTTTTTTTGTGTACAAGTAGTCAGAGCTAATCGATGAGCCAGCCATCTTCGCCAGAGCCACGTGACTCCCACAAAACCGCATTCTTTCCCTATAATTGACACGATTCACATTGGGGGTGGGGGTCGAATTCAGACCATATTATTTTCTTCTATGTAATACAAATGCAAAAGTTATTGGGTTAAGAAAGCTGAGGTTCTAATCTTTCAAATGATACCATATGTGTCTAGTTTTGTGGTGCGCGAGTTATAGATTTTTTATAAAGATTATGAAGATGCAATTTTTGACCAATTTTGGTTCAATGGGGGATGCCGAAACTCCAAATGAAACACTGGGTCCCCGAGAGGAACCAGGCTCAACCGGAAGCTCCATGGTTTATGATGTGGAAGGGGGTGTGGCCCGAGGAAGACTTGTCCGTTTGTTCCATACAGTCATTGTCAGATCACCCTGGCCACCAGCCAGAGTATTCCCTCGCAAGGAGGCAGTGGTGGAGGAAGTACTGAATCTCAGTACTTAAGTAAAAGTACAAGTAACCAGAAATATATTTACTTTAGTAAAAGTAGAAGTACTACAACGACAACCCTACTTAAGTAAAAAGTAAAAAGTACCTGATTTTAAATGTACTTTAAGTATTAAAAGTAAAAGTACTTGCATAAAAATGTATTCTCTTAATGTCTAATTCTAATAATTAAAAAGAAGAAAACAGTATGAGCGGTGGCATTTTAATTTAGTTAGTTTTGGGTTAATGTAATTGTTCTTACCATTCTGACTTACAATTCTGGTTGTCTGCAAAGTTAAATGTCATTTTTCTGAAGCAACATTCTCATCAGCTTTGATGTATTTAAATCTTCATATTTATGATATTTTTACTTTTTATAAAGGACATTTTCCCCTATTCTTATTAAATATAGGCTTTGCTTCAGCTTTCCCTTTATATTCTTAAATTTGATTAATAATTAAATTAGAATAAGATACAATAGGGTTGTTACCAATCAAATTAAAAAATTAACGCTGAAAAATTACAACTGCACTAAATAATGCTTTGAGATTGTTTTAACAAAAAAAAGTTAACTAAACCACCAGTAGATGGCGGCAGGTGAATCCTTATGAGAGAGTCATTGAGTCGATTCGTTCAAACGGCTAATTCGTTCATAAATGAGGCAGTCGTTTATGAATAGGGCATTGAGTCTTTGATTCAGTAACGCATTGTTGCTGTGCAATACGTTATGGTTCAGATGTGGAAATCTGATCTTGGAAATATTTTCGCTGCTGAAATAGAACAAAAGCAATAAAGCAATCAATAAAATGTAAGTGACTTGATGTTAATTAATTGTTTATGGAACTGTCAAATGAAATCAGTGTCACATTTTCTGTCGTGATGGTATTCAGGAAAACTACACTCGTTGGTCCTGTCATGTGATGTTTTTTTTAACTGTTATAAAATATAAAAACTAAACATTTAGAATTTTTAATGCAGTATGTTACTGAGTTTCTTTGTGTGAGCGGGGCTGATTTGTTTCCATTTCTCCTCGAGAGGCTGCGCGAGCCTCAACAGCGCAACCGTCAATTCATTAGCCTATAATGTACATTATATATTATTATCCGGGCAAACCTTAATCTCGAGCCCTGAAACTGATCAGAAAATGTAACGAAAATGTAACGAAACGTTGTTATAAACTATTTATTCTACTTAAGTAAAGTACAGATACGTGAAAAATGTACTTAAGTAAAGTAACGAAGTATTTGTACTTCGTTACATTCCACCACGTCAAGGAGGAAATATATTGGTTTTATTCAATGCTGTCGATTCCACCGGTTTAAAAACATGCCTCCGTTGCTCGTCCGGCAATCCGATCAGAGCAAAAGATTGAAACGGATTTCCAGAAATGCCATTTTTTTAACAGGATTTCAAACCACATTTGAATGTAGCTCAGTTTTTGTTTGTTTTTTGTTTTTTTTTGTTGCTGTTGCTGTCATAATAATATTTAAAAGGGTACTTTAGCACTGGGATGAAGAATCTGTATTTAAACTGGGTCATTAATGTAGTAAAAATTTGAAATTATATTTGAATTTGGTGCTTTCAAGACTGAGAGAAGACAGAAAATATATTTTTGTCTCATGGGGATGAAAGACAACAATTCCCAGAATGCTTTGCTGCCCTACGAGGCCACTCCCAAAGCCACTGCTACTGAATCACTGGATCACTGCGTTCATTTTCATAAAATCAGTTCAGTTAGAGAACAGACACTACAATTAAAACTAAACGTGTCTGCTCAATATAATGAGATTTAGCCACTGAGGGAATGTCACAGCACAAACAGAGCAGGAGTCAGATTAAATTCATCATGATGAATGAACTCTCGTGTGATGGGAGCACGATCATTCAAATATACTCCAGGGTTTCTACTGATAGAAAGCCATATGCTAATCGCTGAAGTAACCCTTTAAGAATAACAAATATACACAAGTATAAAGACACAGGTTTAATCAGAATAAGCATTTACAGAGAATGGACATATTCAGTATTGTCAATACTAATATGAATAAAAATAGGACTAAATAAATTCACGCATATTGCACAAAATTTAGGTATTGAACTTTGGATGCATTTTATTGTTCAAGAGGGAAACTGTAGGAAGAAGCTGTTCCTGTGCCTATATATTATAGTGCCTAGTGATCCAACAGCAACAGTTCAGGTTGTGGTTGGGGTTGGGGTGAGTGGAGTGGAGTCTGTGATGATTTTACCTGCCCTTTTTGTCACTCTGGAAGAGTACGGGTCCTGGAGGGTGGACAGGAGGGCACCAATAATCTTCTCCCCTCTGCCCAGACTGTCTGTTGTAGTCTTCTGATGTCTTATTTGGTGGTTTAACCAAACCAGACAGTTATAGATGACCACATGACAGACTCAATGATGGCTAAACTATGTCAGCAGCTTCTGTGGCAGGTTCAACATGACATCATGACTTTGCGTAAACATACACGCCACTTTCTAAAGCCTAGTGGCGTGTTATCTGTACGCATTTTGAGCTATCCGCGTGTATGTCTACGCTGTGTGATTCCATGTGTACGTCTACGCCTAAACGAACCATCATCTTCGCGTGTATGTCTACACCTAAACTAACCATCTTCTTTGTGTGTATGTCTACGCTGTGCGATTCCGCCAACCTGATCTCACAGAATTAATATTTATAGCCTAATTTTATATTTTGGAGCAACTAACTCCACTCCTACCCTAAACCTACCCACTCTCAACAATATAAAACAAGTAACGGGCATTAAATCATACGTAAAAGTATTAACTCATGTTGCATTCCAAGTCTTCTGAAGTCATACGATATCGTCATGTGAAGAACAGAGTTGATCTTAATGTTTTAGTCAATGAAATGATGATTGCGTCCCTTTGTACACAAAAATACACAAATGGGTAGGATAAGGGAAGAGTTGTTGGAGTGATGCGTTCAAAATGTGTCTGAATATGTGTATGTGTGTGTGTGTGTGTGTGTGTGTGTGTGTGTGTGTGTGTGTGTGTGTGTGTGTGTGTGTGTGTGTGTCCACAAGGTAAATGGATTTATAAACATATTAAATTTAGGTTTTTTAAATATAAAAAAGCTGAATGTTTCTTGTGATGAGTAGGTTTAGGGGCTGTGTGTGTGTGTGTGTGTGATGGGTAGGTTTAGGGGTAGGGGCAGTTTAGGGGGATAGAATGAAACGCCGTTGATAAACACGCTAAAAATCGATTATGCATCTTGATAGCACGCCAAAATGGCATACGAATTGGCGTGTCATACATACGCCATTTCATGAGATCAGTCTGGTAGGTTGAACTTCCTCAGCTGGCGAAGGAAGCACAATCTCTGCTGGGCCATTTTCACAGTGGAGTCATAATAATTTTTCCACTTTAGTTCCTGAGAGATGGTGGTGCCCCAGAACCTAATCCACTGTGTCCACACTGTTGTTCATGATGGGAGTCCTGGGGTGTTCCTCCAGTCCACTATCTTCTCCACTGTTTTGAGCATTTTCAGCTACAGTTTGTTATGACTGCACCAGGCAGCCAGTTGTTAAAATAGACCCAGCCAAGCAGCAGCAGGAATGAAGCCCAGCATAGGGTGAGCATATTTTGATTACCAAAAACCAAGACACTCGGGCCGGCAATGAGATACTCAAATAATACTCGAAGTTTACTCAAAGATGCCTTATGAATTTCAATACATTTAAAGTATGCCATTTCTGTATAAATATATTTTTTTATATTACAAAATACTATCTATAACCAAAATGTCTATGTCCTGGAAAAACAGGACGCTTGGTCACCCAAACACTGTGTTCACACAAACGCGAATTGACCATAAAAATCGCGTCTACCGCGTCTAGTTTGACGCGCGTAGAAATCGAGCATTTGAAGCAAAATAGACGCGTGTTAAAGGTGCTCCGGGTGAAATACATTAAGCATAACAGCCACACATGTGGTTCAGCCAACACACTACCTGGATTATCTTCACTGCATGTATATTTAAAGGTCCACTGAAGTGCCTGGAAACGCGCCGCATTATTTAATATGTTGACGTAATTTCCCCTGAAACGGTTTCAGCTGTTAGCAGCTCCTCCCCTTTTTGAAACAGCCAATAGCGTTTCATTACTATACAGTTTGACTAGAGCGCAAGAGTGGACCTTCTCTGTTTGGTAAAGCCAGTTTCCTCTAACACTGTTTATCATCATAATCTCCTCCATATCACTTTAAAATGCAGCATTCTGTGCAGAATTCAAATGGGTCGATATGTTTGTTGCCTGCGCGGACTCGCGCATATGATCCGCGCTGCGCTCTCATGTCTGTAGTCTAAATTTAGACCAGAGCCGTTGAGGTGTGTGAGCTGCTGCGGTGTGTGAAACTAACGTGAAAACAGACTTTATTTGCCTCAAATGAAAGCATATTTACACTGAATCATTTCCTATCACATATATAGTGTGCTATGTGCCTTGCACAATGTAGAAATTAGTAAATGTATGATAACAACTGACCGATTTCAGCAGCAGCTTCAAGGGGGCAGGCTTTAGATTCTAGAGAGCATTTTGATTGGACAGAAGATTTGACGAGAAAGTGAAGTCTGCGATGATGTCACCAAAATCTCCTAAATGCAAATTTTATCATAGTTTTGGAACATACCAGCTTATTCATAACTTTAAGGCTAACACAGTCATACTAAAAGCTAAAAAACTTACATTTTGATTTCAGTGGACCTTAAAATAAAATATAAAGTTATGAAACTTCACTTTGCCCTCAGTCAAAATGATTTGGTAGGCATCAATATATTAATTGGATCAAAGATTGCCCATTAGATGTACACAAGACGAAGTATATGTCATGTTTAACCTCTACATAGACATCCGAGTCAGCGGCAAACGCCAAAAGGACTGGCCAAGGAAAGGCTGCTCTCATCGGGGTTAACGAGCGCTGAGCGTCCGGAGATCGCCTGGATCTCCAAAAACGCAAAAGTGTTTGTTTTAAAAGGCACTGTCTTTATAGGTAAACCACATATTTTAGGTTTACACAACTACATTATTAACTGAAAAGCATTACAAATACATTTAGTGACAAAATATCAGTTTTTTTTAATTGTATGCAGGGTTTATCACGTCACTTTACCACGTGACAGCAGCAAGCAGGCTCCTCATTGGTTAACGTGGCGCGAATTAACGCCAAAGTGCACAAAAAGCACCACTCATGCATAAAGGCTTATTTATACTTTCGCCTGGCTCCGCTGCGCGAGCCTCCACTGACTGCGCACTCCTTCCCAAACGGACGAGGCGTTTATACTTGACGCGTTCGCCGTTGTGCTATTCTTTGAAATGGCAGAGGGCGACTTGGAGTAATTGTTCTATAAACCAACAGGAAAAAGCGTCGAGAAGAAGTGGGCTAACGTACACAGGTGATATTTATTTTAGTATATTTCACCAAAAACCACACCACAAAACAATCGTGTAAAACTCATTAATCCTTGATAAAGCTTGATATTATTACTTGTGACATGAGAACAAAATATGCACTAAATTAACAATCTCTTAAATATTTCCTAATTTCACTAACCTTTAGTGTCGTGATTGATTTATTTATTTGGTTAAACATGGATCTTTATATAAAATGGCTTATTTCTGCTTTTGTAGGCTCATTTTGTAAATATAAGCACCTAATTTGTATGTGCAAACTGGTGCCGGTGTGATGAGATGTAATGCTCGGCTAGATTCGCCGAGAACTCGTTCATCTTTGGATGCGGAGCTGCGCGCGGAGTTACAAAAAATCCGCTGCACACCGCCAGGCGAAATGGGGTCTTGCGGACCGAACACGCACGACCGCCCCCTCCACGTCGACGTCATTTTTGCCGCGCGCACCCTCGCGCTCATGCGGACGTGTTGAGTATAGACAAGGCTTAACGCGCGTATCGCGCAAGACGCTCAATTTGCTTCAAATTTGCGTTATTCTCGCAAACTGGACGAGCGAATGAGGCGGAATCGCGTCGTGTGAAATGCATCTAAAGCCTTGTTTATACTTGACACACCCGCATGAGCGTGAGGGTGCGCGCGGCAAAAATGCCGTCGCCATGGAGGGGGCGGCCGTGTGCGTTGGGTCTGCAAGACCCCATTTCGCCTGGCGGTGTGTAGCGGATTTTTTGTAACTCAGCGCACAGCTCCTCATCCGAAGATAAACGAGTTCTCGGCGAATCTAGCCGAGCATGACGTCTCATCACACGGCCCCCAGTTTGCACATACAAATTAGGTGCTTATATTTACTAAATTAGCTTACAAAAGCAGAATAAGCCATTTTAAATAATGATCCATGTTTAACCAAATAAATAAATAAAATCACGACACTGAAGTTTAGTGAAATTAGGAAATATTTAAGAGATTGTTAATTTAGTGCATATTTTGTTCTCATGTCACAAGTAATAATATCAAGCAAAGATTTACTGAGTTTTACACGATTCTTTTGTGGTGTGGTTTTTGGTAAAATGTACGAAAATAAATATCACCGGTGTACGTTAGCCCTCTTCTTCTCGACGCCTTTTCCTGTTGGTTTATAGAACAATTACTCCGAGAAGCCCTCTGTCGTTTCAAAGAATAGCACAACGGCAAGCACGTCAAGTATAAACGCCTCGTCCGTTTAGGGAGGAGTGCGCACAGTCAGCGGAGGCTCGCACAGCGGAGCCAGGCAAAAGTATAAACAAGCCTTAAAGGGTTACTTCAGCGATTAGCATATGGCTTTGTATCAGTAGAAACCCTGGAGTATATTCAAATGATTGTGCTTTCCCCCCTCATATCCCCCTGAGACAAGAGATTTATGCATTTTATTTCTGGAAAAATTCCTCCTATGATGCAAATTGATGATATTTGCATCATAGGAGGAATGTTTGGCCAAAGGCTAAAGACTACAGCCAGCAGAGGGAGTCATTTCCGCATGTTTTGAATCTGCGCATGGGGGATGGGAGATTACACTCAGCTCGCAGGGAGAGCTCAGCTACAGGCACTCATTTAAACGGATATGGTGAGCAATGTACGTCTTCTAACTTCTTAAATTAATTTCTATGAAAGTTAAGCTTGCAAAGGCATGAACTGAAACGCGCCAGACTGAACTCGCGTTGTGAATGTATGCTGTGAGTGTAGTCGCGATTACCTCAGCTCTCATCACGAGACCTAATCAGCTCATTTTTTTTACTCGTGCAGTAAGTGCTCAGTGCTGTGATACTCGCGCGGTGACTCACTCATTATATTGAACAGACACGTTCAGTTTTTAATTGTAGTGTCTTCTCTAACTCAGTCACTGTAATCAAGTTGGTGGCTTTGGGAATGGCCTCATAGGGCAGCGAAGCATTCTGGGAATTGTAGTCTTTCATCCCCATGAGACAAAAATAATTTTTTTTGTCTTTTCTCAGTCTAGAAGGCACCAAATTAAAAAATAATTTCACATTTCTACTACATTGAGGAACCAGTTTAAATACAGATTCATCTTCCCAGCACTGAAGTACTCCTTTAATGCGCAGCAGGACCTCCAGACGCGTGTCAACGCACCTTTCCATTGACTTAACATGAAAATCATTCGCCCCAGATGCCCTATTTGTGTTAGGTGTGATCTTACCTTAACACAGCACATAAGCACTGCAGGCAGGATCGGCCATGTCAGGAAATTAACACCTAAGGCAAACATCCATAACAAATTGGCAGAGGACAGGGCACAGAGGGAAATAAATAGGAAAGGAAATGAGAAGGGTAATAACGAAGATCAGGTGGGGAAATTAACTAATAACAAGGTAACAAGGGGGTAGAATCAAGATAAAGAGCACATGGCAAACAGAAAGAAATGCTCATGTGCAAAAAGCGCATGGCAAATAAATATGACAGAAACAATCAGCTCACTAAAGCATGCGAGCTAAAGCTTTAAATGTTACAAAAGTGAACAGGACTTGGCGAACTAGGAACAGGAAACTTTTAATAGAATCAACCCAGGAACATCCAAACAAACTACAATACACAAATGTCAATGGACAAACACTGAGGGGAAAAAGAGAACTAAATACACAGGGGCAAATGAGGTAATTGACAGGACACAGGTGATAGTACATAACTCATTAGGACGACTGGGGAGAAACTGGGGCTGCATCCAAAAACCTAGGCAGCTGACTCGTTGCCTCGCTGCCTTATCAGGCAATGGCTTGTAAGGCAGTTTTTTGTGCATGAAGGCACCTCACAAAACTAGAGAGCGCTTTGGTGAGAAGTAAACAAATATTAAATTACTACATTACTCATTTCTCGCTAGAAATTACTTTAGAAGTGGAAAATATTAGTTTAAAACATACATTTACACACAAACTGACCAGCAAACACAGCTTTCGGACGCCATCTTATTTCCCCAGCTCAACTGTCTCAGAATGGAAAGCACAGGATTGTGGGATATCAAAGGCAATGAAGGATACATGTATGCTGCCTTCAAAAATCGATCAGATGAAGGTCTCTCAGGAGACAGGAAGTGAAGCAAACATTAGATTTCGGACATTGCTTGATGCCTTCCTGCCTTGAAATGTGTCCTCTAAAGGCAGCATTTTCCAGGTTTCGGACGCAGCCTGGGTCACGGGGGCTGAACTCAAAACACAAATAACACAGCAGAAAGGTATACATGTAACATTAAAATGGCTGACTCCCTAATCAGTGCACTGACTACTGAACTAGGGAGCTGATTGAAACACACCATTGGTGTCAACAGATAAGTCCTTTGCTCAAACGAGACCTGTGGCCTGTTGCACAAAGCTGGTTTCAGTTGCTATCAGGTAAGTTCAAGATTAGTTTGAGCAAACTCTGGTTTTCTGGGCTCAAGAAGGTGAATTGGTTTTTAGCAGTGTTCTTCACCATGGTAACACACTACAGGGCTAACCTGCTCTGGAGCAGGTTTTAAAGATCGCAAATCCAAACTGGACCAATCAGCTGCAAGTAAAGACACAATAAAGCCACACCCCTATATCGCTCGTTCCAAATTTGCAGTTTATAGTGAAAAAAACATTGATGACAAAACTGCTCATCCTTTGGCGCTAATTATTTATTATATTTATATTATAATAATTATAAATAATTGTAATTAATACAATATATTCATAGAATTTTTATATGAATTGACAAATAGGCAAATATTAATATCAATATAAAACATGCATTCATAATTCTTTTAAAAAACATGTATTAATTTAAGCTCTTTGTGAACCTACAATTGGCATATTTTAGATATAAATTATTTAAAATTAAAATTAAAAAAATAAAATTAAAAAATATAAATATTTTATATTTTAGATATGTCAGATATGCTTTAATCTGCCTTCTCAAACTGTCGCTGCAGCACCAGCACTGTTTATTCCTGCGTAGTAAGCGCATTTAATTTCATGATAATTTTCAAAACGATCTCTCAATTTTCAGAAAACAAGTAAATCAAACAGATACTGTGATTGGCTGTTTGCCGCACGTGTCACACTTTCAGGTGCACGCGCTTCAGAGTTAATCTCTAAAGCCTAGTTCACACTGCCCGATTTTTGCCCCGATTTTGAGTCGCCAACAGGTTTTGTGAAATCGCCGACAAATGCCCGAGATCATAGGCAAATCGGTCGGTGTCAATCAGTTCTTTCAGACAATCACGCAGTGTCAATAATCAAAGACGCGATCAGAGAGAATCGCCGACGAGTCGCTGATGCCGGTGAGATATTTGGCATGCTAAATATCTGGACCTGTCGGCGATTCAAACTCCTGCTGTGTGAACAGCGTTCTGACTGAAAATTACACCGAAAGCCAATGAGAGAATGAGATATAGGGCAGCAGGACATTCAGGGAGGAGTTATAGAGCAGAATTTCAGTATTTTAATAGATATATTTATAATTCTATCAAACAGAAACAAAGGCCAAACATTTGCACATCCAGCCACAGCAGCAGCGCATTACAAAATTGTTTATTTACCTCAAACTGTCTTTGCAGAACACAATCCTGGCTCCCTCTGTCTCTCCAACAATTTCTTCCGCCATAATCTTTTTTTCTTTTTCTCCACAAATCAGCACATACAATTTGAAGCAAACTTTTTCAATTCCCAGTCTCGCGCGAGAACTCTGGTCTGACGCACGTGTGATCTTGCGATGTTTACTTGTCACATCGCACGTGTGTTTCGGAAACGTAGATTGCGCACCGGAGAGATAGAGAGTTGTCGGCGATTCTTCCTCTTGTTCAGTCATGCAGTGTGAACTCCTCTGTCATCAAACCACCGTGCAGTGTGAACACAGCAGTGACTGAATGATACCCCAGATAGTCATGCAGTGTGAAAAGAGCAGTGACCGAGTTCGACGAGTTTGAAAATCGTGCAGTCTGAACTAGGCTTAACTCTGGATTAAACCTGAGTTGACAGAGAAAGTTTATACCAAGCTTTGAGAAACATTCATCAAATCAACATGTATTTTCAATGCTTCAAGAGATTCTAATGAACAAACTAATGTCACATATGGACTACTCTGATGATGTTTTTATTACCTTTCTGGACATGGACAGTATAGTGTGCATACACTCCCATACGCTCTCGGACTAAATATAAAATATCTTAAACTGTATTCTGAAGATGAACGGAGGTCTTACAGGTGTGGAACGACATTAGAATGAGCCATTAATGACAGAAATTTCATTTTTGCGTGAACTAACCCTTTAACAATGTAAATAGTTTAAAACTATTTTAACAGGGCTGTCAATTGACAAACTTATCAAACAACTGATGAAATATTTTATTTATTTATTGTAGTTTAGTTACATTGTTACATTTATTATATTTTTTAAGGAAACAAAACAAATCAAAATAGAGTAAGTGTAAAAGTTGTATTTACCATTTTGTGAGGATGGAATTTATAAATTACAGTCAAATGAATGAGATAACATGTTAATTTATACTATAACATGTTAACTTGGACAACTCTAATTTTAGTAGATCAATAAATTGTAGGTAGAAATACAGTATTAGTAGTAAAATATGAAATTGTTTGCACAGTTTATAATCTATATTACTGTTTACACAGAAGTAAATAATTCACAAATATACTTTTAGAAAAAATAGCAAGATAAAGCAGTATAGTGCACACTTTTTAGAGTGAAGCTGTGAAACAGGCCACCATCCTTTAATGTTGTAACTGCTTGATGACACATGTAGGCGTTACCCGTTGTGCCTCCGTTTTCTCATCCTCATCAATAAGATGCTGAATATAACATGAAGTACCCACTAAAACATGGCCAGTGGTCTGCATAGTGAACAGAGTCCATCGTAGGGCTTCCCTTTTAACAGAGAAAACAAGAACAATGAGACATAAACATTTCATGTTTATTCTTAAATCTTTATATATTAATGTAAATTTCTTTTTAATGTATTTGTTTTTAAACATATATATGTATATGTATATATATATATATATATTGTATCTATATATACATTGTATCATATAAAAGTCCACAGAAGCCAATAATTATGTTTTTGTCTTGTTTTCTCGGGATTTTGAAAATGTCAAGTCAAATATATATATTGACATTATTTGTTTTGCACCAAAATACAAAGTATATGTATATGTATAACAGCCAAATGAGTGGCACACAAAGCCTGGTTGCTGACAAATTCTCTCAGTTTGCTGCGAGATGCTGCGTCTTGATATTGACGCTACAGGAAGTGTCATCAGCTGACTGAAGCACGTGTAAACAAATGGCAATAATCATTTGCAAATGGTAGTACATGACATATGCAGAGTATAAAGGGAGCCTGAGTTCTCTTTTGTCTGTAGGACAGATGCAGGCACTGTGTCTTGGTGTAAATGGGGAAACAATACTAACTACACCATGCTGAAGGAATGCCTGCCTTACTTAGCATTGAATATGTAAAAAAATAGTGGCAATTAGACTTGCTACAATAGTCAGTGTTACCAGTGTTCAGACGCAATACTGGTTACATCACTTAATGGAACCGTCATTTGGATTTGTTTCTATAATGATACAATTATTTGGTTCAGTTAGGGAACAAGCACTACATATAAAAAACACAACGTGTCTGCTTAATGCAGTATGAGATGAGACGAATGATAGTCACAGCACAGACAGCAGCAGGAGATTTAATTTATCACAAGTGAGGAGCAGAATTATAAGATCACAGAAGATTTGGTTTCAAAGCAAAATGTAAAAGCAGCTATTTAAGTGAGTTTGTCATTGTGCTGTTTTGTTGTTGTGTTTTTTTTAAAATGAATAATAGGCTAATGAACCCACCATTCAAGCAACCCGTCGAAAGTAAAGTATTACCAGTGTTATCAAACGTTGATTTACTGGTGGGAAAATTTCCTCACCATCACAACCCTAGGGGCCATAGCACCAAATGACTATAGAATTTAGCCGGAGTGCATCAATTCCAAGGGTGTATCCTAAGTGACTTACAAAAAAAACAACAAAAAAAACACTCAGCTATGCTCTGGTATGCCTCACCAGCACCTCAGTAATATTGCCTGATATTGCCTCTGTGGGAGCAGCCTACCAACGGGAGCATACAGAGTGCAATAAACCTCAGTAATTAGAACCTTAAAGGGGGGGTGAAACACTCAGTTTCAGTCAGTGTCATGTCAATCTTGAGTACCTATAGAGTAGCATTGCATCCTGCATATCTCCGAAAAGTCTTTATTTTTTTTATAATTATATAAGAAAGATGCGCTGTTCTGAGTCTTTCCGAAAAAAGCCGAGCGGGTGGGGGCGTGTCGTGTGAGCGGAGCTAAATAATGACGTGTGCAGCAGCGCGCTGCTATTGTGTTGAGTTGAGTCGAGTGCGTCGTAAAGCTGTCATCCCTAACAGCGGGGAAAAAACTTTATTCAAAATAAAAATATGGCTTTTAATCAGATACAGCCATACATCTATGATCCGGAATCAGACCCAGAGGCTGCAGTTGAACAGGAGCAGCAGCAAAAACGACTAGAGCAGGACTCTATGTGGTACGATATACACTAACTATATAATATGCTTAGCGGCTTGTGTTATTTACATATTTATACTTGAATTATATCGTCGTATTTTTGTCTTTGAAGGTGTACATGTGGGAAGTGCAGTTGTGCACGTGTGTTTGTGTGTTTACGCATGGTTTGTGTAGACAGGTTAAGTTAGTGTTTACATAGAAAGACACGGAATAGTAGCGCATTTGAATGAAGAAGCGTGCTTATTTAGTTCAACATATTTCCCCCCTCTTTGTGTATTGTTGAGTGCTTTTACAATACACAAACATAAAGTTACACATATAGTGGCCAGCTAAACAAATGTACACGCACTACACATCGCATGCTCCATTGATCAATTTCTATATATAGTAATATATATAGTAACTATACGTGATCATGTTTGGGCTACTTGATGAGCATAGACACAGACATTTGAAGCAGTCTCACTCACCCTTCTAACGTTGGGACTGTTCCATCCTTCAGCATTAGGCGATCGGGAAAATCCTGTGTCGAGCTGGGCCTTGTTTATGAAACAGTCGGCACCGAAATGCAGCGAACAGATATAAACATTCGCGCAACTCAGTTGCTGATCCGGAAAAGCAAATTACATCCACTGTTGCCTTACCGCGGGGTTTTGGGGGAATCTGTGCAGGACTGTCTTGGTCTGGCAACCAAAAACGCACTTTTTGATGTCATTGTTAATTGTGCACATTACCTGTGCAGCGCAGCCTACGAGCGCTTTGATGGGCATAGCCTGTTGCTTTCGCTCTCTCCCTCTCTCTCTCTCCCTCTCTCTCTCTCACACGCTTCCGGTAGAATTGTCAGTAAGGCCCATACAAGGAAATTCCGCCCCCATTAACGTCAAAGGGGACGCATGATCGCAAAAAACTTGCCGAAACTTATGACTAACCGGAAGTAGTATTTTTGACAAAGAAATACTCCCATCAAACGTCCACCTTAACTTTTGAAACTTTGTCCATGTTTAGTATGGGATTCCATGTCTTTAACAGTGTAAAAAGATCAGTATGCATGAAACAGCATTTCACCCCCCCTTTAACATAGACAAGGAGTGGACAACTACTTCTTTTCCTAAGATGTCGTCCAACCCCATAATGCCCAAGCTACAACTTTCAGTATTGCCACCTAACCAAGGGGAGCATACTCCCTACTACTGCTCCAGAAGGGAGGTAAATGAGAGAAAGGCATATTGCACTTTGCCCAATAATTCTCATTAACAAGGCTCTACCCAAGGAAGATGCAGGGGATCTTAGGCCATACTTAAATGCAACTACCAATTTACCTGTGAGAGAGAAGCTCATACCCTGACTTGCGTAAAGGCACTTCTTCAACACCTGCTAACTCTTCATTTAATTGCTAAATGGAACTTTATTTCAGAAGGTTAAAGGGGGGGTGAAACACTCAGTTTCAGTCAGTGTCATGTCAATCTTGAGTACCTATAGAGTAGCATTGCATCCTGCATATCTCCGAAAAGTCTTTATTTTTTTAATAATTATATAAGAAAGATGCGCTGTTCCGAGTCTTTCCGAAAAAAGCCGAGCGGGTGGGGGCGTGTCGTGTGAGCGGAGCTAAATAATGACGTGTGCTCGCTGCTGCTATGTTGAGTCGAGTGCGTCGTAAAGCTGTGTCATCCCTAACAGCGGGAAAAAAACTTTATTCAAAATAAAAATTTGGCTTTTAATCAGATACAGCCATACATCTATGATCCGGAATCAGACCCAGAGGCTGCAGTTGAACAGGAGCAGCAGCAAAAACGACTAGAGCAGGACTCTATGTGGTACGATATACACTAACTATATAATATGCTTAGCGGCTTGTGTTATTTACATATTTATACTTGAATTATATCGTCGTATTTTTGTCTTTGAAGGTGTACATGTGGGAAGTGCAGTTGTGCACGTGTGTTTGTGTGTTTACGCGTGGTTTGTGTAGACAGTAAGCGGACTAAAAAAAACACAGACATTTGAAGCAGTCTCACTCACCCTTCTAACGTTGGGACTGCTCCATCCTTCAGCATTAGGCGATTGGGAAAATCCGGCGTCGAGCTGGGCCTTGTTTATGAAACAGTCGGCACCGAAATGCAGCGAACAGATATAAACATTCGCACAACTCAGTTGCTGATCCGGAAAAGCAAATTACATCCACTGTTGCCTTAACGCGGGGTTTTTGGCGAATCTGTGCAGGACTGTCTTGGTCTGGCAACCAAAAACGCACTTTTTTGGTGACATTGTTATGTGCACATCACCTGTCCAGCATCCTACAAGCCAGCGCTTTGATGGGCGTAGCCTGTTGCTTTCGCTCTCTCCCTCTCTCTCTCTCACGCGCTTCCGGTAGAATTGTCCGTAAGGCCCATACAAGGAAATTCCGCCCCCATTAACGTCAAAGGGGACGCATGATCTCAAAAAATTTGCCGAAACTTATGACTAACCGGAAGTAGTATTTTTGACAAAGAAATACTCCCATCAAACGTCCACCTTAACTTTTGAAACTTTGTCTATGTTTAGTATGGGATTCCAAGTCTTTAACAGTGTAAAAAGATCAGTATGCATGAAACAGCATTTCACCCCCCCTTTAACTTTATTTACAAGAAATCAAAAGAAACAAAACACTCAGGATAAAACTCTTGAACATGGAGATGAGTAGTTGACAGGCATAGGAGGAACAGCTGTCCAAGGTTGAGCTAGGTCTTTAAAGACCACCAGGAACAGGTCTTTAGGCTTACACAGAGTAGGCGGACTTGGAACCGGCAGAGTTAAAACAGGCAGTGGTGGTGGAAGTGTGAGGCAGGGCGGAATTTCAACTTCTAAAATATCAATGTATAGAGGAACAGGCAGGGTGCAGGAAAAAGAAACACGATACTTGGAGTGTATCCAAGACAGGATACAATCACCCTCAAAGTCTATAAGCAGAGATTCATCAGCCATGGTTGGGAGGTTGAGGCTCCATGACTAATATAATTAATTAGAGGGGCAAAGGCAATGTTGCAAACTCATGTACCAAGTCAGATGTTTCTTCGGGCTTGGGCTTCAGGACCTCCTTGGCTTAGTCCTTGATTCTGGCACACATCACTGCATACTTCGGCTTTGCATTTGCAGTGCACACGGATTGCTGGTGGCTGGTGATGGCACTCTGCTTTCCTCCTTTCTTTTGCAGATTGAAAATAGGGAACTGTTGTGGAGAAAGACCCATTCCACATAATCCATAAAGCTCCTTAGAGGGTGGCTGACATCTTCATAATGGACCAAATGTTTTAAGTCCATAAGCACCTGCGTGCCTCCAGGGACTGGTTCCCCTGCAAGAGCAGGAGGATTCTGACTACTACTAAATCCAGTGTTTACAGTCCATTATTCTCTCGAAGCTGGGATGCAGAAACAATAAACATTTTTTAAAATCTAATAGCAGCAACTTAACTTTATTTAAAAGATACAAAAAAACCTCTTGGACATAAACAGAACAAGCTACATGTAGCAACAAAAATGGACAATGAACAGAACAAAACAGGGTTTAAATAGACCAAACTAATTAACGAAATGAACCACATGTGTAACTGAATCAGTAGCCAAGGTAACAAACATGGTGATTAACACAGGGAAACAAGAACAAAAGGTAACATACAACAAACAGAAAAAAATTAACTTAACCCTAAGAGGTACTGATATGATTACATCATGTTTAATCTAAACTAGTGGTTCAATCATGAAGCATGTGTAAAACAGTATACAATGCAAAAACAAACAAACAATAAATAAATAATATATAGTGGGGCAAAAATCTATTTAGTCAGCCACCAATTGTGCAAGTTCTCCAACTTGATGAGATGAGAGAGGCCTGTAATTTTCATCATAGGTACACTTCAACTAAGAGAGACAGAATGAGGGAAAAAAAATCCAGAAAATCACACTGTCTGATTTTTAAAGACTTTTTTTTGCAAATTATGGTGGAAAATAAGTATTTGATCAATAAAAAAAAGCATATCTAAATACTTTGTTGGCAATGACAGAGGTCAAACATTTTCTGTAAGTCGCAGGTTTTTACACACTGCTTTTCTATGGGGTTGAGATCTGGAGACTCCAGGACCTTGAAATGCTTCTTACGAAGCCACTCCTTCGTTGGCCGGTGTGTTTGGGATCATTGTCATGCTGAAAGAGCCAGCCATGTTTCATCTTCAAATGCCCTTGCTGATGGAAGGAGGTTTTTAATCAAAATCTCACGATACATTGCCCCATTCATTCTTTCCTTTACACTGATCAGTTGTCCTGGTCCCTTTGCAGAAAAACCACCCCAACCATGATGTTTCCACCCCCATGCTTCACACTAGGTATGATGCAACTCAGCATTATCTCTCCTTCAAACACGACAATTGGATCATCCAAATTAGGGATGGGTATTTTTGTCAGTTTTTCATTTCGATCATCAATAGGTCTCAAAAATGAGTAATCGATTAACCGTGGGCGGGGCTTGCGTGGGGGCGGGGCATCTCCATCAATAAACTATTGTTATGAAAATTTATGCTGACAAAAACAGATGTCTATGCAAATATGAACATATGACTATAAAAAAATAACTGCTATAGGATGCAGAAATGTCTGAAAAAGAAACGAAATAACCATCTCAAATTACCCACTCATTATAATGCTGTGTATGTGACAGATTGGTACCGCATATCTTGCACTGTATTTCTTGATCATTCACAGTGCTTCAGGCATTACTGCATGCTTCATTTTCACTTTATTTCGCAGTCTGGAATGCGTGCTGTCTAATGCTAACCAATCAGACCTCAGTTACCGTCCAAAATGCTGCAATAACCAATCCAAGAAATATACAAATATTTTTTTTAAAGTCAGGGCGATCATCATTTTCATGATCGATCGTCGCTGTCACGTTCGAGTACTCGAGTACTCAACCACTGTTGCCCATCCTTAATCCGAATGCTCTCTAGCAAACTTCAGATGGGCCCGAACATGTACTGGCTTAAGCAGGGTGACGCATCTGGCACTGCAGGATTTGAGTCCCTGGCGGCGTAGTGTGTTACTGATGGTAGTGTTAGTTTCTTCACACCAAGCTGTTAACCTATTGTAGATTCAACCTATTGTCTTCCCAGCCTGAGGGAAGAGGTTGAGGTTGTGGACAGGTGGTTTTTATACTGATAAGTTCAAACAGGTGTCATAAATACAGGTAACAAGTGGAGGACAGAGGAGCCTCTTACAGAAGTTACACGTCTGTGCGAGCAAGAAATCTAGCTTTTTTTTGTAGGTTACCAAATACTTATTTTCAACCATAATTAGCAAATAAATTCTTTAAACATCAGACAATGTAATTTAAAAAAAAAAAAATCTCATTCTGTCTCTCATAGGTGAAGTGTACCTATGATGACAATTACAGGCCTCTTTAATCTTTTTAAGCAGGAGAACATGCACAATTGGTGGCTGACTAAATACTTTTTTGCCCCATTGTATAAAAACAATAGTACACTTAATGCCTTGGGAATATACATGTTTATTCATAGAAAGGTTTGTCTATAAATGAATGGAAAGAAGTCCTTTTTGTTGGCCTTATATATCTGTTTTAATATGGAATGCATTTGAGAGCAATTTCTTTCTAAATTACTTTGGGTCATTGTGGCGAAGGGGGCGTGGTTCTGGGAGGTCTGCAGCTGGAGAGAGAGCTTAGAGCGGAGCGGCAGGTAAGTAGGTCAAGCACAGATGACGAAAAACCTGTTTCTGATTGCAGTAATTGGCGCAGAGAGAGGGCATTTAGGCCGCGGCCGGGAGAGAGGCGAGAGAGAGAGTTGGACTGGGGCTTCGCATGCACAGCAGAGAAACTGAGAGACTGACACATAGAGTCTGATTGAGAAGGAGCGATCCATATCGTGGAGAAACTGAGAGACTGACACAGAGTGTCTGATTGAGAAGATCCATATCGTGGAGAGACTGAGTTATCACACACACACACGTGTGTTTGTTTTTGTTTTGAAAAGACTGAATAAAGAAAGCGAGTCCCAGTCAAAGCCGACCCCTGTCTTCTTCCTTCCTAACACAACAAACATTACTATACTGGTGTCGAAAACCCGGGAGGGAAGAATAGAGCCATGCAAACTCCACCGAAGACGGCACTTACAGAGATCGTCCAATCACTCGCAGGTCTTCACCAGGAACACCACCAGGACCAGCTGGCCGTAAGGGAGGAACAACAGAAAAGATTCGAAGCTCTCCTCACGGCCCAGCATGAAGACCGTGAGCTGTTCCGGAGCTGGATGGACCGGGAGATTCTGGCCGTTCCCCAGAGACAGACCATGGACTCGGCCACCCTAATGACTTTAGCCAAAATGGGTCCCGAGGATGACCCTGAGGCGTTCCTCAAGCTCTTTGAGCGGGCGGCTGGGTATCGGGAATGGCCTAAAGCGGACTGGCCAATGCGGCTACTGCCTCTACTGTGCGGAGAGGCACAAGTAGCCACCCACCAACTGCCAGTCCAGAATCTCCTGGTCTACGACGACCTGAAGCGCGCGATCCTCCAGAGGGTCGGCCGGACCCCGGAACAACACCGTCAATGGTTCCGGACGCTCACACTGGATGATTTCGGTCGATCCTTCGTCTTCGCGCACTTGGCTCCCCGGCCTGAGTCGGGCGGTGGGGGTATGTAGCGAAGGGGGCGTGGTTCTGGGAGGTCTGCAGCGGGAGAGAGAGCTCAGAGCGGAGCGGCAGGTAAAGTAGGTCAAGCACAGATGACGAACAGCTTTTTCTGATTGCAGTTATTGGGGAGGAGAGAGCGCATTTAGGCCGCGGCCGGGAGAGAGGCGAGAGAGAGGGTTGGACTGGGACTTTGCATGCACAGCAAAGAAACTGAGAGACTGACACAGAGAGTCTGATTGAGAAGGAGCAATCCATATCGTTGAGAAACTGAGAGACTGACACAGAGTGTCTGATTGAGAAGGAGCGATCCATATCGTGGAGAAACGGAGTTATCACACACACACACACACACACACACACACACACACACACACACACACACACACACACACACACACACACACACACACACACACACACACACACACACACACACACACACACACACACACACGTGTTTGTTTTTGTTTTGAAAAGACTGAATAAAGAAAGCGAGTCCCAGTCAAAGCCGACCCCTGTCTTCTTCCTTCCTAACACAACGAACATTACTACAGTCATAAAACCCTCTTATCTTGCTGGTCTGTCTTTGTTGCCATGGTAAACATAGGCCTGTTCTCTGTTGTTCACAGAGACCTTGGCACCTAGTTTTGTTTTTGGGGTGAGGGGTCTGTGAGATTATTCGTTAAATATAACAAATAATTGTGTGTCTTTGCTTAATGCTTTGAACAGCAGCTATGGACAAATGCAAATTATTTTCCTATTCTATTTTATCTCGGGACGCCCATCCCGAGGTAACTAGAGAGTCTGTCAGCTCCGTCTAGTAAGTCTGGACCCAGCCTCGTATGAAGACTTCAGATGACCATCACCTGTGAAGGGATGACTTCAAATCCTGCAAGGACTTTAGACGATGCAGCTCTGAATCAACATGCACCCTTTTCTATATACCCTAATCATTGTTAACACTGAGCCCATTGTTTGTGCCTTAAAGTATTACATTGATTAATAATACATGGTTAGCTAACTGTGTGCTTTTTACATGACATTTCTGAAATACATAACTCACAATCTCCTCTGACAAATCACTTTAAATTGCAATGAAGACACATGTATTTTCTGTGAAGCTGCTTAGAAATTATATGTATTGTGAAAAGTGCTATTCAAACTAATGTAAATTTAATTTAATTTAACTAAATTGAACCGTCTGTTCAGTCCAGCCGCTACACTTTAGGCTGGCCACACACTGAAATATTTTAAGACCAATTTTGGGAGTCTGGCTCAAGTGACAGAAAATCTGACGAGGTCTAGAGGGCTTTGGCTGGTGAGTATTACGAGTGATGCATCTCCAGCAGTTCTTGATATACTGTTCAACCTCAGCTCCCATCTTCGGCCAATAGAACTGTTTTCTGATAAGTTTGATGGTCTTGTCCATGCCCAAGTGACCAGACTCGTTGTGCAGAGATCTCAATACCATGGTGACATACTCTCTGGGCAGTACCAGCTGCTATACCTCAGAACCATTTTTCTCAACTTTTCTGTAGAGCAGATTGTTTTGAATGAACAGCTTGCTTGCTTTGTTCAACAGGTCAGAAGTTGGATTGTTGGGGCTGGTGAATGATGGACCACCACGAAGTGACTGTTTGACTGGAGCAATAGTAGAGTCAACATCTTGAGCGGTGGCCTGGGTAGGCGAAACACTCTGGTATACCATCAGGTGACCCTCCGAATGACTCAGCAATAGTTGTGGGCTCTCTTGGAGTTTCTTGGCACTTGATCTGCTTACACAGAGCTTGAACACTTTCAGTCGGTACACTCTGCCAGCCTTCCTCTGTGGTTGGAAGAGGGTTGCGTGACAGGGCATCAGCGTCGATGTTGCTGCTGCCAGGCCTGTACTGAAGTGTGAAATAGTATGTGGCAAGTGCTAAGAGCCAGCGGTGACCTGTCGCGTTGAGTTTGGCTGTCGTGAGAATATAAGTTAAGGGGTTGTTATCGGTTCTCACTGTAAACTGCGCTCCATACAAGTAATCGTGGAACTTGTCTACAACGGCCTACTTAAGTGCCAAAAACTTGAGCTGGTGTACTGGATAGTTCTTTTCAGAGGCACTTAGCTTGCGGCTCGCAACGGCAACATGTCTCAAGCTCTCGGGGTACTCTTGGTTGAGGACGGCGCCCAGCCCATGAAAACTGGCATCAATGTGAAGTATGTAAGGCTTGGTGGGGTCGGAGAATGCCAGCACAGGTGCGTTTGTGAGGCAGTGGATGATCTTTTGGAATGCTTCTGAACAAGACTGGTCCCACAGATCACCTAAAGGCTCATTGACTTTGTGGTAGGTCTTTTCTGATGAAGAGGTGGACTTTTGCTTCTTTTGGGTTGGAGGATACCCTTTGCACAGCTCTGTAAGTGGTCGGACAATGGAGTAGTTTTTTATAAACCTGCTGTAGTAGCCGCAGAACCCTAGGAATGACTGCAAAGAAGGAAGGTCAGTTGGCTGCTTCCACCGTGTCACTGCTTCCACTTTGTCCGGGTCTGTGGCGATACCATGCTCAGAGACAATGTGCCAGACATAGGTGACTTGTGAGCGACAGAACTGGCACTTGTCGACAACTTGAGTCCAGCTTCTTCCAGACGAGTGATGACTTTTAGGAGTCTTTGCTCATGCTCCCCCAGAGTCTTGCCGAAAACAATGAGGTCATCAAGATAGACGATGACTTCAAGCATGTGCATGTCGGCGACTGCCTTTTCCATTAGTCGTTGAAATGTCACAGGGGCCCCTGTGATCCCCTGCGGCATCTGCTCAAACTGAAAGAACCCCAGCGGACAGATGAAGGCGGTTTTCTTTTTGTCCTCCTCAGCCATTGGGATTTGGTAGTAGCCACTGTGCAGATACAACAATGAAAACCACTTACTGCCAGACAAGCAATCGAGAGCGTCATCAATCCGTGGTACAGTGTACTGATCTGGTATAGTTCTACGGTTCAGGGTGCGGTAGTCGATGCACATACGAAGTTGACCATTCTTTTTACGTGCAAGGACAATCGGTGATGCATATGGACTTCTTGATTCCTTTATGATCCCAGCCGCCAACAAAACTTGCAGGTGATGCCGAAGATCATCCAAATCTGCAGGGGCAATACGTTGAGATCTCTCTCTCTCGAGATCAAACCCTTCGACTTTAGGGTTTGGTGCATCCGTCACAATGTCAGCGACGTGAAGGTGAGCTATCACGGTGCCCATCAGAATGGCAGTTTGCTTCAGAGACTCATTACGCAGGAGAACCAGGAAGATGTTTGGATCTAACATCTTAGAGAACAACACAGTTGGCTGGAACATTACACTTGGAGGAAGAGAAGGTGAGTGGGCTTGTTCACTGATGAGTATGCTGTCTCCAATGTCTTGTTTTTGTTTAACTTTGCAGATAGCAATGTATTCAGTGCCAGGTGGGATGCTAAGAGGACCAGGCCCAGACCACTTAACTTCAGCCACAGTTAGGTCCTTGTTGTCTTTTGTGGTCATCACCGCAGGAACGGGTACGTAGTTAGTCTCTTGAACATGGACTTTGACTGAGTTGACATTCTCTGTGTCTTCTTTCTTTGTTCTGGACTTGAAAGGTTGAACCCCCCTAATCTTTGTGCCGATCAGGACAGGTATAGTCTCGGAGCAACGTGGATCAGGGCACACCAGGGCCAGGACAGGAACAGACTTGATTTTGTAGGACCCTTTTGGCAGCTCCAACTCAACTTGGATGTAACCTTTGTATGGATAACTACTCTCTGACTCACTTAGGCCCCAAATGGCTAGACCAGTTACAGAGTTTAACTGAATGTGTGACAGAAGTTTGGCATTCCAGCTGTCGAAGATGATTGTAACTTGAGAGCCAATGTCCATCAGCGAGGTGCAGGGGTTGCATTGATCCTAACTTGAGCAGTGGAGGGCGGTCCAACAAGTCCCTTTGCCATTTACCAAGCTTCTCTTGACACTTGCATTTGTGGTCTTGGTTCTTTTTTCGTTATCAGATTTCTGGGTCTGCTTGGATTTCTTTTGAGCTTGCAGCAGTTTCTGTATGACTTTGGGATAGTTCTCGGGAGATGCACACCTGTTTGCAAAATGCCTGTCTTCACCGCACCGATAGCAGAAAAAAATAGCTTGGGTCTCTGGTTGCAGAAGGTCTTTGCTGCCAAGGTCTTGACTGGGCCTCTTTTGCGTGGGACTCAGTAGCAGGACTGTACTTGGACTTGACGGACATGACAGAGACTTGCTTTCTTTAAAGTTTGAACATTTTTGTCTTCAGAGTTCTCTGCCGCCGGAGTGACTGAAAGAAGAGTGCTCCTTGAAGGGTGACTTGACATGGTGGCGGGAGCAGAGAGTTCACTTACTTGTGCTCTGAGATGGTGTATTTCGGCTTTCAAGTCTTTTAATTCTGTTTCAGAGGTCACAGTAGCACTTTTGGCGTAGATGCCTTTGGGTGGATAGAGTCTGCGACGTGAAGCTTCATGCTCCTCCAGGCATATCTCATTTAGCAGCTCGAGAAAAGTGAGAGGACTGTCTCTGCGGTCTCTTAATCCAAGCTTTAGTATCATAATGTCAGATCTGATGGCCCCTTTAATAAGTTGGTCAAGACGTGCTTTGTCCGCCACTGATGACGGGAGTCCACCCTTTTGGACTACTTTATTCAGGACTCTCTCAAGGCATCTCAGGAACTCAGCGAGGTTTCTCGTTAGGGTGTTAACACAACATTCGGAAGGCAAAGTAAAGTTCTTCACCGCTTTTTGGATTGCCAAAGGTGGTCTCGAGAATGTCAATGTAGTCCATAGCGGTTGCAGATGGGTTGTTGAAACGGACAGCTTGAAGGATCTCGAGGTCAGGACCCTTTACACAATTTTTCATTATTCTCATTTTCTTTTCTCTTTCAGGGCGATCATATTCTTCAATCATAAGTCTGGCTTGTTCAACCCAGTTGTCCAACTGTTCTTCTCCCAGGGGTTTGGGAATGACCCCTGAGAAGGTACGCAGTCTTCTGTAAAGGCTGTTGTCACCGTGTGTGGGCTTGCTTGTCAGTTGCAGGATATCACCAACTGCTCGAATAATAGATTCAGGACTAGATGCTTGCTGTGGGGAAGGAAAACTGGAATCTGGTAGCGGCACATTTTGACCATCATCGGCTGCCTGAGCTTGGGATTCTTCCTCCTGCTCAGGTCCAAAGATTCTCCATGGCATAGCAGACCCCTCAGGAACAACATCAAGAGGAATGGTATCCGCCTTCACATTCTCCCTGCACTCAGTTAAACTCATAACACAGTTAAACTTTGAGAATGTGGGTCATACATTCTTCCTCTTACTCTGACTCTCCCAAGTACTTTGACAGTCTGCAGCGTTTCTTCAATGAAACCCACCTCAGTTTCAGGAGGTACATCTTTAATCAGCAAGGCTTTAACCAGGTCTATGCCTTCTCCTACACACCAGTTCGTCATCTGAGCCATCCCCATGGGTTGTGCACTTACAGTTATCACTTGTCAGGGCTATATTTGGCAGATTTTAGTTGTATTTTAACACAGATAAACCTTAAATGGTGTTTACTTGGCTTAGAATGCTTAGTGGAACTCTACTTTTGCAGTTTTCAAGTTTTTTCAATAGGTACTCTTTAATATGTTTTTACATGTAGATTCACAGCTAGCCAGCTTTTAAATCTAAACTACTTTTAAAACAAACTATTTAAATCTCTGGGTCAAAACTAAAGTTAAACCTGATTTAAAACTACTTTTTAATTTTTTTATACTAAATTAATCCCAGCGGTGCCTCCATCTTATTTATGTAGCACCCGTACAACCACTCTGTGAATTACTTACAAGAATGGGGGGTGCTTGGGTTCGGTGTAATTCAGGTGGATACCACAAAGGTGCACCTAATAAGTTTCTAATGTGTTGTAAAACCTTTTTACACAAAACTATTTCAAAATAAATGAGACCCAGAGATGTTTTTTGTTTAGCAAAAACAATAGGATAATGCCCTTGTTTAACTGAATAAAATAATTTAGCAAAATAAAATATAAAAGCTTCCCCTAACTCACAATATTAGCAAATGTACAAAAATAAATAACCAAAATATCTCCCAAACACTTAAATACTAGCCCCATTATGTCTAGCTTGAAACCCTAATAGTTTAACTCACACTAGTGTCCTGTAACGAGTCTTGTGGTCTTGGTTGCGATGCGATGGTGGGCCCACTCATCTGTTGTCAACTGTTGGGTCTTGCAAAACATTGAGTGCGCTGAATGGACTCTTGCAAAGCATTTAGAGTGTGGAAAACTTGGGTCCGGATGCTCAGGTGCGGTGCGATGAACTGACATGCTCCGCCCAGCGTACGCCCACTGTGCCTATGTTCGCTCGGCTACCTCCGATCACGGCTTCCGCTCCGATCTCTCCCGCTCCGTCAGGCGGATCTCCGACCTCAGTTTTCACTCAATCTCTTGCTCACCCGCATCACGAGTCCGCGGTCCTCTTCTCTGAGCCTCCCGCACAGTTTCCGCAACTTTACTGGGTCTTTACAACGTCTTTTCGTTTCCCGCAAACGTGCCAGTGTCCCGTGCTCTCAACGTGTTCAGCATGAGGAAAAAACACCCCCTTTGAACTTCCTCACACATGCCTCGTCTCGCGTGTATTCACATTTTTACGTGCCTGCAGCCAAACACTATCAACTATACAGCATGAATACCCAAATGACCAATAAAAACCAGTGACACTAAAACAGTAAGAATAAAGTAATAAGGTATAAAGCTTAAAGGGGGGGTGAAATGCTGTTTCATGCATACTGAGCTTTTTACACCTTTAAAGACTTGGATTCCCATCCTAAACATAGACAAAGTTTCAAAAACTAATGTTGGACGTTTGATGGAGTATTTCTGTGTTAAAAATACTCCTTCCGGTTTCTCACAAGTTTCGGCGAGTTTTTTTCGAGTATGGGTCTACTTGACGTTAAATAGAGCGGAAGGTCCTTGTATGGGCCGTATGGGCTCTTCTCCCGGTAGGGTGCGCGCGCGCGTGACTAGAGGGAGAGAGAGGAAATGCACGCTGTAAACAGTCTCTCAGGTGCAGATCCAGTCGTCCGTGAACACTTATGACGCGCCGCGCTCCACTTTATTCCTATGGGTGACGTCGAGCGACTTCAACGCTTCACAGCATTCCGGGAAGGCAGCGCTGCATTTGAACCGATTTGAACGCAGAAATGACGGGAAGCTTCAAGGCATCGCTTCAGTCGCGTCGCAAAGTGGATTTCCACGGTCACTGCTGTCACAGGACTTCACCAAATCATACCAAAGAAGTGTGTTTTTGACAGAGCGGTCCTGCTTTGGAAGATGCCGGTGAGTAAATCAACTTCAAATGTCTCTGCTATTGGCTACCGTCGCATGAGTAAACATCAGTAAACGATATGATCGCGTGCTTCCTCATTCAAATGCGCTAACAGTTACTCCATTGTTGTGCTGTATAACGTTACACTATTCTGACTCTGACGTGCAAAACCGTTTTGCTTGCTACCTCTAAGGTCTAGTCACATACAATAGTCCATAAACCGAATCATGTCCTCATAAACTGCACACAAAGGCCCCTAAATACAGTACATACCACAGAGACGGACATCCTGATGTTGCCGTTTCTCCTGTTCAATTTATTTCAGCCTCAGATTTGATTGTGGATCATTATCTGTATTAGCTGAGATAGATGGGTTTCTCCACGCTTGAGGACGTCACCGCTTTGCGCGCTTGTCATTCTTTAGCTCCGCCCACACGATACGCCTCAAGGCGCTCGGTTTTTTCCGGAAAGACTCAGTACAGCCCATATTTCTTTTATAAATATGATAAAACTAAAGACTTTTCGGAGATATGAAGGATGCAATACAACTCTATAGGTACTCAAGATTGACATGAGATTGACTGAAACTGAGTGTTTCACCCCCCCTTTAACATCTTTGGTAATATTATTTAACTAAATAATATATACTTTAAACTTTAGTTTTAATCACTATCATGAAATAAAGTTACCAAATATTGATCTCCTTTTTAATTATGTAAAATGAATAGATACTTATTCAAAAATCAGGTGTCCACTATTATTTATGTAAAGTAAAAAAAAAAAAACGTCTACTTTTTAATAGTCATGTGATTTGTTTTTGAGAGTAAGAGGGATTAATCATAACCCACCTAGTTTCCATTACACTATAATGCCCAAGTTTACCACTGGGCTAGAGTTATTTTTTCCCTATTATTATTATTATTTATTATTTGCCTGTGGTTTTAAGAAAACAAGACAAAAATTAATAAAAATGGCCTGTGTTGACTTACATATTTGAATTGTAATATTATTAGCCAACATTATTTCATTCTCTTCCAATTTCCAACTACAGAGCTTCTAATGACACACATGGGCAAGCATGCACACAAACTTACCTTAGCATCCTTTTTGCCTTATAGCACTGCAAATCATATGAAACAGAGTACATTCCATACAAGGTTGCCTGTACATTTAAACAGCCAATAAAATCCTTTGGGTGGTTTTTGTAAAGATCAAGGGTCAGCTTGGCTACATCTTTCCTAGTCTGTTTCCAGCTGAATCCAGGATCACTCTTGGTTGTATTTCTCTGTGAGTGATGATGAGACGAAACAAGATTTCACTTAAATGTGGTATTAGGCATTTCAGTGAAAAACTTGATGTTGGAAAAGGATAGATAGGGAAAAGGGGCATGTATGTACATGAAGTAATGAAGAAAACAATAAAAATTGTAATTTCCTGTCATATGCTCCTAAACTAGATTTCTTTTAACAACAACAATTTATATAGAACCTTTCCAGAGTTTAAAGTCAATGAGCAGTCATGGGCAGGCACAAAATATAACATTCAATAGTACAACTGGCAGCCCAAAAGTAGCCTAATGGTAGTGTAATCTATTAACTACACACATCATAAACCCATGTTTTAGGCAAGTACCGGATATGGGTGTCATAAAATATTTTTAGAGGTAGTAATTAACCTCAGGCCTCAACTCGGTATTGCTACTCTTTGATCTTAATTTTGAATCTGGTGTAAAATCACAAAGATAATTCCCAAAATACAATAAATGGTTTCATCCATATATTCTCTGAAATTCAACATGAAAGCAGAGTTTCTTAATCTGATCATGAAGAGCATGCGCTGGTTGCTTAGAAACGTAGAAAAATCCCATGACTGAGGTGCTGCCTAAGTAGAGCATTTCATATTGATCACTTGTGAGGTACTAACATACCGTGACCTTTAAAGAGGTTTCTTAGAAGGCAGGGACAAGCTAAATAAGGCATTAGTTTGGACCAGAGCCTATATGTTAAATGTTTCTTCACTTTACTTCCGGAGACTGTGTTTTTATTTTATTTTATTTTTTATCTTTCTCGCAATGCAGCAAAGAAATGATGATAAAAACTGCTTGACAAGAAAAAAGGCTTTGAGTAGGTGTCCATTCCACTCCAGTCTTCAGACTTACCCTTTCTACATTCTTCTGACCTGGAAGTTGTCTCTATAAAAAGAAAACAAGAATGTGTCCTTTATCTGTGTTGACATATGGTCACTACTCCCACATGTACATTTTGATTGATTGATGTACATAGGTTCACACTTAAGACAATCAATCAAAAATTGTTGTCTGTGTCTGCAAACTCACTTAAAAGTATTACTTTGGAGCTTCAGTATAATTGACTATAAGCTTTATTCAGAACAAGAAAACTAAATATATAAGATTACATATAGAGAACTATATTTTGAGAGCAGTATTTTTGTGAATTGTTTTAAAAAATGTAATGAATGTGAGGTCATTGCAATTGAAGATTTTGAATTTGTAAGCCAAAAACCTGTAAGCAAAACTGGTTTGGGTAGTGTACATGTTATGTAAATGTTAAATGGTGACTTGGTAGGCACAGTGGTATCCATGTTCAAACCAGTGACCTGGCATGCATCCTAGACCACAGAGCAGATCTAAATACTGTTTCAGAATGATCATTCATGAACACTTTTTATAATGCATAATGCATAATGCTTGACATGTAGATCTTCCTAGTTTTTAGGAGCTTCTCTTTTAATGCTCTGGAACTACAGCTTGTGTGTTTGACCTTTGTACTCACAGGTTAGCGGTTTCTGTCCCAATGGCGACATCTGGTGTCCAGAGTAATAAGCTTGCAGATAGATTTACTCAGCTTCTCCGGTTGACAGCTTGAATACTTTTCACTTTGCTTCTACTGGATTTACACTTGGCTTCTGTCTGATCAAGCATGTGCAAATTTCTTGGCTGTTTACGCTCATTTTGACAAATGTTTGCAAAGTGGTACTTTTTACTGCATAATCTGCATATTTGACCATAGGCAGGACATTTTCTCTGCTCTTTCTCTTTGTTACCTTATCTGCTACATTTTGCATCATCACCTGTATCACGATGCACTTCTCTTGGTGTCTTGTTCTTATGTTTGTCAGTCCTCAGTCAATCATAAGCTGAACTTTTCACTCCTATTGCTTTTTTTTGGAATTGCGCTCTCACGCTAATATGCCGTGTTTAGTAAATCTAAAATCTCTGTCTCTAATTAATGAACCAGCCTATTCAAAAATTCAGTTCCAAACTCACAGTCTTTGGCTTTGTTCTTTAGTTCTGTGACAAAGGGATCAGCAGACGGTCCTTGAGCCCCCCCATGAAGAACATGTGACGGTTCAAAGTTAGGTTTGTCTTGGTACACATCAGTCTTTGAACTGTTGTCTGAGAACATTGATTTAGTCTCTAAAAGTATTGAAAACTTGAAATGCCTCCTTACTAAACGTTTAGAAATGTGGCACTTTTTCGCAATGCTTGTAGCCATCAGAAACAAATACAATTTTTGTGTGCAAAAATCTATTCACACGTGTATATGGTAAATGGACTGCAGTTATATAGCACTTTTAACAGACCCATGGCCATCCAAAGTGGTTTAAATGTTGCCTCACATTCACTAATTCACTCTCTCATTCATACACCAATAGTGTCAGGAGCAGCTGGGGTTAGGTGTCTTGCTCAAGGTTAGGGACAACTTGAGGGTGGGTTAAATGATTACAGAATTCACATTTTGGGTGACACCTTCAAGGCAAAAGAGCTACTATCTTATATTCATAATAAAAAAAAAATCAGTTTGAATGTCTGCTAAGGGAAGCAATATCTTTTTGTCTTAGAATCTTTTTAAAGCCAGGGTGGGAGATTTGTTGCAGAAAATGTTTTTGGGTAACACTTTACAATAAGGTTAATTAGTTAAAGGAAAATGAAATTAAGATGTTTATCTGCTTACCCCCAGTGCATCCAACATGTAGATGTGTTTGTTTCTTCAGTAGAACACAAATGAAGATTTTTAACTCCAACCGTAGCTGTGTGCCAGTCATATAATCATGTGAATGGGTAACAATTCTATGAGAGGAAAACATACAAAAAAATAAAATAAACATACTTAGGCATTGTGGATAAAAACCCTGCTGCTCCTGATGACACATTGATTGATTAAAAATCAACCACGAACCGATTGGTTTCTGGGAGAAACTCAACAGTATTTATGTTATTTTTTTACCTTATATCCGGACGAATCTCATCAAATTTTCCCATCGTCTATTACTTCCTTCTGATGAGGTCAAACAGAAGCGATCATTGATATATACCATGTACATGCCTCATTCGACCGATTTCCGCAGGATTCTATATATATATATATATATATATATATATATATATATATATATATATATATATATATATATATATACATATATGATTGCGTTCATTTGACCTCATCAGGCGGAAGTTACAGCCGATGGGAAAACTTGATGAGACTTGTTGGGATATGAGGTAAAAAATAACATATATACTGTTCGGTTTCTCACAGAAACCGGTCGGTTCGTGTCTTAATAAATCAATGTGTCGTGAGGAGCAGCAAGGTTTTTGTGCATGTTGCCTAAGCATGTTTTTTTGTTTGTATGTTTTGCTCTCATATAACCTTACCAAATCACATGATTATTTGACTGGCACACAGCAACGATTGGAGTTAAAAGTCTTCATTTGTGTTCTACTGAAAAAACAAACACATCTACATGTTGGATGCACTGGGGGTTAGCTGATAAATATCTAATTTTCATTTCTGGGTGAAATAACCCTTTAACATTAGTTAACTACATTAGTTAACATGAATTAATAATGAACTGTGCTTATAAAGCATTTATTTATCTTTGTTATTGTTAATCTAAACATTTACATTATTAAAATCTTGTTAACATTAGTTAATGCACTGTGAACTGACATGAAAAACCCATGAACATCTGGATTTTTATAAACTAACGTTAATCAAGATAAACAAATACAGTAACAAATGTATTGCTCATGGTTAGTTCATGTTAGTTAATACATTAACTAATGTTAACTAATAAAACCTTATTTTAAAGTGTTACCTGTTTTTGTTATCCTGGTTGAAAGTCTCTTCCTAATAGCAATCACTACGTTAAGTAGTCTAAAAATATATATATATATATATATATATATATATATATATATATATATATATATATATATATATATATATATATATATATATATGGCAACACTATCATTTTAATCCCACCAGCTTTTGTGATAATGTTTCAGTGAAAAACTAAACTTTCGAAAAGTATTCTAATATTCACAGCTTGGTAAAGCCCATTGAGTCAATTTTTGCAAAGACATAAGTGTTGTCGCCTTGTCATATGAGCTTCACCTTTGACTAATAATGGATCACTTAGGTCTCAAGTGTGTATAAAAAGAACCCCAGTACGCTAGACCTTCACATCAACTGCAACTAGACCTCTGCAAACATGCCTAAGATTCACCCAAAGACTAAAGTTTTGATTATCAAGAGGCTGAAGACCAGATCCACTGCTGATGTGGCAGACACCTTCAATGTGTCTCAGCGTCAAGTACAGAGGATAAAAAAAAGATTTGAAGAGACTGGAGACGTTTTTGACAAGCCCAGGTCAGGCAGACCCCGCAAGACAACTGCTCAAGAGGACCGTTTGTTGGCTCGAAAATCCAAGGCCTGCAGCAGAGCTCCACGAGACCTGGTCATCTGAAGTCCCTCTGTCAACCAGAACAGTTTGTCGGATTCTGTCTCGAAATGGCCTCCATGGTCGAATCAGTGCCCAGAAGCCAGCACTAAACAAAAGACAATTGAAAAACCGTGTGGCATTTGCCAAGGCCCACAGCCTGCTAAAAGGATGGACGCAGGAAAAGTGGCAGAAGGTGGACTTTTCAGATGAATCTTCTGTTGAATTACACCACAGTTGCCGCAAATATTGCAGGAGACCTACTGGAGCCAGAATGGATCCGAGATTCACCCAGAAAACAGTGAAGTTTGGTGGCGGAAAATTCATGGTCTGGGGTTACATCCAGTATGGGGGTGTGCGAGAGATCTGCAGGGTGGAAGGCGACATCAATAGTCTAAAATACCAAGAAATCTTAGCTACCTCTTATATTCCCAAGCATAAAAGAGGCCCAATTAAGCAGCAGGACGGTGCTCCATCGCATACTTCCATCTCCACATCAAAGTTCCTCAAGGCGAAGAAGATCAAGATGCTCCAGGATTGGCCAGCCCAGTCACCAGACATGAACATCATTGAGCATATGTGGGGTAGGATGAAAGAGGACGCATGGAAGACGAAACCAAAGAATATTGATGAACTCTGGGAGGCATGCATGACTGCTTTCTTAGCTATTCCTGATGACTTCATCAATAAATTGTATGAATCCTTGCCAAACCGCATGGATGCAGTCCTTCAAATTCATACAAGATATTACATTTGGATCTCACAGCACCACAACTTAATTTGCTGACATATTTTTGTATTTGCTGTAAATTTGTTCAATTTCTGTATAGGCGACAAAACTTTTGTCTTGCCAAAATTTGACCTTTCCGTCTTGATTAAATGATAAATATTTTTTTATGTGAACATTATTTATTTCAGTGCATTAAACATCATTTGGGAGGGTTTTAGCTTTTCATATGAGCTATTTCTAACGCCAATTAATTAATTAAAAGTCAGAATTAATATCAGGTATTTCTAGAAAACAGACAAGCGACAAGACTTTTGTCAGGGACTGTATTGGATCCAACAGGAATGGCGCAACACACTTATGTGAGTAAAAAAGTTTTTACTTCCACTATTGTTTTGTTACAGACTATATTATATGTACTGATTATGTGTATGCTTACATGTGCAACCAGAATCACCAGTGAGCAGTGATTTCTGTTATGTAATGATTCATTTATAGTTAGATGTTCTTTGTCTCAAAAATAGTTTATTGCTGTTTATTTGTCAGTTAAAGGGATAGTTCACCCCAAAATGAAAATTCTGTCATCATTTACTCCCTCAAGTTGTTCCAAATCTGTATGAGTTTCTTAGTTCTGCTCAACACAAAATAAAATATTTTGAAGAATGTTTGTAACCAAGCAGATAGAGCAACCATTGACTACCATAGTGTTTCCCCCCTACTATGGTAGTCAATAGTTGCTATATCTGCTTGGTTACAAACATTCTTCAAAAAAAAATGATTTTGTGTTCAGCAGAACTAAGAAACGCTCATAGGTTTGAAACAACTTGAGGCTGACTAAATGATGACAGAATTTTAATTTTAACTATCCCAATCAAACCAGTGAAAATAATTATATATAGAACACTGCATTCATGCTTTCAACATGTAATACTATAGATCTAAATATAATGCCTAGTGTTGCCAGATTGGGTCGAAGATTTCCAACCCAAAAGCTCAACAAAACCTGCCCACTCCAAGAAAAAACCTGCCCAAAACTAAACTGAATGTGGTAACTAACAGCAAGCCAATGTAGTTGTTGTACGACAGGAGTGATGTGATGTGAGTTGCAATAACCGAGATGGGAAATTATAAAATCATAAACAACAGTTTCATCCTCTTTGCACTTTAGTGAGGTTCTCAACCGGACAATATTGTGAAGAGGAAACAAGACTTTTTAAAAAATAGACTCAAAACATAGCCTAGAATCAAACAATACACCAAGGTTGCATATAGTGGAAGAGGGATGAACCAGAACACCATCAATGTTAATGGAGAAATCAGGTTGGGAGGAATCAAGAGATTTACGGCCTACTAACAGAATTTCATTTTTTTCCATTTTTTTTTTTTTTTTTTTAAGTAATTTTGAGCATCCAAATTTTGAGATTGTGTAAGCAAGATGTTAAAGAGGAGGGAGGAAAAATTGAATTAGGCTGAACAATAAAATAGATTTGTGTATCGTCAGCGTAACTGTGGAAATTAAAACAATGGTGCCGGATGATCTGACCCAAAGGAAGTGTGCAGATTAAAAATAAAAGTGGACCAAGAAAAGATCCTTGAGGCACTCTATGTGAAAAGGTGACAGAATGAGATCTGAATTTGTCAATACTAATGAATTGTTGACTATCTAAAAGATATGAACTTTGCCTTTATAAAAAGCTTCCTGAAATAATGATCGCAGATAAACAGGTTAGGAGTATAGAATGGCAAAGGTTATCAAAAGCTCCAGTCATATCTAAGAGGGCCAGAAGGCTAAGGGCACCAGAATCAGAGGCGAGGAGGAGGTTGTTCACTACTCTTAGAAGAGTCTCTGTACTGTGGAGAGGATGAGATTCAGACTGAAATGGTTCCGGCAGATTATTTTTGTCCAGGTGAGACTGCAGTTGTGTGGTGACCACCTTTTCTAGGACTTTAGACAAAAAAAGGAAGGTTGGAAATTGGTCTAAACTTACTCAGGGCTGTGTCATCAAGGCCAGGTTGTTTTAAGTATGGGGTGATCATGGCTCATTTCAGTCCAGGCGGTACATAACCAGTCATAATTGAATTATTTATCATGTGAGTGATAGGTATAATGAGAGAAGGGAGAGAGTTTTTTCAGTAGGTTTTTTGGTAGAAGATCTAGCTGACATGGTAGAGGAGTTAGAGTTAATATAAAATAAAATATTATAACAAAAATATTATAACAAAAATATTTCAATAAACAACCATAGCCATTATAAAACTATAAGAAGGCTGGAAAAGGCTATCAGCTAATCAGATTTGAGAACCAGAAAAAACTGAACAAACACTGACCTGCTGTGGGACCCACTTCTGTCCTTTCCCTAAGACCATGAGGACAGTGTTGTCCTTTAAGGTCTGAAAAAAGTCCTCTGTATCTACTCCAGTTCCATCCTCATCCAAAACTAAAGCACTGACACAATGCATGTGAAATACATCCATCACCTAGAAGGGATAAATCATGCCTTCCTTGAGCTTTGGAGAGAAACTGTGATGGAATTTCGTGCAGCGCTTCTGTTCTAGGGATGGTTCTACATGGCCTAACCATGTATACAACATTTGAATAACCACAGATATTAATTAATTTTGACCACAATAAGAGCCAAAGTAAATAATGGAAACTTTATATGATCTAATGTAGTTTAATTTACATACTTAGACATTTGACTTCACTGTTATCATGTGAATTACAAATGTTTCTTCATGTTTCACTTTCATATTTCAATCTCCTCGTTCTTTCTTCCTCGATTGCTGTGGTTGTCAAAGAATGTGGCAGCTAACAATACTGTAAAATGATCAAGGGTAGTGCAAAAAAAGTCTTCAAAAAAGAGTATCACATGTATCTAACAAAATATCCTTTTACTGAGAAATTAGTCAACTCCTAGTTTACGACGTTAACGTGTCAGACATGAATAATATGAAAAAAATAATAATAACTGTTTTATAATTTGAAATATTGTATACTGATTGTATGTGTTATTTGAAATAAATATAAGACTATATAGTATCTTGTATGTATCAATGAACAATTTTGCACTTGAGGAGTAGCAAATATGTAGAGGTCTCAGAATTAAGACATACAGCAAATCTGATTTAATCAATATTAATATGAATAAATTAAATAAGACTCATTATCCTGACATACTGTAAATGTTTTCTCCTCATGCTGAAAACCAGGGGCCATATTCACGAAACATTTTCTTACCACTAGGAGTTCCCTTTCAGTTGGTCACGTTCGACGTACGTTGGACTTAGACCGACAAATGGGGATCACTTCTGGGAGCCCCTATCAGCTTCGAGATATAGAAAACGGGCCAATGAACATTGGCGTGCGTGCTTTGCATATCTCACCCCGCCCCGCTGCGTGGATATAAAGCAGAAGCGATCACCACGCACCATTGTCATTCACTTCGGAGCCGAACGGCGTTGGTGAAGCATCTGACTGCCTGCCATCTAGCAAGAGAGAGAGAGAAAGTGTGTGCCGGGGGAAATCGCTCTTGTGTTGGCCAGATGGCACAAGACAGTGCGACCTCGATCTCACTGCTGCTGAGAGAAGTGCTGTTTTCACAGCAAACTGAGCAAGTTGCACTTACACACACACACACCACACACAATTGGTTCGGTGGGCGTGTTCCTTTTTCTGGTGAGAGCAGAAAACAGGCTGCACACAAACCCTGTCATTTCTGCCGCGGTCGATCCCTGGGTGATTCAACACCTAAAAGAACAGATTTTCCTCACAAAAAGAGCTACACAGGTGGCGTGCTATCCTTTTCAGGATGTCTTTCCACCCGTGCGTTTCTGGATGCGGTCGTTCCCTGTCGCCCGCTGACGGTCACAAGCGCTGTATCACGTTTCTGGGCTTACAGCACGCTGAGGCAGCATTTGTGGATAGTTTGTGTTCTCACTGCAGGAACATGACTATCGCCGCGCTGAGGTCGAGACTCGCCTTCCTCCAGGAAGGTGGAGTCCCCCTACCCATAGCTCAATCTAGGTCTATTCCTGCCCAGCAGAATAGACCTTCTTTGATGAATGGCCGGGGTGACCTGAGGATTACGGTTAGGACAAACCCGTCGAGTGAGCCTCCGCGGGACCCTAATCCCTCACGAGCGCCGCAACTGGTGGTGCTTCCGGGAGAACCGGTGTCTTTTGGGGCACCCGTGGACGAACAGATGTTGATTGGAGAGTATCTGAGAGTGGCAATGGTCGAGTCGGACCCGGAGTTGATGGCTATGCTTTCACCGAAAAGGTCGGGTTTGAGTGGAACCCTTCACCACGTCCCGAACCTTCTAGGTTGGACGATTGGTCTCTCAGGGCAGGCCGTGCTGGTTCTCAGCGTCCCGCCCCGGTGCCTTTCTTCCCGGAGGTGCATTAGGAGCTGACTAGGTCAAGAAAAGCGGCAGGTTACGGCCGATATTGGATCTGCGGTTCTTGAACCGGTCCTCAGGCTACCGGTAATAATGTTAACGCAGGAACGCGTCCTCTGACGCATCCGTTCCCGAGATTGGCCTGCAGCAATCAACCTGAAGGACTCGTACTTTCATGTCTCGGTTCTTCTGCAACACAGACTGTTTCCACACTCTGTGTTCGGTGAACGAGCATATTAGTATGAGGTCCCACCCTTCGGGCTTTTGGTGCTCGAGCACCTCAGCCAGTGGGGGCTTCAGGTCAACTGGGAGAAGAGCAATCCCTGCCCGACGCAGAGGTTTCGTTTTCCCGGTATGGAGCTGGATTCGGTCGCCCTGACAGCGCACCTCACCGAGGAGCGCGTCCAGTCGGTGTTGAACTGCTTGAATTCATTCAAATGCAGGATGGCCGTCCCACTGAAACAATTTCAGAGGCTCCTAGGGCATATGGCAGGCACGCCACTCAGGGTGCTTCATATGAGACCGCTTCAACGCTGGCTACACGGCCGAGTCCCGAGGTGGGCGTGGCACAGCGGATCCCTCCGTGTCTTAGTTACACCGAGATGCCGCTAAACCTTCAGCCCATGGTCGGACCCTGTGTTTCTACGGGCGGGGGTGCCCCTAGAACAGGTATCCAGGCATCCGATTGTCTCCACAGATGCCTCATCCATCGACTGGGGTGCCACGTACAATGGGCTTGCGGATGCAGGTGTGCGGATGGGGCCTCAACTGCAATGGCACATCAACTGCCTAGTTGTCAGCAGTCAGGACGCCGCTCCAGGGCAAGCACGTTCTGGTCCGTATGGACAGCACAGCGGTTGTAGCGTACATCAACAGACAGGGTGGTCTATGCTCCTGTCGCATGTCACAACTCGCCCGCCACCTCCTGTTATGGAGTCTGAAGTATCTGAGGTCACTTTGTGCCACTCACATTCCGGGCCGGCTCAAGCGTGCGGCCGACGAGCCCTCACGGCAGCCAGTGCTTCCGGGAGAGTGGAGACTCCATCCCCAGGTGGTCTAGCTGATTTGGGATCGCTTCGGGACCGCACAGGTAGACCTGTTTGCCGCCCCGGACACGGCCCATTGCCAGTGGTTTTATTCCCTGACCGAGGGGACCCTCGGCACGGAGGAGCTGGCACACAGCTGGCCCCGGGGCCTACACTAAAATGCATTTTCCCCAGTGAGCCTTCTTGCACAGAAACTGTGGATGGTCAGGGAGGACGAGGCGCAGGTCCTGTTGACATGGTTCCGGGAACTAGTGCTCCTTGCGACAGCACCTCCTTGGCCCATTCCTCTGAGGAAGGACACCCTTTCTCAGAGACGGAAACCCTCTGGCACCCATGGTCCCGGGACAGGACGCAGAGATTCTAGGTGGCCTGCCACAGGCTGTGGCAGACACCATCGCTTCCGCTAGAGCTCCCTCTACGAGGCACCTCCATGCGTTTAAGTGGAACCTGTCCATCGACTGGTGCTCTTCTCATCGAGAAGACCCCCGAAGATGTTCGGTCAGGGCCGTGCTTTCCTTCCTACAGGATGGGTTGGAGAGAAGGCTGTCTCCCTCCACCCTCAAGGTGTATGTGGCCGCTATCACTGCCCATCACGCACTAGTAGAAGGTAAGTCTTTAGGGAAGCACAACCTGATCGTCAGGTTCCTGAGGGGTGCGAGGAGATTAAATCTGCATCCTGCAATCTACATGTAGAACCAGTATCTTCCCGTGTACTCACTCATCAGAGTCGGTAGCACCGAAGTGCCCATTCTAGTGTCTGCTTGCTGAGCCGCTCCCTTCCTCATGGAACGGACATGTGCGCTTATATGCTCCAGTCGAGTTTCCCAGCATGGCGAACCCTGTCGAGTCCTCCGCAACCCGCGGCAGTCTGACCGCTCTGCCGTCTCAATGCGGTGACTGTCCCCCTCCCATCAGGGCCAGGGGCCACCCCTGGGACTCCCGTATGTAGCACTGCCCACGGCCAGTCCATACATGTAATTTCCACACGTTCGGGGGAGTGTGGCTTCCACAGCGGCCTCCAGGGGCACGCTTTCCCAGCGTTATCCAGTAGTACACTGTTGAGTCTTGTGGGATAGGAGTAGGGCTCTCCCTAGAGGAAATTTCCCGCCCGCTGAGACGGGGTCCGAGGGACTCCGGCAGGGCGCTGGAAGTGGTAGTAACTGTGGCGTTTTCCATAGGGATTCCCATTTGTCGGTCTAAGTCCGACGTACATCGAACGTGACCGACTGAAAGGGAACGTCTCGGTTACGTATGTAACCCTCATTCCCTGAAGGAGGGAACGGAGACGTACGTCCCGTTGCCACGGTTGCTGTACCATCACTGCAGTTCGAGCCTCTGTTCGGCTCCTCAGTGAAAAACAATGGTGTGGTGATCGCTTCCGCTTTATACCCGCGCAGCGGGGCGGGGTGCGATATGCAAAGTACGCAAGCCAATGTTCATTGGCCCGTTTTCTAAATCTCGAAGCTGATAGGGGCTCACAGAAGTGATCCCCATTCGTCAGTCTAAGTTCGACGTACGTCTCCATTCCCTCCTTCAGGGCATGAGGGTTACATACGTAACCGAGAGGTTTTCCTAAATAGCAGTAAAAGTTATTTGGTAAGAGTTTAAAACCTATTTAAACCTACCCACAAAGCTGTTGAGAGTGAGACTAACTCTAAGGAATAGAGAGAAGTCTTAAGCTAAGAAAGGGCAGAGGTGACTTCGTTGCTATGGATGATGTTAACCCGCTTACTAACTATGCCCAAAGTGATTGGCTGATAGGGACGGGTCTCTGTTAGTGACTTATGCTGCCTTCCATTGCTACTGGAATTATTGTAGTTTCCTATAAATTGATGCTATTGATGCCGATGATTCATCATTTAATGTATTTTGTGTGTACATAAATTAACCTTAATGCTATGTCATCGCAAAAATATGCATTGCTTTTATAAAGAAAATCGCCTATTACCTCAATAGTGTACGGTGTATTTGGGCGGATTGCCGCCAACAGCCCTTTTAGGATTGTTTGTGATTTGGTCGTAGTGACTGCACTGTAACAAATTGCTGTAGTTTTTACAGCAAAATGTTACAGAATATTACTGTTTAAGCATTTTACAAGATGCAGCTGTAATTCGCAATGCATTATGGGTAAATAATTGTTTTACAGTTCTTAACTGTATATTTCCATGTCAACTGTAATTCATTTACAAGAAGGAGGTGTTGTTTCTGTAGCTTATGCGTTTTCACAATAACTTACTGTGCTGTGGCATTATGGGATAGCGCGGGCATCGTTGAAATCTATGTTGACTGGAGCAGCGCAACCATTGAAGATTAGAGGCATTATTCATAATTCCTGGTAAGTTCTAGAAGTATACTCTTTTATATTTATTTAATTTAATGTATAAGCAATATCATGTCACAATATCTTGCTAACACGACGTTTAGAAGTTACATGTAAAAGTTGTCAACGTCAATATGTTTCCCCATACATAACGTTTGGTTAGAAACGTAACGTCGTTTAACTTTAAGATTTTTCTTTCAGGCGCGAGGCTTTTTGACTCGGTAGCCTACCCCATGGTGAGACGAAGACGAAGACGAACAAGGTAAAAGCATCGACGAAAAACGACATTAATAGACATTATATAATATTATTTAACATGGATGAATAGGCTACTGCAGTTTATGGTTTCATTTCGCTATGTATTTAGTTAAGTGAACTTCTTGTCGAGAGAGCACTCGTTCTCATATCATTTCAAATGAGAGGAGACAAAATGACGTGCGGTAAGCTTCAGCTGACGACAAACATAAGAAAATGCGATCAAAGCATGATTAAATAATGCATTTTCTCATTTCGCCAGTTTAATATTCTTATTGAGAACATTTAAAGTAAAACCCTTTGCGAACGACTGTCATAGTATCTTTCTTTTGAAATAACTGACGAACAGCAAAATATGTGACATTTCTACTTGGTTGTTCCCTTGTGTTAACTGTCCCATATCGATCTCAAATTAAAACCTACATGTAAATGAGAAATTGTGTCTGCACCATAGCAATAACATTCTGCTTCTACTCTATGCTATGTATCACTGTAACTAAACTGTATAATAATAAACATTATGCATTTTTCGGGAGTGTATTTTGATCTCATAATAGAAATGCATTAAAAAATTCACTATCTTTTTGTTTTAGGTGCAAAGAACAGCAGATGATGTGGAGAAAAGTTTGACATTACACGTTTCTGAAACTTATTATATAGGTAGGCAATTGTAAATTATTATTAATTCTATTGTAAATCATTTGATAAGCTATTGTATTTTAGATTACATTTCATACTGAAATACTACTGTTATATTGTAGGTTACATTATTGCTTTTATTTATTCATTTCAGGTGAACCCCGCAGATGATGGCTATTCAAGGGTCAGGTGGTTCCCAGCAAACACAAAATGTTTTTACAACTTTCCACAACGTTGTATTCTGGTTGCAATTAGGTAATGTTGTAGTACAACGTTTTAAAGACGTTTTAAAAACGTTTTTTAAAATAGAAAAATAATGTAACCAAAATAAAACGTTTTAAAAACGTTGTGAAAATACCAACCTGGGACGTTTTCTTTAAGTAGTCAAAAAAACGTAAATATCACGTTTGTTTTCTACGAAAACAAAACTAGACCAAACTACAACTTTTGGGAGACGTTTTATTCAGGTGTTAAAATAACGTTATCTGCACGTTGGAAAAAAACGTTTTAAAAACGTTGTGAAAATACCAACCTGGGACGTTTTCTTTAAGTAGTCAAAAAAACGTAAATATCACGTTTGTCTACTACGAAAACTAAACTAGACCAAACTACAACCTTTGGTAGACGTTTTATTCAGGTGTTAAAATAACGTGATCTGAACGTTGGAATAAAACGTTTTAAAAACGTCATGGTAGTACCAAAATACAACCATATGCCAAACCTCCAACGGTAGGCCTACGTTCTGTTTGTGAAAAATATACACAGAATATAAACAGAACGTGACAGTAACATTTTAACATCAACGATTCAGTGACTGATCGAGTAACAGATGAGGCTGATGCAGAGCTGAGCATTCTATATCAATGTTGTGAATATACTTTAAGGTGCTCATTTAACTGATAGAATAGCTATATTAGAGTATTATATTATATTATATTATATTATATTATATTATATTATATTATATTATATTATATTATATTATACAAGCTTTCATTCTCATTCCATTTAAAGTTTTACGTAGGCATATAGGCTGCAGTTTCCACTTAAACGGTGGCCTACTTAACTATCGGGACATTATACTTCAGTATAAAAATATGTATTCATGTAAACGCAACACTGCACAAATTACGCATGACGTTTAATGTGCGTGCGCTTTTAAAGTCGCTTTTAAAGTCGCTTTTAAACTGGAGCGGATGGAATTACCATGGAAACGGGGCAGCTCGTCTGACAACAAGCAGCAAAGCTCCGTCTGTCACTGTTGTTTTCACTAATTTCAGGTAAGTTTAGTCCCTAATATTACACATATAATACATACAACTGTTCTTGACACTTTCTAACACGCTTCTGTTGAATATTTACTGTAAAGAAATGGTTTAGTGTCTTCGGAAAAAGTCCGTTAGCCTCTTAACCGTTAGGCTAATTGAGAGGTAACGTTAGGCTAACTATAGCCCTGAGCTCTTATTTATGAAAGTTTGGGCTTTTAATTCCATATTATGTGTAGATAAGAGGTTTTGTTAATGTTTTGCTGGCCATTTGCCAATGGTTGAATGAAAGGAACGTTAATTTAAGTATTTAACCAAACAGTTTGCACTTTACGTGACTCGGTGACGTCACTCACATGCGCTATTTCAAACATGTTTGATCTTTCATAGTAAACAAGTATTGACCACGTATATAACCATGCATCTGTAAAACCTAAACGTAAATTCTGGTATCTTACGATATTATATATTATATATATCCTGTATATTAACCTTTTTTTTTTTTGCTGTATTTTCACCTATGCACTAGTTTATTTATTTCTAATAAACCTACTTGAGTGACATTGTATAGTTTACCACTTATTGTTGGCTCTGTGACAAATTGTTTATGTTCCTAGATTGTGATGGCTGTCCAGCACTATGAACCATCTGACTTGTAAGTAAAACATACATACATACATACAAACATACATACATTCCTGTGTGTATATGTTGATAATTCTAGCAAATTAAATGGTTAAATGTTCATTAATTAACTCTGAGATCAACTTTGCAGATGCAGTTCATGTGTGCATATGTATAGGGAGACAGTAGATACTGAAATCATCACGAGTGTCTGGCGTGCTTCGGTTTAAGTAGTAGTAGTTATTTACATACTATAGACATGGCAGAACAAAGACTTCAGATTTCAGTTCCAGTCTTTTTGAGCTTTCATATTCAGACACTAGTCTGTATCAATATCTGATTCATTGTAGAGCCCTTATTTTGATTTATACATAAAGAATATTTCCAAATTCTGTAACGTTCTGCTTAATACAGTAAATTCCATTTGTGACTGGATTCTGTGATTTCATCCATGTTTGGCTCTACGTGGTATTTGCAGTATTAAAGAGAGGTAGTTTTGAGAGTGAATTATTGTTGTGTTATAAATTTGTTACCATTAGTATAAGAAGGGTAAGACTAAAAGACTAAATTTCAGTCCGGCAGAATTTTCTGCACACTTCACCACCGAGGCCAAATGAGCATTGTGAATGTACGAACCTCACATTATATTTATAACAATCCTTGTTGATGTTTGAATTGTATTTCAGGGCAGTTTGTGAAGACGGATAAACAAGAGATGTTGTGAAAACCTGGACAGAAGTCGGTTCCAGATCCACCTTCCAGACCAGACTTCTCTCTCATATGGATTGCTGTCTAATGGTGTATTATATGTTCTCTGCAGAATTAGGTGCTTGCAGATATTACTCAGGAACACGACTAAACTTTGTTTGCTATAATACATCTATTTAGTGTACCAGTGTGAAACAGACTAAAACACTTGACTGTTTCTCAAAATCAGGTATGCCAATATTATAAAATATTATTTATTGAACAATAATAGAGACAGAGCGTATTTAGGCCACGCCCACACCGGGGAGGAAACATTCCAACGCTCTCCATTGATTTTGTGTTGCGTGAAGCGGTCACCTCGTCTTTTTTTACTTATAACAAAAACGGCAATGTCTAAAAGCTGATATGTGACAAGGTGTGCAGCACACAAGGTAAAAAACACATAACTACGTTTTTATAAGCTGTCGACCCCAAAAAACAAGCGTTTAAGGACAAAAGTGGATACAGGCAATAAGACGTGAAGCTTCAGCAAGAAGAATGGTTCAATTTTGGGATCCTGACACTCCATATGCCTACGTGTGCAGTAAACCTTTTGTTAAATATCCAAATGTCAGTTTTATATATTATATATTATATTTCCTGTCGCTGATTACTTTCCCCTCCAGTGTGTGTAGTTCTCAGTGTAATATAGCATGTCGCGCTCTGTCTCAAGTGCCTGTATCCACTTTAGTCTTTAAACACTCGTTGTTTTTTTGGGGTCAACAGCTTATAAAAACTTCTGGGTTTTTGTTCCTGGGGTTTTTAGCTTGTTTTCTGTACACCTTGTCACACATCAGCTTTTAGACATTGTTTGTTCTTTTGTAATAGGTCTGAAATGACAAGGAGGTCGCTTCCCGCAATAGAAAGTCAATGGAGACAGTCCCCCCCCCCCCCCCCCCCCCCGGTGGGCGTGGCTTTCATATTATGATGTATGTCGCTCTGTCTCTATAGCTAATATAAATTTTACATAATAATAATATATATTAATAAGTTGTAAATTGTATTTTGGATGCCTTATCTGTAATTTGTGTTGAAAAAAAATCCTTAAAATATAAGCATTGGTTTTAGATTAGATTAGATTTAGATTAGAAAAAAAACAGATTGCAGTAAAATAACATATGCAATAACATAATCTGTAATTAGTTAAAATGAGAATTTACATTTTATAGATTAATCTCTTTTGTTATAACATCTGTGCACTGAATTTTTATGGATTTTTCTCTACATTTTTTTGTTCATGTTCTTATTTAAATTCCCAGTCATTGCATGATTTGCATGTGCTGTACTTTATTTGTACCATTTTGTTTTATTGGCATACCGGTATTTTTATTTATCTGTTTAGAATTTTTTATTATTATTAATGAGAGCTTTAATTGTAGTCTTCTACAATTATCTCAAGGATTTCAATTTACATTATCTCTACTAAAAATGAAAAAGCTGTTATCATGTAACTTTTCTGTGGTTGTTTGTTAGACATTCAAGTTAATGTTTCTTATTCACTTTCTTTTGTTCAAAAAAGTGAATAGTGTATAAGGAACATTATGCTTAATATCTCCTGACTTAAGGTAAACATTAACACCTCCCTTTGTGTTTAACAAATGAAAGTCATACAGATTTAGATCAAGATCTTTAGATCTTTAGATTAGAAGGTAAGGCCTACAGGTAAGGTGAAATGTAAAAAGCGCTATTAATAAGCTGAATATTAAGAAATATTATAACGTGTGATTAGCCTTGACAAATTATACAGAGATCTAAAAAGACCACAATATATTTTTCTTACTGTAGTTATAATATTGTTTTTATATTAAAGATAACAGTAAAAAAACAACAACAAAAAAACATTTTGATCACAGCATGTGTGAAGTAAAGAACCAGTTTGAATGTGGTACGTTTCTACAACGTTGGAAGGAGATGGACGTGGTAGGTGACAAAAACGTTATAAACACATTTTTGCAACGTTGGAAGGAGAGGATATGGTAAGGTGATAAAAAACGTTATAAATATGTTTCTGCAACGTTGCAAGTAGACGCGGTAACGTGATAAAGACATTTCTGCAACGTTACAAGGAGACGTGGCAACGTGATAAAGACGTTATAAGTACGTTTCTGCAACGTTGTGGGAAAACGTATTTATAATGTGAAAAAAACCCGACATCTGTCGTATTAAATACGTCGGATAAAAACGTTATCGCGACCTTTTCACAACATGAAAAAAACGTTTTTACAACGTTGCTGTGTTTGCTGGGTTGTGACTTCACATGTGACTTCCTCAGCTTTGTGGCTGGATTTATTTCAACTTCAGTATGGTGTCCCGGGAGCAGGCATCTTTTGCACACTTGAATCTTTTTCAAAGGTAACATGCTTTACTTCACTACTTTTATTTCTAAAACAAGGTTACTTGGTTTGATTACTGGTACATTTAAATGTGTGTACTGTATGATAAACAGTTAGATCCCCCCAAAATTTAAATTCTGTCATTAATTACTCTCCCTCATGTCATTCCAAACCCGTAAGACTTTTGTTCATCTTCAGAACAAAAATTAAGATATTTTTGATGAAATGTGAGATCTTTCTCTCCCTCCATTAATAGTCAATAACTATCCCTTTCAAACTTTAGAAAGATGTGACTTCATCGGTTAAACCTTAATTTTATGAAGCGATGTAAGTGTAAGTTTATTTGTGTATAAAAACATAATTTACCACTTTAAATTCATGTAACAACGTCCGCTCTCGTGTCAACACAACACGCATGCGTTGAGGTGCTCTTGTGAACATGCGTTGGAAAATAATATTTTGTATAATATTTTATTTTTGCACAAACAAAGCACTCGATTTGCTTAATAAAATTCAGGCTAAACCACTGGAGTTATGGATTACTTTAATGTTGTCTTAACTAACTTTCTGGACCTTGAAAGTGGTAGTTGTGTACTGTCAGTGGAGGGAAATTAGCTCTCAGATTTCATCAAAAAATATCTTCATTTGTGTTCTGAAGATGATCAAAAGGCTTATGGTTTTGGAACGACATGAGGGTGAGTAAATGACAACATTTTCAATTTTGGGCTAACCATTTACCAGTACTTCATACATTAGTAGTGCAACAAATGCTGATGTATTGTATTTGTTTATTTTATTGAGCTAGTTTTATTCCTTTTAAAAAAAAAAAAATCAAAAGTTTTTTCTTATATTTTTGTGCAGATGTTTTGTTGGAATCAAATCACTCACTGCCTGGAGCCAAGACAACAAGCACAGAGGCAAAACAAGTGGAAAGGACTCAGATAGGAACAAGTCAACCCTCATGTGTTGCTCATGAAGGTTAATGAACTTTAAGTATGTATATATTAAGTTGTCTTTTGATGAAATATTCTTAGTTTAAAAGAAGATAAGCTCAAACAACAGAATTTGTGGAATAATGTTAATTTTAGCATTTTATTTTAATGCTTTTCTTTAAAAAGAAAAGACGTTGCAGTGAATTCAATAGGATAAAAACTTTTTGATTGACTTTCATTTTTATTGAAAGTTAATATTCTACTCAAAATATGCACTAAAATGGTTGTAGTTCTTTTTACTTTGTTACTTTGTGGTTATTTTGTAATACTATGTAATTTTTATAGTAAGATTTTAACAGTTTCAGAAGACTGAAATTGTTGCCTTGCAATGCTAGTTTTAATAAATATTTACTTGTAACACCCTTGACTTTGTTTTTTTCTCCATTGGTAAATGTATTCAGATAGTGTTTATTCTGCATTTAAATCAGTAATTTACAGTTTACTGTTAAAATTATTATTTTCATTATTTTTTAATGTTAAACTATTACAAACATCATCTTAGATTATGGGGGTATTTACAGGATTTTATTGGCAACTTTAGTTGCCAGGTAAATACTGTACTTTTGTGAAATTACAAAAAAATCCTGTAAAAATATTTACAGGATTTTATTGGCAACTTTGTTGCCAGGTAAATGCTGTACTTTAGTGAAGTTACAAAACAATGCTGTAATTTTTTTTACAGGATTTTATTGGCAACTTTGTTGCCAGGTAAATACTGTACTTTAGTGAAGTTACAAAACAATGCTGTAAAAAATATTTACAGGATTTTATTGGCAACTTTGTTGCCAGGTAAATACTGTACTTTAGTGAAAATACAAAATATTGCTGTAAAATAAAATACAAGTTTAATTCAATTTTACTGTAAAAAACACAAAAAATTACTGTATTTCACATACACTAATTAGCTGTAAACTGATTTGCAGTATTATACTGTAATCAATTTTACAGCAATAAATAACATTTTTACAGGATTTTATTGGCAACTTTTTTGCCAGTAAATTCCTGTAAATTCTACAGTACATTTTTTACAGTGTGAGGAGTCCTTTTGACAGATTTAGGAGCTGATTTTAGCACTAAAATGCTTTGAGAAATACTCTTAGAGCAAAAATGTAGGAGTCCTTACATTAGCACCGACATGCCCATTATTTTCAAGAGTTTCTCCTAAATTGGCAAATTAGGAGCTACTTTTAGCCTTAAGATATTTTGTGAAAATGGCCCCAGATCATGCAGACAGAATAGGCAAGCATACACTTTAAAATCTTCTTTCAAAGATAAAAAAATATTAAAGAAACAAAGATTTATTTCTTTTCTCTGGCCCTTTTAATTCATGTCCTCACCTTGTTCCGGAGGTCTCTCAGGTCACCCGCCATGATGCCTTTCTTAATAGAGCGATCAGCGTCGATGACCCGGAAGGGTCTGGCTTGCTGAGTCCAACGTGGTAAGAGCTGCTGCGTCATAGATCCACAGGCTGATATGCATCTGTGGTGACACACACACACACACACACACACGCACACACACACACACACACACACACACACACACACACACACACACACACACACACACACACACACACACACACACACACACACACACTTAGGCACAGAATGGCTTGCTTGAAATCTCAGATTTACACAAACAACTATAAAGAAGCTTATTCTATTATGTAATAATAGAATAAAAATGGCATTTAAAAGGACAATCATAATGCCAAAACTGTTACTTTGACAGGGAGGCTGAGAACACATGAAGAGATTTCTTGGCATTGTCCATTGGAATCAACCGTATAGCTCCAGTAACCTTTAAAATTACAGAAAGCATTACATAAGTAAATAAATACCATTAAAAATATCACACCTTTACTGTAGATGATCAAAGGCTAGCGATGGCTTACCCCAGTAAGAAACAGGGACATAAACAGCACTGTCTAAATGCATTTATAATACACACAGGACAAGAGGACACTGATACTACTGTGAACAGACCATCTAGTTTCTGTCCATTAATACAACATATAACATAATGTATTAAACAATATATATATATATGTTTAATACATTATAAGTTTTAAATTTATTGTAAAGCTAAAAGTCTCTTTTAAATCTGAACACATAATAAGGATAGATCTTATTCAATTTCTTGACTTCAATAGGTATTTAAAAAAAAGAAGGAAAAAAAACTATATTACAAGAAATCTTAAGACAGTAATATTACCTTAAAGCAAGATCTTTTGCTCCGTGTTATCTCTGGTATTGTTCTGGATTTACATTAAATCTGCTTGTCTCCTCTCTTTGTTGCCTTGGAGTATCATTGCAAAACTAATTTTTTCACCTTTGCTCCACTCTGACAGCAAGAGTATTTGGTCATGCTGTGTTGAGCAATAATGTTTAAGAGCCTCTCAGTTCCAGCTCACATCACACCACAACAAATTAAAGATATATTGAGATACAGTACAGGCCAAAAGTTTGGACACATTACTATTTGTAATATTTTTGAAAGAAGTTTCTTCTGCTCATCAAGCCTGCATTTATTTGATCAAAAATACAGAAAAAAATGAATATTGTGATATATTATTACAATTTAAAATAATTGGTTTTCAATGTATTATACTTTAAATGATCATTTATTTATGTGATGTAATGCTGAATTTTCTATATCATTCCTCCAGTATTCAGTGTCACATGATCCTTCAGAAATCATTCTAACATGATGATTAATTTTCAAAGTTGGAAACAGTTCTGCTGCTTAATATTTTTTCATAACCTGTGATACTTTTTTTAATAATACTTTGATGAATAATAATAAAATAAAAAATAAAAAAAGAAGCAAATTTTTTAAAAATATAAATCTTTTGTACCAACACTACTGCTCAGTAATTTGGGGTCAGTCATTTTTTTTTTTTTTTTTTTTTTTGTTGAAATAAATCAATTATTTCATTCAGCAAGGGTGTGTTAAATTGATACAAAAAATTATAATACAGAATAATTATATTATTTGAAAATATGATTTTATCAGAATAAATGCAGTTCTTTTGAACCTTTTATTCATCAAATATATTAGGCAGCAGAACTGTTTCCAACACTCATAATAAATCTGAATATTAGAATGATTTTTGAAGGATCATGTGATAGACTGGATGCCACATATGACACTGAAGACTGGAGGAACGATCCTGAAAATTCAGCTTTGGATCACAGAAATAAATTATTATTTAAAGTATAATAAATTGAAAACCAAATATTTTATATCCACAATATTACATTTTTTTTCTGTATTTTTGATTAAATAAATACAGGCTTGATGAGCAGAAGAAACTTCTTTCAAAAACATTACAAATAGTAATGTGTCCAAACTTTTGGCCTGTACTGTACATGTAGTGATTGTTTAGGGCCCTATCTTGCACCCAGCGCAATTGACTTTGTAAACCGATGCATGTGTCATTCCTATTTTACACCCATGCAAAGCGTGCTTTCCCCTCCACAGAAGCACGTCGCTAAACTAGTGAATGAACTTGCGCTCCCTGGGCGGTTCAGCGCAAAAAAAGGAGGCGTGTTCTGGCGCAAACAATCCCTGGTGCTATTTTGCTTTTCCATTAAACAATTGCGTCACTGACCAGAAAAAACCTAGTCTAAAGTCAGCGGCACGTTGCGCGTTGTTCATTATGCTATTTTAAGGGCGCATGCTTGACCAAAATGTATAGCGTGCACAACGCGCATACACTTTCTCATGTAATCTACACAGATGCAACAGTTATTTTTGCAAATCATAAATTGTTACACTAAAAAAATATTAACACGAGATGACGGAAATCATTGTGGTCTGCCACGAAGATGTGAAAAAATAGCCATAAATCTAGCCCAATAGTGGCAAGACAAATATGTATATAAGGACATCTGACAAATTGGTTTGTCCGTCAAGAACCAGGAAAAAAAATCGACTGAAAAACTGAAAAAAATGTTTAACCGACTCCTGTTTAACCGACGCTATTTTGGGTGGGTTTCTCCCATCCCCATACAACACAACTTCTCTGTCTTTCACTAAGAACATCAGTCTCCCCGGCTGTGAACCGCTCCTGGTGTGCGTCTGGTAAATACGCCATAATAATAGCAATCCATTATGGAACTTGCACACCTGCTTTTAAAGGGAATGTTGGATGACGCTCTGATTGGTTTATTGACGTTACGCCCAAACCACATCCATGAATAATGAAGCTACTTCAGACCAACCCATTTTAGATTTGCGCCAGGCGCAAGAGCCATTTATCCCGCCGGGAAAATAGCAAAAGCGCTGAGACCCACCCACAAAGTTACTTGCACAAAGTTCACGCTTTGACACTTGCATTTCAGATCGTTAAAATAGGGCCCTCTGTGTTCAAAATAACTTCACTTTACGTCCATTAGCTCAGGGGTGCCCAACCTTTTTCTACTGGGTGACCAGCCTAGATCTACTCTGGCTGAATTCAGATTAGCCATACTAGCATTCTACTCTTGCTATTCCTGCCATGTATTTATATGAAATAATATGTGATTTCAAATTCAGCCCCTAATTTCATCCCTTTCAATAACGTTCAGTTATGTTACTTATAAGTAATTCGTTAATGATTTACTAATCATTTACAAAATGTAACTCATAAATTATTAATAAGTGGTATGCTAACAATTTATAAATGTTTTGTTAATTCCATTATTATATAAAAATGTAATTTAGTCATTTATAAATGATTAATTAAGGATGAATTAAACATTTACAAAACGTGACTATGTTTATAAATTATTAATAAGTGATACACCAACATTTTATAAATTATTTGTTAATATAGAAGTAATTTATACATTATTACTCTGTAAAAAAGGCTCCAAATTTTTTTCAAGTGACTGATTACATCAACTTTATTTTTTATAACTTATTAATAAGTTGTATGTTTACAATTTACAAATGTTATAATTTTTTTTTAAAATAGGGCCCCTAGTGTTACTTTTAATATAATGTAATAAGTTACTTTTAATATTTAAATAATCTCTGTCCATGGAATACTCAAAAAGGGTGCAAGCCCTGGTTTAGCTGCAGCTGCTATGTCAACATTATAATCAAACTTACAACTTGTAAGTATGACTTATTTGTAGTTGTGTTTTCTATTAACAATTTAATTTATAAGTTTTATGTTGTTGCTACAATGTAAACAAAGTCCAAAGCTTTGCCTCCACTCACCTGCTAGCCAACATTGGTGTTGATATAGTGTTTACTGTAGCTTTTGTAAGTTCTTGCTGTTGTTAGACTGTTCACCACCCCTTCAGAAAATTAACCTTGGTTTTGGGATTTATACCCTGCTCAAGGGTACTCCTGACCCAGTGCTCGGCTACCGATTTCCCTCATTGTTGACAAAAGTCACTGCACGGGCCCTGGGCCAGGCAATGTCCACTTTGGTGGTCCAGGAGCACCATCTAGAGCTAAACCTTGTGCAGTTGTGAGACGGTGAGGAAGTCGGTGATTTTTGTGTATTTGTCTGTTTTTTATTTTTACTATTGTAAGCATATAATTTAGATTATGCCTAAAATTTAAATAAATGTAATGTTGATAAAGATTTAAATTTGAATAGACTCCAGTCATCAAAAGTGCCCCTTATTCCCCATCTACAGTCTCCTCAGTGCAACTCAGCCAATAAGAAAAGTTAAGACAACAATAAATGTTGGTCTATAGTTCCAATTCAGTCAGTCACGTTTGATGTTGGGCCTACTCACCTCCAAGTGTTAACTAAATGAGCCAATGAACATTGGCCAGTGTGATTTGGAGGGAAGGAGTGTACATTCTGAAAAACACATTTAACACACCTGAAGATGATGGGTAGGGTTTGCTGCAGTAGTCGGCTATATAAATGCAGTCCATTACTGACAGGACTATGTCAGAGGTTTTGGTGCACAACAGGTCCTGAGTGTTATTGACAAAAATCTTATCTTGTAAAATGTGTGGTCAGTACCACCGTTCTATATACACAGAGTATGCATGATCCTGAATTTGAAAGTGATATAGGCTACAATATAATTACCAAACTATATTTGCGAGAGAACCCAAAACCTTTAGAATATATTTTTTCTCCTATCTCATATTTTGTTCCCATCACCATGTCCATTTAGGGGCTGATTTCTTTTGCCTTGCTATTTCTGGTTTCATTTCCTGTGGTTAAATTCCTATGAGCTTTGTTTCTTTAGCTGTCATGCTTATCACTATGACATATCATTACCTACACCTGCTCCTTTTGCTTGCCTGTGTATATATACCCCTGTGATTCAGTCTTTGTTATTCTTTGTTTTTGTAAGGCTGCTGCATCTCCTGCATCATCTTTCCTCATTTGGGTAACACTTTGGTTTAGGGTACAGTTCTATAGTTGCTTATTAGCATGCATATTACTAAGATATTGGCTGTTTATTTGTACTTATAAAGCACACATTTATGCCTTATTCTGCATGACCATACTACATCCCTTAATCCTTAGGGACTATCAGTCACTAGAAAATTTTCTATTGGAGACCTGATTTTTTTTTTTTTTTTTTTTTTTACAGTGTACTAATAGTCCCTAATACTTTCAGATTAACCACCAGTGTAGTTCATTATTTTCACAGCAAAACTTGTTCTGCAGATTTTGATGACCATAAACTGTTTAAGACATTTGGTCTTTGGACATTGGACATTTTACACATATTGCTTCGTATTTAAACATTTAACCAACTTAATTTCTTTAAACATTTAATTAAAGCTTAAAGGTTTGCCTTTTCGATCTGCAGCTTTGCAAAATGACTTAATTTGAGTGACTTTGAATTTTGTGTATGTTAACATAGAGAAGAAAAGGAGTTAATCTTTTAGTGTTTTTCAGATTTTCGAACAGACTCAGACCCTGCCAAAATAGCCTTGTTGGAAGAGGTCAAGTGATTTGGTAGTCTAAATTTAACCTTTGCAGCCTACTGCTCCCCTAATGATGATAGCTTAGCTATTTTAGTATGATGTGACAGCTGTGAAAGCATTTATTGACTCTGAGCTGCCAACGACACAGGCTCCAGTTCTGTGACACACATTGTTTGGTGGAAGTGAAAAAGAGATGAGCTTAGTCATACTGAAAGGCACGTATGAGAAGCACATGTATATGCACACATAGACTCATCAGGAGGCTCAAGAAACAAACCACACCAGAAGAAAGAATTGGAAGTCAACCTGAGTGGATTAACATCAATATTAAGAAGATAGAAACTCATGTTATGTGGATTATTTTCCCTGACCTACTGCAACTGCTAATGATATGATTTTTTAAAAATCATAACAAACACTGGAGTCAAAGGTCATTTCTTAAAAGAAGAAAAGATGACATCAGAGTCATTGTCCTCTTAAACTAAAGAAGAGGTCCTGAAGATTAGTATTTTGGCTGGTCCTAAATGCTAATTTAATACTCCTGTTGACACGTGAGTATATATTTTATATTTTTACTTTTTTACAATGCCGTTGATCTTCTTTTGCAATTAAAATGCTGCAGTGTCATAAAAATAATGATGGTACATTTAATCACTATGTTTCAAAAATTGATACGTTGCTAAATATTTTAAGTATAGGACTGTTCATTTGTATCCTTCATAATATTAGTCAAAAAAATTAATAATAATAACCCGTATCATCCTTGTAGTAATATCACATAAGACATATACCTGTATGTATGACATAACTAGAATAAAGTCAATAATCCCTAAACAAAAATGAAGGAAAAAAAGAACAAGATAACTAAAAATCATGTATACCAGGGCTCTATGCTAACATTATAATAACAAAAATGAAAATAAAATAACTAAATAAAAAAAACCTTCAAAATATCTTAAAATATTCTTAGTCAAAATATTTTAAGCCCTTTTAAGTTCTCTTATTATTACTGTATCAAAGTACAACATAAATACAACAAGCAGGCACTGGGAACTAAGAATTACAGAAATGAATTAGATAATTCATAAGCATAGGCTTAGCATTTGATATATGACAAAGACATATTCACAGATAAACTCTTAAATTAAAGATCTATTAATTGACTGCGGCTGTGACTATGAACATGGTAAACAAAAGTATGTGGTAACATTTATAGTAACTCATTATTCATCATATGATGCTTAGCAGACTAGTAGGTCCACATTTAAATAAGAATTTGTATTAAACTTTCATGGTCGTCACAACAATCTGAATGCATGTTAACTGATTAACATTATATGCTATTTCATACTGTATATTATAAGTTATTGTTTGTGTATAATGCACATAATTTACCTCACAGTTTTATTTACAGTCTACAGTATATGCTGTAATTTACAAATCCTAATGTAAGAGAAGTCTTTTGTCTTGTATATTAATCACATTAACATTATTTCGGTGTGTACTATTCATCTGACAAATAAAGAGCAATATTATTAGCGCATGGTTCATATTACTTGGCTGGATGCTCCTGGAAAACTGACCAAACATGACCCAGTTAATATTTGCATGACCCCATAATATTGAACAGAACACAGGGGACAAGCTTTTTTCTAAAACTGAACTTTATTTGCTTGGCACAAAATATTATGGTGCAAATCATTAAAAAGAGTAAGGTGTAACGGAACAAACAAAAACATCAGTGCATGTGTAAATTGAACAACAATTAAAAACACATCATGTTTGAATGCCCTTTAAACAGCATAACACATTCTCTACTGTTTTAGCTAGAAACCACTTAAAAACAGCCATAGTGTAAAATGTAATTTACACATGAGTTTAGATTAGGATGTTTGTATTGATGCTAACAGTGATGATATTTTAATGTATAGTCCCTGATAGAGAAAAGTGCTGAATTCTGATGCTATGAGTGTTTGTCACAGTCAATCATCTGAACACGCTTTGTCTTGTCTTTCACATGGCCAACTCTCCAGTGTCTTTATTTGGACAGACTATTTTAAAAGCTTCCTCCTGATATACAGCACCAGCTGTCTGGTCTTAAGTAAGGAATGAGGACTGGAGTTATCTTGACTGTTGTAAGAGAACTTCCTTTATGTAAGGAATGTTTCACTATCCCATATAAAGTTTACAATGGACGTAGTACTGTGCCCATAAAATAAAATAAAAGTAACTGCAGCACTTTAACTGTACAAGTAGTAGCAATGAAATACAATTTGGTTGTGTATTCTTCAGAGGGTAAAAAATCAACGCTAAGATCTACAACAGAATCTTAAGCATTAAATAGCGGAATTATGTTTTTGTGAAAGTTACATGTCTTCACGCTGTTTGTTAGCCAGAATTTGATGTATTTGTTGTTAAATTTTTTACAACTTCAGGTCTGATTATAACCATCTGTCAAATGTCTTTAGTGTGATTTACTGAGCTGCAAGTTCCCAGATTAAACCCATAACTCAATGACAAGAATTCTACAAATGTCAGATTGATAAATAATGACCAGTGTCAAACTTTGATTTGTTTTTTCCAGAGCTGGTTATGTGCCGCCGGAATTTGTGCCATTCCTAATTCCAATAATAACGCAAAATAAGTGATTACCAGGCAGTAAAAGATATGGATATATTTGGAGGTGCTCCACGTGTGCTTGGTTACCCACGTCCAGTTCTGGTGAAACGGGGAGCAGATGCTGTGCTTAAATGTCAGATTGGTGGAGATCCCCAACCAGATGTAATCTGGGAGCGGAAAAATGAGCCTATTTTTTCTGAAGGCCGTTTCCGTATTACCCAAGATGACAAGCTGTACACCCTTTACATCACTGGGGTGACAATGGAAGATGCTGGACAGTATATTTGCAGAGCCAAGAACAATATTGGGGAAACCTATGCAGCTGCTACCCTTAAAGTGGAAGAAGAGCCTCAAGAGCTCCATCAAACACAGCCACTCCCACTCCCACCACCACAACATAATGAAGTTAAAGTGATTCCCCCAGAAGAAATCAAAACGGTGATACAACAACAGGATAGGGTGATACAGAAAGCAGACCCATTTCAAGACAACAAGCCTCGTTTTCTTATTAAACCTCTTTCTCTGAGAGTAGACAGAGGAGAAGATGCTGCCTTCTCCTGCAAGCTGTCAGGCGAGCCTTTGCCTCAGGTGGTTTGGGAGAAAGATGGTAAACAGTTGAATGAGATCTTTGAGAGTGCCCACTACCATGTGGGCCAGCAAGATGGTGGATGGTTCCAGCTAAAGATTTTTAGAACAAGAGCCCCAGATGGAGGTGTCTACATTTGCAAAGCAGTCAACAAGCATGGAGAAGCGATGACTGGGGCAGTGCTTCTGGTAGAGCCCATTCCTGAACAAAGAGAGGGAAGCATGACAAATGGCTACACCAATGGTCATTACTCACCACAGCATTCGAGGGCCAAACACTCAAAGGAGCCTCACCTGAATGTATCGAAAGCTAAGAAGTTTATTGTCACAGAAGGCAAACATGCCAAATTCCGTTGCTATGTCACAGGAAAGCCTAAGCCAGAGATTGTATGGAAGAAAAATGGAGAGAATATTGTGCCGAGTCGGAGACATCTTATTTTTGAGGATAGAGAGGGATATTACACCCTGAAAGTACTGTACTGTAAGCAGCAGGATACGGGACTCTACATATGTGCTGCTTCAAACGCTCTGGGAAACACACTGAGTGCTGTGCAACTGTCAGTTAAAGGTAATTCAGTTTTTTAATTATGCTAATTTGTGTTTTATTAATTGTATTTAACCATCAAATCTAAAGCATCTTTAATTTCTATGACAAATGGGCATTTGTGTGAAACAAAGCATTGTAAAAAAAAAAAAAAAAAATACACCATAATCAAAACTATCTGCTCTAAGGATCTTGGAACTGAAATATGCCCCTAAAATCTTTGAGTTGTTTGCTTTGGCAGCTACTGTCTTATCATCATATCCTCTAATAAGTTAGACCCCCGACCACCAACATTACAAAAGAAAACAGTCTGACAACAGGAGCAGTGGTGTGAAGAGTAAGGCGGTGTGCCATTAGTTTTTGATACGACGACCCAGTTCGAATTGGCCTTTTCCATTTTCCAGTATCTGCTTAGAGAGACTTTTATTTTAAATGAAAACAAATAAAGTATTCAAAAAGTGAAAATAAAGTGTCAAACAGGTATTTAATAGCCTGACGTGGTCATACTCAATTCTAGTCAGAATATGAGTCTGATACTGCTCCATTGGGGTGTGATTATGGGTATGGGGCGTGTTTCAACTGAACCAGGAAAGACCTCAGTTGGATAGACCTACAACCAATCAGAGCAACGAAGCGACGCATTGTCAAATGTCAACAGAGCTCAACTGAACTGTGTTGCCAAGTCCGCATTTTTTTCCGTGGGTTGTTTTCTATGTCCGCAGGTTGAAGCGACTATTATGTGATATATAGACCCATGAGTGCGAATTTTAGCAGGCAACCTTGCCAAAATAACACACATATTAAAAAAATGAATGATACACAGAGTACTTACCCAACATGATCATAATTTTTGAGAGAAATTGTGAAGGTGAATGCATATACAACCAAGCTCTCCATTCAGGATTCGAACAAATATAATCCAAGCCCCTTTGATGACGTGCATGATTACGTTACTGTTGATCATCTGTCCATAATCGTCTAAAGCCCGCCCTGATGATTTCATTGGTAATTACTCCTCTATGGAGCGATGCCAGACCGAACCGCCCAACCTAAAAATGTTGTGGGCGGGGCTAAGTTTGGCTGGCATCCAGGCTAGGTATTTAATAGTGAGAATAAAGTGTTTAAAACTGTTTTTTTTTTCTCTCTCTCTATTTTTTTTATGTTTATATTCTTGTGTTTATATTACTTAAAGGTGCAGATGTAGTATTTTTGCAGTAAAATATCCAAAAAACTACTAGGCTAGTGTTATATATTTTGTTCAGTTGAGTACTTACAATATCCCAAATGTTTCCAACTATTTGTAAATTGTGAGAAAATTGCTATTTTAACCAAGGAGCCAGGACGTCTGAGCATAGAGGCTGAGAGAGTCGCCTGTCAGTTGCGTCATATCTGCATTATTCTCGGTTTCCAGTTTGATTTGACAGAAGCGCTTTACTCTTAGTGTCACAGCAGCCGCTGAGCGAACGCACAGGGTAACGTTGATCTAATATGATAAAAAGAGCTGCGTTACCTCATATGCATGACAAGGAAAAGCGGAAATAGTGCAGCGCACGGCGACTGTGTCCCGTCCCATCATAATAAAAGTCCTGCTTCTTGCGAGGTTTGTTGTTCATCTCATTAACAATCGCTCCAGTGCCCTACCTCAGATCCACAACATTCGATCCTGATCTGCTTTACACTACAGTAACGTTAATAATCGCATCCATGAACATGATTTCTGCCCGAGTCCTATCCCGATTATTTTGCACCGGCTGTGAGGTGAAGACCACATGTCCCAAGATGCTGCGCTCAAACTTGGCGTCATCAAACTACACCTTTGTTTTGAATAGGCGCCCCCTAGCGGATGGAAAAGTTGCATAGTGCACCTTTAATAAAGCATTTTTTTATATGAAAAACTATATTACAATAATATAACAGTGTTAGTCTGACTTCTATGAGTAGCTATATTTAGTTATAAAGTCATGCACATACGATAACACTGTTCAGTGGTCATTGTGTGATGAAAGGTGAGAAAAGCCACAGGGCTCAGTGAATTCCTGAGTGACTGCCTCACTGCAATCTTATCAACAATTCAATGGGGCATGCTTGGTGCAATTAAGCCTGCAGGATTATGTTCTTTCTTTGTGGCATGACCACAACTTTTTTTAAAGCACTTTTCTTGGCCTTGCCAACTGAGGTATTTTGGAGTTTTAAAGTGTTGTACTATGGACAATTTATGTTGTTTCACAGTGCTATCTGATTGTCTGTAGCATCTGCAGTGTGACATGTTTTTATCACTGGGCGAATTGTAAAAATGAACACCTTTTTTATGGTAAATCTCTCACATTAAAAGGGCCTCCCGTCAGATTTAAGCGAGCTCTACAAGATGCAGAGGTCAAGGAGAGGGATGTTGCTGTTCTGGAATGTGAGGTTCCAGAAGAGTCCATTTCCACAGCATGGTACCTGGAGGATCAGAGGCTTCAGCAAGGAAATAAGTATAACATGGAACAGAAGGGCACAAGGAGACGACTGACCATACAAAATGTTGGGGCAGATGATGATGGAGTTTATCTGTGTGAGATGCCTGATGGTGGGAAGAGTATAGCAGAATTGGCAGTTAAAGGTACAGTACGTAAGATTAAACTTTATTAGGGCTTTCATAGTGAAAATGTTAGCACATTCAGTCAATCGAGTTTAACACCAGCAAAACAACCAAAAGTTTTCAAAATAATTAACAATAGAAAACAATGTTTAGTGTTGACCATCAGCAATTAATTTTAATTTCTTTTAAAATAAAATGAAAAATTATCATAAAAAATAATATAAAAAATAGTTACTTTTGTCTGAGTTCACATTGTAGTTTGATGTACAGTACTGAAATAGAAATATTTAGTTCGTTTAATTTACTTGTTTTTCTGGTAGGTACAATTGTAAAGAAACTTCCACGGAGGTTAGAGGTGATGGAAGGAGAGAATGCAGCTTTCTTTGTGGAGGTGGAACAAGATGAGATGGATATCTGCTGGTTTAAAGATGGACTGCAGTTGAAAGAAACACACCAAACCATTATCAAGTCTTTTGGCAAAACCCACATCCTGGTCTTTGTCAATACATCATATCAAGACTCTGGCACAATCACCTTTATGGCAGGCAGATCAACAACAAGTTCCAAACTCAGAGTCAAAAGTGAGAAAACACACACTTGGCTTTGTGATGCATAAGAAGTTCCACAATTCAAAAACTCTATAGGCCTGTTATTGTATAATAGAAAACTATCTATTTCTACTACTGTAGATCTTTTTGAAAATATCTTACAGTGTGGGCTTAAATTTTAGAATTTGACATCTTTCTTTTCATTCAGCTGCTCGACACTGCCCACCCATCTGCCCTGTGAGTGTCCAAATGAACACTGACAGTTTAAATGGTGCCGTCCTTTCCTGGTCACCATCACCCAACTTGCAAAACTCCACTAAGTCAGTGTATGTGCTAGAACGGCAGGAAGTGGGCTCTCAGGAATGGCAGCGTTGCCTGACAACAGAGACAGGCACTTCTGCTGAAGTCCTCGGTGACAGTGTGCCATGTGAGGGCGATTACCGGTTCCGTATATGCTGTGTTAATAAATATGGCAGAAGCGGGCATGTCGAGTTCCCCAAATTAGTACATCTGGGTAAGAATGAAAATTTCACTAACTTTTTGTGATACCAAGCTGTCAAGAATTATTTGCATTACAAACACACAAGTAAAGATAGTGGTGGATATTTGGTACTACTTAACCAAAAAGACCCTTAACCAAAAATAACTACCAAACTGATGCAGGAATAAAAAAAGAAATGCAGGAATAAAATGGATTATTCCACTCCCCTAAAACTCATATAAATACATAAACAAAACACAGCTAATTATTGTAAAATGAGCAAAACAAAATAAATTACTACTATATTTGCCACAGAATCAAAGTCTCTGCTGTTAGTAAATATAATTAGAGCATGGTCAGCTGACACGCATCCACAGAGTAATACTGGATACTTCATTTAAAACCATGAAAGTAGTGATGTTACTTCTAACACATTCACTGTAAAGGATGTGATTTCAATCATAGTTCATATACATGTATTTAGCAGACATTTTTGTCAGAAACATCACAAGTGAGGAAGATCACAAACAATTGTTTATACGAGTATACAATATTCATAGTATAGAATGACAAAATAGATAAAAAAGAGATATAAAAATTGAGTTATAATAAGTGTCTTTGTATATGGTTTTGGATTTCTTAAGCGCTTGCATAAGATGTGTCCCTCAGCTGTTTCTTGAAAGCTGTGATGGTCTCAGAAGGGCAGCAGTGTTGTAATAAAAACACATAACATATAAAGACATATCTCATAAATAATTTTAATTATTAATGTTGTTTTTAGGCTATAGTATATATGTTAATATGGACTAAAGGCTAACACTTTAGTACGGGGAGCACATATTAACTAACACTACTAACTATGACTTTTGCCTCAATAAATTCCTAATTTACTGCTTATTAATAGTTAGTAAGGTATAGTTTTTGTAGTGTTTAAGTTTAGGTATGGGGTAGGATTAAGGAATGTAAAATAAGGTCATGCAGAATGATGCATTAATATGTGCTTTATAATGCAGCCAATATAATAGTAATATGCAAGCTAATAAACAGTTAATAGTGAGTATAAACTAGTTAATAGTGAGAATTGGATCCTAAAATAGTGTTACAGATTAAAGTGTTAAGATAACATGAGATAACGTCTCATATTTTATTGTCTGCAGTCCCAGGTCCAAAGATCAAAACCCCCCTAAAGAACGCTGTGGTGACTGAGGGGGAGGATGCTGTGTTCTCCATTGAGCTCTCTGCTCAGTTGATTGGCACATGGTTCCTAAATAGCCAGCAGCTGCAGGACAGTGAACGGTTCTCCATGACTCAGTCAAAGAACCAACACATTCTGCGAATTCACCATGTGCCAAATGTGTACGATGGAGCTGAAATTACCTTTATTGCCACTGGCGTACGAGACTCAGCGGCACTACAAATTAAAGGTCAGTGCTTGCATGGGAGATCATGATTTTTTTTAGGTTTCAGCCACCATAAATGACTAAATTAATATTCAAATGTTGACAGACATCATGCCCATCATGAAGTTATTCCAGTTTGTTACAAGTTGTGATGAAAATGTGACAGTGTCTTCAACTCTGCACCTGGGGACCCACTGTCCTGCAAAGTGTACCTATTTCCAACCTGATTCAGCACACCTGCCTGTGTATTTTCAACAAGTGATCCTAAAGATAGTGATTAGCTTCACCTGTCTTTAATTAGAATTGGAGCTAAACTTTTCAGGACTGGAGCAGTGTTAAAGACCTCTGATATAGTAACAAGTTAAACAGTTTATCAGAAAAGAAAAACAAATTGTTGGGTTCTGTCCAAGTGGATTAGGTAGAGGCAGATGTAGGGTTGTATTCATTTATAATAAAAGGGTGAGATTTGAGGATTCATGACTAGAGAAGTCGGGCATACGTCTACACAAGGACATGATAAACCATAAAATCGAGTTATCATATATTGATTTAAGAATGGATGGATGGATCGATTTATCAACCAACCAACCAACCAACCAACCAATCAATCAATCAATCAATCAATCAATCAAGCAATCAAGCAATCAAGCAATCAAGCAAGCAATCAAGCAATCAAGCAATCAAGCAATCAAGCAATCAATCAATCAATCCATCAATCAATCAATCAATCAATCAATCAATCAACCAATCAACTAATCACGTCGGCCTAAGTTTATATAATAAACTGATCATGATGTAATGCTCAGATAGAGGCAATCATATTTCTAATGCATAATTGAATTATTTTTAAGATTTATGACAGTGACAGGCTTACCTTCTCACAGAAAAATACTTGTTGTATTTTGCAGTACCTGAGGTGAAATTCTTACCATTGTCAGAGATGGACACCAAGAAGAGCACTGAGGTTGGAAATCCCATTGTGCTGTACTGTGAGGTTTCCCACCCCACAGCCACCGTCCAATGGTTCAAAGATGGACAGGTGCTACAAATAGAGGAGGGTCTGAATATTCAATCAGATGGCAACATGAGGAGGATTGTCATTCAATCAGCAGAGTACTCTCATTCTGGAGTGTACACCTGCCAATCAAGCAATGACATGCTCACATTTAATGTGAATGTTGAAGGTAAAAATATAACTAACATAACTTTTTGTTGCTAGTCACATTCCAAGAAAACAGTAATTTAGGCCATTGTAAATTGTCTGCTGGACTATTGTCACGTTAAACATAACAATAAGGAATTGACTGAGACAGAATTGTACCCAGTTTATTATAATTTTGATAATGGAATTATGCAAACCAGATAATGGTATAAATCCTTAAAATCAGTGCAAAATGCAATTTGGTTTAGGGCACTTGACTGTTCATCAGGATATCTGATTGTATATATTGCTCTGCCCCATAATTTGATCATCACTTAAATAATTGAATATATACACAAACATCCCTTTTAAATTTCGTGTGTGATCTTCTGCAAAATTAACAGCAATGGTTTCTAAAAAACTTCCTGATTAATTTGACTTTTCATTATTCAATGTTTGTCTTTTCTCCTTCCAACATATTACAGACTCAGACCTTTATCAAATAACAATCTAACACCAAGGTTTGACAACTGAACCTTACTGAAATATTCTCCTGACAACTGTCAGTTTTTGCCCTTTCTAGCCCTTTCTGGAACTATGGAATCAATTAGCTGGTGAAGCATCCTAACGTGACAATTATTACTAATTCATTATTAATATGCATACATGGCCATGTGTCATTTTAAATTTGACACTTCAGATGTAAAGGTGTGTTCATGCCTTGTCCCAATAACGATAATTACAAGATTATGACTTAAAAAAACAAAATTGTAAATTTGTAATTACCCTGTCCTTGTAATTACAACACCTCAGACCTCAGACCACATGACCACTCTACCACCTGACCGCTGCAGACTCATTTAGTCATTGATATTGTTGCTATAAAAACGTATAATTCCCAATCCAAGGATGTGAACATTTCTGAGTAGAACGTCAAATGACACGCCGTTCTGCCGAATAATGCTACCTATCAGTTTGTGCTACCAACACTATATTTGCATTGTTTTAAGGGTAGGTTTGGGCAACATGTCCTCCAACCAATACGCCTATACAGGTCATTTGTCACTTCCTTGAAATACACCCATAGGAGCATAAAGTTGCGTCCCTATTAAAAAATATTTTAATTAATGAAATACGATGCATAGGAGCGTTTTCTAAAGTTGTGCTCGTTTTGACAGAAGGACGCATTTTAATTTTAAAGCATTTATCCATTTTATCTGCATAATATTTCAGGTTTTGCATAGCTCAGTTGGTAAAGCATTGCACTACACAACAACGTGTGATGATCATGCAATCGTGGGTTAGATCTCAGGGAACACATGTGCTCATAAAGTGTGTATGCACTATAAATCACTGGGTAGGTTTAGGGATGTGGGGGTGTAGTTGTAAATTTAAATAAATATTTTTGCTAAATGGAAATATGACAAATGGTGGTAAAAAAAGTCCACACATTGCATTAAAAAGATCATGCATTTTGATTGGTAACGAGAGTCATACGTAATTTCATGATGTCAGACATAACACGACACTAACACATAACCCAAGTGGGGCCCGTATAATTTTGTCCATCGGCTCCACATGGGCCCCATGTATGTTAGCCCACAGGGGCACAAGTTGGGTCCATGGTGTCTCTAAGTGGGGCCCATTTGTGTGTTCATTATAGGGGCTAACATGGGTCCCTTATGGGTTCTAATAAATGGGGCCAATGTGGGCCACATGCAGAACCCTTATGGGGCCTAAATGGGTTGATGAAAGTCTCTTGATGGGCTCATACTGGGCCCATATGGGTAATCCAGGTAGCACCCATTTGGGGCCTACATGGGTCTGCCCATATGGGTTGATGACGGGATCCAGATGGGTGTTATGTAGGGCTCTTATGGGCCACAATGGGAATATAGATAGGCTACCATATTTTCTGTTTGGGTTATCTTATAGAAAACCCCTAAATACAAACATTACATGTAATCCACTAACTACACTAAAATGTTAAAGGTTTTCAATGAACAGAAATCAGTAGTTCATGCTTTAGTTTATTATGCAGGGTTTATTTGGAATAATTTGAAAATTACTACATTTACAACTTTATAATACAAAAGTACAGGCTAAAATAATGTATTTCACAAACAAATAAAAGAAAAACAGTGCAGCTCCTCACTCCTCTGTCAGTCATCGCTCTCCAAACAGCCTTTTGAAAAAGACCAAACAAATGAATCAACCATTTTGCCAACTTTTGGTGACCCCACGTCAGACAAAAACAGATGGCGAAGAAACGAGACACGCTAACTGCAAAATAATTCAGAATTAAGGTGAAGAATTAAGTGTGAAACCATCAGAAACCCTTTAGTCCCCAGAAGCACAATTTTCCAGAACTGCAACCTACCTGGAGTCTCCAGAAGTGAAGGTGTCAGGATCTCAGAGACTTCAGTTAGCTAAAGAATCCTAAAAAAATGACCCCACTTAATAAGAATCACAAGCAGATGTGTCTTAAAATACATGGTTATGGTTATGGTTATGGTTATGGTTACAAACCTGTCTTGGAGTATCACCAGCCCTGCAAATGTTGTATGTCTCCCTATATCTGACACACCCATCTCAGGTTTTGCAGTCTAATGAGCTCATGAGTTGAATCAGGTGTGATAGATGTGGGAGACGTTATATAATTAATTATAAAGTGAAGATCCTGGTGTAACCTACTAATAATGACTCAGTATTACCAAATCCTTCTGAAGGCACTACAAATTATTTGTAACAGTATTCTAAAGTGTTTCTATATTTGGTATCTTTTGTGCATTTATTATTTGAATTAGCACTAAATAAAAAAGGGAAAAAGCACAGGCAGCTGAGTGAGGAGATCCCCAGATCTCATTGCTCAGTGGAAACTAGTTGTTCTGTGACAACATAAACATTTATTAAAGATTTAAAGATTTATTAATCTAATTAAAATGAAACATTTGAGAATGGAAATATTTCCCTCAATGTGCACACTTTTTGAATAAAAGCTAAAATGGTCCCTGTATGGCGCTTTTCTGTAATCACAAAATAAACTTTTTTTTATTGCCTTTTTTCTCTATATCCACAGGCTCTTGATGCCTGTTACCGCTAAATGGCATAATATTTGGTCAAATTGCAATTGTGCTGGCCTTTTTAGATTTTGATTAGATTGAAGTCTAAATGTACTGAAGTCATTGTGTTTAAGTGTCAAAATAACATTACAAATTATTCCAAGGGTGATATTTGTGTGCCATCTATCCAATCAACCTTTGGAATTGACTATGTTTGCACTTGTCTTGACTGTGAATGAGTTAGACCACTGAGTTGCCCATTTTCAACCCATGTACTCATTTCCCATTAGTGAACCATCTAGGTCCCACATAGGGAGCCCAGTTGGGTTTGTGGGAAGAACTACATTTATCAATATACAAAAAATCTCAAAGTGCTACAGACTTAAAACAATCAACAAAATGTTTTGGTTGTGTGTAATAGGAGCAAATAAAATGGAAAAATTAAGAAGTTATATATAAACTTATGAAATACTTAAAATGCAATAAATGTAATCAGTTGTTAGGGTTAGGCTGTTACCCATAATTGTACAAAAACAAAACCAACTGCAAACAATAAAACATTAAAATTCTAAATATAGCCCAAATGTGGCCCACATGGGACCCTCAAATAAACAATAATGGGCAACCTAACTGGGCCCCACAACTTTATCCAAGACGGGGCCCACGGTGTCTACTTTGCCACATATCCCCATCACCCCTCGCAGGCCGGGGGGTACACCTGAGACGGCGCCTATCCCGCCCCCATACAAAGCGACAGGACAAGAGAGTGGAGAGAGAAAAACATTTCTGGACACACTGTCGCTCGGTCCTCCGCCAGCCGAGAGGCTCTTCCTTCACGGTGCCATGTGATGGTACTGGATGCTTGGTAGACGGCTCGATCCTCCTCCACCCCCTGGAGGTCGGCGGTGGCTCCTCCAGTTAAGGGTAGCTGGCAGCGAGTTCCACACTCCATGTGCCTCCCCGTCATGGCGGATTAGAGCAGGCTCCGACCCACGGCGAACGCCGGTGACTCCTCCGCTTCCTCCAGGATGGCCGGCCACCCCACTTCGACCCAGGGGCACGGCAGCTAGCTCTCCGTCCCACCGGTCTTCACTTGCTCCATCACCATCGCCTCGGGCAGCCACTCGCTGTCTTTCTTCATCCACGCTGCCCGAACTCCTCAGCACCATGATCCCCCTCAGCAGCAAGGGCTCCTCGACAGCATGTCCCTCCTTCCTCCCAGGTTTCGGCACCAATGTAACAAGGTTTGTAGATATGAGAAGGAAGGAGGCGGGTACCGGCGAATGTTCAAATTATTTAAATAAATAAACAAAATGGAAGTAACACGGGCAGCCCCTCACGGACGACTGCCCGCACACACATAATAAAACATAAACAAAACCATAACATAAAGTCCAGGCCTGGTCCTCTCTCTTCACTGGTGTCGCCCGTCCTTATATGCCTCCGAGCTCCCTCATGAGAGGACTCGAGATCGATGTTCGCTCGCAGGTTACGCTCATTCTCAGTCACGCCCCGGTCTCACTCGCTCCTCCCATGTCTCTCGCTCGTCTACCTCGCCACAGTGAGATACAGAGTGAATGTTTGAAAGAGAACTTTAGGTTACCCACATAACCCCGGTTCTCGATAACATGAGTGAGGTATCTCAGCACACTTCCCTCCTTGCAGTGACACAGAGAAGAGATATGCTGAGTATGAAGTGGGTACCACTTAAAGCGATATATGAGTGAGGTTGTGATTGGTCTGTGAGCTGACAGACATGGTATTATTGGTGTTTCCAGGATCAGTCATGCCAGAGGCATTTCCCATAGTAGGATATCTCATTCATGTTATCAGAGAACCGGGGTTATGTGAGCACCCGAAAGTATTCAAATATAAAATCGTTTTGTTATATTTATTTACAAATAAGCATGCAATTTTATGAAGAAATTAACACATTTTCTGTTAAGTGGTTTGGTTCTTGCACTTCTACTAGCTGATGATTTGTGTATATGGTACATATTTAAGCTATTGCACTGCAATGCATAATATGACAATATCTATATAGTTCATTAGGTTGGGGAAATCCTGACCATACCCAGAAAGTACTGACATTCATTTACTGAATTGGTGTACAGGAACTGTAAATAAATTACTGAACAAATTGTTGCATTAATAATTAAATTATGGCCATGATAAGCATAATCAACAAACAAATAAGAGATGCATTAAAGCTTGATTGAAACTTAACAACACATGTTGTATAAATAAAAAGGTCAGAAATCATATGCGTTTCATATATGGTTTATTAGGCACATTGGGCCTCCCCATAAGCCCTTTTGCCTGAGGCTTCAAAACGTCTAGAACCGGTCCTGCGTGTATGCAGCATTACACTGAATATTATGTGCCAGATATTATGTGCATTGTATTTTATTGTTAATTTAAATCATTAAAATGCTTTTCTTTTTCCATCAGCCCCACCTGTGTCATTTAAGGAGATTACGGAAGACGAGAGGCAGAAAAGCGCTATGGAACTGGACCCTGTGGTCCTGACGTGTGAACTTTCCTCACCAGATGCATCTGCCTGCTGGTTTAAAGATGGAGTTGAAATTCTTCAGTCAGAAAACATCACTATCCAGTCTGAAGGCACCATGAAAAGACTTATAATCCGTTCAGCGGAGCTGGTAGATGCTGGGATGTATACTTGCCAAGCAGGCGATCAATCCATGTCGTTTTCTGTCAACGTTAAAGGTAAAGTTAAAAGAGTGGGGGCTCTTTAATTATTAGTTTTGCATTAAAATCAGATTGCATATAAGGTATGTTATTAATATTTGAATATGTCATCATACAAAATAAGGTGATAGAGGTGATAGAGGTGACAATATCATAGTACACTAAATGACAATAAAAAAAACTGATCTAATTATGATGACTAACTTGCATCTAGAACCTCTGGTTACAATTGTGGACCCAAAAGATGACATCCATATGGACCGTTATGTCTCTGAGGAGATAGTCCTGAACTGTGAGCTCTCTCGATCAAATGGAGAGGCGCACTGGTTTAAAGATGGCCTAAAACTCCAGGAAAGTGAGAACATCCGAATCAGTGCTGAAGGCCCATACAGAAGGGTAACCATTCTCTGCGCTTCCAAGCGGGATGCTGGAGAGTATGTATGTGAGACTGGAGGTGACTCGGTTTTCTTTCAGCTCATTATTACGGGTAAGTATTAAAGCATAGATTTCACCTTTAGATTTCATAGATTATCTTCCCCCCCATCTTTCTCTCTGTTATGCTTCATTTCTAGATGATTTAATTTAATTATGAATAATTATTTATTAATTATCAATTAAGTCATTAGAATGGCTTTTTATTAAATAGGAATCAATATAGTAATTATTCAGTTATTAAAAGCAAATATTTAATTGTTTTTATTGCCATAATAACCTATTCCTAATTGTAGGGGAAAAAATCAGAAGCATGTATATATTCATGTTTTGTGAACTATTATCTCTCTTTAACCCAGAGGCTCCAGTCCGCATTGTGTCTCCCAGTGAGTCAGAGGTAGAGGTGTGTATAATGGGCTCTGAGAGGCTGGTCCTGAGCTGTGAGATCTCAAAAGCGGACGCAGAAGTCTGCTGGTTTTGTGATGGAATGGAGGTGGATGAGAATGATAACTTGAAACTGGAGGATGATGGGATTTACCACAGGCTGGTGATTCCCTGCGCTACAATAGATGATTCTGGGGAATACGTGTGTGAGACTGCAGATGACTCTGTCACATTTTGGGTGAAAATAGAAGGTATTTGTCTTACCCAACATTTGAAATTGATCTGAAAACAGTGAAAATTAAAAAAAATAAAAATAAATCAGAAGTACTGAAGTAGACAGTAGAGACAGTAAATGTGATGTTGTATTAAAATGTTTAGACATGACATTATTTTATATTTACACTTTATACACTTTTATATTTTAACAGTTCAGACTGAGATTTCTTTTCTTCAATTAATTGATTTATATAAGTTTGTGTGTGTGTGGCTATATATATATACATATATATATATATATATATATATATATATATATATATATATATATATATATATATATATATATATATATATACACACACACACACAGTGACATTGGTAGGATCTTTTACTTGTATTATATTATAAAGATATTGAAAGAAAGATTACTGCTTTTTTGTAAAGTTTTGTTAATGAGTCTTTTTTTTCCACAGAGCCCCCTGTTAAACTTTCTTGCTCCAAGGACACAGGCAGCATTACAGAGAGTATTGCTGGAGATCCTGTTGTCCTAGAGCTTGAGGTTTCTCGTGATAATGCAGAGGTGTGCTGGATGAAAGATGGAGTGAAGGTGGAAGAGAGCAGCAACATCACAATTACTGAGAATGGCCTCATACGCAAGCTAACTATCCATTTGCCAGCTCTGAAGGATTCTGGAATATACACATGCAATGCCATTGATGACACAATGGATTTTAATGTGAAAATTACTGGTATGATAATAAAACACTACTTCCATCTTAGTAACAGGTCTTAAAAAAAATAATATATATATATATATATATATATATATATATATATATATATATATATATATATATATATATATATATATATATATATATATATATATATATATATATATATATATATATATATACTGTATGTTTAGTTGGAATTTTAGCTAAATTTTCCATCTTTTTCTTACCCAGAGGCACCAGTTAAAATCCAGAATAAAGATCAGATCAAGAATAAGCACAAGGTTGTGTTATATGATGATGTTGTATTGGAGTGTGAGCTGTCTGCGGCCAACGGTGTAGTCAGTTGGTATAAAAATGGCAGCCCTATTGAGGAGAATGAGCGCTTCTGTTTTGAGGAGGAAGGGACCTTCAGATCCCTGGTCATTCTCTGTGCTGAGTTGCAGGACTCGGGAGAATATATCATTGATGCTAAAAATGATACAGTTTCATTTCATGTCTCAGTAGAAGGTAAAAATGTTGATGAACCTGTGCATAAGTCCTAAAGTAAACACATGGTATGACGAGACAGAATTTTGATTAGTTCTTTCTCCTCCAGAGCCATCAGTGAAGATCATTGGCAATTCTGGTGAACCTGATTATCAAGAGATGGTGACAGGAGATGACCTCATCTTAGCTTGTGAGGTTTCTCGAGCCAGCGCACAAGTTAAGTGGCTATTCAATGACAAACAACTGGTCCCTGATGAGCGCACGGATATTGAAAGCCATGGAACACTCCGGAAACTGACCATATCCAACATCCTCCTTTCTGACTCTGGGAAATACATGTGTGATGCTGTTGATGACAAAATGATAACTGTTGTTAAAGTTCAAGGTACTGTATTCTCTTTGTATTTTTTTTTTTTTAATACAATACGTGTGTTTAAGTAGGGTGAATTCAGGTTAATTGGGACACTTTTTCCAAATCATCTTAATGGCAAAAAGTGTTCAAATTACTCTGAATTCACCCTACAAGGAGCTAATGAAATATATATTCAGGTAACACTTTACAATATGGGTGCACTGATTCATGCTTAACTAATGCACAGTTATGAGTTAATGTTTGACTCATGAAGAACTAACCCATTTATTAATGATTACTGCATCAGCAACTAATGAAGATTCTACATGATTAATAGATTAAGTAATCATTAAATTGTTATTAGTTATATGTCATAAAGTTTTAATTCCTTAATAACATACTATATTAACTAATAATTTAAATAAACACGTTAATTACCACAACGGGTCAAAGCCATACATTTTACCTTCCAGTTGTCTGCTTTAATGAATCATTAGCTAATGATTTATAAAGGTATCATTATGTTATGATTTTACTTGTTAGGGCACATGACTATTAACTAATTTATTAAGTAATATGTAATTGAGGATATGGGATTTGAATTCATTTTGAATTAGTTAATAGTCATGTGCCCCAACAGGTAAAATGTTGGGGCACATGACTTGGGGAATCATAACATAATGATATGTAAATCATTAGCTAATGATTAATTAAAGCAGACAACTGGAAGCTGAAATGCATGGCTTTGACCTGTTGTGGTAATTAACACGTTCATTTACATTATTAGTTAATATAATATGTTATTAAGGAAATGATACATTTAATTAATAACAATTTAATGATTACTTAATCTATTATTCATGTAGAATATCATTGGTTGTTGATGTATTAATCATTAATAAATGGGTTAGTTCACCATTAATAATACATTAACTCATGATTATCTGTGCATTAGTTAAACATGAATTAATGCATATTAGTGCACCCGATTTGTAAAGTGTTACCATATTTCATCTGATTTATGAATACATTGCTTTAACACTCGTGTTTTGTTCTGTCTGTTTATTTACCTAAAAAATACTTTTGCTACATATAAAGTTTTTACATTTTTTTTTTTTTACATTAATTACAATTATATTAGACATTACATTTATTTTTTTGAAAATTATGATCATTAAAATGTAATGTTGTCTTACTTCCTATAAGGCTAATGCTATTTATGAATGATAATTCATAATTTTAATTTATAATTCATGGTATTTATAAAAATATATTTTACCTTTAAAAGTAAATGATTACATTTTTGCTAGATGGTTACACCATATTATATTTTATTAAAACATTTCATTAAAAAAAAAATGGTATAGAAATATTTCAAAACCATATGAAACCAACAGAAATACATTTATTAGCACTAATTTTATTAACACTAATTATTTATTAGTGTGTTTTAAACTAGATTTTTCCTTATCGTAAACACTCTTTGTGTCATTGTCCCAATTACATGCAAAACACAATAAGACTTTATGTGCCTTAAATGTTATATTTTTATCCAGAGCCTCCAGTTGAGTTCCTAAACAAAGAAGAGGTAAATTTGGTCACTGGTTATGAAGCAGAGGCTGTCACATTTACTGCCATGGTTTCCAGACCTAATGCCCAAGTGCGGTGGCTGAAAGACTGGACTCCAGTCAGTGGGGAACGTTTCCATATAGCCAGCCTGGGCCTGACCCGCACTTTCACCATTGACCCATTAAAGAGGCTTGACAGTGGAGAGTACACATGTGATGCAAACACAGATGAGATGCACTTCAGTCTCCTGGTCAAAGGTTGGTAGCTGGAATCAGGCTTTTACTTGTGAGTTGTGACATGAACATATACTCAGTTTTAAAATAAAAGTCATAGTAGCATTGCAACGTGTAATAATAACCATGTAACCTGTGTGTGTTACAGATATGCGTATTAAATTTGTGAAGCCACTGGTTGACACAGTGGCCCATAAAGATGGTATGATCACCCTATGCTGTGAGCTATGCAAAGCCAAAGCAGATGTCCAATGGAAGAAGGATGGAGTGGAGATCATTCCCAGCCGTCGCTTCTCTATCCGTGCCAACGAGACGGAGAGGAGTCTCACAATCCATCGTATCACCAAAGAAGATGCCGGAGAGTATGCTTGTGAGTCCAAAGATGACTGCACCAGCGCCCGCGTAAGGGTGGAATGTAAGTGTGAAACAAGATACTAAACAACACAGTCATCTTACTTAGTCAATAACCTCCATCTGCTTTCCCTCTGCAGTGCCTCGTGTGGTGGAATTCCTCACAGAGCTTCACAATACCACAGTCATGGAGGGTGAGGATGCTACTTTTAAGTGTGTGGTCTCTCCTGATGATGTTCAGCTGGTCTGGCTCATGGATGGAGAGCCCATCAAACCCAGTGACCGCTTCCATATCGAACAGAACAGCCTCTGCCATACTCTGATCATCCGGAAGGTCCAGCTGCTGGATTCCTCCCGCATCACTGCAGATGCTGAGGGCATCATTTCTAAAGCTAGTCTCAAGGTCCAGGGTAAGAAAGTAAAGTTAAACAATTAAAGTTAAACAATTCTTTTTGATGGTTAGTTTGCCTAAAAAGAAGGTTCTGTCATCATCTAATCACCCTTATATGTTCCAAAACAAGCCATAAAACACTAAAGAATATATTTTGCAAATGTCCAATGCTCTAAATAAGGGAAATAATAGTAAGCAACCAAAAAAGATGTCTGAGTCGACTTACAGAGCCAATGACTGTATACAAAGATAAATATATTGCTTTTTTAATCAGTTACTTTTTGAGTTCTATTTAAAGAGGACTCTTCCAATCACGTCTTCACGTTTGCTTATGCTCTGCAATTTCTCTCTCTGTAACGAAACAGAAGGTAGGAGATCCAAATGCAGTATTTATTAAATGAAAGGGTAATCCACAAACGTAGGCCAAAAACAGGCAATAGGTCATAACAGGTAATCAGTCCAATAAAGCAACCAAAACAGAAGGGACAGGCAAAAGGGTAATCCACAGAGCGGGCAAGAAATCCAAGACCAAGAAACATGAAATCAGGGACCCGCTCCGAAATGCAGTTGTGACAATAAACAAGACTTCGCAATGAATGACAGCGATAACCAGGCTTTTATAGGCAGAGGTAAGGAGGTGATGAGACACAGGTGTAAACAGTGAGTGCTAATGAGTCCAGGCAAAGAATTATGGGTAATGTAGTCTATGATAGGATGACAGTCCGTGTTGGAGTGCCCTCTGGTGGTGATCACAGGGCACTCACACTGGTGAATTGTGACACTCTCGAAACCACGGTTGTGCATTTTTTCTGATTCGTTCATGAATCAGCGCATTGCCTACTGTTTCACTAAGCTGGCAAACAAGCTCAGCTTCAGCATCATCACTACAACACCCCTATTGGTCCTGCCTATTGTTCACGTAGGGCATATTCTGGGACTGATCCCATGTTTCTAGGTCCCCATTCTGGGATCAATCCCGAGATGTGTTTGCTTTTGCACAGTAGACACTTCATGTCCAAAATTTCATGGCAATTTTCTGGGATCAACGCTCTGTGTGAAAGGGCCTTAAGGAAGACTGGGCTATTGTGGTTGTGGCCCTAAGTTTGTGGAACAGTCTCCCATTAGACTTTAGGTCTGCTTCTTCTCTGTCTACTTTTAAATCATTGAAAGCTTGTTTCCACAATGGAAAAATGGAAATGTAATTGTGACTTTTTTATCTCACAAAATTGCATAATGTAAAGTTGCAATTGCGAGTTATACATTTAGAATTTTGAGCTATATATAAAAAATTTAAAAGTAGTCTTTTTTCCCCTGAATTGGACTTTATAACTCAAGATTTTAAGCGTATAACTCACAATTCTAAGAAAATAAGTCATTATTGTAAGATATAAAATCGCAATTGTGAGAGAAAAGTCAGAATTGCGAGATGTAAACTTAAAATTGTGAGAAACTTTTTTTTATATAATTTTAATTGTTTTAATTCTGTGGCAGAAAAAGGCTTCCATATAAATCAGCTTTTAACGTATACTATTAGTCTATAGCATTTAATAGATTCTAGGGTCCTGAATTTAATTTTATTTTTAATGGTTTATTGAGCCTGAACAACGTTTTAAAATCAAGGTGTGTTGTAATTAAATGTGCTTTGAAAATAAATCGAATTGAAAATTCTAAAATATTTTCTTTTATTATAGGAAAAACATTTTTGGATGAAGTTTATAATTATTTATCTGTTTTATAATATAAAATGATGTAATGGTGATTATTTCTCACGATTTTTAGAAAGTGTAATTTCAAAGGAAATAGAGCTAGTAATATTCAGGGACACATTTTATTTGTAAATGCACAACTTTGTAATCTCTTACGTTTGCAGAGGCACAGGTAATGTTTACAAAGAGAATGGAGGCAGTGATGGCTGAGGAGTTTGGAGAGGCTACATTAGAGACCGAAGTGAGTCTGGAGTCTGGAGAGGTGCAGTGGATGAGACAGGGGGTGGTCATCCAGCAAGGACCCAGACATCAACTCACCCAGAATGGCTGTAAACGTATCTTGACCATCAGTAACCTCAATCTGTCTGATCGAGGGACCTACCGCTGTGAGACCCTCCATGACCGTGCGCAGGTCAAGCTTAATGTGGAGCGTAAGTGCCCAAGAGCATTCATAACCTTGCGTCACAAGTGGTGTAAGAAACTCTAGGCATGTCTTTGATTGTGTAAAGGAAATTATCAAAACAGGATGAATTACTTAAAGGGTGAAACCCTTTCTGCCAATCTCATGTTAATCTTGAGTACCTATAAAATAGTATTGCATCCTTCAGATCATTTTTAGTTTTATTATATTTATAAAATAAAGATACGCTGTACAGAGTGGATGGAGGCGTGTTGTGTGGGCGTAGCTATTGCTTTGCGCTCTAGTGGTTAATAAACATAACTGCATGCGCCTTGCGGAAGAACATTGCAGCCGGAGCTACTTCTCTCTGTTTATGTCTACAGCGAGTCATGCAGGGACTGTGCTCCTCCGCTGTGGTACCTACCAGTCTGGCCTGAAATAGTCCCAGTATAAACACATATTATATAAGTATACCATTATGATTCAGGATAAGACAAAAACATGGTTAGGAAAATTGATTCACGTTGTACATTCTTTTTTATATAATTTTTGTAAATCTTGGCCACAAAAAAAGTTACGGACAGTAGCTTTAAACACACACACCATACATCACATTCTCCATAGATAAATTAACTATATGTGATCATGTTATTTACTTGCTGTGCTTAAGCGCTGATAGTCTACAACACAGACATTTTGAAGCAGTTTTACTCACCGCCTGCGGTTCCAACACATTATCACTGGGACCCGGCCTTCCTTAAGCAATAGGCAATCTGCAAATCCTGCATCAAACTAGGCCTAGTTTATAAAACATTAATCGCTGAAATGTATAGGGAACAAACAAAAACACTTTCACAACTCCGTTGATGCTCTGGAAAAACAAACTCCGTCCCTTAACGCTGGGTTCGTTGGGAATCTGTGCCGGGTGGTCTTGCCCTGGCAACCAAAAACACACTTCTTTGGTGACATTGTTTAATTCTTTAAGTCCTGTGACCTGTTCAGCACCGCCGACGACTTCCCTAGAGCCGAGCAAAGCAATATGATAATCGTACTATTTTGGCTCTCTCGCTCTGGTCTACGGGTGCGCGCACCCTTCCGGGAGCTTTCCGAAACTTGCGAGAAACTGGAAGGAGTATTTTTGGTACAGAAAAACTCCATCAAACGTCCAACTTAATTTTTTAAACTTTGTCCATGTTTAGCATGGGAATCCAAGTCTTTAACCATGTAAAAAACTTTATATGAATGTAAGAACTTAGCAGGCATTTGAATAGAAGCATCAGATAATTCTGGTCCTTGGCCTGACAGTTCTGAATTTGCCTGTACATTATGTACTTGTTTTTATGAGTTGCATAATTTAATTCTAAATAATCTATTTTACTATTTAAAGCAAGGAAGATTGTCATACGCAAGGGGCTGATGGACATTGAGACATTTGAGAGAGAGACAGCGTCCTTCGAGGTGGAACTTTCTCATGCTGATGTGGAGGGTGTGTGGCAAAAAGATGGTCTGCGTGTCAAACCCAATAACAACTGGCGTGTTAGTTCCAATGGACGAGTACATGGCCTCACTCTCTCCAACCTCACATTAGAGGACACGGGTAGCATTGTCTTCTCTGCAGAAGGTCTGAGAACTACTGCCCGATTGATAGTTAAAGGTAGGTATTTATGCGTGAGATTGAGATAATTGAGATTCATACTTGAGATTATTTATGTTTGGGATTCAATAAAAAATAACTTTAATTTTATTTTTTTTAAACATAAGAGAGGGTCTTAATATTTGTTACATAATTGCCCAAAATAACAAATTGTGCATCACATTCTTAGAAACACCAGTAATGATCATTAAGAAGCTGTCCGATGTCAGAGTTGAGGAGGAATCTTCAGTCGTTTTGGAGTGTGAGCTGTCTAGACCAAATGTGGATGTCAGATGGCAGAAGGTATACTGCTAAAAATGCACTGCACCCTCCTAAATATGTTTTCACCTTTTCCTCACTGAACTCTCTACGGTGTGATTGGCAGAATGGGTTGGAGCTGAAATCCAGTAAGACTTTAAGGATTTATTCCATGGGGCGTAAACGCTGTTTACAGATATTGGAATGCAACGTCAGTGACTCAGGCCTTTACACTTGTGAAATAGGCGACCTCAGCACTTCCTGTAAACTTGAGGTCTATGGTAAGCATATATTACTTTAGTCTTCATCAAATTTTCCAGCTTATTGGAAACTTTGAGAAAAGCACACTAGCAGTCTTATTGTCCTGTTGCATTAAGGAGGATTTAAATTGAGAGTAGACATTTTCTGGTTGCTTCAGTTTCTACTCAAAATTCAAGATAGACAGTAATGGAAAGGCCCACTACTTTATTATCATGAAGGTTAGCTAAGGTTAAGCTTCTGTAAATCATTCATCTTTGTATATATTTTCTTTATAAAATATATCTGGCCTCGTAAAAAGTCATAAAGTCTATTCTTATGATATGGCTCCCTTGACATTTATGATATATACTGCAATTAAGCTAATCACATTCAGATCTGCTTTCACTCCAGAATGCAATGCTCAATTTTTACAGTCCAATCTACAATCGATGGATCAAATAATATTTTATTTTCAATAAGCTGTTTGACTTAGAATTTATAAGCTAAAAATTATATAAAATTGGTCACAATTTCCATTTCATGCACACTTTAATAAGATCATGTCCTGTGTAAGGGAGGGCCCACAGCTGTAATAATACTTATAACTCTTGAACATTTAAAAATGTATTGTTCCAAGGTAGTAGTAGGTTTTGTGTAGTAATGTTTTGTCCTTTATCGTTGTCACTTCTGTCAGTGATATGTGTCAGTATTTTTCTTTTTCTTTTTTTTTAATGCAATTGGTTGTCAGATAATCATTGCCTTAACTATGACCACTTAAATATTATCCCAAGCTTGTAATAATAAAAAAGTGAAATGCACAATCCTTTTCTCTACACTGTTTTCAGAACATGAATTAGAGATCATAACTGGCTTGGAGGATCTTTGGATTAAGGAGGACCAGAATGCAGTCTTTATGTGTGAGCTGTCTATGGAAGAAATGCCTGGGGAATGGTACAAAAATGGCAGCAGGATACGTCCCACTTCCACCATCAAAACTCGTACAGAAGGTGAGGATAAACTGAACTCATTTTGTAAATATATACATACTGTAGAACTGATCTTTTTTTTTCTTCATTTAGGAATTATTTATATGAATGATAGCAGACTTAAATATATTTTAGAGTTATTGTTGTTTTACCTTTTAAATAGGCACAAAGCACTTCCTGCTTATATGCAACGTTAAGGCTGAGGATTCTGGAGAAATCAAGTTTGTTTCCAAACAAGTGGAGTCAGTTGCTTATCTTGAGGTTGAAGGTACTGTAGAAAATATGTACTTAAATTGTATGTAATTCTGCATTCATAGTTACATAAAATATTATTTGGTAATGCTTTACAATAAGGTTTTTATTTGTTAAGATTAATTAACAATGAACAATACTTCTACAGCATGTATTAAGTTAATGTTAATTTCTACATTTACTAATACATATTTAAGTTGTATTTGAACGCATTGAATCACTAGGAACAAACATACACAATGAACAATTTATATAACAAATGCTGTAAAAATGTAGTTGGTCATAGTTAATGTTAACTAATGCATTAATTATTGGTAACAAAGGAGAACCTATATTAATGTTTTACTGATTATCTGACCACCAAAAATCCTGTCAATATCTACTTTTACAGAGCTTCCTGTTAGCATTGTCCGTCCCCTTAGAGATCGAACAGCATTGGAAAAACATCGAGTCATTCTAGAATGCACTGTATCATCCCCAAATTGTGACGTCACCTGGTACAAAGGGGACGAGGAGCTGGAATCCACAGAACACATGGAGATAATACAAGAAGGCTGTTACCATAAACTTGTCATCCACCAGGTGGCACTGGAGGATGAAGGAACCTACAGTATTGAAGTTGGGGAGCACACATCCACAGCCAAGCTGATGGTGGAAGGTGAGGATTGTTTGAATCGAAATGACAGTGGAGATCAAAAATAGAGAACAATTTAGAAACACTTTTTTTTTTTCAGAAATATTGTTAATCTTCATTGCCTAAAATTTGAAGGAAGATTAGCTATTGGGGTAGACTATTGGTCTTTAGCATGTTTTACAAAATACCAACTTACTTTAACAAAAACCTTTATTTTTTGGAAAGCACAGTGATCAAAATAAGAGAACAATAACCATTGCAGCACAAAAAAGCCCTTTGAATAACCTCAGCACGTCAGGACATCCCTAAGATACTCTGGTGTGATCTTGGTCCACTTTTCTTCCCTAGTTCGTTAACTGTAATGGGTTTCTTGACCATAACATTGCCGCCAAAGATTTTCAATTGAGTTTAGGCTCTAATCTGGCCATTTCATTATTTCAATGTTCTCAGCTTCCAGGTAGCCTACTGCTTTTACCATTTTGCAGTGTGATAGGGGGCATTGTCTTGCATGAAAATTTGGGGCTTATTGGGAGATGCTCTATGGGAAAGAACCGCATGTTGCTGTATGAGGTTGTGATAAACATTTGCATTCACCCTATCATCTAGCTGTATAATAGGCCCAACTCCTGCTGTAGAAAACATCACCCAAGCCAGGATGCTTCCTCTTCCACCTTTCACTGACTTCTTTAAGCATTTTGGGTTCAATCTTTCCCCAGTTTGAGGCTGAACATAATGTTTCCCATCAGACCCAAATACATTTCAACTTGCTTTGTCCACACAACATGCTCCTCAGCAAAGATTAATCTAGCCTTTTGGTTCTTTCTGCTGATGAGGGGCTTGGTCACTACAGAGTGTCTTTCAGTCCTCTCAAACGCTGAGACAGATCCTTACCTTGTTCAACTCTCAACTAGGGAGCAATTCCAGCTCCAGTGTTGAACGATTCCCATTGAAAGTCTCCACATTGTCTTGTCCTCTCATGCATTGGGCTTACAGTACGTGGACGACCAGCCTTTTTGTGGGACTTGAATGAATTATTGTCTTTGTAAACCTTCAGTATTATAGAAATTACAGATTTGGAATAACATACTTCTCTTGCAATAGTTGAAAGTGGCATCCCTCTGGCCTTTATCTGGACAACCTGGTGTCGTAGGGTTTCAATCACCTTTGAGTGGCTTGCCATTTTGCAAAGTCAGTGAAAATGGGAAAGTTTGCTGGTAGTTAAATAGGGTTTGCCAGATAATTTAGGGAAATAAGTACCAGGTGCCAGATTAATACCAAAAACTTTGAGCTATCTAAAAGTCTTCTCTAATTTTGACCACAGTTATTTTTCAGTTGTCTTATTTAAATTTCATATATTGTAGTTCAGAATATATTTAACTTATGAAATATGCTAAACGGCCTTCTGCTCCTTCTGCCCCTGTTAAGGTAACCTGAAATAGGACTAAGCAGTGACCTTGCAATTTAGGAATTAATTGTATGTTCTTCTCTCATTTTGATCTATACTGTATATATCTCAATGATTTTAGTATGCTTATAGGATAGGAAAAAATATTAAGACAATATTTAATGTAATTTCATTTGAGAAATGAAAAGAGATATGGATTGCATTAAATGTCAAAGTTCAAAGGTTTATTTATTTATTTTTTACTTCACAGCTCAGTCTATCCTAGTGGTGAAGAATATAGAGGATGTAGAAGTCAGAGCTCCCGAAACAGCTTCCTTTCAGTGTGAAGTGTCTGTGACCCTCATCAAACCTCCTATCTGGACATTAAATGGGGAGAACCTGCAGTCTGGGCCCAATATTCGAATAGAGAACCAAGGGACTGTCCACAAACTGACATTTAAAAATACCAGCACTGACATGAGTGGGACAGTCAAGTTTACCACCGGGAAAGCCAAGACCAGTGCCAAACTGACAGTGCTTTAGTGAATTATCAAAGGTCCAGAACATGAGGACAGTATAAGAGAGAGAGGGAAGTAGTATATACAAATGGACGTAGTATATACAAATGCTCTTTGACCTTTTAACCTTGTTTACTTCAAAGTTCAAAAATGTAATGGTGATATCAAAAGAGATATAGACTGGTCACTGCACGCATTGTGTAAATTGATATGGGAAAAAAAAGTCATAATTTAAATCTGATGATTGTCTGTATGGAGTCAGAACAGAATGTGATGGGAAGAAAGTGTCATTGAAACTCAATATGGTTTTTGAAAGTGTATGAAGATGCACAGGGATTAAGACATGATGATTTCCTCTTTATGTCAAATATTTTTTTGTTTTTTGTTTTTTTAGAACAACAATAATTTATGAATGTAACAACTCTCTCATGAATATTGATTAAAGGGGTACTTCAGCGCTGGGAAGATGAATCTGTATTTAAACTGGGTCATTATGTAGTAGAAATATGAAATTATTTTTGAATTTTGGTGCTTTCTAGACTGAGAACAGTCAGAAAATGTATTTTTGTCTCATGGGGATGAAAGACTACAACTCCCAGAATGCACTTGCTTCACTGCCCTACGAGGATACTCCTAAAGCCAAGACTACTGTTTATCACTGGCCCACCACGGCACCACCACCATCGTTTTGATTTTCATGATTATTACTATGAAAATCAAAACGATGGTGACTTTCGTTCGCTCACTCACACTTTATTGAGTTCAACGTTCAGTTTTGAACTGTAGTGTCTATTCTCTAATGTGTGAGTGAGCGAACGAAAGTCACAGCACAAACGCAGCAGGACTCAGATCTCATTCATCATGAGAGCGAAGAGCTGAGCAGAGCTGAGATAAATGCGACCACGACATACATTCACAGCACTTTTTCAGATCATTCCTATGGAAGCTTAAATTTAATAGGAATTCATTTGAAAAGTTGATACACTCACTTTGGTCCTCACCGCTCCGTTATGAATGCACGAGCGGAGCGCCTAGCGCCTTCTACTGGTTGTAGTCTTTAGTCTCTGGCCAAAAATTCCTCATAATGACAATATTTGCATCATATGAGGATTTTTTTCCAGAAATAAAATGCATAATTCTCTCGTCTCAGGGGGACATGAGGGGGGAAAGTACGATAATTTGAATATACTCCAGGGTTTCTACTGATACTCAGCTTAATGCTAAATTGCTGAAGTAACCCTTTAAGAGGAGAAAGTATGTTGTTTCCTATGTGGATTGAATACTTTTTATAGTAATATTTAATATTTTACAAAATATAATAACAGAAATGAAGGTTCTATTTTATAGATGCAAAAAAAAATGTTGTTTAAAAAAAAAATCTGTATTTTGTTAAATGAAAACACATATCAAAGCTGATGTTATATGAAACGACACTGCTGTAAATGTGATATCCCATGGAATAAAAAAAATAAAAAAATTAATGAAGTCAGAATATCAAAAATTTTATTCTTTTGAAATATTACTTTCTTATAAAATGGGGAAAAAAACTGTCAAATCGATTAATCACATCTAACACAGTAATAAATATACAGTAAATACACACACACACACACACACAATATGAACACAAACTTTTCTTAGATACGATTAATTGATTTGTCAGCACTAATATATCCTTATACCTGTTATCACAGTACCCTACCAAATTATAATACATTTTTTATTACAAAAACAACAAAACTGAAAGAGCAAAAATCTATACTGAAATTGAATGTATTGAAAGACATGCCAAATGCAGTGTAATATAGAGTTTGAAATATAAAACCAAATGTAAACATACATCTACAAGATTTACACAGAAGTAGTGAAAATGAGCAAGGAGAACATTTTCATTCTTGGATTTACAGTAATGGCTTTCATAAATAAACTCTGGGAAATCTTAGAACACTAGCATAATTCTTTCTAAATTTAAAAGCATAGTGTGTTGACATTTAAAACACTGACAAATCGGCATTTTACACTGCAGACAACTGCATTTTAAGAATTCTAAAGAAATTATGTTCTCAGTAACTGTAGAAAACCGTAGCTATTACTGTATTCTTCTTTATCGGCATCTCTTAGTCCTTTCGTCTGCAATTCTTAAAATGTTAGATTCTTAAAATTCAAGTTCAAATGGATGCATCACCAATTGCAACCTACATATTTTATATATATTTAACCCGGTATTGTTCATTATGTAATGTCCATCACCTTGAAACAACTGTTACTTGTCTATCAGCTATCAACCAACTTTCCTGTTATCACCCTTAATGTAGTCAGTTTCACACTCTTTTTTTCCTTCTTGAGATAAAGTACAGTTTGTTCTTCAGCACATATTATTTGTCATCAAGGAAACTCATAGGTAGAATTTTCAGACATTTACAGACTCTGAAAAATGTAATTTCCTTGTATTGTTTAAAGTCCTTGTATTTCTTCACTGATTGGTGTGCTTGGTGAGCTAGGTTTGGTAGATGAGGCTGGGGATGAAGGCCCACTCTGGTAGACTCTGAGAAGGACCTTATGTTTAGTAGCTGACTCTGCACATCTGCGCTGGTGCTCCACCAGGAATTCTTTGAGCCGTGTGGTAGTGAAAGTCAAGGTCTGTCGGCGTAACTTCTTTAAATATGTGTCATGAAGCCATGAATGATTAAGGCAGTCCTTAATGGTGGGTCGGCACCTGAGAAAAAAGGCCATAAAATCAGTTAAGAATATCAAAAGATATCGGGATATTTTGTGGTTACCCATATTATTCTTCATGGTGAAATTACAATTACTATGTATTTCACATAACTTCTAGCTACTATATATAATCGTTCAATAAAAAAATAACATAAGTAAGACATCACAATGCTGAATGAACTGTTTGTGAGAAAATTACTTATTCCTTAAATAAATGACAGCCTGTCCGTTAATCTTCAATGTGTTTGTCATTACAGTTTTATTTTGGACTGAGCTATATTGTAAAAGTTGTAACAGAAGTTGTAACAGAAGTCATGGACAATTTTGCGACAGATAGTTTTCCTGTCACAGATGGTTGAAGATAATGAGGAAGGGAGATTGTGAGACATAGAAGATCCAAAATTAGAATAATCCAAAAAGTCGAAGAGCAACGTAACAGTTTGCATGAACACAAACAACACAGACAGTTGGGGTGTTCACACCATGTCGTCATTACCGTAATTATTCTTAACTGTAAAAAGCCTACATGCTTGTAATTTTCTAAGAGCTATGTCTTGTACACGTGGCCGCTGTAACACCTGAAAACTGCAGATTTCGGTTGTGATCGGCTTGTAGTTCGACTGTGCAGACCATTTGGTATATGACATCCAAATACCTTAATTGCGTTTTGAAAGCAAACAGAGCTTTTGCTGTGTTCGAGCAATGTTGTAGTTACAGTGAATAAATCTATGAAGCAATGTGGAGGCACCTGGCTCAGTGGGTATAGCACTGTCACCTCACAGCAAGAAGGTTCCTGGTTCAAGCCAGGAGTCCTTTCTGTGTGGAATTTGGATGTTCTCCCCATGTCAGTGTTTCCTCCAGGGTGCGACAGTTTCCCCCACAGTCCAAAGACATGCAGATAGGTGGATTGGATATGCCACATTGTTGTGTGTGTGTAACACCCCTTTCACACTGCGATTCCGGCAAATACACGGATAATGCGACCCGGCATTTGTTCCCGGGTCGCTAGATTTGGTCCATTCACACTGCCAGCGAAATACCGTAATATGTGCGCTTTCAATCACAACGCTTAACGGTCCCGGGTCGAGTTGACACGTGACATCCTGATGTGACGTATAATGGCGAGCGATCTCAGCTTCAGCGCGGATAGTAAGGAGCTCCGTGGTCTCGACTTGTGTCCAGTTTGCACACATTTCTGCTTGTTTAATTTTAGTTTCTTTTGTATACGAACACTCTCTGCGTTTAAAACACCGACTAGCTCTTCTGGCACTGCAGGGTTGTGTTATTGAAGAAGCAAGCTCTAGGAGTCGCACGATAACTACGTACACCTTGCGGCATTAGTTTCGGCTTTTGTTCACACAGCGCTCGTCCCGGGTCGAATACCGCAATATTACTAGGTCCCCGACCCGGGTCGAATTCGGTAATCAATCCCGGGACGTGGTTGCTTTCACACAGAAGGCGACCCGGCAATGTTCCGGGAATATTGCGGGTCCGACGTGCAGTGTGAAAGGGGCTTAAGAGTGAATGTGCCCCAGCACTAGTGCTGGGTTTGTTTCAGGAAGGGCATCCAGCATAAAACCTGTGCCAAATTAAATATGTGTGTGAAGCGAACCCTGCAAATGAGCGGGAATAACACTAAGAAAAACCTACTTAGAAACCATCATGTGAAAGGAAATACAGTAAATAACGAATACAAACTAAAAGTCCATGAAAATTAAAGCAAAACTATAACAGAATGTGGCAATTTAATTTAAGGAATTTCTATGGTATACATAAACAGTGACTGACAGCTGTAAAAGTCAGAAAGTGATTCAATGTCATTAAGGCTATAATGTGATAATTTTTTTAGGCAAATGTGACTGAAGGTGTACTCTCCAATGGTAGAGCCAAGGCACTTGGTATCTCCTTATATAACAAGGGTGTCCAATCCTGCTCATCCAATGTCCTACTAAGTTTAGCACGAACCTGCCCCAACACACCTGCCTGGAAGTTTACATAGGACTGAGGCTAAACTCTGCAGGAAGGCAACCCTCCAGGAGCAAGGTTGACTACCCCTGTTCTAAAAAATGCTGTGGAGGGTCCAGGAACAGTTTGAAAACCCCACACTTGGAGTGTTTTAATTTAAGTTGCAACTGGCGGTGTAATTGATACTCACCATTGATAGCCATTTAATATCTTCTTTAAAAATGTGGAGGCACTTTGGGACACCTTTGGGTAGAGCTTAGATGAGTCAAACTTTGCTGCATGGATTTTGGTCTCCGTCAGTTTTGGGTCTTTGTCTTGGAAAGGATGTCTACCGCTGAGCCTACAGTATAAACAAAGTCACTTAAAATGAATAGTAAAGTTGGTTGCAAACGATGTTTTATGCCGACTTTAATTCATTCCTTTATAGATGACTTACATAATGTAAGAAAGAACTCCCAAGCTCCAAATGTCTGCTGGGGGTCCTACTAGATCCCCTTTCAGTATTTCTGGAGCTTGAAAAAGGCAGGAAACATGTAATTATTGTCAATAAGACATGGATGGGTATTTTAAAATCCAAATGTAGAGAAACATTACAGGATTTGAATTGCACAATGTGCATACCCATGTACTCCAGAGTCCCAAGATCTCTGCTGTATTGTTGGAGTGAGAGAGGGTTAAACCTTTGAGCACTGCCAAAATCTATGATTTTAATCACATTGAGGTTGGTGACCATGATATTGTCTGGCTTAATGTCCAGATGAAGAATCCGGCAGTTGTGGAGATATTCTAAACCTTGAAGGATCTGAACAATTAAACCAACTACATCATCTTCAGAGTAACAGAATCTAGAAGAGAAAACAAGACTCATCTGAAGACACTGAACTTAATTTTTACACCTATTTAAAATATAATAATCTATAAAAACTGACTACAATCCGAAAAGCTCATACGTACCTGTCAATGAGACTGTACAGGATCTCCTTGCCTGTGCAGTACTCTGTTATGAGTACAAGGTAGCGAGGTGTGATATAGGCTTCATGTAGGGCCATGATTCTTTCACAACGGAGAGACTTCAGGATCTCATACTCCTTTATGACCGTTTGCTTGGTCTGCTGATCATAGGGAACTATCTTTGCTATGAACATCTTCCCTGTTGCGTTTTCTCTGCAATCTCTTATCACCCCAAAACGACCCCTGTCAAAAACAAAGTGTTTTTTGCCTGCAGATTTGTAAACTGCATAAATAGATGGAGAATTATTTGTATAAATAAACGGACATTTTTTAAAATTAAATTTTCTCACCTAGATTTCTCATCCAAAAAGCTGTACGGCTTCTGAGGAACTCCTTGCCTCAAAGTGGTCTCAGTTTTGGTGCAGGATACCACTCGTCCTGTAGGTGTTTCTGTTGTGGGTGAGCTTGCTCCTTCTCCTATTGGACTGATACTGCTGACCAAAATCACAGGGGGAGAGACAGGGGTGGGAGCAACTGAGCAAGTGGCTGGAACATATGTAGGGACTGGGGAAATTGATCTGCCTATTGAGGGTGGAGCTGTGCATGACCTTGGGGATACAGTCTGGGCTTGCGTAAAAGGGGGAACCATGTTTATAGTGCTTGTTGGTTTGGGGAGAACAAGAGGAGGCATGGACGTCTTTGGGCAAGGGTGAGAAACAGGGACTTCAGGGGAAGTATTTGTGACTTCACCAGGCTGTGCAGTAATAGGACTAATAGACTGACTAAACACACTTGGCTGTGTTAATGTAACAGCAGATTTTATCACAGCAGTGGTCACAACAGGGAAAGAAGCTGAAGGATGTGTCTTCATTTCAGCAGGCTTATTGAGTTGTGCCACTGCAAAACAGAGGTAGGATTGATGTACACAGAAACTAATGCAAAAAGTAAAAATTAAATAACATTAACCAGTTAATTAAAATTTGTAGTTTTAAGGCTTAGTATTTAAGTAAAACTAAACACCATGCTCAGTACCTTTAGCATTAATGCTTACTCCCTCTGATACATTACTGTATGGACCTTGGCCAGCTTTATTTACACATGCCACGCGGAATCGGATGGTAGAACCAATTGGAAGTTTAGAAGAATTGTAGAAACAATCAGTCACTCCTGTAGCTTCAGTCAACCACTTATCATCACCTACAGATAAAATGTACAAAAAATAAATCACACAGTGAATGACAAAGAGATAATAATAAGAACAACAACAATAATAATATTTAACATACAGTAGTAATATTTTAATCTTATTGATTTGTTTAAAGTTTGTTGGAAAAACCCATACCATTATGAAACATAATAGATCAGTATATGAATTATGTATTAGACAATCCCTACCATCAAATTTTCTCTCAAGTATGTATGTGCAAGGAACTTTGGTGTCTGATGGTTTCCATTGTACCAAAGCAGTGTTATTGTATATCTGTGGGATCTCTGGGGTTCCTGGTGGTCTTGGAACACCTTAAAATGTGATATAAACAATATATGAGCATCAGAACATAATTTGTGCAGGCATATAATGAATTACGGAAGCCCTGAACCGCAAAGTAAAAAAAACAAACAAACTATAATTTCGAGAATAAAGTTGAAATATTTAGAGAATAAAGTAATAGGCTAATAAGAACTGCGCTGGTGAAGTCGAACTGCTTCTGGCATGGATCTAAACATAATAGTTTCTTTTTACTTTTATTTGGGGTTTCAACAAAATGAAATTTTACAGGTTCTAATCTACAAACATGGCATTACCATATGCGCATTCCTGATGCGCTTATTGCGTTTTAAATTATGGGAGGCACATCCAGTTTAGAGAACTTCCACTCAAAAAGACTGAAACAAATATTTTTTTAATTATACGATTGTGGTAAAAACTGTGCAGTCCTTCAAGGCACCATGCTTGTTCAACCTGTATATGCTGCCACTAAACTAAATAATGAGAAAGAACTAAATTGCCACAACTATGCAGATGACACCCAGATCTATTTAGCCCTATTGCCTAATGACAACAGCCCCATTGACTCTCTGTGCCAATACATTGATGAAGTTAACAGTTGGATGTGTCAAAACTTTCTTTAGTTAAACACAGACAAAACTGAAGGATTTGCGTTTGGAAAAAAGTTCTTAATGTGTACTCATACCTTGAAGTTAGGGGTAAAACAACTAAAAATCAAGTATGGAATATTGGCGTGATTTTGGAGTCAGATCTTAGTTTCAGTAGTCATGTCAAAGCAATAACTAAATAAGTATAGTATAATTTTAAAAATATTGCAAGAATTAGATGGTTTGTTTCCAGACAAGTTGTCATCTTGTCATCACCAGCCGGGTGGACTATTGTAATTTTCTCCTCATTGGCCTTCCCAAAAATACCATTAGACCGCTGCAGCTCATACAGAACGCTGCTGCCAGGATTCTGAGCATAACTAGAGAAAAAAAAAAAAAAAAAAAAAAAAAACTTTTTGTATGACATGTTCTATGTAAATAAACTTGCTTGTCTTGGTAGCGAACCTTTCACTGATTTCACTGTTTACATTTTAACGGACAATATTCCTATAATTTGCGCAAAGCATCATGGGGTGTAGGAAAAAGGTGGATACTTAATAGTAAGCTTAGTAGAGCTTACAGGCTAAGGACAGTATACAGGAAGTAGTTGCAGAGGCCAGGTTATTAGTGGCTACACATTCATAGATTCCAGCATCCTTCTTTGATGTCTTCATGATCATCAAAAGTTGTCTTCCATCTGGGGAGGCCACTAAGCTCATTCTGTCATGAATCTCCAAAGGTTTCTTATCTATAAACAGAAATGGAGAACAGCAGAAAAAAATGATTGGAGATTCATTAGAGTTGGTGGTTGGTGGTTTTTATAATTCAAAGTAAACCAGTGAATGAAAAATACCTTTCATCCATACTATTTTAGGCTCAGGGTTACCAGCTGGAAGACAACTAAGGGTGACTGGATTTCCTTCAAGAAGAACATGGTCCTTTAGTGTAATATGGAAAACTGGAGGAAAATCTGAAATAAATCAATACAAAATGAAATGTCAATTGGAATTTTTGATCCAAACTGTGGCACTGTGGCACTTGGCATCTTTTGTTCACCTTCCTTTGAAGTTGCAGGTGCGCTTGATTTAGATGGAGTCCTGTCTCTCTTACTTCTGGACAAACCCCATCTGTCCCACCTAGACCTTATGTCAGTTTCAGGAGCTGTCCAAAAAATTTAATTAATTAATTAATTAATTAATTAATCAATCAATTAACATGTCTTCATTTGCATAAAATTGCTTCAAAAGCTTAAGTCGTAAAGTTACAGAATCTAACTAGAATACTTAGCAACAACTTACATACTTAGCAGCAAGTGTTGGAAAAGTTTTGGAAAACTGACACAACAATAAAATGCACTGCATAAATTATATAATACATACTCTTAAAGGACTCTACAGACTGTGCACTGGAAGTTAAGTTCTCGTTGGATGATGTAGTAGCTTGTGAGGGAAGCTGGTTCTCTGGAATGTCCACATTCTTGTGAATGAGTCCTTCAGACTGAGAGCGGCGATGACAGGAGGGCAAAGGTGCTTTCTGCTCTTCATTTCTAGTTTCCTTATCTCCCTCTGTCTTCTCAGGCTGACTTTGTTTTCTTAATGAAAATCCAGATACCTTTGACTCAAACTTTTTTCGCAATGCCAGAACTGGTGAATCATTTATTTTCTTGATGTCTTTCTTCCCTTCTTTTAGAGTTTCTGCATCAACATGGGGTTTAGTTTCCTTGTCCTTTCTGTCTTTTGACTTACTATGCACTCTATCAAATATTCCTGCAACATTAGATTCAAATTTATGTCGTACAGCAAGGACAGGTGAATCAGTAACCTTCTTAATGTCTTTCTCAAGATTGTCTTTGTTTGTATCTATAGTGTTATCAAATCTTCCAGTCTCAACTTCATTTTTGTCTAGGGACTTGCTACGTCCCATAGCCCAGGTTACTCGTCGTCTGTTACCTACGGAATCTGAGGTCTCCTCTTTCCCTTTTTTATGAATGGGTTGCGATCTCCTTGCACGTAAAGAGAATCTTCCAATAAGTCCAAGCCCAGATTCCTTCTCCACCTCCCTTAGGTCTTGGACAGACTTGGATTTTTCCTGTAATCTTCTAGGCCCAAACTCCAATGGGGCACCTATAGGGCCAGGTCGATAAACCTCTTCATCTGATTTCCGTGGGAGAACTGGCGAGTTTTCTTCAGACTTTGTCCTTGTCAATCGTTTCAGGCCATGAGTCAAAGAGGAATCCCTTTTCTTAAACCTTGACTCAAAAAGTTCCTCTGAATCAATATCTTTGATATCCGTTCTAAGTGTCGGCTGGTATGCCAGTCCAGTGGTAGGTTGAGTATCTGGCTGTGAGATTTTCAAGATAGGGATGGGTAATACTGTGACAGATGATGCCTTTTTGCCATTTACCTGCATTTTACTGGAATAATTTGAGGATATGTCATGTGGTAGTATATCAAGAGAAGATTCAGTACTTTTATTAATGTTTCCTTGCACACTGTCTTGAGATAATGTATGTTCTTCCATATTTTCTAAAGTCTTATCAGTGTCATCTAACATAGACCCAGGCTGAGAGGTATTTATAATATGGACATTATCAATAGATTCCTCTCCCTTAGACACCTGTTTATTTTCTGAGTCTGGAGTTGGTAGCTTGGAAGAAATTTCTCTTGGAAACACAGGTGGCAGGCAAGTCTTGGCTTGGTTTGTGATATTAGACGTGGCATCCAGAATAATGGAGGGAATCTCTAGTGGGGCTCCAGATCTCCTATGTAGTGAAATTGATTCTGCATTTCCATCCCTTAAAGATGACCTCTTCCTGGATAAAGATTTTGTTTCTTCAGTACTGTCAGTGGAGAATGCCTGAGAAACTCCTGAAGTACTCAATCTGGCAAGTCTGAAACTACGATCCAAAGAGGCAGTTCGCCTGTCATCATCAACACCCAGTGTATCAAGCAGGGGGCCACGAAGACCACTCATATTCTTGTCAACAGTACCCCCTCTTAGCAACCTCTGCCTCATAAGATCAAGTTTTAGAGCATAGTCTTCCTTACTCAGCTTGCCTGTCTTTGGACTACTGCTCCTGTGTGGAAGCTCCATAGAAACTGCCTTTTTCATATGCTTTTGGCTTTCCTCTGTATTATCCTTCACATTACCATCTTCATGTGTGATCTGTAGAAGAAGCGCACTGTCAGCAGAACTCCCTCTTCGCATAAGCTCTCTTCTGGACTTGCCTGCTACCTGTTCAGCTTCTACACTGGCACCCCTTTGCAAGGATTCTTTCAAGAGTTCAGTCCTTTCTGCAATCTCCAGGTCATCGACATTCTCCTGTCGATCAGTTTGCTGACATTCTGTGATGTCTTCGAGCCGATTCATGTTTTTTTGGTAGGACTCATTGGATCCTCTAATGACATTATCATCATCCTCATGGATCTCAGTCAGAGACATCCGTGAACCAGAGAACATCATTGTGTGGGGCATAGGGATGAAAGGAAGTTCATCAGTGTCCTCATCTGAGTCAGAGGACGACGATGGGGGTGGTGAGCAGTCTTTAATGTTTCTTGGCACAGCAAGGGAAACATGGCTAGAAGAGTCATCCAGCAAGTCTGAAATGGAGCTCATCACCATTTTAGACTTGTATCTAATGAGTGAACACTGGAATGGCAAAAAAAAAAGTTAGGTAATAAACTTTTTTTTAATAATGTTAAGCTTTTTTATGTATTGCTTACCTGCCATTTTCGTCTGGCTAGCACTTGCTTATGTAATGTCGTGGTGATGCTTTTTCCCTTTGTCAGTGACTAAGTGAAATATGACAATTAGAATAATGTGCTCTAAACATACATTTCAATCATGACAACTCTTGGAATAGTTTAACATGGTAATGCATATGACAATGTTAATGTATTTGGCCTTTGCAAAATAGATCTGCTATGCTGCTGCTTCAGAGCAAGTACAGGGATTTTCTACTGCAAATACATCCACCGCCAAGCTGCTATAAGATGCATGCTTATAGAAACATGTAAGACATGCATGCTTATAGAAAATAGCATATATGACTACCCATAGGGGTGTAACTGAAGGAGGTGGTGGGTTTCTGATAACATGCTGCAAGACTTGCTTACAGCAAACACAGAACCAAACTATTTAAATTTTAAAAAAGCAAGCTAATTGACTGCATTTGATTCAATTAGCTTGTGCCATGTAGTCATGATGTGATTGCTAGCAGATTGCATTAGATATTTAAAGGCACATATATCTGTTTTTTCTGTTGAATGGCAGCTCCATATGTTGCAGACAACTTCTGTAGGTAGGAGTCAAGTCAAATATACCAAAAAGGATGAACTGAAGTGTGCTTCAATATTTTCTATTAATCAGTTTTGTAGCCTGTTTGTTAATATTCTATCATACCTTGAACCAAGGATGAAGAAGACATTGTGCGGCATCAGGTCTCCTGAAGTACAAATGGTTGAACATTAAATTCAAGAGAGAATAACTCCATGACAATTACAACATTCAGACATACAGTATTTACCACAAAGATTGTGGTGCAATAAACACTTACAGTTGGTTTGGTACAAGGACCTTTATGATGAACCCTTTTGCTTCTTTGCAAAGGTGTTTGAACATGCTTTCCTCAAATGCAACATTATAATTTCTAATGTTCAGCAGAGTGTCACGGTCATTTTCCCCAGCAAATGGGGAAACTCCTGTAAGGCTGTAAATGGTGTGAATGTAAAGACATGTTACACCTGTTGAATGCAAAATTCTGTCAAGTGGAGAAATTCTGTCAAATATACATACCATAAATAAGTTATGACACCCACTGGCCTATGGAGAGAAAGGTAGTTTTAGAAAATACAGAGAATAGACATTTTTAAACAACTGTCAAAGAGTTAAGTGGAGTGATGGTATTTTACCAAATGTCTGTAGATTTGGAGATGGGTGACTGGTTTACAATCTCAGGAGCAATGAATTCTGGTGTGCCGTATTTGCAGTACAATTCTTCATTTGGTTTGACTTTCACAGCATTGCCAAAATCGCAAATACGAATGTGATCACTTTTTTGGTCTGCCATGAGAATGTTTTCAGGCTGAAATACACACATATATAATTAATTGTCTCTGAAAAGTAATTTATAATTATTAGTAAATTAAATGATATATTTTTAAGGATAATGCTTTATCTATTGACCTTTATATCAAGGTGAATTATGTCATTATGGTGAAGATAGGCGATACCCTCAAGTAGCTGCCGAATGATAGACTGAACCTGCACATGAAACAAAAACATGAATTCTATGTAATTTATTAATATGTCAGTAATTTACTTTTATTTTGATTCAGCATCATGCAGCAGCAACTGATTTTACTGAATACACAGTTAAAACACCAACCTCAGATTCTAAGATGGCTGTTCTTTTTGTTATTCTTTCCAACAGCTCTTCATGGCACCTTTATAATCATTTAAGGATAATGATTCAAGGAAACAGCTTAATTTTTATAAAAATAAAAAAATAATAAAGGATAATTAATCATAGGGAAAGGATACAGTTCAGTAATAATGACCACTACACGCCTCTTTTCAAAAGCATCATGGAAGTGGACAATCTTCTCATGGTCTAACTCTGACAAGAGGGTCATCTCTCTCAGGGAACAAGTCTTTCTCTTTGCCCGCACTGAAATGAATTTTGCTGCAAATGATTGGCCTTTTTTGTGTGTCACCCGCTTGACATATGAAAACGCCCCTCTGTGAACAAAGACATTACAGGCCTGTCAGATTCAAAATATATACAGTGTTCTGCTAATAATAATAAGAAAACTATAAACAGCAATGATCTTCTAGTATGGTATCCGACCTGCCAATCTCTTTGTGTATGTCATAGTAATCAGTCAGCCTACGCATCCTCCGTAGAATTGTGCCTTCATCTTCCATTCTCTCTTCTTCTTCCTCCACATTTTTGGCTGCGAATGTATAAGTCTTGCATAATAACTATTAACTATACCAAACATACAAAACTAGTGTCTAATGCGAAAACCTCTCGGTTACGTCTGTAACCTTAGTTCCCGGAATTGGGAACGAGATGCTGCGTCACTGCTCTGGAAACGCCTCTGCGTGATTGCGTCGTGAAGCACGTATTTCATCAATCTAATAGAGAGACGGACCGTCATAGGCAGGTGACGTCACTGACCTGAAAACTATAAAGCCCACCGGCAAACACACGTGGTTAGCTTCTGTAAAAGGCTGAAACAAGGCACTTGCGGGCATGCGGGGAGTATGGTCGGGTGACGCAACCCGTTCATAGGGAACTCCCGCTGCTTCACCGCTCTGGGAACAAGAATACCCACGTCCCCATAGGAGCCGAATGCCCGCCTGTGCATGTTAAGAGGCGAAGTAGCATTAATGTCTAGTTCATAGAACCGGACGAAAGTGTGCGGTGAGGACCAGCCTGCCGCATCACAGACATCCTGCAGGGAAGCCCCTGCCAACAGTGCCTGAGAGGTGGTCATACTCCTTGTAGAGTGGGACCGGACAGCCGAAGGAGACGACTGTCCGGCCGCCACATAAGCAAGTGAGATAGCCTCGACCATCCACTTGCTCATACTCTGCTTTGTGACCGGGCCCGTAACAAACGAACAGTTGCTCAGATCTTCTCCACAGGGCAGCTCTGTGGACATAAGTATCGAGTGCAAGAATGGGACAAAGCAGATTAAATTTTTCCTGGTCTGACGTCGCAAAGGGAGGAGGACAGAATGCCTGGAGCACCACAGGTCTCACCGGATTAGTGGGAACCTTAGGAATATACCCGGGCCTCAGGTACAGAAAGGCCTTGGCCATACTTGGAGCAAATTCCAAGCACGAGGGTGCCACAGAGAGGGCTTGCAAATCTCCTATTCTTTTCAAGGAAGAAATAGCCAGCAAGAAAACAGTTGAGTGTGTGAAAACTTCACAAGTGAGAAACTTCTCTGAAACTTCCTCAAGCAGCTCAAAGGGATCCTCGGAAAGGCCCTGAAGGACAATAGATAGGTCCCAGGCCGGCACCCTGGTGCATGTCACAGGCCTCAACCTCAGGGTTCCATGAAGGAAACAAGTTACTAAAGGGTGTCGCCCCAAAGAAACACCACCCCAAGGAGTGTGGTAAGCAGCTATGTTCACCACATACACCTTTAATGTGGAGGGGGCTAACCCAGCAGAGAATCTGTCCTGCAGGAATTCCAGCACTCTGCTCACAGGGCAGTCAACTGGATCCCAAAGGCGAGCTCTACACCCCAACGTGAAGAGCTTCCACTTCAAAGCGTAGAGTTTCCTCGTGGAGGGAGCTCTAGAGTGCAGTATGGTCTCAACATCCTCGGCTGAGAGACCAGAACTTATGAGCTGGGCCTGCTCAGAGGCCAAGCCCACAGTTTCCATAAATCTGGGCAAGGGTGCACAAAGACACCGCCCGCTTGAGAGAGAAGGTCCCTCCTGATCGGAATCTCCAGGGGAGAGCCATCGAGGAGAAACACGATGTCCGAGAACCATACTCGGCCTGGCCTGGGAAAGCGTACAGGGGCAGCCTCGGCCACTCCTGTACCATTGCATCCAGTCCCAGAGGAGCTGGAGGCGACAGGGAGAACCATAGCCGACAATGAGTGTTCTCGTGCATGGCAAATAGGTCTACGTGAGCCTTGCCATATTTGTCCCAAAGGAGCTCCACCACCTTGGTGTGGAGTCTCCACTCCCCGGGTCTGCTTCCACATTCTGGCTCCCTGGGATGTACATTGCCCTGACCGACAGCAACTTTCCCTGAGCCCACAGGAGGATAAGGTGCACCGACTTGTATAAGCGATGAGACTAGCTGGTCTAGTTTCACCCCTTTCATGGCTGAGAGGATTGACCTTATGCAAGGCTGAGACAGACGAGCCTGCATCGAGACCGAATCCCAGTTCACTCCTAGATATGTTATTTTCTGCACCGGAGAAAGAACGCTCTTCTTGGAATTGAGCCTCAGCCCCAACTTCCTCATGTGCTCGAGTACAACATCTCGATGTTGAGCCGTTAGACAAGCTGACTGTGCTAGGATCAGCCAGTCGTCGATGTAGTTGAGTATGCGGAACCCCTGCATACGCACTTCGTGAACGTGCGGGGTGAAAGCACTAGACTGAAGGGAAGCACCCAATATTGGTACACTCCTCCCCTGAAAGCGAACCTCAGGAACTTCCTGTGCTGCGGAAGGATGGAAATATGAAAATAAGCATCTTTGAGATCTATCGTGACAAACCAGTCCTCAGACCTGATCTGAGACACGATCTGTTTAAGTGTAAGCATCCTGAACTTGAGCCTTGCCACTGCTCGGTTCAGAATGCAAAGATCTAACATGGGGCGCAGCCCTCCTTCCTTCTTTGGCACGATAAAGTACCGGCTGTAAAAGCCTGACTCCCTGTCTGGGGGGACCCTCTCTATAGCCCCCTTTTGCACCAGTGTCTGTACTTCCTGAGTCATTACCAGAACCTGCTCGGGGCCCACCAACGTAGGGAGGACCCTGTTAAAACTGGGAGGACGACACCTGAACTGAATGGCGTACCCAATTCTTATGCACCGCAGGACCCATCGAGATAAATGTGGCAGATTCTCCCACTCCGACACAAAATCTACTAAGGGTACCAGCCTCTCGAGACTGGTCTCTGATGTACTCTGCACCGTGAGTGCAGCGTCCTGAAACAGCGAACCGGCAGGGAACAACTGGCCTAGCAGCATGATTTCCTTGGATGACCCGCGAGGGCCCTCCATGCCCCGGCGCTCGGGCGGAGTTGGCAGAACGTCCCTGTGAGGGCACCTCGGACGCACAGGTACCGTATGCTGCAATAAACACCGTCCGCCCGTGGAGGGGATCACCCTCACCATCCTGGGCCTGGAAGCATCAGGACTTCTTAGACACAGCCTTCCTCGAAATAATGACTGTCTTCAGATCAGTCCTACCCTTGGAAGGCTGCGCCGACCACCGCACCGACCATCGGCCCACCCTGTTTGCGGGGGTGTGTGGATGGCGACACTCTGTTTCTACTGCGCTCTATGTGAGGAGCTGGTACTCGGCGCCTGCTGCTCCCGCCCAGCAGCAGACGAGACCTGGGGCTTACGGGGGAGAAACTGCTTGAGCGCCGCAGATTGCTTCTTTGCCTCCAGGAACCTGTCGGTAACCGAGATGAAAGCGTCACCGAACAGGCCTCCTGGAGACAAAGGTGCATCAAGCAGAAAACTCTTATCCCGTTCATTAATCTCAGTGAGATTGAGCCATAAGTGCATCTCCTCGAAGAGCGCCCGCCGGGATCGCAGCACACGAAGAGGCAGCGCCTCACAATGCTCGCAGCCGGCACCCTCGAGTGCCAACTGCGCGTGCTGCTCTCCCAAACAAACAACACGCATCAAATGGGCATCCCCGCTCGTGATGTAGCATGAGCAGGGAGGAACAAACATTCTGTACTACTGTTCACTCACCATAATCTCTCTCTCTCTTGTGTTATATGTGGTGTGAGTGCAAACGAAAACAATAAAGTCTGAACTCAGACACAAACACAGAGTTTTGACAGAAAAGATAACACAGAGCGCTTGTTGAAGGCAACAGAAGCTAACGGCGTGTGTTTGCCAGTGGGCTTTATAGTTTCCGGGTCAGTGACGTCACCCGCCTATGACGTTCCGTCTCTCTATTGGACTGATGACATATGTGCTTCACGACGCAATCACACAGAGGCGTTCCCAGAGCGTTGACGCAGCAGGAGTTCCCTATGAACGGGAACTTTTAATTATTCACTAGAACTCCTTTTGGCTAACATATTCAAACTTATTTATATAACTTACGAGTATGGACAGTAAGCTCAGCCTTACAGGACACTGATCCAGCCATGTTCTTAGCAGTGCAAGTGTAGACCCCTATATCCTCAGGCTGAGCATTGAGAATAACAAGTGAGCACTCTCTGTCATCATACACAAAGGTAAAATGACTGCTCTCCGCAAGAAGAATACTATCCTGTAAGTCAAACAGAACAAATAACCAAGGACAGCAAAAAATTCTCCAGTGAAATTTCAATTATAGGCATTAACATTCTCGATACAATAGACATACTCATATTCAAGAGAGTAAAAGTACCTTGAACCAGAGGATATCAGGGTCAGGTTTTCCATCTACAACAACAGCTAAACGAGATGTTTCGCCCACACACACATCCAAGTCTTCCATGATGATCTCAAATGTAGGGGACACTGAAATGGCCATCAAAAAAAACAATTTAAAAACAACTCAATACCTGAAGCAAGAGCAATGCAGACAATTATTACTTAAGTAAAATGAAATGAAAGGAATAATTCACCCCAAACATTCTATGATGTCATGAGTGTTAAGTCAACTCAAGTCAAGTCACCTTTATTTATGTAGTGTTTTTTTTACAATACAGATTGTTTCAAGGAAGCTTTACAGTGATAACAGAAACAAAGTTTATTCCAACTGTAAAGTAGATCTAGAAAAAAAAGTGTTATATAGTCAAGCTTAACTAAGTTCAGTGATACTTCATTTCTGTTGTAAAAAGGTTATAATTTAGTCACTTTATGTATACAGCCACTATAGAGAAAACAGTAATGTCATCGTTCAGCTCAGTTTAGTTCTCATACAATGGTGTCAATGCAGGCAAATCAATAATATTGTTGAATATTTAGTGTCATGGGTGTGCCATATTAGGGTTGCCAAATTAGATTGTCCATACATTTTATTAGATTACTTTTATCCTTTATGTCCCATGATTTATGAGGAGTCATTTTATTGGTATGTTGCCATATTGGATCATACACAAGTTAATCAATGTTTTGTCTTGTGTTTCGTTGTGTGATTGTCCCTGGTGAAAAACATACAGCATAAGGTATTAGATGCTGATCTCCACCATGGAAAGTGTTGGTGGACCAGCTACACCAGTTCAGTTTTGCTTGAGAACAGCATGACTATTCTGGTCCACCAGCTAGACCAGCACTATAATAGCACTACACCAGCTATAACCAGCTTAAAGCAGCCTGGAGCATCATGAAACACATGCTGGTTTATGCTGGACTTTTCAGCAAGAGTATCACTTCAGGAAGGCCTTTATGTCCTTTTTGGAGTTAGGACTATTATTGTAAAGAAAAAAACTGATTCTTTAACCCTTTAATGCATGAATGTTTTGCCAATCATTATCAAATATTCAGATATATCTATATATAAACATTGGCACATCAGTGACACTAATATTTGATTGCATTCAACATTTGATCACTGAGCCATTTCAAGTTAAATTAACTGAAAGTCTGGGAAACCCTACCGTAATGTGATATTTAATGCACTTATTGTTGTTGATAACAAAGAACAGGATATATTGACTTTGTATTTTTATCAAGCAGCAACCTCCCGCAATCTCTCTTGAAGCCAATACGGAAGTAATGTAAACTGCAATTCCTCAACTGGACACTGGGGGAAAGGCTCCAGAAGGTAGCAGAATCTCATTGAGTCCCATGTTAAAATTCTCAACTTTACAGCAGAAAAAAAACATGTTTACAGCCTGGTACAAATTGTGGTTTTGGCCTATAAGGCTAATTTTGACCTCCATGACAACTGTGAGGGGGGTGAAATTTTTTATAACTTATTCGTTTACGTTATATAAAGCCTTAAAGTTGTGGATAATTAAGGCTGTGGTTACAGGTTGATAGCCATTTCTCTGCCGTCTATAGTCATTGCGTCACCTAAGCTCCGCCCAAATCCCGCCTTTTTGTCCATTTTCTGTTATCCGGGAGTGACACGTAATGACTCACTCGCAAGATGGCAAGGCCCAGCTCGCCCCTACTTTAAACTTCAGGAATCCTATGGGTTACGTCACGGACACTACGTCCATATTTTTTTACAGTCTATGATTTTTATACACTGCATAACATTGCTGTCACTGGGGCGGTACCCTAAGGTACCAAACCAAAAAGGTACTAATAATGTACTACTATGTAACTTTAAGGTACTAATTTGCACTCTTAGAGTACTGATATGTACCTTAGAAGGTACTAATATGTACCATTATTGGGTGAGCAAGGTACAAAGATGTACCTTTTCACTTTTGTACCTTAGGGTACGGGCAGTGTATAGTATACGGTAATATAGTAATATAGTAATATAGTATACGGCCATAGTCACATATGGACTACTTTGATGATGTTTTTATTCCCTTTCTGGACATGGACAGTAAAGTGTGCATAGACTGCATATGCTCTGGGACTAAAATATAAAATATCTTAAACTGTGTTCCGAAGATGAACAGTCTTACAGGTGTGGAACGACATTAGGGTGAGTCCTTAATGACATCAAATTCATTTTTGAGAGAACTAACCCTTTATCTCTTTTCCCACCAGCATTTTTCTTAAAAGTTTTTTATTTTTATTTTTTATTTGTATTTTTTATTATTTTTCATATAATTTTCTTGGACCCCAGAATATTTTGTTGAATGAATATCTAAACATTCAATATATCAAAAGAGCCTCTGCTTAAACAAACCTACTCTGACAATTAACTTAGTGTCAATTAATTTAATTGTGCAAATCTAGTAATCTGTACAATTCACACATACACACATACACACATACTTGTTTACTCAGAAAAACTAGTTAAGATTAATTGATTGGTTTGAGTGCCAATGAGTGTTCACTTTGGTTGGGCACTTGGAATTCATATTTTTATAACTCTGTTCCTGTTGATGCAGCAATGCAACAAGAAAACACACATTTGGTTTCAAAGGAAGAGAAGTAATAAATAGGTTTCTTTTAAAAGTTTAAAGTAAAAAGTTTATTACAATTATATATTATTTTGAACAGATTAAAGTTATAGCGATCCCATAAACACAAACGTTCTCTTGACAACTTAATGCACGTTCACTACAGTCCAACTGACAAAATATATTACAATTATGACCAGATTAGAGAGTAGCGATCACAAAAACACAAACCGTTCTCATGACAACTCGATAGTATCTACACGAGCAAAACAGTCCACTTAACGACATATTACAATTAGGACCAGATTAGGGTTATATAGATCATGAAAAGAGGAAACATATATTAGGTTTGTAACATATATATATATATATATATATATATATATATATATATATATATATATATATATATATATATATATATATATATATATATATATATATATATATATATATACACACAACTTTCCCGAACTCTGACCTTTCCCATGATCGCTATGGCAACATAGAACACCGGTAACAAACTTCCGGTTTACATTAGTCTGTACTGTTATCAGCTAAACGCTTGGTTGTATTATCAGGATTCAGGTGTAGACTTACAACAGCGCTTCAGGCAAAATTCCCCTGAGTTATGCGGTGCAGACATTTTGCCACTGTGTGATAGGCTTGGCTGTTCCTATGATCCACGCAAGAGTTACCTTCTGTCCATGCGCCTGTAAATCGATTTTATTTTATTATAAATAAAGGTTTATTTGTTTCTAGTTATTTATTTTGTTAGATATTTCAACTTTGTGGGAGTCCCGCAAAATAATTTTATTATCCCGCGCCGCACTCGGTTATGCTGGGTCCCGCGGGAGTGCAGGTCTCTATTTGGATAGTAACGTTAGGCTGTTAGAGCGGTCTTGCTACACATTAAATCTGTAAATTATTGAAAACAATAAACATACCCCTTGCAAAAAATTATACAGTTGTACTGCAGTGTATACATTGTATTCATTGTATTCTTTTTCTTATGCATTTGTTATCCCTATTTTAATTCCTTTCTATGTAAAGCACTTTGAATTGCCATTGTGTATGTATATAAATAAACTTGCCTTGCCTTGCCTATTTGAAATAGGTTAAACTAATATATTATATAAACTCAATAATTAAATTTACAGCAATGCAATGTAAATTTTTATTGCAATGTACTTAAATTAATTGAAGTTCATGCATCTATTCATGTTGATTAAAAAAAAGTCTACTGACAATGTCTGACATGATTTCAACAATTACAAATATTAAAATATAAATCAAAATTCTTAAGTTTATTTGAAGCTCGTTGGGCATTGAATGGAGTGCGTAGGGTGCTAGCAACATGTCAAACGGGTCCGTTTATGTTGCATGGTTTATGGAAGCAAGTAGGTTTTGGAGGTGCGAGACCCAGGCGCTCAGTGCTCATTACCCCGGCGAGAACAGCCTTAACTCGGCTCGTCCTTCTGACAACTGTCGCTGCCTGGCAGAAGCCCCTCCCATGACGCAAATTTGCGTCTGTTGTGTAGTGAATGAAGCGAATAGAGTCAAATGTTCATGCGTCCAAGTTCATGTGAATAGTGCTGTTTATTCGCGTCACTCGTGTCTGGTGTGAACGCAGCATAACTGTTATGTGTGCTAAACCGGAACTGAGATACCGTTAACCGGAAGTATCGAGTGTCATGGTCGACGCCCACTAAGACTTGCAGGAAAGTTGTGGATATATATATTACAAACATACATTATTCATAGTTTTCAGTCACGTAACTGTCGCGGAGCCTTGGAGGGCAAAACCGCCATAGAACTCCATTGAACTCAAATTTCCATCTTAAAACAAAAATATGTGAAGAAGATGCACATTTTGGGCACTTATGATCCATATACAGCACCTGATACAGCATTTTAATCACTAAAAACAGGGTTGGTGACATCATAAACCCTATTAACATAAACACTGCCCTAGATGTGACTTCTGCCTGTAATGGTAAAGGGGGTGGTGTTCCCGGACAACATGTGCTTGGCATTCAGCCAATAAAAATACATGAAATTTGGAATTTGGCCATCTAATCAATCTAAGACCATTGAGCTTTTCAGAGGGATGGGCTTCATAGAAGCAGGAAGCAAACGAGCCTTTCAAAGGACAGTGGAGACAGCGGTGTGGAATAAAGGTAAAATATAATAAAAGTACGCCATTTAAAAAATAAACAAATATTAAGACATGTTATACTGCGCCCCATAAAAACAACCAAGCCTAGAAAAAAAAAAACACGGAACCACCCCTTTAAAGTGAAAAACACTACAGGGTGAGTTGCACCATGAGGGTTCAATTAAAGTTTAACACTAATCTAGGATTTGTTGATATGGGTTTTATTTTAAATTGCATTGTTGCACCACTTAATTTTAAACACAGATTAATTACGTAGTAAAACCTTTATAGAGTGGATCAAGCAGCAGATCCGAGGGTGAACCGACGACAGGCTAAAGAATCTGTATTAGTGCAACCCACCCTAATGTGCCTTAATTTACTATAACAGTGATATTAAAATATAAATTTAGTTTACACCTTTTTGGTTACACAATACTATGAACAAGTGAGTAGAGGAGCCAAGAATATGAATGCAACGTTTTCTTTATAATGGGTTTCAATGGTGAAAACACTTCACGAGAAACCTTGTGTTGCACTAATATTCTGTGTTCATCTGCTTTCCTATACAAAGTATGCCACATCAATCAAGGTGTGTATTGAATTTGGTATTTTAATATCACTGTCTTACTGCATTAATACCGACTACAAACCTGGAAAAATGACTGGCAGTCAATGGAGGAAAGCCTTGTTTTGCCCTCCAGGTGGGCATTCCTATAAGCATGTGACGACATGTGAAAACTATGAATAGTATCTTACTTGTCGGACACATTTTGTGAGCTGATGCTTGAGACAGACAGTGAGGAGATTTAAACGCTCCATACGGTGTGGAAATGAATAAGTCTTTATCATCACTGAAGTGAGCGACAATACGATCGCAAATGGACAAACAAGCAAACATGACACGCGAGCATATTCAAAGCCAGCATATATTAGTTCACGGCTAATGTCCGTCATGTGTTTTTAATAATGACGTGCACTGAGCTCTCTCTTCTCACCATCATTAGTAGACACGCCCCTTACCTGCTGACTAACTACAAGTTTGTTATTGGACTCGGCCTGTTTTGTAAAACGTTTTTGAAATAAAACTTACCCCACCTTTAAATCAGTTCTGGTCATCATCAGGCATGGTCATGTGGGTAGGTTTAATTAAAAAAAGCTACATTTTGAACAAAAAGCTGAGAAACTCACATTTTGTGAAAGACTATAGGCTCTATAATAAAGCCGGCGCAGTGCGGCACCAGGTGTGATTCAATCGTATTTTGCTAGTTTCATCTCGAAGCAGTTACCATTTTCACATCCTGTCCCACGTTGTTTAAAGATCAAATCCATTTGTGCGCCCATGAAAACTGGGCGCACAAAGATGTGAAATCTTATGCTGGTCTGAAAACGAGGTGTGTTCAGGCGCATTGTTGGTGCATTGCTATTTTGAGGCAACTGAAATAGACTGTGCTATTAACCAACAAAAACCTGCTCTATAGTCAATGGCACAATGTTTTTTGTGTTATTTAAAGGGTGTTTAATAATATGTGCCTATAGGCGGGTGCACAAAGTGCATACACTTTGAAAGTATGTTTTCGTATTTTTATTTAAAAGAAGTATACTAAAAGCTACAACTTCATTTTTGTAAGGGTTGTTTCTCTGAGGGAGGCGTAAGATCCAGGGGCATGGCTTTAAAGGTGCACTATGCAACTTTCCGTCCACTGGAGGGCGCCTATTCTAAACAAAGGTGTAGTTTGATGACGCCAAGTGTGAGTGCAGTATCTTGGAACATGTGGTCTTCACCTCACAGCCGGTGGAAAATAGGACACGGGCAGAAATCATGTTAATGGATCCGGTTATTAACGTTACTGTAGTGTAAAGTAGAGCAGGACCGAATGTTGTGGAGCTGAGCAAGGCTGCTGGAGCGATTGTTATACAAACACACGGCTCGCGAACACCGGGACTTTTATTATGACGGGACGGGACACAGTCATCTGGCACCCGCACTTCCAGTCATGATTATAAGGTAAAGCAACTCTGTTTATTGTATTAGATACATTTAAGTGTGTTTAAAATGAAGCTATGACATTAGTCTGTGCATTCGCTCGGCACTGCTGTGACATGTTCACACTAAGAGAAAAGCGCTTCTGCAGAATAAAACCGAGGGTTACGCAGATATGACGCGATTAACAGGCGACTCGCTCAAACACTATGCTAAAACGTCCTGGGTCCTTGGTAAAATAGCAATTTTCTCACAATTTACAAATAGTTGGAAACTTTTGGGATATTTTAAGTACTCAACTGAACAAAATATATAACACTGGCCTAGTGGATTTTGGATATTTTACTGCAAAAATACTAGTGCACCTTTAATGTGAGATGCAGCCAGATCCTTCTCAAATAACATCTCAAAAAAGATCTCAAAATGACATACAGTATTACATAACATCACAAAAATATCTGCTTAATGTATATATATATATATATATATATATATATATATATATATATATATATATATATATATATATATATATATATATATAATATAATATAATATATATATATATATATATATATATATATATATATATATATATATATATATATATATATATATATATTGCAAATAATGAGTGAGCCTTCACCTGCCATGGCCAGCTGCACAGTGCAGAGGTCACTGCCATACTGGTTGTTTGCTGTGAAGATAAGCTGCCCTACATCCGTGCTTTTCACTTTGGAAATGTGGAGGGCATGCTGGTCATCGTCAGGCATGGTCATTTCTAATGCACCAGGTTTGTTGACAAGCTCTAGTCCCCTTCTGGTAAACAATGGTATACTTAATATTCACAATTTATATTGTAGTTTGAATATTTGATTTGCATTTAACACTAACCTTTTCCACGTGCCTGTTGCTTGGACATGATTAAGGGTTATTATGATGGTGACAGGCTGGTTCTCAACTACATACACAATATCAGGTTTGTCCAGGATGACTGGAGCTTTGTGTAAATACTGTCCTGTGATATAGAAAAACAGTGAAAACATGATTTTCAACATGTCTACATGCAAGATGCATGCATTAGGCAACGACACAGTCAGCATTTCCCAGGCAAAAAAAAAGGTTAATGAGGGTATGTCTTGGCCCACTGAGATGATCTGCAGTAAAGTAAGGCTATAGCTATGACATTAATTAAAAATGCAATTAAAAGTGAATACCAGAAGATACTGTATGTGTCATCAGGAGCAGCATGACAATGTCATAAAAAAGAAATCGATATCTCCACATTTATCAACTGTGGGTACAGAGAATTTGAGCTTTTTTTTTTCTTTACCTCTATCAATGAGCTGGACCAGGTCAGTGGGTTGAGAGGGTTTGCTGAATGCTTTTCCAGTAGCACTAAGGACTCTGAAGGAATAACACACTCCCTTAGAAAGTGAGGGCACTATATAAGTAGTGTCTCTGAGGCTGGAGGCAATGGTTGTCCACTGGGTGGAGCCCAAAGCTTGTTGTTGAACAACAAACATGAGTGAAGCAGGATCTGAAATGAATGAAGGACAAGGAAAATGCTATAGGGAAGGCAGGGTAACAGGTATACTTTGACTGAGATGACTGAGAATTATTGTTTTTTTTTATTTTTATGGATTTTTGGTTAAATGGCTGAAATGACATCTGTGATTAAGCTCAAGATTTTACCATGTTTTATTCCATGACATAATATATATCAGTAATGCTCCCTTGTGATTTAAAAAAAAAAGAAAAACTTTTACTTCTCTTGAAAAAAGTGGTTACTAATTATGTGGCTAAATGGAACAATTGAGATTGTCAGGGACATTAAACATCATTACACTGAACAGGTAACCTTTTTCAGCCTTATTGCGTTTGTAATCACACTCTTGTGATTGTGTTGGTTTACAGTCTACATTTAGCTTTAGAATTTATATTCAGGTCCTTCTCAAAAAATTAGCATATGTGATAAAAGTTCATTATTTTCCATAATGTAATGATAAAAATTAAACTTTCATATATTTTAGATTCATTGCACACCAACCGAAATATTTCAGGTCTTTTATTGTTTTAATACTGATGATTTTGGCATACAGCTCATGAAATATCCCGGCAATCTAAGTTTTCACTTTTGAACGGTAGGGGGCACTATAATGTATCTTCTGAAAGAGTACAGAATCTCTGGATCAAAACACAGGCGAAAAAGAATCAGAAAAACATTGCTTATGCATATTATGGTTTTCTCAACTTTTTGTTCAAAATGTTACTTTTAAGAAACGTACCCACATTCAAGTGTGGATAAAAAAGTATTCATGATTTTGTGTTTAAAAGCAGAGGCTCTGTCCTTTCTTTTGATATGTTGCATGTTTAGATATTCATACAACAAAATAATCTGGGGGCCGTGAAAGTTTTGTGAAAATGATCATAAATGCTGGCACTGGCTGGCAACAGAAAATAAAACACAAAAAGAGTTAAGCTGGTGGCAGAATTCAGTTTACATACTGAGACATCTTACCTCACTCTCCCCTGTTTAGATTAATTATCACACATTATAGAACATGATAAACTAACTTTAAACAAAAAGTATTAGGAACGATCATGCCAGGATAGTTTAAATGGGATGTCTAATGTTATTTGCATTCTGGCTTATTTGCACTTTTAATGAGTTGGATTATCATGCTAAACATGGCCAAAACGTAAAAAAAAAAAAAAAAAAAAGATTCTGTTCAAAATACACTCCTGTGTTTTGTTGGCATTTGGCACGTAAGTGTATATAATGTAAACAAAACAAACGTGTAGTGAATCAAATGATATCTAGGGATAATGCAATGATGTAAAAAACTAAAGTCTCTTCGGATATATGATTAATGTACAATACTACTCTATAGGTACTCAAGATGAACATGAGATTGGCAGAAACTGTTTGTTATAACCTTTAAGAAAAGACATATGCAAATTTACCTATGGATGGGTCCAGGTTTTTTGGTCTTTTCCAGCTCAATAAGACTGTTCTCCCAGTTATAGATTCAATTACCGGAGGACCCTCAGGTGGCTCAGGAAGACTAACTGTCAAGAAGCTACAATGTTAGTGAGGCAGACACATATGAATGTTACAATACTACTATATATGAGAGGAAGATCTATCTTACCTGCAACATATAAATGAGCATAACAGGCTGCCTTGCCCACTTTATTGGAGATGACACATTTATACACACCACTGTGGCCATGACAAACAGAATTAATGACCAGACTGTGAACATCCCTGTCTAGAAGAGGTACATGATATAATTAAAAACGACATGTATTCAGGAGAACCTCAAAGTTAGAATTCAAGTCAGTGTTAGACTATAGATGGACCACAAGTATCCTTTAAAATGCTTTTGAAAATATTTTTTGTGGACTTACATTGTATCATCTTTCTGTCATCAGTGCTTTCTATCTTCTTGCCATTGTGGTACCAAATGATTTTGGGGTATGGCAGACCTGTTACTGTGCACTTCAATACTGCTTCTTTCCCTTCTACTACTTCCAGGTCACTGAGAGGTTTTATAAAATCTGGCATTGCCTTGTGTTCTACCTCTCCCTCAGACATCTCAGGCTCTTCAGGGATTGATGGCATCTTTTCTAACCTTGACCTGACGAGTGCAAAATTAACAGACAAATGAGACAGAAAAATAATACATATACTTAATTAGACATTGATAAGAAGAGTCTGTGTTCTTACATGTGAGTAGATATGGCCGGTCGAGGTTCCTGTATAATGAGTTCCGCTGAGCTCTCTGCTTCTCCATGAACATTTCGAGCAATTACTGTGTAAAATCCCTCACTCTCCTTGTTGACATAAGGGATAAGCAAAGAGTGGTGACCATTTACTTTGAGAATGCGAATATTATCCGTCTCCACCACAGGTTGTTCTAGGACACAAAATAGGTTACTTTCAATCATTTTTGACAAATGTCTTTGTTGCTTTCATTCCAAGCCGAATTATTTCAGAAAATGATTTCTGCAACTGGCTCTTTATTTTTTACCACAATGAGTCCAGGTGACTTCAGGAGGTGGAGATCCACTGACTTTGCAATCAAATTGTGCAGACCAGCCCTCAGTAGCCTCCAGTACCATCAGTTTCCGCGTAAAGAGTGGCTCTTTCGATGGAATCACCAGAAGATTAGCTGTACAAGTGAGCTTTTCTGTACCAAACATGTACGAAAAATAAGCACAGTTAAAATTAATCCGAAGTATTGGAAGCTAATAAGCAGTACTGGAAAACAATAAGATATGTTATGATGTGATATATGGCATGATATGATATGATATATGATATGATATGATATATTAAAGATTGGGTAGCCTATTATTGATGCACATATGATGTAACACAGCTATCCTTGATCACTTTTCACAGTTGTTATGAATTCTAGTCTCCTACCTTTTGCTGATCTGACTTTGCAAGTATAGATTCCACTGTAGTCTTCATGTGCAGATTTTAACAGAAGACTGCATCTGTGTCCATCAAATTGCATCTTACAATCAAATAGTGCAGGCTGTATCAACTTCCCATTGGCCAGCCAATCAACATCCACAGCCTTTGGCCCATTTATGAAACATTCAAACAAGGCTATCTCTCCTGCCTTGACTTTTAAATCCTGCATTGGTCTGGTAATTGTCAGAGATGACTCAGCAGGAGCTGCTAGGCAGAAAATAACAGTTACAAGTCATGCAACACCCAACGTTCAAATCTTAGCTTGAAATAAAATAACTTACAGAATTATTAACATTTATTAACTACAGTGGTTCCACGTTCCTGAAGGCCCCAAACTTGATGTCAGACAAACGTCAGCCAATCTACTTCGAGTGTAACTAAACGAGCCAATGCACATTGGCATGCAATGATTGCACCAGTTGCTCATGCCACGCAGCGGGGGTATAAATGAGGCACAGGTGCTTGCATCAAATCAGTCTTTTGCTGAGGAGCCGAGTGGGTGAACTGGCACCCCAGCAGGGTACAGAGGACATGGTGATGGGACGTGGCGTCTCCGTTCCCTCCTTCAGGGAACGAGGGATACATACGTAACCGAGATGTTCCCATTCAGACGGTCACTCTCAACGCCACGTCGGAGTACCAACGAATAGGAAAATCTACCAAATCGCGATTGCCTGTGCCCCCTTCCAGTGCCCTGTGTGAGCCTCCTAAACTCTCTTACTTGATGAGACGGGGCTCACACAGAGAAGTGCATCACTGCTGTTCTGCATGACCCACTCAGTGGGGGGTGAGGGGGCTCCATGCCTAATAAGGGAGGGCTCTCCCAAGGGAAAGACACGGGCTTCCGGAGGAGCAACCGTGGAAAAATATGTGGGATCCCCGCAGGGTCGCTCACATGGCCCAAGCCAAATACCAGTTCTCAAGGATTTAGCAGCAAGAGGCCTGATGCCGGACGCTCTGCCATGCCCGGCACCGAGGGCAGTGGAGGAGTCAGAGTTTCATCTCTGAAGAATGTAAGCGCCGAGGCGCAGCAAGCTGAAAGGAGCCGGTGAGAACACAGGAGGAGCCCGGCTCCACACGTAGGCTATAGAACCTAGTGAACGTGTTGTGTCACCCAGCCCACAGCTCTACAGATGTCTGACAGTGAGGCGCCACGTGCCAGCACCCAGGAGGATGCAACACTTGTATTAGAGTGTGCTCCCACCCTGAGCGGACAGGGCACACCTTGTGCTTGGTAAGCCAAGGTGATGGTGTCCGCTATCCAGTGGCCCATCCTCTGCTTGGAGACAGCCTTTCCCTTCTGCTGGCCTCCGTGACAGACAAAGAGCTGATGTGTTTGTCAGTCTGTGTCAGATCCTTGTAATGTCTACGTCTCCCCCGTGATTTCATTCTGGTATGTTTAAGTTATGTTCTGTTATTTCTAGTTTATGTGTTTTGCCCCTTGTGGGTTTTGTTTTGTATTTATGTTTCTTTTTATAAATAAATCATACATTTCTGCACTTGAGTCCTCGCACCATTTTCCTTTGTATGTGATGTGACAAAGATTTCTAACTGAACCCAGCTGGGGAGATAATAGATTTACCTTGTTGTCCCTGACCCAATCTATTTTTTTTCCACTTGTGATAGGCAGCAGCCTCAGCACCAAACAGACACTGTGGCTTCATGGAAAATTTAAGGAACATTCATTTGTTGAAAGATGTCACAGCAGTGAACTTAACATTTATACACACACACACACACACACACACACACACACACACACACACACACACACACACACATATATATATATATGCCTTCTTTCTTTAAACATTTTTTTTGTATCTAAAAAAATCTTCAATACCATTTGCAATTTTATACATCGTCTCTGGAAATCTGCTTCTTTGCCATTGTAAGTTGATTTGCTGATACTTTTCTTGTAAAATGCCTACATGAAATACATTTTTAATAACGAACTGAACACATTCATTTCTTTGTGGAACACAGGAAATGCCCGTGAGGTGTTTTTCTGTCACTCTAAGCTTGAAACATACATGGTGCAAAATGAGGACAAACATCTCTAACTATACAAGCTTGATTTCATAAGTTGTGTTCTGAAATGTCTCTTACTGCAATTATGCAACTGTATTGAGTTATGTAAGTATGTTACTTGATACAGTGCTTCTTACTAGTGCAAAGTATGTTCATTTTTGGGTGTAAGTAGTAGATGTATAGATTAGGTATCTAACAGCATCTGAAGAAAAGCATCCTGGGATTAGTAAAGAACAAACTATACAGCACCTACATTTTGTGGGTATTACCGTGGGTATTTTTTGTAAATCGTTGAAGGGCACTTTCTACACTGTACCTGTATATTTACTTCTTATGAAACTTCTCAGATATCACAAATCAACCAGCATAAGAGTCCTTTGTCACCTAATGATGGCCATGCTGATGTAAGACAGCTATGTGCGAACACTGCACAAAATTATATTTACATCATGACTTTGGAGGATTTCTGCTGAATCTGCAGAGCTTTTACACTAACTTTCCTCTATTGGGGTTTTACAAGACACTGATGTTGTCTATTTCGCAGAGATGGTTGGTCTAATAGAATTGAATCTATGAATTATAATTCAAATTGGTTAATGAGTTGACACGGTTTGCCCAAATGATTGATTTTTACCCACATTTGGTGGGTGCTAATTTGTTTTAATTACTGAGTTTCACCACGGTAACTTATATTCGTCCTACATGAGAAGACCATGAAGATGTAGATGCAAAGAGATCATAAGATCATTTTAAAGACCCAAATAAGCATTTCCATAATAATGTAGCTTAGGTCTGAGATATCTTACCTCTGGGGCCAGGGTTTCCCTTGATGATGCCCTGAAGCATCTCTGATCCAGAAGCTTCCATGGCATCCTTAAAAGGAAGATCAGACATGGGGGCCTCCTCCACAGACTTGCAGAAGTCATCTGATGGGTCTTCTGGGAGGATTGAGCAATGGTTGTTAGACAAAGATCAAGTGATAAGAAACTCATTACAACCTCATAATGTCTAATCGTCTATATCGGCATGGTTACAAATAACTGTAGTGATCTAAATCTAAACATTATGCTCACAAAAACTGTTCCTGTAATGCAGTAAAATAGGATGCGTCAGATCTTTGAGTTTTAAAGGAATATTTTGCATTCAATACAAGTTAAGATCAATAGACAGCATTTGTGGCATGTTGATTACCCACAAAAAATATTTCCACTAATCCCTCCTTTGTAAAGAGGTTAAAGTGAGCCATTTACATTGGAAGTAAATGGGACCAATTTGTCATAATTAAAAAACTCAGTGTTTAAAAAATATAGCCAGAAGACATGAATAATATGTGTTAAAGGTTTCATGAACTGGCTTTTTATATTTTTTTATAATATTATAAAATATATAATATTATTAAAGCATTATCATCTTTCATTTTAATTGTGCAACATTAACATTATTTATATGATTTTATTGTTTCAGCATGTTAATGATCAATAATCTCCCATTTCTGTCTGCAACACAGAGTGCGGGAAACGCTCCCCGTAAAGGGTTCACCCAATACTGAAAATCCTGTTCCCTTTCAGTCGGTCACGTTCGACGTACGTCAGAACTGAACCGACGAATTGGGATCTGACCTCAGAGACCTATCCACTTCGAGTGTATAAAAACGAGCCAATCGGAGATTGGCATGTGATCCACACATTCCACGCTCCGCCCCACAGCGCGGGTATAAATAGGAAGTGGAATGGCAGATCAAATGCTTTCAACTTCGGAGCCGAACAGTTCATTGCTGTTGCTACGAAGAGTGTTTAAAGACTGAGTCTTGGAGAAAGGAAGGAACTGCCAGTGCGGGTGTTATAGCGCTTCTCAGTGAGAGAACGACCCCTTGTTGCAATCATTTGCATTCAAAAAGAGCTTTTTGTTTTTGGTTCGCTGGGCGTTTCCTTTTGAGTGTCACACGCAGGCTTGCACTGTGGACTGCGTGCTGACTGCGGTCATCTCCCTGAGTGCTTCAGCACAAACTAAAAGAGCAGTTTTCCATCCTAAAAGAGCAACACGGTTTTACCCTGCGTCTTTTTCAAGATGTCATTCAAGCCGTGTGTTTCTGGGTGCGGTCATGTCTGTGGTGCCGTTGATCCCGCTGGTACGGTCCCTGGGAGCGTGGCTTCAGCTCCCTCGACCGTCCCGTTGGCTCATCCGTACCATCAGACTCGGCTACGCGATTCAGTTCGCGCGCCGGCCACCCAAGTACAGCGGCATCCTCTTCACCTCAGTGTGAAGCAGCGATGCTCAAGTCTTGCGGTCAGAGATCGAGGTCCTACTGGCGAAGGACGCGATCGAGCCGGTTCCTCCAGCCGAGATGAAGACAGGGTTCTACAGTCCCTACTTCATCGTGCCCAAGAAAGGGGGTGGGCTCCGGCCAATCCTGGACCAATAGCTTCGGGCCATGCATGTCCCTGGTGCGCTGAACCAGACAGCCGACGAGCTCTCTCGGCAGCCAGCACCTCCGGGAGAATGGCGACTCCACCCCCAGGCGGTCCAGCTGATGTGGGACCAGTTCGGAGCCGCACAGGTAGACCTGTTTGCCTCTCCGGACTCGACCCATTGTCAGTGCTACTATTCCCTGACCGGGGGTACCCTCGGCACAGATGCACTGGCGCACAGCTGGCCCCGGGACCTACGCAAGTATGCGTTTCCCCCAGTGAGCCGTCTTGCACAAGTTCTGTGCAAAGTCAGGGAGGACGAGGAGCAGGTCTTGCTAGTTGCGCCGTATTGGCCCAACCGGACCTGGTTCCCAGAACTTACTCTCCTCGCGACAGCCCCTCCTTGGCCCATTCCCCTGAGGAAGGACCTTCTTTCTCAGGGACGGGGCACTCTATGGCACCCGCGTCCAGACCTCTGGAATCTTCATGTCTGGTCCCTGGACGGGACGCGGAGGTTCTAGATGGACTACCACAAGCAGTTGTAGATACCATCTCTTCAGCTAGAGCCCCCTCTACGAGGCGCCTCTATGTACTGAAGTGGAACCTGTTCGTTGAATGGTGCTCTTCCTGCCGGGAAGACCCCCGAAGGTGTTCGATTGGTGTTGTGCTTTCCTTCCTGCAAGATGGGTTGGAGCAAAGGCTGTCTCCCTCCACCCTCAAAGTGTACGTCGCCGCAATAGCGGCGTACCACGACGCAGTTGAAGGTAAGTCCGTAGGAAAGCACGACCTAATCGTCAGGTTCCTCAGAGGTGCGAGGAGACTAAATCCTCCTCGTCCATCCTCGATACCCTCTTGGGACTTAGCTCTAGTGCTCAGAGCACTTCAGAGCCTTCCCTTCGAGCCTTTGGAGTCAATTGAGCTTAAATTCTTGTCAATGAAGACAGTGCTCCTGACTGCATTGGCCTCTATCTAGAGGGTAGGGGACCTGCACGCACTTTCGGTCAGCGAATCGTGCCTAGAGTTCGGGCCTGGTAACTCTCACGTTGTCCTGAGACCCAGGCCCGGATACGTGCCCAAGGTTCCTACCACTCCCTTCCGGGACCAGGTGGTGAACCTGCAAGCGCTGCCTTCGGAGGAGGCAGACCCAGCCCTGGCTTTGTTGTGTCCGGTCCGCGCTCTTCGCGCTTACATTGACCGGACCCAAAGCTTTCGGACCTCAGAGCAACTCTTCGTCTGTTACGGAGGCCAGCAGAAGGGAAAGGCTGTCTCCAAGCAGAGGTTAGCCCACTGGATAGTGGATGCTATAGTCTTGGCTTACCAGTCCCAAGACGTTCCTTGCTCGTTCGGGTTGCGAGCTCACTCCACTAGGAGTGTAGCATCCTCCTGGGCGCTGGCTCAAGGCGCCTTGCTGACAGACATTTGTAGAGCTGCGGGCTGGGCGACACCTAACACGTTCGCTAGATTTTATAGCCTACGTGTAGAGCCGGTATCTTCCCGCATCCTCGCTCCTGGTGGCCAGGAGCGCTAAGTGCCCGATCTAAGTGTCGGCTTGCAACGCCACTCCCGCCCTCTGGGCCGGATACGTGCGTTTATTGTCTCCAGTTGTGTTCCCCGGGAAACCGGCTAACTCTGTCGAGCTCCTCTGTCACCCCATGCGGTGTCAGACGTTGCGGACCGTCTGACGCTAGGCCTGCACCCGTATGCTTGTGGAACGTGGTTCTAGGCTGGGTTCCATATGTAGCGGTTCCCTCACGGTAACCCCATATGTGTATTCTTCCACGGTACCTGCTACCCTTCGGGCTAGCCCCGTGTCTTTCCCTTGACAAGAGCCCCGCTCTGTCGTCTCTGGGCGTGTTCTTTCCCCCCTACAATTAGGTTGGAACCACCCCAGAGACTGCCATATGTTGCACTACCCTGCCAGGTTAGTCCTTATGTGTATTCCGTCACCACTCCTTCCCTGAAGGACGTGGTCCCGCAGCGTACCTCTTCCGGGAGAGCACGCTTCCCAGCGGTCTATGGTCACTCTAAGTGGGTCTTGCAGAACAGCAGTGACTGACCTCCCTGCTTGGAGCCCTGACTTCCGTACCATACTAGACGGTCCAGTGCGCTCAAGCAGGATGCTGGAAGGGCCAGCATCCTGGCGTTTTCCAGAGGGATCCCAATTCGTCGGTTCAGTTCTGACGTACGTCGAACGTGACCGACTGAAAGGGAACATCTCGGTTACGTATGTAACCCTCGTTCCCTGAAGGAGGGAACGGAGACGTACGTCCCGTTGCCAGGTGCTGTGCTTCAGCTAGGAGCCCAGTCACGTATTCGGCTCCTCAGTTGAAAAAAGCATTTGATCTGCCATTCCACTTCCTATTTATACCCGCGCTGCGGGGTGGAGCGTGGAATGTGTGGATCACATGCCAATCTCCGATTGGCTCGTTTTTATACACTCGAAGTTGATAGGTCTCTGAGGTCAGATCCCAATTCGTCGGTTCAGTTCTGATGTACGTCTTCGTTCCCTCCTTCAGGGAACGAGGGTTACATACGTAACCGAGACGTTATTAATTACTTCATGTCGATCCCAACCCTTTTTATTTATTAATAAAAATACATAATTTGTGTTCCGAAGATTAACCATATGGAATTCAAAAGCAGCCAATTATAAATAATAAATAAATACATTATTATAAATAAAAGCAGCCAAATTATAAATAAATAAATATACGTATCATATGCACGCGAAAAACCGCGTACCATACGCACGCCAAAACTCATTTTAGCGTATCCATTCATTGTTCCATCGATCCAGATTGCAAACTCGTACTATTTATACGCATGACCATGAGATCGTGTTGGATGGACGTGAACAAATGTGATCACAGGTTGATGCCAAGTGTAAACACTGCCAGATTAAGAATAAATTATTTACAAAAGTCTTACGGTTTTGGAACGACTTGAGGGTGAGTAATTAATGACAGAATTAAAATACATTTTTGGGGAACTAACCCTTTAAATATTTTGAGTGTGGGGAGATAACTATGTATTTTGCCGTGCTCCATGGAAGTGGATGGACCTTAGAGATCTTTTAGCACACTTTGCTTGGTTTGACCAAGTGATTGGTGGAATTTTCTGTACAGCATCATGGGTAATGTAATGTTATGTTGTTGTTGTTGTTGTTGTTGTTGTTGTTGTTGTTTTCCCACCACCAATTCTGCTGTTAAATGCAATTATTTTAAAACTAAGAAATAATGTGAAATAATGTGAGCTGGCAGCTTCAACAGCAGCAAATACTATCAATTAACAACCTCGTAGCTAAAAGGTTCTCAAGGTTTATAAGTTATTGTTGAAAATCTTTTTCCCTATGGAGAAAATGAATGTTTTTTTGTTTGTTTGTTTTTTCTTTTGGAACACGGCTGTTGCACTGTATAATAAGCAACTTTTAACAGAAGAATGAATCTAAATTCTTTTGTTAAAATAAGTGCACATGTCCGTGTTTATGTCCTCTAAAAATGGTCCCATGCATTCACTTTTATTGTAATCATTTCAGAATAACCTACATTTGATCTACAAAATGAAGGATATGTCAATTATTATTATTATTATTATTATTTTTAATTATAATTATTATTATTTTTTGGCAATCACCATTATGCCACAAATTATGTTGATTGAACGTAACCTATATTGAATGCAGAATATTCTTTTTTTAACCATTTTTCTGTTTTATTTGTAAGAGTTCATCCAACCATGCAGTGCGTAACATTTAACATCATTTACAAAAGTAGCATGTTATATTTGAACCTACTGTACCTGTAACTTAACTTTTGAATTGGAATAAGGTTTACCTCTTTTACTTCTGGCAGTTTTTTCTTCATTTTTGTTAGCTTCCTTTTGACCACTCTCTGCTTTATCTGCCTCTTCATCCACATGCTCATTTTCAACCACAATAGTAGGTATGGTAACTTTAGGTGCAAGCGATGAGTCTTTTTTCTCCTCTCTCTCCTTAAATGACTTTGGAAGCGTGCAAACTGAGCCAAACAACCTTGGAGGTTTTAGAGGTGCTTGCAACAAACCCGCTTGAATTATGGATTGGGCAGGTGGTATTTCTACAGGTGATTTTGGTAATTTGTGGGACACATTTGTCCTTGGTACCCTTGGTGAACAGTGTCCTGGTATTTTACTGAAAGCGACCTTTTCACTGATGACTTTTCTGTCTAATAATTGCCTGGGCGTAGAATTTTTCCTGCACTGGTTTTCTGTAATATCAGGGGCTGCTTTCCTTTCATGTTGTTTTGAGTCCTCTGGCAGTTTCTGTCTCGAAGGTTCTGGTGATTCTTCCTTTGGCAAGGTTGACCAATGTTTTTTTGCCTCTGGTAAATCATTTGAATCAATATATTTTTTCTCTCTTGCATCTTCCACCTTCTGAATTACTTGGGCTGGAACTGACTCAATGTTTCCAGCATACTGTTTGTCAGTCTGGGTGAGCTGATCCATTGAAAAGGCTTTCTTGATGTTAGACTTTCCGACAAGTTTCTTTATTCGGGAAAGCTCTTCTGAGAGTTTACTCTGAAAACTTTTCTCTACATAGGTTGACTGTTCCTCCAGAGAGGATGCTTTTTGCTTGAAGAAAGATCTCTTGAGTGCTACTTGACTCATTGAGTTATCTTGGGGCTTCCCTGCTTTACTCCTTCCATCCTCAGAACTGCTGCAGGATGATGCTCGATTGAAACCCCATGACAGTCTTGATGAAGGCACCTTTGGAATGTTACTGCTATGTCTTTGTTCCTCAAAAACTCTCACTTTGTCTAAGATTTTGGAACTTGGCTGTGTCACTTTGAGAGTTTGGATGGGGGGTGTATCTTGGGACCCACTGCTTTGCGATGAAGCTGAGCTTTTTGATAACTTAATAGGGAGTTCAGCTCCATTCATGGCTGTTTTGGTGACATTGTGGGCAGTTGTTAGATCTACATCACTTACGGAGCTTTGAGCTTTTTGGAATGGCTGGGTTTGGACAAATGGAGAAGCTTCCCTTGTTTTAAAGTCCAATAGGCCCCTGAAATAAGGGTGATTGTGGAAAATATTTTGTTATGAAAGAAACTAAAAATAATAAAATGACAAAGTAAACGAAATCCAAATGGTCAAACACAGCATGCACTGAAAACCATGTTGAACCATGTAAAAAGATGGTGGAAGATGAACAAATCTAAAGCCTTTAATTTGAATACAAAAAGAAACACACACCGCATGCAAAAAGGTTTGAAAAAAACTAAACAAAAAACATGGCGAACATTATCACAGCATTATCAAAACAGTGGAGTCAAAGGAAAGTCGAAATCAAGAAAACATAAATAAAAAGGACACAATAAATGAAGAATATGGTAATGGAAATTATTTTTTTAAAATGTTCCTTTAGACCCATTGTAAACTAAATTGAAAACATGTTTTTTGTGCCCCCCTAATTCAAGTTATTTATGCCTTTTTATATCCAGCATGCCAGCACTCATTCTTGAACACTGTAAATGGAAAAGGTCCTTCTTCGATAGAGACTCAAAACACTTCCATAGTAGTCACTGGCTAAGGACATACTCTCCTCTGACCCCACTGCCACGTAGTACACACTTATTTGTGAGGCCCGCACAAGAGCTTCAATCCCCAGGTGTCTGACCGGAGGGCTCTCAACACACCCAGTATTTTCTTGCCTTCCAGGTGACAAGGGATCCTCAAGACCAGGAGCCCTAGAGCCTAGGATTCGCATTTCCCTCTCCACTACTAGACCATCACTCGGGATTTGGGAAAGCATTGCTCTCCCCCTGGCTGAAAATACAAAATGATCCTTTATATTATAATACTGTTAAATCTTTATTTATCATGTGGTTAATTAGATGAGTGGATTAATTCAAAACATTTATTAATTATAAACTTTGTTAAAGGGTTTACCCATCACAATTTTTGTTTTTCTTGCAATAAATGATTCTAAAAAGGCATCCCCATTGTTACAGTATTGTGATTGTCAAAGGGATAATTCACCCAAAAAATAATGTTTTGTGTGTTTGTTTCTTCAGTAGAGCACAAATGAAGATTTTTAACTCCAACGTTGCTGTATAATGCATGTCAGTGGGGTGTTTCTGCAAGAAACCGATCAGTATTTGTGTATGGACCCACTTGGTGGCCTTAACTACTATGTACAAACATTTTAATTAATAATTTGATACAATGCACTTATTGTGTACATACATGTTTTTACATTGTACTTACATTTTAAAAAATACCTGCATGTAATTACACATTTAATTAATTTCTGTAGTTACATTTATAATTACACAGTTGGCACTTCCCTTACACCTAACCCTACGCTTAAACTGACCCACACCTGTCCCTAACTCTGTTTTATGTCTTTTTTCTATAAAATAAAGACAGACATCTCACACTATCTTGACTCTTCTTTAATAAACTTGTGAGCCCTATACACACATTCTTTACATGCGGTTATCCTGAGTGTGCACCCTCTTCTCTCGGTCCCCTCTATAACAGAACATACAACAATAGTTCCTATTGTTACATCCTTTCTCTTTTTTTTTATTTTTTATTTTTATTTTTTTATAAACACAACTCAATTTAAGGTACAAGGAAAGAACATTGTTTACTTATTACTCCTGTGTAGTAATTTAACATTTTCAATCTTCCATTTTCATTTCTGACTTTCTTCAGTTTTTTTTTTTTTTTTTTTTTACTTGTGATATAGTCTTTTAAATATTGTGGTTTCCTTATAAGACGTCCTGCTTTTGTAACAACTGATGCTGGGAGGTCTGACTGTTGAGTGTTCTGCATTCTTTTTTCCACAGCGCTAAGGTGTGATTGAGCATCTGCAGTTTCTGCGTGTTTTGTATTGTCAGGATCAACAGTCTCTATTTGGTTGGAGACTCTGGGGGTCATTCTATGATCCCTTCGGAGATGTCTCCTGTTCCTTCTTATAACACCTCCAGAATCCAATTGGACACTGTAGGATCTCAAGTCGATGGGCTCCACCACTGTCCCCTTTCTCCAGATCTTATGAGGCTCCAATGGTTGTATTCTTACAGAGTCACCTTGTTTTAATGTGTCTAAGTCTTTGGCTGATCTGTTGTAGTATGTTTGTTGTTGTTGTTGATTTGTTGTCAATTCTCTCAATGAATTCTGGATCTTTGGTTGCAGGAGGCTGGGTTTCGTGGGTAGAAGTGTCTTGGTGCGACGGCTAAGCAACCTCTGTGCTGGGCTGGTTGATAATCCATGTGTTGGCGTGTTTCTATGATCCAGGATTGCTAGGTATGGATCCTGTCTTGATATTTGTGCTTTAAACATCAGCCTCTTGGCAGTTTTGACTGCTGATTCTGCCTTGCCATTACTCTGAGGATAGCCAGGTGATGAAGTTTTGTGCAGGAATTCCCACTGGTGACTAAATTTCTTAAACTTGTGTGACGAAAACTGTGGGCCATTATCAGAGAAGACAATGTCTGGAATACCCTGACGGGCAAAGTGACATTTCAGCTTTCTTATTACAGTAGTGGATTTAGTGTCTGGCAGATAATCAATTTCCCAAAAATTGGAGTAGTAGTCTACTGTTATTAGATAGTCCTTGTTGTTGAAAGTAAACAGGTCCGTGCCTACCTTGGCCCAAGGTCTGTCAGGCATATCATGTGGACGTAGTGTCTCCTTTTGCTGGTTGCAGTCAACGGCACGGCAGGTGTCACATTGCTGTACATGAGATTTGACCTGTTCGTTCATTCCTTGCCAGTACACACACTCTCTGGCCCTCCTAAGGCATCCTTCCACACCTAAATGAGAAGTGTGTATTCGTAGTGTTATTTCCCTCCAAAGCTGCTTAGGGATAACAGCTCGTTCGCCCCTGAAGACAATTCCATCCTGGTAGCTCAGCTCCTCTTGAAACTGGTAATAGTGACCTATTTCTTGTGGTGTGTCAGTTTTGTTTTTCGGCCAACCTTGTAATATGGCTTTGATCAGTGTCTGCAGAGTGTTGTTCTCTTTTGTTGCAGAACGGATTAACTGAAGTCGGTCTACTGAGATCGGTAGGTGTTGTGTCATGTTAATAGTCTCTAACTCTGCTTCAACCGATCCAGTGGCCGTGCTTTCGGGCAGAAATGCTCTACTTAGCGTGTCTGCTAGCCACATCTCTGGCCCTGGAACATACACAACGTCCACATCATATTTTTGAAGTCTTAGCATCATTCTTTGGAGTCTTTTAGGTGCACTCAGCAGTGGCTTTCGCAGGATGTTCTCTAAGGGTTTATGATCGCTTTGTGCTGCTACTTTCCGCCCATATGTATAATGGTGGAGCTTCTCCATCCCAAACAGTAGAGCTAATAGCTCCTTCTCAATCTGTGCGTAGCCCCGTTCTGTCTGTGTTAATGCTCTGCTGGTGAATGCTACTGGTTTACCTCCTTGTATGAGTGCTGCGCCAAGGCCTCCATCTGAGGCATCACATTGGATGGTAAGCTCTTCATCAGGGTTGTAATACTTTAACACTGGTGCATTTGCGATTGTTTCTTTTATTTTACAGAATGCTTCTTCATGCTGCACGGCCCATCTCCATTCACAGTCTTTGCAGGTTAGCTGTCTCAAGGCCTCACACTGGTCTGAAAGATGTGCACAAAACTTTGAGAGGTAATTCACCATCCCTAGTAGTCTCTGAACTCCTTTTACATCTGTTGGTTTCGGCATGTGTGTTATTGCTCGAACTTTGTCTGGGTCTATTTTCAATCCCTCTGATGTCAGGAGGTGTCCGATGTACAAGACTTCTTTTTGTTTCAGTTTGAGCTTGTCAGCATTTAGCTTGATACCTTTCTCTCTGCACCGCACTAAAAATGCTTTCAGTTTTTCATCATGGTCTCTCTCAGCTAATTCTTGTGTCTCTCCTTGCCCTGTAATGAGAACATCATCAGCAATAATATATATTCCTGGCAGGCCCTCTAGTGCAAATGTGAGCTTTCTCTGAAAGATTTCAGGGGCCGGACTTATGCCCATGGGCATACGCAGCCATCGATATCTTCCAAATGGTGAAGAGAATGTGGTGAGAAAGCTGGACTCTTCCTCCAGCTTGACATGCCAGAATCCACTTTTAACATCGCACACTGTAAACACCTTGGCTTTAGACAGTTCAGGGAGTATTTCATCTATAGTGGGTAGTGGGAAATGACTGCGCTTCAAAGCTCTGTTCAAGGGTCGTGGATCTATACATACTCTGAGTCTGCCGCTGGGCTTCTGTACGACCACCATATTACTAATCCAATTTGTACTCCTCTCTACTGGTGCAATGATTCCTCTCCTCTGAAGATCTTGAAGCTCTTCCTTCAATGGTTTCATCATGGACACTGGAACCCTTCTTTTTGGGAGCTGTACAGGTTTTACCGTGTTGTCAATCTCAATTTTGTATTCTCCCTCTAGGCAGCCATCGCCCGTGAATACATCAGCATATTCCGTTTTTATCTGCTGTGCTGACCACTGGCCGAATGCAGGGTTTTCTGTTTTGACTATGCTGTCTATTGCAAGAATGTTCTCGTAATGTACTTTGATGAGCTTCATCGCTTCACTTGCTCTCTTTCCTATTAGTGGGACAGTACAGCTGTTATCTACCACCTGGAATTCTAGCCTGTACAGTTTGTGGTTTCTCGGGTTTCTTAATTTCACTTTGCACTTTCCTAGTGGTCTCACTTTGCTTTGGTTGTACATTACTAGCACAGTCCTTGTGTCCTCCAGTTTTATATCTGGGCTCAGCAGATTAATAGGGATTACATTGCAACTTGCTCCACAGTCAATTTGAAATTTCACAAGATCCTTTCCCAAAAGCATCCCTGCATACAGTTGTGCTTGCTTATCCTTGTCTTTCTTACTTTTGTTTATAGTCTCTGGGTTTGCTACACCAACAGTGAGAATGTCCTCATACTCATCACTGTCCTGTTCAGTCACTTTATTTACTGATTTATGGTTTCCATGTCTCATCTGGGCTCTACATTTAACTGCAAAGTGATTTGCCTTTCCACACTTTTTACATTTCTTACCAAATGCTGGGCATTTCTGTTTGTTCATTTCACTTTACCACAGAATCTGCACCTGATCATAACACCGGGTTGATGTCGATCTTGACGTGCTTCTTGTCTGACGGCATGCACCTCTTCTACCGCTGCACCTGCTGCAATGGCTTTGCTGTTCTGCCGCGACAGCTCAGCTGCTCTGCATATACGTATGCACGTCTGTAGTGTTAAATCTTTCTCACGAAAAAGTCTCTCTCTCAGTCCTTCGTTGTTAATTCCGCACACTATTCTGTCACGTATGAGTGAGTCTTTCATGTCTCCGAAATTGCATGTTTGAGCGAGCATTCGTAACCCTGTGACGTAATTATCGATCGACTGTTCAGCTCCCTGTCCTTTCGTGAAGAATCGATAGCGTTCTACTGTCTCGTTTATACTGGGATTGCAGTGTTCATCAAACTTTTCAATAATGTTTTTTACCGTTCGTGCATCCGCAGCTACATCGCTCATCAGAGTTTCCAGCAGTTCCCGACCGCTCTCGCCGATGAGGTAGTAAAACAATTTGACCTTCGTCTTTTCCTCTGCGTCCGACATTGTCAGCTCCAGGTAGAGATTAAACTGGTCTCTCCAGGATTTCCAGGTCTTGGATAGATTGTCGGCGTCCATGCATAACGTTGATGGTGGCTTTAATCCATCCATTGTGCAGCTCTGTTCACGTGCAGCTCTCCGCTCTAACTAAACTTGTAAAACTAATCTAAAAGTGCCCACGCTGCCACCATGTTTTATGTGTCTTTTTTCTATAAAATAAAGACAGACATCTCACACTATCTTGACTCTTCTTTAATAAACTTGTGAGCCCTATACACACATTCTTTACATGCGGTTATCCTGAGTGTGCACCCTCTTCTCTCGGTCCCCTCTATAACAGAACATACAACAATAGTTCCTATTGTTACAAACTCTACCCGTATCTCACCTCAATATCAGCAAAAGTGCTTTGCAATACAATTTGAACACAATAAGTACATTGTATTTATTTTTTGATGTAAGTACATATTACATAAGGCTACCTAATATAATGTGGGGTCTGTGTTATTTTTTTTTACCTCATATCAGACAAATCTCATCTAGTATTCCCAATGGCATTACTTCCGCCAGAGAAGATTAAAAACTCAAAATAATATTGAACCGTTCGGTACGGTATTCACAGTTCAATACACGTTGGTGAATTACGTTTTTTTTTTTTTTTTTTTTTTTGGTTTTGCATTTAATTCATTATTTCCATTTCTCTCCATTTGAAATATTTCTCTCAGTTTATTTCGGCTTTGTTTGAGTGTGCCTGTGAGTCTACGTGCTGACATGAGCAAATATCCAATCATATGCACTAAAGGGGTGTTAGCCACGTTTAAAGCCTTGCTGGTTAAACATTTCATTTTGCATTGAGCGTGCGCACTAAACGTCTGTCAAACACACGTGATTACTGGAGAGTCTTACTGCGCTAATACTGTCATATACAAACAATATTACATATAAACACAGTTGGTTATGTCTAAAGTGAAAGTAAAATCGCGTGCATCTGTCTGTATATGAGATGTGACAAGGTCTTCAATTGACAGCAGTGCAGCCTAGTTAACCGCTTGTCCTTAAAGGGAAAGGTCACCTCTAAAATGATGTTAATAAAGAAAAAAAGCCTTTAATATAGTAGCTTTTAATCAATGTTGTATTGTGGAAGACTATTTTAGCCTACATTTATTCATTTAATTACTGTACATCTGAGCTGCCACTGTAAATATTTATATATATTTATTTTATTTTATATTATACAATACACTGGGAATGTGTAAAAGGGTTTTCAAGTCTTTTAAGTAAAATAAAGACAGAGTATTGCAATAAAACATTTTCTCCTTAACCTTTTTCTGTTCCTATCCATTTGTTGCACCCCCATATATATATATATATATATATATATATATATATATATATATATATATATATATATATATATATATATATAGTGCCTGCGTAGATGGCGCAGATCGGTCGAATGATGCATCATTGTAAATAATATCTATGATTGCGCTGGGTTTTAACCTTACTTGACAGAAGTAATGGCATTTGGGAATACTAGATGAGAAAAAATAACACAAATACTAATCAGTTTCTCGCAGAAACCAATCGTTTTGTGTCTTAAAACATCAATGTGTCGCCACGAGCCACTAGGTTTAATATGGATTCATATGTCTATGTGTTTTTAACTCTCATAGTGACTCTCATCGAAAACAAGTCAAGTCAAATCAACTTTATTTATATAACGCTTTTACAATGATGATTGTTTCAAAGCAGCTTCACAGTGATAAACAGGAATTGATTCGGCTGTACAGTCATTCTGGAGAAAACTGTGATGTTATCAGCTCATTTTAATTGATCATATAGCGACAATGTTGGCAGATCAGTATTACAGTTAATTAATTAAGACCTATTAATTTAAAGGTAGGGTAGGCATAACTAATCTAAAACACTTTTGTCCAAATTTGTTTAAACTTTCTTTATATGTCAATACATAATTAAAATGTAAGTACTCTGAAAAGGAGAGTATAAAAAAATCTAGTGACTCTAGACTTTTTAATCTGCAATAAACACCGCTCATTATTTTTGTTCGGGATGAAACAAATGATTGGCTTGGGCGACTGTCACTCTCTCTCGCTACCATGGCGACCACCGTTTTCGCCACAGGATCTGCCCACATGTGCGTGCTCGTTTGATTTGAGCAGTTCAAGAGGCAAGAAACCTAGGCAAAATAATGGCAGAGAAAGAGCATTCGAAATTCACAGGGCAGGGTTTTACAGTCAGCGAAGGCAAACAATGCAAAAAAGGAAGACTGTACAATGCACAGAAAAGGCAATGCACAGAAAGTCTTTGGATAAACAAAGAAATCAAACACGATTAAATATCTGCGTGGCTTTTCAACGATGGTGAGAACTGAGGGACCTAAAAAACGACTCATTGCTGGCTGTATTTCTGCTGGACAGGTAATCTTTCATTTTGATTATAATTTTTTTGGGTTCATGTTTTCATGAAGCATGTATCACTAGCACATGTAGCTGCCTAATATAGCATAACATTACTTAGCATAAAGTTACAATATTATACACTTAGCCATTAGTAGAGATGATAAATACTCAATATGTTTAGCTCAAGTTGATCGCTGTTGTGTTGAATTTCGCAAAATTTAACTTTAGATAACTAAATGCTTGTGTAAAAGCTAGTACACCGCATCCAGGAACGCATTTTTTTTAGAACTAAGTTAGCTTTAGCTACTACTATCCAACAATGCTTTCATCATGGAAACTCTTACATGTAAAACAGTATATGTTATGAATCACACACGAAATTCATCTTCATTACAGTATAACTGATGTTATTGGAAAAACATGATGCTGCCCGTTTTCTTTGCCTGATAAATATAACTAGCTCGTTACCAAATCAAACAAAAATATATTTGAAACTTTACCAGTACCGGTATTCTAGCTTGATAGAGAGTACTAAAAGACATCTTATTTGTTTATATTCATACTAATAAAGTTCGATTTTTTTATTACATGTGATTCTGACATGATGTCACTACATGCACACCGCTCCTCTCAGGTAAATAATGTGTCTTCCAGCTGAGCGGTCGGTGTAGCGCGTTCATGTGTTTTGGGGGCAAGTTTCATGTGAAGCGTGGCTTTGGAAAGAGCCTAGAAGGAAGAAGGTGGAGTGAATGGAAATAATGAGCTTTCTTTAAAACAGTCGTGAGAGGTCTACAGACACTCAATTTTTATACTTTCTTTTTCAGAGTACTTACATTTTAATTATGTATTGATATATAAAGAAAGTTTAAACAAATTTGAAAAAAAAAAAAAAAACGTTTTTTTCTACCTATTCCTACCTATTCTACCTCTAAAGAATTCCCAAAACACCCCATTGGCATGCATTATACGGCAAAGGTTGGAGTTAAAAATCTTAATTTGTGTTCTACTGAAGAAACAAACACACCTACATCTTAGATGCCATGGGAGCAGATAAACATCAAATTTTTTGGTGAACTATCCCTTTAAAACACCTTTTTATGCTTTGGGGCCAAAAGTGAAAATTGATGCTGTTAACTGAATATTGCTGAAGAGAAAAAAGTCACTTGGTATGTTCTTACCTGCCGGTTGGCTGTTGATAGCTTCCCCCTGAGGAGGCATGAACTGTTCCTTCATCTCCATGGAGACCTGAGGCTCGGCACTTTCATCTTCTGTACTGTTTGAGTCTACAACAATGGGTGAGGCATGTTGAAATGGGAATTTGTACAAACAAAGCATGCAGTAGATAATGAATATAGATGCTCTTGTAATGAACTAGCTGCAAGAAATCTCTGAAATTTTAGAAAAATTATGCTATTACTTGAACGCATGTGGAAATTTTACACAATCCCTAATTTGAAATTACTGGTTTTTCAAGGATTAAAACATATTATATTTAATATTACATATTACATTTAAAAAATGAAAGAAAAAAGGAAGAAAAAAGAAAGAAAGAAAGAAAGAAAGAAAGAAAGAAAGAAAGAAAGAAAGAAAGAAAGAAAGAAAGAAAGAAAGAAAGAAAAAAAGAAAGAAAAAAAGAAAGAAAGAAAGCATGATGTAGAACAAGCTTTACTCTTCACAAAATAAATAATGTAGAGTTTAATTAAATTAAATCAAACTGAAACTAGAGCTCCAAATGAAAACCTATATTTTCCAGTTCTGTGTATAATTTTGCATGGCTGCAAACCCAAAACCAATCCAAGAGCACAGTAATGAAAGGTGAGGATTTTAGAAATGGATAACAACAATTACCATTGCTTTGCTTCCTGCACAAGCGAAAAACTTCACTTCCATAACGGCAGCAAGCAGAGGTGGACAAGAGAAGACTGTTACTATAGAAACCAATGTCTGCAGACATGTATTGTGTGGGAGCATAAACATAACACACACATGCTTGCACACACGCACAGACACGCACTCAGTCTGGCGTGCTATATTTGTGGGGACTATCCATAGACATAATGTTGTTGTTTACGGTACAAATTGTATATTCAATCCCCTTACACTAACTTCCTTTTACATTTTTAAAATAACTCATTCTGCATGATTTATAAGCTTTTGGGGACCTCAATTTATGTCCACACATTGACATTCAGTTGAAGTCCCCACCAGGATAGAAAAAAATGTCCCCACACACACACACACACACACACACACACACACACACACACACACACACACACACACACACACACACACACACACACACACACACACACACACACACACACACACACACACACACACACACACTTTCAAAATTTCAGCCTTAATCAGTGTTGCAGTCAATTCCTTTGGGATACCCAACAAATTGTGATGTCAACATGTAAAAATGTACCTAAATATTGTCTTAATAGCTATTTTAAAGCCTGTTTAACCATATATGCCAAGATTAATCTGCAAGTTGTGCGTACTTTAATTGTTGTATTTTTTTTTTTTTTACAACAGGGCTAGTGATTTTGGACTTTACGGTTTTGTAAGCAACCGTAACCCTTTCCGTAAGCAAAACACACCATGAGTGAATCTCCCAAACGTCCAGCTAGAATGCCCAGCTCTCTGGAAAGACAAAAAATAAACAAAAAACTGTCTGTTAATTTTGAGAACTGCTAAAAGTAAAGTTGTTTTTTAGCCTGTTGTTGCATCTTTAGGGTTATTATGTCAGTGGTGTAAATAATTGTATTCAACAATGTACAGTCTACACATATATATGATGACACAGGGTTGAAAACTACATTAAACATAATTCCTACATGATGAGCTGTGCTTTTTTCCACCTTTGTCGATTCTCATGCTGGCTTGCAGCATTTCATATGCACTCCTACGTTGCTACCAAGGCAACTAGGTAATGTAGTTGTGTTCCTATGGGCATAGTATTTTCAGTGCCTGAGAAATTTCTATTATTCACAATAAATGCAAATCACAAAAAATATATACTTTGTCTGACATAACAATATCCGCAGTGCCATCACTTCTGTTTGTTTAAAAGTCATTGTACTGGCTTTAAATAAAAAGGGAACTATAACAGAACTATATCACTTACATTGCTACATTATGACTGTGATTTGCTAAGTATAATAAAAATCTCAACAAGTCAAAGTTTCTGAAGTGTATTATACTGGAAAGAATGCTACGACTCACCTGGAATCTTTTCTTTGACCAGATTTTCTTCATGGCCTCAGATGAACTTATTCTCCCTTTCAGGTTAAACAACAGTCACTGTTTCCACAGAGAATACCACTGTCTTTTTCTAATCCTACTCCTGGTTATTTTTGACTATATTTTTGTGTATACTCCTAATGGTCTCAATTATATTGTTCCTAGAGCCGTTACCTTAGGAAGAATGTACCAGAATCCACAATTATGCACAAAAGCACTAGAAATAGTACACACATCCAATCATGATCCTCATGTGACAAACGAGAGTTCAGATTTCAGAGTTCAGATTTTTTTTAAAAGACAAACAAATTCCTCAGGTAAACAACAACATCCAAGCTCTTTTGGATCCCCCACAAGCTCTTAAATGACAAACAGAAATCCAAGTGACAGAATATTCCAAGGCACAGCAGGAGGTGGAGGTCAAAACAGACGGTCCTATTCACAACAGAAGAGAGGAAAAATCTGTCTTTTACAGATACCCACATGCATTCTCCCAATCCCCTTTGGAGATAAAGATATAAATGGGGGAGTGGTAGAGGAGACAGGCTGAAGAAAGAAACAAAGAACAGGCAGCAGCCAATGAGGCAGATCTTAGTGCAATCAAAGCAAAAATAAGATTTTCAGCAGCCTTAGCGTGCACTCTCTCTCTCTCTCTCTCTCTTTCTCTCTTCCTTTGTCTCTGGTGCTGGTGTGAAGAGAGAGAGACTAGTGGTCTCAGCACAAAGCATCAATTATATATTCTGTCAGGCAGTGATTGCGTCACACTACTCCCATGTCGATGATGCTGCTGCTGCTGCTGCTGCTGGAATGGGTAAGTAGGAAAGCTGAAACAGAATTAACTTTCTCTTCTCTTGCTAAAATGACCTCTTTGCATTTTTTTATTCAGAGTACACAATGAGAATTATGTTTTTATATATATTAAAACATACATTCATAAAATGTTGAGTACAGCATGTTTTTAGTTTAATTACTAATTAATTATGTAGCTTTAAAGGTGCACTATGTAGTATTTTTGCAGTAAAATATCTGAAAACCACTAAATTTTGTGTTATATATTTTGTGCAGTTTAGTACTTACAATATCCCAAATGTTTCTAACTATTTGTAAATTGTGAGAAAAATGCAATTTTAACCAAGGACCCGGGAGGTCTGAGCATAACGTCTGAGGGAGTCGCCTGTCAAATCTGCATATCTGCATATCCTCGGTTTCTGGTTTTATTTGGCAGACGCACTAGCAGTGTGAACAAGTGTCACAGCAGCCACTAATCGAACGCATAGAGTAACGTAATAACATCATTTTAAACACATTTAAATGTATCTAATATGATAAACCGAGCTGCGTTACCTCATACTTATGACCGAAAATAGCGCCGGCACCTGGCAACTGTGTCCCGTCCCTTCATAATAAAAGTCCCACTCGCTCACGAGGCGTGTTGTTCATTCCATTAACAATAACTCCAGCAGCCTTGCTCAGCTCCACAACATTCAGTCCTGCTCTGCTTCATACTACAGTAACTTTAATCAGTCCCTCCAGTTTTTCATGATTCCGCGATCGCTGAATACAACGCAAAATCAACAGACTGTCGCATTTTTTTGCAATCCTGCATAATTCCTAATCTAACCGCAACATAATCGCAATTTTTTTTATAAAACCTCACAAAACATTAAATTGTAATCATCTAATAGAATTATCTCTAATTTGTTGAAATGCATTATTTTTATATGGATATACGTTGCACACGTGATCAGTCTGTGAGCAGTCTGTCAGAAACATGGCGAAAGAAAATCGATCTTATCTGCCCTATAAGTGCTCGGGACCGGGCTGAGCAATATCCTGACATTTTGCACAAAAGTGGAGGTAAATTATTTTGCAGCCCGTGTAATAAAATTTTAGATTACAAAAGAAAGTCTACTATTGACTATCATCTAAGTGGGAGTAAACACCTCAGACAAACAGACCTGTGGAATCAGAGGAAACGCAAGCAGCTGACGATGTCGGAGATGGCTTCGAGGATGATGGCCGCTGGGTGGTATGCCGATTTAAGTGTCTTTGTGTCTATGTATCAGTCTAAGCTGATATCCGAACAGCTTTTAGGTAGTGGGTATGATTAAATGACAACACAAAACGTATGAATTGACAGTAACTTTACAACAACAAAAAAATTACAAGCGCAGAATACCGTGAAAAAGACTGACTGACTGACTGATTGTCCGCGGTGGTGCGCGTGTGTGGGCTTGCTTGTCACCAACTGTCAGGGAGCGAGTATTAAATTCTCTATCTATTTTTTTTCTTCTAGCGCTTGTACATACAATTACTTCAAAATATCAATTTTATTAAGTATTTTGTAAAACAATTGATAAGAGATCTCAAGTGAACAAACGTTTTGGGGAAATAACTGATTGGGACGTGTTACTGTCTTAAAGTGACAGCATCCATAACATTACCTGCTGTGTCTGTGTTGTTATATAGCATTTTTTTTTTTTTTTTTAAATGTTATTATGCATTGTTGTTGCTATTTTGCTTATTAAGGTTTTTGTCATATTGACCATGCCTGGCTAGCTTCTCAGCCTAATAATTTTGAAAAAAATTATTATTCTTTCAGACTTGTGAAGACTGGGTAAAGCTCTGCACCGCACTAAATATCCCCCTTTAGCACTTCGAGCATCTGTTAGTGGGTTTGTAGACCTTGAAACATTTTGGGTAGGTCTGCAGGATAGGCTTCCTGTGCTAAGCAAACTGGCCCTACGCTACAAAGATGCAGTTTCCAACTCTGCAGATGCAGAACGCTGCAAAAGCATATATAAACATGTTCTCTCCAACCAAAGGCGCTGCTCTACGAGCAGTAACTTGCGGGCTTTGGTCTTCCTGTATTATAATCAGAAAGTGGAAAGTGGTCTTCTGGAAATGGATAACAATGTTTGAAAGTTAAATGTAATTGCCTCTGCCAAATGTGGCTGCGCAAAATGTTTGTAGTGTAAATGTTTTGTTATACATGTTAATTTATTAGAATGGAAAACTTTTGCATTTGCCTTTTGTTTGCAGTATGATACATTTATGATAAAGTTTATGATAAAGTGATGAGTTTATGATGAAGTGAAAATTGGCCTGGTGGGAAAAAAGTTAATGTTACAGAATTTGTTAAAAGACCACAATAAACAAGCTTTATGCATTTTGTTTGTTATTTGTGTCTGACTATATGTCTAATAGAATACCTAATATGATAAATGTGATGTACTAATTGTAAAAAAATAAATTAAAAAAATCGCACATTTTTCACACATTTCTGGAAATTACAAAATCAGTAATTTTGATCGCAAAAATCACACAAAAAAAATCGTGAAATCCTGGAGGGACTGGTTAATAACCGCATAAATGAACATGATTTCTGCCCGAGTCCTATTTTCCACTGGCTGTGAGGCAATAAACATAATAATAGTAAATGTGAAGACCACATGTCCCAAGATGCTGCGCTCAAACTAGGCTTCATCAAACTATGCCTTTGTTTTGAATAGGACAGACGGAAAAGTTGTATAGTGCACCTTTAAAAAACTTTTTTTTTTTGGGGGGTGCTATATTTTATTCGATTATCAATGCAGACTGAGCCAGATGACTGTGAACTAGGGGTGCAATGGTTCAAATTGCTCACGGTTTGGTTTGTATCATGGTATAATCAGCCCAGGGCAGGAAGCAGCTCCAATTCAGCTGCTGTTAACGTCAGAAAGTTCTGAGAAAACAAGAGATTTCCTAAATCTTTTGCTTAGACTTGCCAGTTGACTAAAGATGATAGCCTGAAGAAACACTTACAGTGGAGCACAGCAGATTGAAGAAAGCCCTCTAGACTTAGGATATGAATTGTGGACCGTGGTCATACACTACGCCTTTTGAGATGCCAAACTTCTAGAAGACATGTTGTAATAATGGCTCTACAGTCTCAAAGGATATTAGTAAAAACCTTCTGTAGAACCAGAGAGCAGGCCTTAGAGAAACAGGCAAAAGCTGTCAGGATACTTAGGACATCATACTAAATCTGGTGAGACCAGTACTGGGTGCAGACGAGTGAAATAATGTGGGTTATCCCTGGATGGAGAGGATAGCAAGGAGTCCAGGAGTGAATTCAGCTGGGTAACTAGTTAGTTTTCACTGGTACACTCTATAATTCCTCCAGCAGCTCACTCCTCACCTCAGCCTTGCTCTGTAAAACATCAACCCCTAACTGCCATAACACCAAAATAAATGAAAGGCGATTGCGGACAGAGAGAGCCAGTCAAGCAGTGGTATCTGTCAAGAGCTATACTAAAATGGATTGCATGATGTGGCAAGGGGGGCGTGGTTCAGCGAGGTCTGCAGCGGGAGAGAGAGCCGCGGGACAAGCGGTAAGTGAGTGGGTTGGAAGCAGATTAATAACACCTGTCTCTCGTTCCAGTAATGAGCGCGGGGACGGTATAAGAGATCGGTGGAACCGGAGACCGAAAAGAGAGAGAGTCGGACTGTTGGTGCGAGAACACAGAGACTGAGTTTACCCGGAAGCCGGAAGTGCCGCGAACCGGAAGTTATTGTTGCTTATGAGTTTGACTGAGAACACACGAAGAAGTGTGTTATTGACATTGAGAAAGAGAAAATAAAGATACGCATCAACAGTCCAGCCGACCCCTGTGTCCTCTTCCTTCCTTACTATATCGAACTTGTTACACTGGTGCCGAAAACCCGGGAAGGAAGTAGGACCGCGCCGCCGCCATGACAACACCAACGCCCTCCGCCTCGCCGTTTGCGGACATCATCACCTCTCTCGCGGCCCTCCATCAGGAACAACACCAGTCCATGCTGGACCTGCGGGCGGACCAGGAACGCCGCTTCGAGGCCATCGTCCGCGGCCAGCAAGAGGACCGCGAGAGGTTCCGGAGCTGGATCGACCGGGAGGTTCGCACCGAAGCCGCTGGGCTCGCCAGCGCACCGGTCCACGTGCCCCTACACAAGATGGGGCCACAGGACGATCCCGAGGCCTTCATAGACCTATTTCAGAAGGCCGCGGAGGCCTGCGGGTGGCCCCGGGCACAGTGGCCGGTGCGCCTCATTCCTCTGCTGACCGGAGAAGCCCAGGCGGCCGCCCAACAACTGCCGGTGGCGAACCTCCTGGAATATGAAGACCTGAAGAGGGCCATCATCCAGCGGGTCGGCCGGACCCCAGAGCAGCACCGCCAGAGGTTCCGCTCGCTGGAGTGGGGCGAGGCCGGCCGACCCTTCGCGATGGCCCAACAGCTCCGGGACGCGTGCCGCAAATGGCTATTGGCCGGTGGAAGCGACGTGGACCACATCGTCGATCTGGTGGTACTGGAGCAGTTTATCGCTCGGCTACCCAAGAAGACCGCCGAGTGGGTCCAGTGCCACCGGCCCACGTCGCTGACGACGGCCATCAACCTGGCGGAGGACCATCTGGTGGCGTGCCCGGGGGTCGGCGAGCCCCTACTAACCTCTCCCTCTCTCTCTCCCCCCTCTGTCTCTCCCTCTCGCCCTGTCCCTCTCCCCAGGTCCCGTCCTCCAGGCCCTCCTCGCGTTCCCCCCGGAGGCCGGGGTGGGATGGGCCCAGGACCGTCCGGGAGTTCGCGGGCTCCGCCCAGGGGGGCGGGGCCGCTGGGGGCGGGTGGCGACAATGGCTCCGGTTTCACACCCTCCCCGCGCTCATTTTCCAACCCACTCCCCGCCGCAGGGGTGGCGGGTAAGCCTGGGCTGGCCTGCTGGCGGTGCGGTGATCCGGATCATTTTGTGGACCGATGTCCGAGGATGGACATCGGGACAATGATCCGGATCCCGGACGTCCAGCGGACCACCCCCGATCAAGCAGGAGAGTACCAAATTCCTGTAAGTATCAAGGGGGGTACATATCAGGCCTTGGTGGATTCAGGATGTAACCAAACCTCGATCCATCAAAGCCTGATGCAGCCTGGGGCATTGGATACAAGCCGCATGGTTAAGGTGCGGTGTGTGCACGGGGATGTGGTGGAATATCCGGTTGTCCCAGTCACGATACAGTTTAGGGGGAAAAAGCATAGTGTTGAGGTGGCGGTTAGTCCCCACCTCCGGCATCCGCTAATTCTGGGGACGAATTGGCCCGCCTTTTCGGCGTTATTGGGGTCGTTATGCGCGGATGCCGCTTGGGAAATCAAGGCTAGGAACGGGGCGGTGCGAGTGCAGGTTGGCGAGACTGATACGGGACCCTTGGGAACAGCTTCAGAGGAACCGAGCGGGGTCGAGAGACTGATTCTCTCGGACCGCGATGACTTCCCTCTGGAGCAGTCGCAAGATGAGACTCTAAAACATGCTTTTCAACAGGTCCGCACTATCGACGGTCAGTCCCTCCAACCCGCATTGCCCGTCACGTATCCTTATTTTGCCATAATTAAGGATAGGTTGTATCGAGTGACCCAAGACGCTCAGACAAAAATGGATACAACCCAGTTGTTAGTACCAAAGAGCCGCCGGGAAATGCTTTTCCAGGCGGCTCACTCTAACCCGATGGCGGGCCACCTGGGACAGGCGGCCACGCTGAATCGTTTAATGACCCGATTTTTTTGGCCAGGCATTCATGACAATGTGCGCAGGTGGTGCGCGTCTTGTCCTGAATGTCAGTTGGTGAACCCACTGGCCGCCCCAAAAGCGCCATTGCGCCCCCTACCATTAATGCAGGTCCCCTTCGAGAGAATTGCGATGGACCTCATCGGGCCATTAGAGCGATCCGCACGCGGACATCGTTTTGCGCTAGTTATCGTGGACTACGCAACACGGTATCCGGAAGCAGTGGCTCTCCGCAACATCTCGGCGAAGAGTGTTGCGGACGCACTGTTTCGTTTAATCTCCCGAGTGGGGATTCCGAAGGAAATCCTCACTGATCAAGGCACGGCGTTTATGTCACGCACGTTAAGCGAATTGTACGGATTATTGGGCATTAAATCCATTCGAACAAGCGTCTATCACCCACAAACAGACGGCTTGGTCGAACGGTTTAATCGCACTCTTAAATCCATGATCCGTAAATTCGTACAGGAAGACGCCAAAAATTGGGATCGGTGGTTAGAACCCCTCTTATTCGCTGTGCGAGAGGTTCCACAAGCCTCCATGGGGTTTTCCCCCTTCGAGCTTCTCTACGGACGGCAGCCCCGGGGGGTGCTGGACGTCCTACGAGAAACTTGGGAGGAGGGGCCTTCTTTGGCCAAGAACGAAATTCAATATGTGCTGGACTTGCGAACAAAACTCCACACCTTGGGGCGGCTATCTAGGGAGAATTTGTTGCAAGCCCAGGACCGCCAAAGCCGGTCGTATAACAGGGGTACGAGACTACGCAAATTCACACCGGGAGAGAAAGTGCTCGTATTACTCCCTACATCGAGCTCTAAATTAATGTCGAAGTGGCAGGGGCCGTTTGAGGTCGCACGACAGGTTGGAGACCTCGATTATGAAGTGATACGGTCCGATAGGAACGGGGCACGTCAAATATACCACCTCAATCTCCTTAAGAAATGGAATGAGGTGGAATCAGTGTTGTTGGCGACGGTGATCGGGGGAGAGGATGATCTCGGGCCAGAGGCGAGCATCAAAGCCCAATCGGTCGCGCTGGCCCCTGGGGGAGATCACCTCTCACCGTCCCAACTCACTGATCTATCAAAACTACAGGCGGAGTTCGCCGACGTGTTTTCGCCCCTACCGGGACGTACCAACTTAATTCAGCACCATATCGAGACCGAGCCGGGCGTGGTAGTTCGCAGCCGGCCGTATCGCTTACCTGAACACAAGAAAAAAGTAGTTCAGGAAGAATTAGGGGCAATGCTCGATATGGGAGTAATAGAGGAGTCCAACAGTGACTGGGCGAGCCCGATCGTTTTGGTCCCTAAGACCGACGGCTCGGTCAGGTTCTGTGTGGACTACCGCAAGGTGAACGCAGTGTCGAAATTCGACGCGTATCCAATGCCGCGGGTTGACGAGTTGCTTGATCGGCTGGGCACGGCTCGATTTTATTCGACATTGGACTTAACGAAGGGCTATTGGCAGATCCCCTTGTCTCCATTGTCCAAAGAAAAGACAGCTTTCACCACGCCGTTTGGATTACACCAATTCGTCACGCTTCCCTTCGGCTTGTTCGGGGCACCCGCTACCTTTCAGCGCCTCATGGACAGGATTTTGCGTCCCCATGCCGCATATGCTGCTGCCTACCTGGACGATATCGTGATTTACAGTCACGATTGGCGGCGGCATATGCAGCATGTCAGGGCGGTCTTGAGGTCGCTGAGGGGAGCGGGGCTCACGGCCAATCCGAAGAAGTGTGCAATTGGGCGGGTGGAGGTAAGATATCTGGGCTTCCACTTGGGTCATGGACAGGTGCGTCCCCAAATTGATAAGACCGCCGCAATTGCAACCTGTCCGAGACCCAAGACCAAAAAGGAGGTAAGGCAGTTCTTGGGGCTGGCGGGATATTATAGACGGTTTATACCAAATTATTCGGACCTCACCAGCCCTTTGACTGACCTTACTAGAAAGGGGCTACCAGATACGGTCCAATGGACGGAGCCGTGCCAGCAGGCCTTCACCCGAGTTAAGGCTGCTCTATGTGGCGGGCCGCTTTTACACTCCCCTGACTTTTCTCTCCCTTTTCTGTTGCAGACTGACGCGTCGGACAGGGGGCTGGGCGCAGTCCTGGCCCAGGAGGTGGAGGGGGGAGAGCGGCCGGTGCTGTACATCAGCCGCAAGCTCTCCAAGAGAGAGGCTAAGTACAGCACCATCGAAAAGGAGTGCCTTGCCATCAGGTGGGCCGTTCTCACCCTCCGCTACTACCTTCTGGGGCGGGAGTTCACCCTCTGTTCGGACCACGCTCCTCTCCAATGGCTCCACCGCATGAAGGATACCAACGCGCGGATCACCCGTTGGTATCTAGCTCTTCAGCCTTTTAAGTTCCAGGTGGTCCACAGGCCGGGTGCTCAGATGGCTGTGGCCGACTTCCTCTCCAGAAATGGGGGGGGGGGGGGCTGCAGGCCGGACGGCTCCCCGGCCTGAGTCGGGCGGTGGGGGTATGTGGCAAGGGGGGCGTGGTTCAGCGAGGTCTGCAGCGGGAGAGAGAGCCGCGGGACAAGCGGTAAGTGAGTGGGTTGGAAGCAGATTAATAACACCTGTCTCTCGTTCCAGTAATGAGCGCGGGGACGGTATAAGAGATCGGTGGAACCAGAGACCGAAAAGAGAGAGAGTCGGACTGTTGGTGCGAGAACACAGAGACTGAGTTTACCCGGAAGCCGGAAGTGCCGCGAACCGGAAGTTATTGTTGCTTATGAGTTTGACTGAGAACACACGAAGAAGTGTGTTATTGACATTGAGAAAGAGAAAATAAAGATACGCATCAACAGTCCAGCCGACCCCTGTGTCCTCTTCCTTCCTTACTATATCGAACTTGTTACACATGACATGAGACAGAAGTAGCAAACCTCATCCGTCTTGTTTACTTATTCACTTCCATTCTCACACACATTACATCATTACATCACTTTTCAAAACACAATTCAACAATATAATTTAATCATGAACACAACATTTTCCCTCTTTTTAAAGAAGAGAAAATTACTACTGATCTAAGTAACATGGTCCTTTAACCAAATAGACTTCTGAACATCACGTTTAGATCTAGTGGTATCTTGTTTAGATCCAGAGTAGTTGGAAAGCATGGAAATGCAATGAGATGGGTGTCAGCAATGCTGTGTAGTAGGTAGTGATGGCAATTTCAAAACACTGCTTCATGAATCCGGTTATAGGTTCACCCCATACTTCGAATCAATTGGTTTGAAGTGTGTATCAAACTGCCAAAGTCACGTGATTTCAGTGGTTTATCATTAGGGGGCGATGATCTCTGTGAACATATGGATCATGAGCAGTCACTGAGAACCACTGAAGCGCTGTAGACATTAGTATAATTAAAAGGAATAATAGTAGTTAAAGGGTTAGTTAACCTGCAAATTAATATTCTGTCATAAATTACTTACCCTCATGTCGTTCTACACCCGTAAGACCTTTGTTCAACTTCTGAACACAAAGTAAGATATTTTTGTTGAAATCCGATGGCTCAGAAAGGCTTCCATTGACACCAATGCAATTTCATCTCTCAAGACCCATTAAAGGTACTGAATACGTTGTTACAAAGTCCATCTAATTACAGTGATTCTACAATAATTTTATGAAGTGATGAGAATATTTTTTGTGCACAATAAATAAATAAATAAATAAATAATGACTTGGAAAGCTGTTTTTTTTTAATTGGCCCATCACTATTTAAGTCGTTATTTAGTTGTTGTTGTTTTGCGCACAAAAACTATTCTCGTCTAGGCTGACCATATTTTGAATACCGAAAACCACGACACCCTACAATCAGAACAAAACAGTGAGCTTTTGTAAAATAAAGAAAACAAACTGGTTGTGTTTTCTGCCGTCTCTGTCTCAGTGAACCTTTTTCTGGAGCACATCTCTAAACTAAAACAAAAACTCAGCAAATACTTGTTTCACAGACATTAGCAATACACCTTTATAAACATTTAAGCGTCCAATTTTAGATGATCTAATACAAAACGAAAATGTCTCAGTTATGTATGTAACCCTTGTTCCCTGAAGGAGGAAACAGAGACGTATGTCGGAACTGACCAACGAATATGGATCTATTTTCAGAGACCAATCTGCTTCAAGTGTTTGTAAACGAGCCAATCGACATTGGCATGCATTTCACACTCCACCAACAATACGGGTATAACTACTGAAGTGAAATACAGCATCCTCGTTTTCTGCTGAGGAGCCGATAGTGGCTCGGTCCTTCAGCGGAAGCACAGCACCTGGCGATTGGACGTATGTCTCTGTTCCCTCATTCAGAGAACGAGGGTTACATACGTAACCAAGACGTTCCCTTTCAGTCTGTCACATTCGACGTACATCGGAACTGACTGCTGAATTGAGATTCCTACCAAAACGCCAGGGATGCTGGCCTTTCCAGTGCTCTGCTTCAGCTCCCTGAACTGCCCCTCTTTTGGAGAGGAAAGTTGGGGCTCCAAGTAAAGAAGGTCTGTCACTGCTGTTCCTGCAAGACCCACTCAGAGTGACTATTGGATAACGCTGGGAAAGTGCGCTGTCTCGGAAGATGGAACTATGCAAAGCCACATACTCCAATGGAAGGAGAGGTGGCAGAATACACATAAGGACTAACCTAGCAAGATAGTGCAACATATGGCGGTCTCTGGGGTGGTTCCAACCTGGTTCCAAGGGGGAAAGAACACCTCCAGAGACACAGCGGGCTCTGTTAAGGGAAAGACAGAGGGTTAGCCAAGTAGGGTAGCTTGGTACCATGGAAAAATACACATATGGGGTTGCAATACTTAGGAACCACTACATAAGGATATTCAGCCTACACACACATTCCACAAGCATACAGGTGCCTGACGTCAGACGGTCTGACACCGAGGGGTAGCGGAGGAGCTCAACAGGGTTAGCCCTTTCTGGGGAACACAACTGGAGACAATAGATGTATCCGACCCAGTGGGCAGGAATGACGTTGCAAGCCAACACTAGAATGGGCACTTTGTGCTACTGGCCACTGGGGGCGAGTACACTGGAAGATACCGGCTCTACACAGAAGCTATAGAATCTAGCAAACGTGTTAGGTGTCACCCAGCCCGCAGATCTACATATATCTGTCAGCGAGGCACCTTGAGCCAGTACCCAGGATGAAGCCACACTCCTAGTCGAGTGTGCTCGCACCCCGAATGGGCAAGGCATGCCTTGGGACTGGTACGCCAAGACAATAGCATCCACTATACAGAGGGCTAACCTCTGCTTGGAGACAGCCTTTCCCTTCTGCTGGCCTCCGTAACAGATGAAGAGCTAAATCCTAAATCTCCCTAAAGAGTCTGTTCCACGTAGGTGCGGAGAGCACGGATGGGACAGAGCAAAGCTAGAGCTGGGTCTGACTCCTCCGAAGGCAGCATTTGCAGGTTCACCACCTGATCTCGGAAAGGAGTGTTGGGAACCTTGGGCACGTATCCGGGCCGGGGTCTCAGGACGACATGAGAGTTACCAGGCTCGAATTCTAGGCACGATTCGCTGACCGAAAGTACGTGCAGGTCCCCTACCCTCTTGATGGAGGCCAATGCAACCAAGAGTACTGTCTTCATGGACAGGGTCTTTAACTCAATGGACTGCAAGTGCTCAAAGGGAGGGTTCTGGAGTGCTGTTAGCACCAGAGCTGAGCCGCAAGAGGGTACAGAGTTTGGACGAGGAGGATTTAGCCTCCTTGCACCTCTGAAGAACCTGACGATTAGGTTGTGCTTCTCTAAGGCAGAGTCCTGCACGGGCCGATTTTGTAAATCCGCACCGCCCATACCTGCAGTGTGTTAAAACGCATCCAACCCATTTTCCGACATGGAGCTCTAATTAAAATCCGCACCCGACCCGACCCGCTTAAAATAGAAGGTCTAAAATAGGTCTTCAGGATATGAACCCAGAAGGACAGGTTGATAGACTTTGCTAAAAGTATGGAGATGGCTGTGGTGAACACATACTTTCAGAAGAGGCAGGAATACAGGGTTACATATAAGAGTGGTGGCAGGAGCACACAAGTGGACTATATCTTATGTAGATGCTGTAATCTGATGGAAATTAGTGATTGTGAAGTAGTGGTAGGTGAGAGTGTAGCTAGACACTGTGTAAGATGACTCTGGTGGTGAGGAAAATGAAGAGAGTAAAGGCAGAGCAGAAGACAAAGTAGTGGAAGTTGGAAAAGGAAGAGTGCTGTGTGGTTTTCAGGGAGGAGTTGAGACAAGCTTTAGGGGGTCAGAATGGGCTTCCAGATGTCTGGACTACTACAGCCAAAGTGATCAGGGAGACAGGTAGAAAGGTGCTAGGTCATCTGGAAGGAGGAAAGAAGACAATGAGACTTGGTGGTGGAATTAGGAAGTCCAGGAGAGTATCCAGAGGAAGAGGTTAGCTAGGAAGAAGTGGGACAGTGAGAGGACGGAGGAAAGTAGACAGGAATATTGGGTGATGCAGCGTGAGGTTAAGATAGAGGTGGCAAAGGCCAAACAGAAAGCACATGAGGACACGTATGCAAGGTTAGATAGTAAGGTGAGAGGGATGTGTATCGGTTTGAAGAGGCAGAGGGATAGAGATGGAAAGGATGTGCAGCAGGTTAGAGTGAAAGATATAGATGGAAATGTGTTGACAGGTGACAGGAGGGTGAGGGAAAGATGGAAGGAGTACTTTGAGGAACTGATGAATGAGGAAAATGATAGGGAGAGAAGAGTTGTAGAGGCAAATATTGTTGACCAGGAAGTAGAAAGTATTAGCAAGGATGAAGTTAGGAAAGCTTTGAAGAAGATGAAGAGAGGAAAGGCAGTTGGTCCTGATGACATACCAGTGGAGGTATGGAAGTGTCTAGGAGAGATTGCAGTAGAGTTTTTAACTAGGCTGTTCAACAAGGTTTTAGAGAGTAAGAGGATGCCTGAGGAATGGAGGATAAATGTTTTGGTACCGATTTTTAAGAACAAGTGAGATGTGCAGAGTTGTGGAAACTACAGAGGTATTAAGCTGATGAGCCATACAATGAAGTTGTGGGAAAGAGTAGTGGAAGCAAGGCTAAGGGGAGAAGTGGACATTTGTGAGCAGCACTATGGTTTCATGCCAAGAAAGAGCACTAAAGATGCATTATTTGCTTTGAGAATGTTAATGGAGAAGTACAGAGAGGGCCAGAAAGAGCTGCATTGTGTCTTTGTAGATTTAGAGAAAGCATATGACAGGGTGCCAAGAGAGGAGCTGTGGTATTGTATGAGGAGGTCTGGAGTGGCAGAGAAGTATGTTAGAGTGGTACAGGATATTTACGAGAGCAGTAGGGCAGGGGTAAGGTGTGCAATAGGTGAGTCAGAGGACTTTACAGTGAAGGTGGGACTGCATCAGGGATCGGCTCTGAGCCCCTTCTTGTTTGCGGTGGTGATGGACGGGCTGACAAATGAGGTCAGACAGGAATCTCCATAGACTATGATGTTTGCGGATGACATTGTGATCTGTAGTGAGAGCAGGGAGCAGGTGGAGGAAAGTCTTGAAAAGGGGAGGTTTGATCTGGAGAGAAGAGGAATGAAGGTTAGTCGATGCAAGACAGAATACATGTGTGTGAATGAGAGAGAACCATGTGGAAAAGTGAGGTTACAGGGAGAAGAGATAAAGAAGGTGTAGGATTTTAAGTACTTAGTACAACAGGATTTTAAGTACAACAGTCCAGAGCAATAGGGAGTGTGGAAAAGATGTGAAGAAACGTGTGCAGACAGGTTGGAATGGGTGGAGAAAAGTGTCAGGTCTGTTGTGTGATAAAAGTGTACCAGCAAGAATGAAAGGAAAGGTGTACAGGACAGTAGTGAGACCAGTGATGTTGTATGGTTTGGAGACAGTTGCACTGAGGGAAAGACAGGAGGAAGAGCTAGAGGTAGCAGAGATGAAGATGTTGAGGTTCTCTTTGGGAGTGACAAAGATAGATGGGATCAGGAATGGGGACATCAGAGTGTGAGATCATGTGAGATGTTTTGGAGACAAAGTTAAAGAGGCCAGGCTGAGATGGTTTGGACATGTTCAGAGGAAGGAGAGTGAATATATTGGTAAAAGGATGCTGAGGTTAGAGCTGCCAGGCAGCAGGTCAAGAGGAAGAACAAAGAGGAGGTTTATGGATGTAGTGAAGGAGGACATGAAGGTAGTCGGTCTGAGAGAAGAGGATACAGAGGATAGGACTGGATGGAGGCAGATGATTCGCTGTGGCGACGACCCCTGAAGGGAAAAGCCGAAAGAAGAAGAAGATAAAGGATGCATAAAGCTAGTTTTTAAAACTGAAAGAGTTCAAGTACAGTTAAAGTTTATTTCAAGTATAAAAAATGTATACCTAAAGTGCAAAAATAATATATAAATAGTAAACGATAAGTGTAATGTTTTTGTTCACTTAAAGAAAACTTACAGTTGACTTGCAGTATAAAACTATGTACTTCAAAGTGTGCTTTCATAAACAAAACAAAAATGTGCTGCAAGCATTTGACTAGTAAACTATCAGTACCTATAAGTTCACTTGTTGCCGTACAAAAAAAAAAAAACAATATTAAAAATATACTTGAACTTTACTTTAGAATACGTAATAAACTTAAGCTTAAAGTGTAAATTTGTTTTGTAAAGGATTTACCAACATTAATTACAAAGCTTTTCACACACACATGGGTGCACACACACACATACACACACACATGCGTGCGCAGGCACGCACACACACACAAGGGGCGGTTCTATGGGGGGAGGACACCAGTGGCGGAGCCAGAGGGCTAGTTGGGGTGGCAATTGCCCCCCCAGACGAAGTCCTTGCCACCCCTGTTGCCACCCCGCTGAAAACATTACACTGCGTGAATTTTACTAACATTTCCCAAATCTCCCAGCGGACGTGAATACATCCTGGCAGCGCGCATAAGCGTGCAGCTGCAGCGTGCTGTTGCTGCTACACTTTTCATTGGTTAAGCTGACACGCAGCTCCTTCGTGACGTGCCTCAAACGACTCCAAAACAACGCGGGAAGCAGCACACACATAGTTGCCAGGGTCGCGGTTTTCCCGCACAATTGGGCTATTTTAAAAAAGGAGTTGCGGGAAAAATTACGGAGCCGCGGGTTGTGGTTTTTTGGGCTACAATTAAAAAGTACCGCGGCCGCGAAACAATATAAAAGAGCCAAAGAAAAAATTAAATGGAACTGTTTATTAGTGGGTATTGATCCCCGGGAACGAATTCACTTGGCAACAACCGCTGCACGTGAGTAGACACGTCACTTGAGCATTTCACAAATCAAGCATCATCACGTCACATGAGTTATGCCTTTGGTGGTTGAAGCATCGGTTCGGTTGTCCGTGGATGAACAAGCAGCACTATAAAATGTCAGGTAAATGGAGAAAACCATCACCACAGATGCTTTCTCTCTTTACTGCTGAAATCTATTCAGCACCACATGAGAAGGGTGGGGAAGAGACTAGCATATGTCTAAATGAAGACAGCCCTGAGATTGTAAACTGTACACACACACACACACACACACACACAATTTTGGAATCGACTATTTTGATTGTTTTTGAAATAAGTATTTTCAACAAAACTGCATTTATTTTATTAAAAATAAAAAAAGTAATGTTGACTGTAATATTGTGAAATATTATTAAAATATAAAGAAACTGTTTTCTATTTGAATATAGTAAAGTGTAATTTATTCTGTGATTTAAAGCTGTGTTTTCAGCATCATTACTCCAGTCTTCAGTGTCACATGATCCTTCAGAAATCATTATAATATAATTATTTCCTCCTCAACAAACATATGGTTATTATCAATGTTAAAACACTTTTAGGATTATTTAATTAATAGAAAGTAAAAAACAAAAACAAAACAGTATTCATCTGAAATAGAAAACTTTAGTAACATTGTACTACTGGGGGGGTAGGGGGTGGGTAAACAAAGAAAGGAATACATTTATTCAGCAAGGATGCCTTAAAAATTAATTAAGTGACGGTATAGACATTTATAAAGTTGAAAAAGCTTTATATTTCAGATAAATGCTGTTGTTTTGAACTTTCTATTAATTAAATAATCCTGAAAAAAAACTGTTTTCAACATTGATAGTAATAAATAATTCTTGAGGAGCAAATCATCATATTACAATGATTTCTGAAGGATCATGTGACACTGAAGACTGGAATAATTCAGCTGAAAATTCAGTTTTGAATCACATAAATAAATTGAATTTTAGATTATATTAAAAAAAGTTATTTTTAATAGTTATTTATTTTATGTACAAATATTTCACAATAATACTGTTTAGCTGTATTTTTGATCAAATAAATGCAGCCTTGGTGAGCAGAAGAGACTTTTTTTTTAAAAACAATACATTTTATATCAATTTTATATATAAGTTTATTTGTGGGCCCTTTATGGGAATCCAGTGGTTGTCTAATCTGATTGGACACTGAAAAATTGGGCTAGTTTTCATTCCATTTGGGCGGGTTTTGAGTTGTCATTGGGCTAGAAATATTCCCTCTGCTTCACGCCAGGCTCCTAAACAACCTGTCGGTGTTGTATTCGCTATAACAACTGCCTCGCTATACATTATCCCTTACTTAACATAACATACATGTCTAGATGTCTTTAAGCAATTTCCTTGTGTTGTCAAATAGGCTAGACCTCAATATACTCAGATTTTGTCGTAACGTATTACTTTAATATTTGTATTATTATTAGTAACGGTGTACACATGGTAAATAATAATAATAAGCAAATTGTTCCAAATTATGGTTTCTTCATGAGGTGTGTAACCAAGCTTTTCTTTGAATAGAGACAGCAGAATGAAGAGAAAAAGCGCTATCACCAACTTCTTTCTAAAGAAGCAAAAGTCAGGTCACAGGTGCAGATCAGGGCCAAACAGATCCCAGCCCTAGTGTCAGCTGTTGTAGTGAACCATATGTAGGTGGTGGACAGGGAAGTCAAGAAGAGAAAGATAATGACACACAAGAACCCAGTGTATCACCAGCAGGTCAGAGCAGTGAGGAGAGGCAGTAAATTGTGTCTTAAATTCAGATTTAAGTTTCAAGTGCATTATATAAGTGAGTCATCTCCCATTCCCTTTAAAAGCCAGTTGCGCTTGCACCCTGGCGGATTCGCTACATTTTGTGGGAAATAATTTATTTTTAGTGTAATTGAACACTTTGTATATTGACCCCCCAAAATAACACCTTGCCACCCCTTTGCCACCCCTGTTTTTAAAGTCTAGCTCCGCCACTGGAGGACACTCCCTCTTCCAGAGCCTTGCCCCCCCAGCTGCCCCCCTAACTTTGATGTTCCAAAAACTGTAGTCCTACTTGTAAAAACAACTCGAACCGCCAGTATGTCCAATACATTTACCAAAAGTAAACATTTAATTTTAAATTTTAAATGTATTAAAATCAAAATAAATAAAATACCCGCCCCTCAAATACGTCCCTGATTCAAACGTGCAGAGCGGCGTTCGTTCGCTCAGTCTGGCTCACAGACACACACACACACAGCGAGTCTGCAGCGGTCCAAAGCCCAACAAACCCACTGGAGAGACTGAGCTGCCTCAGAGCCCCTGAAGGTGAAGTGAGTTTCCCCAGGTTTCCCCATGTTTAACTTAAAATTGCATTTGTAATGAATGTATTGTGTGCTAAAGACGATTCAGCATCACAAAAACAGCGAGTCTATGTTAGCCAAAATCAGTGCCGGAGACCGCCAGACTAGACAGAGCAGGTTAATTTACTTTTGAGTTTTGATATTTAAAAAAATCTCAGCTCTCAGATTCTGTCTCTTTTATTATGAAATTCAAATGATAAATGCCGTTTTGCTGCTTGTAAATGTTATGTGACAGATCCCTAGCTGCACTTGGACCGATCATTTCTAATTTACTAGCTAATAGTAAACACGAATGAACAATGTTGAAAGAAAAAGTAGCCTAAAACTTACCTAAATGTATATTCCTCATACATAATATCGACCAATCAATCTAACAAAGGGGTCAATAAAACAAATGGAGAACAATTGTCACATAACATTTACCTCAGGAAAGCCCTTGATGGCCAAAATAGGCTATAGCACATTAGTTGGCAAGAAAAAAAGAGCTATAGAGAGTATTTTCCTAAACATGTGTAGTGTACCATATTGCATATTTATTATATTTGTATTTATATCATTAAATAAAGTTGTTGTTATTATAATAAATAAAAAAACGCATAATATGTAGCTAATTTGAGTTATTTTTTACCTTAAATAACACTGCCAGCTGATAGGGCTCTCTGTATGTTTACAGCATTAGGTGAGTTGTTTTTTCTTGAGATTATGTACATCTTGTGTGCCTAATATTTATTCAAATGATTAAATATTAAATCAAATCACAATAATTTAATTTAATTGAAATATAAAAGCGTAGCTTACCAGAAATTGTACCATGTAAACACTGTAACATGTTGTCACTAAACCTAATAAAATTCAGTTGTTACTAAAATGTTAGTGACAATCACAATGCACTTATTGTGATGCTTTTTTTTTTTTTTTTTTTTTAGCTTAGCAGTCCTATTAAATCCAATTCCTCTCAGATATCACAGCAATGAAACCAGGTTAGAACTGGGGATAATCAAGGATAATCAGAGGTTATTTTTCTAACATCCTTTCGGTACCTCACTAAGGGAACGCCTCCAGGCGCGACCGACTGCGGAAGCACCAATTACACCACGTCTGTCAGACTGACAATCGCTACAGCGATCAGGGAGTCCCGCCTCCCTGGTATATAACTCGCTGCAGCTCCCTGCCACGTCATTCTAGCTTTCTTCCCCGTGAAGATTTATGGAAGCTGTACTCACTGACGTATTATTGGATTTACCGCTGAACAGTTTACAGATGAAGCCGGCCGGTGACGTCGCAAACGCGGTAAAATTTTAATTTTGCTGTTAAGGAGTGCTTTAGAAAAAAACATCCGCGTTAAGCTGAGTTTTTCCTTGGAGAATAAACATCCTATATTCCGATCTAATACGATTCGGTTCGTAATAGATCCAGGAAAAATAAATGTTTATTTTCAGAATTACTCTGTTACACTGCTCCGGGGCGATAAACCTACACGTTAAGGTGAAAGTTTATCTGAACGAAGAGGTCGCAATTGAGTTATGGCCACGGCTAAAACGGCAGAGAGCACAGGAGGGAAGGATGCTCCTGCTCGCACGCATGTCCTCGTGTGGCTTATGGATTTCAGCTAAGGATCCACATCCTTTGTGCATATCCTGCTTGGGTGTTAAGCATGCCCAAGCAGCTATATCTGACCCAGAGAGCTGGTCTAACTGTTCTGGTTTTCCTACTAAAACACATGAAAAGAGACTCAGGGTGGTAGTGGCAGGAAACAAGGACCCATGCTTCTCTCAGACTCAACCCAGAGAGGAGACAGCTAAGCAGCCACTAGAGCCTAGTAGCTGGGGTGAGATCATGGATCTGAAATCACCTAACCTCCCCCCTCTCTTTGAAAATGCCATTGCGGGTGTAACGGGGGAAGAGGATGATGAAGATGAGGATTTATCCCCTCATCTTTTGGAGGAAGATGATGATCAGGAGGATGAGGCCATCCTCCTGCCTAATCTGTCTCGTCCACCCAGTAACCAGAGTGGAGACCCCCACCCTCCTCCTCCCCAGCGGTAGAATTAGACCTTATGGAAGTATCTCGCAGAGCCGCGGCAAAGCTTTCCATTGAATGGCCCTCTGAGCAGGTGGGCCAAGGGGCTGAGAGGGATCTCTACGATGGTAGAAGATTACCATCACGGCTCGCACCGGTCAGACAGTCCATCCCAGCAGTCCCGGCCTGCATGGCGGAGATGAAAAGACACTGGGACAAGCCGTTCTCACACCGCGTGCCCGTCAAAGGGTTTGCACGTCTGGATGTAAAAGATATGGGGGAGTTGGGTTTAGCTGACCCACCTCAAGTGGAGCTTTCAGTAGCCAACCACCTGCATCCAGGTCGCAGAGCAGCGCTTTCATCGGCTGGCGCCACGCTACCCGGGAAAACCAATCCACATTCCAAATTACAAATTACAAATCCTCTGCTTTGGCCATCAGGGCCCTGAATGTGACATCTCTTCTAACAGCATACCAGGCGGAGCTGCTGGAGGAGATGGGCCACCAGCTGGACGCAGGATCTCCCAACCCAGCCCTCTGGGAGGAGATATGTGTGATAGCTGATTTGAACCTCCGCACATCACGTGGGTTGGTCCAAAGCTGTGGCAGAAGTATGGGTTTGGCTGTGGTGGGGGAAAGAGCATTATGGCTGGGTCTCTATGGCCTTTCTGATAAGGAAAAGGTAGAGTTCCTCGATGCCCCCGTGGACCCCAAAGCACTGTTCGGCTCTACTGTCACAGCCATGCGTCAGCAGTGTGATCTGAGGAGGAAGGAGGGAAAAGCATTTGAAACTTGTCTCCCTAGAAAGCCTACAGCTAGACCATACCAGCCTGTATGCGTGAATTTCAAACCTAAGCCAAAACGGGGATACTCAGACTATCGTGGTCATCGCCCCCCACCACCTCAACATCCAGCTGCAACGACTTCACAGTCCCAGCTGGCCCAGAATAAAGGAAAACAGTCGTACGCCACGGCTGCAGCAAAGCACCGTCCTTCCAACCCCCAGGGGGGCAAGAAGAGACGGTCTCCCTAGGAAAGAGTCTTGTTTAGCACAGGGGGACAGAGAGCAGCACCCAGGGTTTTCTGCGCCACCCCCCTCAGAGTTCAACACTTTTCTTCCTCCCCCGGGGAAACAAAGAAAGTTGTCAATTGTGGATGGTCCCAGTTCAGATGTCTTAAGGGCCAGTTCAGCAGGTTCAGCCAGTATGGCACGAGTTCTCATGGTGCCCCCTGCATTTATTCCTTTGCCTCCACCCACGGGGTCAAATATGAGGACAGAAGGAAATGTTTGCACAAACAAAAAGAGTTCATGTGTGAAAATAAAAGAAATTCCCATGCAACCAGGCCACGAGCCGAGGGCGGGGACTTGTGTGAACACTGCAATAAAAATGAAACCAAAAAAACTCACACTAGACCTGTTACCCCAATCTTCGCCACTGAGCGGCGCCACCCCACCGCCAGTGAGCGAAGGGGAAAGGAGCACACTCGCTGCGCGAGCGGAGAGCTGGCGCGCATGCGCAGTGTCTCCATGGGTCTTATCTACAATAGAGAAAGGCTACGGACTCCAATTTGCGGTAAAACCGCAGAGTTTAAATGGAGTGATTATGTCAACAGTACAAGGGGAATCGGCTCAGATTCTAGAGGAGGAAATCTCTTCTCTTCTGAGAAAAGGGGTTATAAGAGTGTTGCTGCGAGAGGAATGCCATCAGGGCTTCTACTCTCGATATTTCGTGATTCCAAAGAAAGGTGGGGGTCTCCGCCCTATTTTAGATCTGCGGACCCTAAACAAACACCTCAGGAAATACAAGTTCAAAATGCCTGGATTACGAACCCTGTCCGAAACGTTGCATCACAGAGACTGGTTCACATCAATAGATCTCAAGGACGTGTATTTTCGTTTAAAGAATTTTCCTGCACACAGGAAATTTCTCAGTTTTGCTTACCAGGGCAGAGCATACGAATATATGAGGACCCCATTCGGTCTGTCCTTCGCACCTCATCTTTTCAGCAAATGTGTGGAGGCGGCTCTGTCACCTCTGCGTCAGAGGGGAGTTTAGACGATCTTTTGATGTGCGCGCAATTACAGCAACAGGCAGCGAGAGATACACACATTCTGGTGGCACATTTGAAAGACCTGGGCTTCAAAGTGAACCACGAGAAAAGCTGTTTGCTCCCCACACAAGAAATAAACTATCTGGGTCTCAGGCTGAATTAAGTGTTGTATCGAGCGTTTTTATCAGAGGAACGCATCAAGTAATTCCGCAGCTGCATCTCTCTTTTTCAGAAAGGGAGATCAATTCCCCTCAGGACATGTCTGAGGTTATTGTGGCTGATGGCATCTACGATAGCTGTAGTTCCCTTAGGGCTGCTGAGAATGTGAGAATTTCAGCGCTGGACAGCGTCTCAGAGCGCGCCTCGGACGCAAGCTCAGCCGCAGAGTGGTCATCTCAGAGGAATTCGTGAGGGCTTTACGTCACTGGAAAGCCCCCAATTTCCTCAGAAAAGGGACTGTATTAGGTCCAATCACTCTAAGAAAGGTGGTGACGATGGATGCATCACTCACGGGCTGGGGAGCAGTGCTCGAGGGCAGAACGGTGCGAGGGGTATGGTCTCCATTTCAAAGGGAGAAACACATAAATTACCTAGAGCTGCTTAAAGTGCTACTAGTGCTAAATCACTTTATTCAGCTCATTCAGGCGCATCATGTGTTGGTCAGAACGGACAACACAACGGTGGTAGCGTACATAAACAGACAGGGGGGTGTACGTTCTCACCATCTACACAGTCTGGCTCAGAGTTTGATTGTGTGGGGCAGCACTCGGTTCCTGTCGTTACGAGCGACACATGTACCGGGGATAATGAACAGAGGAGCGGATTTGCTGTCCAGGGGGAATCCCATGTACGGATAGTGGACGCTCCACCCACAGGTGGTGAGTCAGCTGTGGCTGAGATATGATCAGGCTGCCGTAGATCTCTTCGCATCTCGCGAAAACGCGCAGTGCCCTCTGTTCTTCTCCTTGGTGGGAGAAGATGCACCGCTGGGTGTGGATGCTCTAGCCCACCCATGGCCAAGCGTGTTGTTGTACGCGTTTCCCCCACTGAGCCTCATCGGGCCAACGTTACAGAGAGTACAAGAATTCAGACATGCGCTGATTCTGATTGCGCCGTGGTGGCCAGGGAAGTTATGGGTGGCAGAGATAATCCCACTGCTGTACGCCCAAACCTCCCCTCTCCCGTTGCGCAGGGACCTTCTTTCTCAGGCCAACGGGGAGATTTTTCACAGGCGCCGCACAAGATAGCTCTTTGGGCTTGGCCTGTGAGAGGATGAATTTAAATGCCATGGGGTTACCCCCTAAAGTGATCGAAACGATTCAGAGTTCGAGGGCAGCCTCTACGAGTTCTCTGTATGATAATAAGTGGAGAGTTTTTGAACGATGGTGCGCTGAGAGACGAATCATCTCGTTCTTATGCTCAGTGTCAGATGTTCTCTGTTTCCTACAGGAACTATTGGACAAAGGTAGAGCTTTTTCGACAGTAAAGGTCTATCTTTCGGCCATATCAGCATGTCACGTGGGGCTGGACTCAGGTACGATGGGCCAGCACCCCTTGGTATGTTGATTCATGAGAGGGGCGAGACGGTTACTTCCGGTCACCAAGTCTCTTATTCCGGCCTGGGACTTATCGATAGTTCTGGACGTGCTCTCCCAGCCCCCTTTCGAACCTTTGGAGAGTATTGATTTGCAGCATCTTTCTTTGAAAACAGCGCTACTACTTGCTCTCACTACAGCGAAGCGAGTGAGTGAGTTGCACGCTTTGTCTGTACATTCTTCCTGCATGCAGTTTGCAACGGGTGGATCGAAAGTTACGCTGAGAACTAACCCGGCGTTTATTCTTAAGGTCAGGGAGACATCAGGAGATAACCGACCTGTGGAATTATTGGCATTCTTCCCACCGCCCTTTTCTTCATCAGAGGAGGAGCGGTTACATTGTCTTTGCCCAGTGCGCGCTTTATACACTTACGTGCAGAGAACAAAAGCGCTATGAAAGAGCAATCAGCTTTTCGTTTCATGGGCTGATAATTGTAAGGGAAAACCTATCTCGCGCCAACGGCATTCTCATTGTGTAGTAAATGCGATTGTAATGTGTTACAAGGACGCAGAATAACAGTCTCCATCAGAGCTTGGAGCTCACTCCACTAGAGGAATGGCTACTTCCTGGGCTCTGTTCAGGGGTGTTTCTATTCAGAACATTTGTGCTGCGGCCAGCTGGGCTTCACCGCACACTTTTGTCAGGTATTACAGACTGGATGTGACCGAGCCGTCGTTGGCCCATACAGTGCTCGGTGTGGGAGTTATGCATGATACGTCATAGCATTCCCACTGGAATCACATATACTGTCAAACACCCAGATGTGGGTCCCGGTCCACTAGGGGTTTTCTTTTCACATTAGTGCATAGGGCTTCACTTTAGTGTCAGAGCCAAGATTGCCACAGTTCTGTTGCGTCTGTTCTCACAGCAAATCTGCAATACGGGAGGGGTTCATATCCCTTAGTGAGATACCGAACGGATGTTAGAAAGAGAACATTAGGTTACTTGCGTAACCCCGGTTCTCTGATAACAGAAGTGAGGTATCTCACCTCACCGCCCTTCTTGCAGGTTACACGGTGAAGAAAGATATGCGGAGAATGACGTGGCGGCGAGCTGCAGCGAGTTATATTACAGGGAGGTGGAAGCGATTGGTCGCTCAGTCTGACAGACGTGGTATAATTGGTGCTTCCGCAGTCAGTCTCGCCTGGAGGCGTTCCCTTAGTGAGATACCTCACTTCTGTTATCAGAGAACCGGGGTTACGCAAGTAACCTAATGTTTTCAAATATTGACTTTTGTAGGTAAGAGTAGTTGAAGAAAGTAGCTGGAGCCTAACCATGAAAAGGAAGGCTAAAAGTGATGATATTACTAGCTTTTTTGCTAAAAAAATATCAAAAGAAGTACACAGGAGGAAGAGCATGAGGGAAATTAAGGAGAAGGCAGTAAACTGGAGAGACCAGGAGGGTCAGAGCAGGAGAAGACAGAAGGAGACAAGGAAATAAATGACAGAGAAGATGAAATAAGTGAAGGAGACGAGGAAAAAGAAGAATCAGTGAGAGATGAAGAGGAGGCTCCAGATTCAGAGAGAGGGACAAAGGTAGGGAGTGATCAGGAGAGGGAAGATGACAGAGAGGAAGAGAGTAGACCTTCAATTCCCCCTGGACCTCATGGTATGTTTTTATTCTTTTATTCTTCTGAGAAAAACTCACCTGCGCTCAACCATGGCAGATGGCCGTCTGAGAAATCTGGCTGTTCTCAGTATTGAAAAACAGCGTGCAAAAGCACTAGATTTATATATGTTTGTGAAACATTTTGCTGCGAAGTACAACAAACGTCGCCTTTTCTAAAAAAAGATGGGTGGTCATGGGTCATTTCATTTGTGGACTAATTATAAGTTTTTAATTATAATAATTTGAGTATTGTTCACTGTTGTATATTTGAGGTCCACTGCATCTTGGACACAATTCTTGTACTTTTTTATATTTTCATTTTGCTTTTTATACTGTTTTGTTTTGTTTGAACGCTGGGCTTATTACTGTTGTGAATTAAAAACCTTTGTAGTGTGTAAGGGCATGATTAAACAAAAAGTACTGTAGTTTAAAAGTGGTTTTGTGTTTGTTTTGTTAAAGCAATTCACATAGAGGGATTTCCATGTACCGTCTACACCTGCCACCCTGCCAAGACCTCTAGAAAATTTTCTAGATATGCCACTGCCACACACACACACACACACACACACACACACACACACACACACACACACACACACACACACACACACACACACACACACATATTGGGATGAGCTCTTTAATATGTCTGACCTTAACTTCTGTTTCAAACAAACTATGTCAGCACATTGAAGAAATCTGGACTTCAGTAGGCTAATTAGTTTTTGATCCATGAATTTATCCACTGACCTACAAAATCTTAGAACTGGCTGTGACAGATGCGAGGATGAAGTTATCAAATTAAATTTCACAAGGTCACTTGATTTTTCTGGTTTCTGTATTTTGTTTTATGCTTATTATTTGGAAATTTGGTATTTCATTTTGCATTTGTAGTTATGTTTATGGTCTTTGTAGTTCTTTTGTTATGAACACACACACACACACACACACAATTTTTTTTTGTTTGTTTATTCTTGTCTTTTGTGGATTATTGTTTGGTTGGATGTAGCTGTGATGGTCAAGGACTATGTCATCTCATAGTCAAGTCATGGATTACATTTAGCCATCTTTTATCTGCATCTAAATCTGGTATCCTTGTTTTATTTCAAGGCTATGTTACATGATTATTTGAAAGTACCAAAAAAAATTATTGCTCCTTCAAATAACCGTAATAAAGATATTTACATCGAAAAATAAGCATTGCGATCATTATACAACATAATGTTTTTTCTTACATTCAAAATGTAAGATTTTTTTTTTAATTACCATAGTTATCCATACACAGAGGACACCGATGGAGACTGCCCACCCCCCAAATGCCTTTGCAATTTTGTGACATTACAATAAACATACTTGTAACCCCCACCCCTTGATTTTTTCTATAAATGTTATTTTGCTTTGTGTAAGATGTTATAGTTATGTTAAAGTAAAAATCTAAATCAGTGCAAATCAGATACTTATAGAATTCGCCTGAGTTGGCTCTGCCACACAAATATATAAGTCTGAATTCAGATTTAAATTGCACAAACCCAACTCACCTTGTTCTTTCTCCCTCCTAGAACTAACAGTTCCCGTCCTCACACTACTTGAAGCGTCCGTCAGCTTTTGCCTTATCATGTCCTCCAGTCTGATGATCTCATTCCTGACTTATCCCTAGACTACAAAAGTAAAGCTTATATTTTCCCCCCCTAGAAGTGTGGAAATTTCACCTTTTATCCATGTAGGTTTCTCTTACTGGATTCTACCTCAGAACTCATTGATGTCGTTGGGAGAGTCCAGTGGTCTATTTTGAGTGGTATATCTTATAATAAACCCTTAGTGGACCCCTCTCACACTCTGCCTTTCACTAATACCATCAGATTACTGTGAAGGCATATTCAGTTTTTGCACAGCTCTTCAGCATAGCTCTTATTGTATATATGATTTTCACACACACACAAAGAGTTCAAGTACAGTTAAAGTTTATTTCAAGTATAAAAAATGTATACCTTAAGTGGAAAAATAATACATTAATAGAAAACGATAAGTATGATTTTTTTGTTCACTTAAAGAAAACTTACAGTTGACTTGCAGTATAAAACTAATAAACCAGTAGTTTACTGGAAATGTTCTTCCAAGTGTGCTTTCATAAACTAAAAAATGTGCTGCAAGCATTTGACTAGTAAACTATCAGTACCTATAAGTTCACTTGTACACATACACACACACACACACACACACACACACACACACACACACACACACACACACACACACACACACACACACACACACACACACACACACACACACAGTCATATTTTTGTCAGTCCCATTGCTTGTGCTTCAGATGTGCTTTAATATATTATGTGCTCCTCTTTATTAGTTTCCACACAAAGTCAATATTTATTTTATTAGCCAAGCAAAGAATTTTTCCATTGTGTTTTCATTAAGCAACTATTCATTCACTACATGGGAAAAACTAACTGGATAAATGATGCTTAACAATTCCTAAACTCCTGTGCCGATTACTTGTTGTCATTGTGGGTCTAAATAAAAACACAGGCAGCAATCCAACACAACTGCATCTATAATTGAGGGTGATGTGTAGCAGAGTAACAGTAAATCTGTAACTGGAGCTCTGGCACATTCCATGCTGTAAATATCCAGAGACAGACAGATAGAGAGACTGTGGGGAGAAGAGATACACAGTCCCTAAAAGCGAAAGAGTGAGAGGTGCTGAGTGTTCTGACAGCTGATGACCCGGCAGTCATAGCCATTGATTGTTTTGTAGTTGGTGTATAGCTCTTGTGTATTTTGGATACAAAGCAGCAATAACTCACAGAACTTGAATTGGTTTGGAAGCATTGAAGTTTACACAGTGTACCTCTACTACTGTAAGGTCTATGAATAATCTTATTTGCAAAAACTATATTTACTATTACACTCTTAAAAGTTTCTAAAAGTGATTTTCATAGAAATGCCATAGAAGAACCATTTTGGGTTCCCGAAAGAAACTTTAAGTGAAAAGTTATCATAATATTTCATTTAATATTGTTATGAGACAATATTTATTTCATTTATTTCATTTATAATCATCTAAAGAACCCTTTCCCACTATAAATATCATTTTGTGGTTTGGTAGGTTCCATGGAGGTTGACGATTCCCTATAAAAACCAATAAACCTTTGTTCCCTTTCGAGAGAGGTTCCTCGCATTGTGTATGGGAAAAACTCCTTTTCTCGAGAATGTGAAGCAAAACTTTATTAATAAAGGTATCTATGTAAAGCGCAGTGCAGCTGCACGGCCATAGCTCTGATATGCCGGGCCGCGGCAACTGCAGGAACCTATGGTGAGGCGGCTGAGAGGTGCGAACCAATGGCCCTAGAGAGGCCGCTGAAAAAGGGGGCTTATATTATCATACAGGAGGCTATATAAGACCCTGATTCACGTGTCAAAATTTAATCTCCTTCAGCGACACCGTTGCTGACCTCCGGAATCAAGCAAACCGCCGTCGAAAAGCAACCAGCTGAACATTCCTGCAGCCCTGAGGACGCCGGATTCCCTCCGGGTCTCCGCCTTCAGCCACCTGCGTTCCAGCTGCGCCATCCGGCGTTAAATATCCTTTATTCTGTGTGTCTATGTTGAGTGTTGTGTGTGTGTGTGTGTGTGTTGCCGCTGCAACGCCACTTCTAGAGCATACAGGCTTGTTCTATGCGAGGACTCTCTTGTTCCGCCGCACCGTATAACGCAGCGGAGAGAGAGAATGTTAGAGGACATGAGCAAACTCAAGCCGAAGCTCTCTTCACTCTGCCGCCGCCGCGGCTCTTCCTCACTCTTCCTCTTCTCTCGTTCCGACGCGCTACCGCCGTGGACAGAGATTAATAGAGTGAATAGGCGAACTCGAGCTTAAGCTCTCGTCACTATGCTGCCGTGCTGATGAGGCGCCGCGGACAGACGGAGTTTTTCCTCACTCTCCCTCTTCTCTTGTTCCGTCGCGCTACCGCCGCGGACAGAGAATACTAGAGTGAATAGGCGAACTCGAGCCGAAGCTCTCGTCACTATACCGCCGTGCTGAGTAGGCGCCGCGGACAGACGGAGCTTTTCTTCACTCTTCCTCTTCTCTCGTTCAGTTGCGCTATCGCCGCGGACAGAGAATACTAGAGTAAATAAACTAACTCGAGCCGTGCTGAAGAAGCACCGCGGACAGACAGAGTTTTTCCTCACTCTCCCTCTTCTCTCGTTCCGTCGTGCTGAATAGCACCGCGGTGAGAGAGAATGATAGAGGACATGAGCAAACTCAAGCCGAAGCTCTCTTCACTCTGCCGCCTCCGCGGCTCTTCCTCACTCTCCCTCTTCTCTCATTCCGTCACGCTACCGCCGCGCACAGAGAATACTAGAGTGAATAGGCGAACTCGAGCTGAAGCTCTCGTCACTATACCGCCGTGCTGAGGAGGCGCCGCGGACAGATGGAGCTTTTCCTCACTCTTCCTCTTCTCTCGTTCAGTCGCGCTATCGCTGCGGACAGAGAATACTAGAGTAAATAAACTAACACGAGCCGAAGCTCTCGCCGTGCTGAAGAAGCGCCGTGGACAGACAGAGTTTTTCCTCACTCTTACTCTTCTCTCGTTCCATCGCGCTACCGCCGCAGACAGAGAATACTAGAGTGAATAGGCGAACTCGAGCCGAAGCTCTTGTCACTATACCGCCGTGCTGAGGAGGCTCCGCGGACAGACGGAGCTTTTCCTCACTCTTCCTCTTCTCTCGTTCAGTCGTGCTATCGCCGCGGACAGAGAATACTAGAGTAAATAAACTAACTCGAGCCGAAGCTCTCACCGTGCTGAAGAAGCGCCGCGGATAGACAGAGTTTTTCTCACTCTTCCTCTTCTCTCGTTCAGTCGCGCTACCGCTGCGGACAGAGAATACTAGAGTGTATAAACAAACTCGAGCCGAAGCTCTCGCCTTGCTGAAGAAGCGCTGCGGACAGACAGAGTTTTTCTCACTCTTCCTCTTCTCTCGTTCAGTCGCGCTACCGCCGCGGACAGAGAATACTAGAGTGTATAAACAAACTCGAACCGAAGCTCTCGTCACATTTTGCCGCCGCCGTGCTGAAGCGCCGCGGACAGACGCAGCTGTCCTCACTCTTCCTCTTCTCTCGTTCCGTCGCGCTAAAAACCGCTGCGGACAGAGAATACTAGAGTAAGTTAGACGAGCGAGCTCAGGCTGTTCGGTATGCCAAGAACGTTCTCGCTGCAGCGCACGCTTACTGCCAAGGAAGTTGTAATGGCTGCCTTCCACGGCGCGCGTTTGCTGACTAGAGCGCGACTTACGTCATAGCACGGGCTCACTGTCAGAGCATAAGGGCATCGGAATATGGCTGCCAAGCTAAGCCTTTTTTCACTCTATCACTTCCAGTCCCCTTTATTCAGGCGGCTGGAAAGGTTTTTACACTGTAGACAAAGTGTCCACTACACAGTGTGCACCCCTACATAAGCAGTTAATTCAGCCCCAAAAAAAATCACAAATAAATCCCGCCGTGGCCGGATTACACCATGTAAAATCAACTAGCCTTATTGCAGTCAACTAGCCTGTGGTCAAACACGCTTGTCTGCACATGCGCTTTCAGTCTAGACTAGAGCATAACGGCATTGTGGAATGGCTCCCATACCACCCGCACTTCCTTACATTCTCCCAGTTCCCTTAAGTGACTGGAGATGAAATATTGCAGTCAACTAGCCTGTGTTAAACACGCTCGTCGGCACACTAATGCTGTGTGTGTTTACCCCTGTGGACTCGCTCACTGGTTTGCACCGTGGGTATTCTACGTAGGTTGCGCCCACTACACACTGCGCGCCACTGCACATTGTTTACAACTACACACAAAAGAGCTTTTCTATGTAGGAAATGTGCCCACTTTACAGTCTGCACTCCTGCACCAAAGCACCTTATCACAAAGCCCACTCTCGCACACACAATATAAATGTGAGGCGCGAGCCCACTGCAAAGCCTGCACCGCCAAAACCTAACACTATCCCCACAGTGTTACAAGCAGTGTTACAGCACAAGCAACCGGGTTAACAGGCCCCTATTACTAAGCGGCCCGCCCCTGAATCTAATTCAACCACTGGCTTCACGAGCCCAGGCCTGGCAGGCCATTCCTGGTATATGATATTGGGTGTTGAACATATAAAACGAGGTTCTCGCTACAGTTTTGCTCGCAGACCCCCGCGATTCAAGCCGTGGTCGAGCCCTCAGTAACAAGCAGTGTCAGTCACATGCTTCTTGCTGAGGTGTTAAAACTGTTAAAGGAGAGAGCGGTGGAAACAGTGCACCCGACACTAGCGAGTCAGGTTTTTACTGTCGCTATTTCCTCATCCCGAAAATGGATGGCGGTCTCAGGCCCATTTTCCAGACATCTGAACAAAACGCTTATGACACGCTCGTTTCAAGATGCTGATGGTGAAACAAATCCTCGCGCACAATCGCCCCGGGGATTGGGTTTTCACAATAGATCTGAAAAACGCATACTTTCACGTTCAGATAGCCCCCCCACTACAGGCCATTCTTGAGATTCGCCTTCGAGGGGCAGGCTTATCAGTACAGTCACTGTCATAGACTCAAGACTCAATGAGCGGCTTACATCATAAGAACCACCACGTCTTGGTAACGTATATAAAATCGCCAGGGCAGCCGAGATCAGACTCTCTTCACTGCATGGCTAAGCATCTCCTTTTATGGGCAGAGCACAATCTGAGCTCCCTAAGGGTGGCTCACGTGCCAGGTATTCTAAATCAGGGTCCGGACATGTTATCCAGAGGACCCATTCCCCCAGGGGAATTGTCCCTTCACCCGCAAACAATTCAGCTCGCACAGCACACGCTGCCTAAAATTTTTCTGCTGCAAATGCAGGGACGCCCTGGCCCATGTTTGGCCCAGACTCCCTCTGTATGCTCCCTCTGATCGCGATGCTGCTACAAACCATCAAAAAAGATCAGAAAGACAGTATCCACAGTGCTTTTAATAGCCCCACTTTGGAAGAACCGCACATGGTTCTCCAAACTGATTCAGCTGTCAGACACAGCCCCATGGCCCATTCCGCTGAGGAAATACCTCCTTACGCCGGCGAAAGGGAAGATCTGGCATCCCAGTCCTGAGCTGTGGGCCCTCCACGTATGGCCCATCAACGGGTATCCGGGAAACTCTCTGACAAGTTATGAACACTATTTCGGAAGCTAGAGCCCCCACTATCTGGCAGCTCTGCTTTGAAGTGGTCAGTGGTTTTCTAATCAGTGTGCTGCACGAAACATCGACGCACACTCATGTGAACTGGCGGAACTGCTCGCTGTCTCCAAGAGCTAATGGACGCGGGTCGTTCCCCCTCCATGCTCAAAGTATATGTCTCCGCCATAGCAGCTTACCACACTCCGATCACGGCACATTCACTAGGGAAAAGTGATCTTATTGTATGTTTTCTTAAAGGGGCCAGGAAATTTAACCCGCCTTGCCCCTTCCTCAGTCCCTATTTGGGACCTCGCCGTGGTTTTAGAAGCCGTGAAGGGTCCCCCCTCCTAACCACTTCAGACCACGAGCTTGAAGCACGTATCACTCAAAACTGCTTTTCTGCTGGCTTTGGCCTCGGTTAGGCAAGTGGGTGGCTTACACGCACTCTCCGTGAGCCCTTCCTGTCTTGAGTTTGGGTCCAGCAACTTCAAGGTTTTGCTCAAACCGAGGCATAGTTTTATACTCAAAGTGCTATCAACCCCTTCAGTATGCAGGTCTTTACACTGCTTCCTTTACCCATGTCTCAGAGACAATAAGACGCGAACCTATTCTGCCCCGCCCGAGCATTGAGATTGTATCTAGAGCGCTCCGTCCCCTTCAGGCAGTCGGATCAGCTCTTCATTGCTTCGGTGGCCGCACTAAAGTTTGTGCTGTCATGAAACAGACTCTCACACTGGATAGTGGATGCAATCCCACTAGCATATAGGTCTAGAACCTAACCTGTCCTACAGGCATAAAAGCCCTCTCCACTAGAGGCATGCCATCATCTTGGGCTTGGTCATGTGGGACTTCTATGGAAGATATTTGTGCAGCGGCAGGAAGTGCCTCTCCGCCCAATTTTTTTTAGATTCTACAATTTGGAGGTCCCAGCTTTACAAGCAGTGCTTTTCTCCGTCTACGGCTCTATCTGCAGCCCTGGCAACATGATTGCTTATTGCGTTCCGCTTATACTCAATCGTTCATAGAACCTTTACACTCTACCATAGATCCGACTATGTCCGGTCAGGTGTTCAAACGAACCGACTCTTCCGGTTATTTCACTTTCCTTATGAAGCCCGCCTGTGTCGGTCTCTCTAAAGGTTTTTACTTTCTCTCATTCAGTTGGGGATTTTGGGTCAGGCAGCACACACGCCGTTTTACATTGTGTTCCCATACGCAATACGAGGAACCTCTCTCGAAAGGGAACGTACTTGGTTACTTTCGTAACCTCGGTTCCCTGAGAGAGAGGGAACGAGTATTGCATTCCGTATCGTTAAAAAGGTTTATAGCAGTACTTCAATGGGAACATATTGCTCTAAGACACTAATGTGAGCTTTTAGAGGCAGTTAACCCTTAAACACAGGTCTTTATGACCCGGGACGTCATTCACTACCATCCTCCTCATTCATTTAGTCAGTCAAATTATCTTTGATGACTGTTTTAGTGCAATATTTTAAAGGGGTCATATAATGGTACATACACTTTTACAAGTTGACTGTATAGAAATGTGTGTTGTTAGTGCCTGTAATCCTATAATGATAAAAATCCATCCAGTTTTTTTTTTTTTTTTTGTCTACTTATATGTTTTCTCCTGTCTCACATCAAGCCGTTCAACCGTGCCACACGGTCGGACCCCCCCTTCCACGACTGTTGATTGACAGCAGCGGTTCACTTGAGCGAGCTCATCATAGTCATTGTTGATACGATGGAGCAGAATGCTGTCTAAGCGATTGTGGTGTTCTGTTCTTTGGTGTAATAATAAACAGTCATTTTGATGTTCCTAAATCCGAACCGCTGAAGACGCAGTGCCTGAGTTTTGTTTTCGAAGGGAATTACCCCGATCAACGCCAATGCTTTCATTTCTCACCAGACTGATTTATGAACAAGGGTCAATATAAAGCAGGTTTTGCTAAGAAGCTGCTCACGAAAAAAAGATTGGTGTACCAACTATTTGTGTTCCTGCTGCCTCTCCAGAAGGAGTGTGTAACGTTTGAAACGCGTGCACGCTTCATGATGAATGCCGCTAAAGTTTACAGGGTAAGTTAAACTTCGGCATGCTTTCAATGCATGATTTTCTCAATATAATTCATAATCCCACGTTTATGATGAACAACGCGTTATGGTTATTGTGTTATTACAAACTGTGTACACTGGTGATAAAGTTAACGTGATAACACTATAAGCTTACTTTTGTCTGTTGAAACATTCCTGTGGCACTGGTGACCTAATGTCAGTGCTTTAGCCCTGACAGTTGTACCTAACACTGCATAGATAACGTTACGCATCACAATGACAAGCCTACATTTGCAGAAATAACGTTTTTCATGACCATTAGCTGTAACATCTGCCAATGAACGAACGTATACATCAGTAAACGCATAGCATTCATATCTCACTATGCTAACGTTACCCTGCCAGAACATACAAAGATAGAACAAAGTGACGTTACGTTTAGCACTCAGAAATAGCCAGCTCGCCGACCGTCATCTTGTTCCGAGTTCAAATATGATGTGTCCTCAGAGACACCAGTTGCCATTCTGTCTCCAAAATATACCGCAACTGTTGTCAAGGGCAACACTTCACGTGAGTGTGTGTCAAAGCCCCCACAGAAAGAGGAGCGGGGTGAGCAAAGCTCATTAGTGTCACGTAACACACAAGTGAAAATGGTGTGAGGACTCAAGTGCAGATAAATGAAGATTTATTTACAAAAATAAACATAAATACAAAACAAAAACCCATGAGGGGGAAAAACACATAATATTAAAACATAAACCAAAGACTCAAACATACCAAAAAGGAATCACGGGGAACCGGGAGACGTAGACAGAGCAACGATCCGACAAAGACTGACAAACACAAGGAGCTTATAAAGGGAAGAAATCAAACATAACAAGGGGAGGGATCTGACAATGACAGGAGCACATGCTCAACATTACAAAACCCACATGTGCACACAAGACAGGACAGGCATGTGACATTTAGTATTTAAAGCTGTATGCACTGAAATGGCTTGCTGAAAACAGCTGTTTTTGTGAGTGTTTTCTTACACTACTAAGGAGAATTTTTAATTAAAGTATATTACAAACTTTTCATTTAGACACTAAAGAATGATATTAACTTGTACAAAAATGGCATTATATGACCCCTTATATGCTTTTTTTTTTCTTTTCTTCTGGCAGTTTAGGTTCAGAACCACTGAAGGAAATAAAGCCAGTCTATGCCATGCATCTGACCAAGAGAGTTAAGACAAGACAACTATTCCCATAAGGGAAATATATCTTTGTTTAACATTCAGACATATAGCCCATCAATCAAACAAACAAACTTTATGCCTTGGGAAAGCTTACATTGTTCCACTACAATTCCAATGACTCACTCTTCAACCCGAAACTCAATTAACAATCTTTGATTTTTTTTTTCTGGGAGCTGCAGCATTTACTCTCAGGGACAAACTGCAGCATTCATCTTACCTTCTCCAAGGTCCAGCACAGAAAGAACAGTACTGGTTCTAGCTTCACCCAAGTGATTAACAGCCACACAGGTGTAGAGACCTCCATCAGTTTGTTTACAATCTCGTATCCACAAGCCATCATAATCCTCATGATCATTTATCAGCGGGTCATCATTATGGTACCAATGCAGTGTCGGTCTCGGGTTGCCTCCCACAGACACCCTCAGGCGGACATCACAACCTCCTGCAACAGCAGCCCGTTTCAGCTTTCGGAGGAACACAGGTGGAGCTTTGACGGGGTACTGATCAGGAATTTCGTGGTTTGAGGAAAACGTGGAACTCGACTTTCTCATTGTGATTATCTTGAGCAATACTGTTAAAGTTAAGCTTTTAACCCTGCTGCAGTGAAGTAACTCCTTTTGTGGCCATTGACTTATTGAAGATTAAATTCCCCAATTTATCAGAGGCTGTCATCATGAAACTTGTCTGTAATCTGCAAAAACAATTAAAACAATGACATTTTAAAAGATTTCTCTTTTGCAGAATGTCTAAACAGAACTTTGTATAAATAAACCCAAAATGAATATGTGCACATAACGTCAAAATATATATTGATTTTATTTCTATTAAAGATTTTTTTCTAAATTAAAATAAAAATGTAGATTTTATGTACACTGAATGTTGATGATTTCATGTACACTGAAAACTTAATATATATATAAACTTAAACTTAAGTAGTAAACTTCACAATTAATTTCAAAGAAACAGCAAGAAACATTGAAATAATCGTGATTATTTTATTTTATTTTTTAAGTAGAAAGACTAAAATAGTTTTTTCTAGTAAAACATACTCCAATATATGTTTTTTTTTTACAATATTTACAATATTTTTTCCCGACCGTTGGTCATAAGGATGGCTGTTGCTAATGTGCCTTACCCAAGTGTTTGGTTACACTTTATTTTAGGTGTCATTGTTAGAGTGTAATTATATAGTACTTAATTTTAATATAAGTAATAATAAATAACTACATGTACTTACTAGAGTAAGGGTAGGATTGAGGGTTAGTTGCATTGTTGCTTGTAATTATACATAATTTACTGTTAATATTCTAGTAAGTATGTAACATGTAAACAAGGACACTTTAAAATGTTGTTTTAGTCTGTAAATTTGGTTTACAGAAACTTATTAGACTTATTGGAAAGAAAGAAAGAAAGAAAGAAAGAAAGAAAGAAAGAAAGAAAGAAAGAAAGAAAGAAAGAAAGAAAGAAAGAAAGAAAGAAAGATTTTACCTCAACAAAATACCTCTGATTATCTCCATTACCGGCAGCTTAATCTTTAAGCCTTCTCAGGATCATGTCGTATTACTCCCATACCAGTGTCTGTTTACACAAGAGAGGGTATTTCAATGCTCCTTCCCTCTTTTGGATTGTGACCCTCTCTCCCAGCAATCTACCAGTACGTCACATGGCCCCTTGCTGACTAGATGGCGGGGTAGCGCATGTTAGAGCTCAAGTCATTTAAAGATCTAACACGTTCCATTCTCTCTTCTCCCCCTATCTTTTCTTCCATGCCCTTTATACTTCACTGACTCCATGTAGAGGTGACAGGCGAGTATGACCAGCTTTCAAGTGACAGCTGGAGCATGGGTACACAGCATTTTTTAGGCCGTCCCAAGGCCTCTTAATTACTTTGAGAAGTGATTGTTCAATACAGAGCTTTGTGACACAAGTCAAAAAAATATATTCCATACATTTATTGATATATTTTTTTTTAGGCTAGTATGTCCCTCTGAAGAAGTCCTTTGTTTTTCAAAGAAAACACTTACAAAATTTGACAATTCATTTCATGGAATCAGGTCATTAAATGATGTAATTTTCTTTATTGCTTACAAAAATTTTGTTTTCAGTGGAAAACAATGGAGAAAGATAACTTTGCACGCATAATGGTGTAGTTACTGCATCTACCAGCAGAGACTAACTGTCAAAGCTAACCACACAAAACCTGACCCCATGCTCTTAAAGTCATAGTACAGAACATTTTAAATGTGACTAAACTCTGTGACACAAATGTGACAGTCCTCCTCCACCGCTCTGAAACATACCAGATGCTTTGTTACCTTCCACCACCATTGTTTTTGTGTGTATGAAGACAAGACAATGAATGAATGTTGAATAATTCATCTCTTAAAGATAGCATGAGCTATTACATGCAATGATTACCAAACAGTTTTGAATAATAGTACAATGAAACGAGGGCATTGCATTGTGTTGAATCAGAGCAAACAATTACTTTTGCTTGTCTACTTCTTGTTTTAAGAATTTTTAGATGTTTGTACTTAAAACGAGACAAAAACACTAAGTAAGAAAAGCATTTTTTTGCAGTGAACCTAAATGAGACAAAACAAAGTGTTTACCATGAAAAAAACAACTTTTAAAATGGCGGCAAAGAGTGCATTATATATTTGCTTCTGTTAACAGAGTTTAAACATAAGAATCAGTCATTTTTCTTATACAGTCTGGTGATGTGAAGAGGCAACTGCCTGAACTGATCTTCTCTATTTCAGAATAGTTCAGCCAAAATACTGGACACAGACATGAAGATATTTTGCATGGCCAAGGTCAAGCCGCAAGTGTTTGATAATGTAATATCTTGTTTGTTCTTTTCAAGCTCACATGGGAAAGCAGGTGTTTCTCTTAGAGAAAATATTGCCAATAAGACTTTTAATGGCAGGCAACAATATCATTTAGAAATCTGAATTTCAGCCAGTATAGAGCCACTATACAGCCACAAAAAAAGATATATATATATATATATATATATATATATATATATATATATATATATATATATATATATATATATATATATATATATATATATATATATGCAGTGTATATGTCACGTCCTCACAATCATCAGTCACTGCCACGCCCACTCGTTCCCCACCACCATCATTCTGAACACCTGGGCACCATCACCAGTCACCACTATATAAACCCGGCTCACCTTCACTCCCATTGTCTGGTCTTGCACCGATCCACCCGTGACTACCTGTCCTTCATTGAAGCCTTCATCTGTACCATCTTCGTCTTCGTCTTCATCGTCATCTTTGTCTTCACATTCATCGTCTTCACCATCATCGTCCTTCGTCTGAGTGTCACCATCCATCTAAGTATAACCTGTGTCCATAACTTCTGATAATAAGCTTTGCACTTGCACTAATCCATCTGTGTCCTCGTCTGTGTCTGACAGTGTATATATATATATATATATATATATCTCAAAAAAACTAAAGGAACATCCAATCTCAATGGTGAAAACATTGATGTGTTATAAACGAAAGGATGCCACATTGTTTGATGAAAAGGAAAATAATCAACCTACAAAGCACTGAATTCAAAGACACCCCAAAAATCGAAGTGAAAAAATTATGCAGCAGGGTTGTCAATTTTGCTGAAATTTCATTGCAGCAATTCAAAATAGTGCTCAGTAGTTTGTATGGCCCCGACGTGCTTGTATGCATGTGTCACGGAGTGACCTAAAATGGCGGAACCTAAAATGGCGGAAATTGTCCGCCCGGACCATTGTCCATGGAACACGCGACTAGTTCCGGTAACTCCGGTGTCATGACAAATCCTGTCCCCCTGTGAAATCGTGTCCGCTGGTAGCGGTTTTAAATGCCTGATCAAAAGTTGTTATACATGGTTCTGGACAATTAATTGTTTGAAAATAACTAAATAATAAACTAATAAACTATGAATTCATTGCCATAATAAGTACACACGCAAAACATTTATTTAAAATATTTAATTGATTGCTATAATGGGAGTAAAAACATGTTCTGAATTATATACTTATATAAGCACTTATAGCTTCAGTTATATACTACTAATATATGAAACATATGCTTTGTAAGACATTAAAGACTATTTTAACACAATTTAAACAGCAAAAATCAAAACGCGATTGTGTAAGAATTGTAATCAGGCTCTAAACAGATTACCTATTAAAATTTCTTTCAGCCAATAGAATCGCTCTTGGGGTCCTTGCGGACACGATTTCACAGGGGGACAGGATTTTTCATGACACCGGGCAACTAAAAGGGAGTGTTATTGGGAACAGGTGTGTGCATGGACGTGGCGATCGATGGTTGGACAAATTAGAGCAAAGGAGGCATATAAAGAAGGTAATGGGAGAACAGGAGGGGGAAGTTGATTCCGGCAAACGGGGGCGGGGTGGAGTTGATTCCGGCAAACGGGGGCGGGGGGGTGAAGTTGATTCCGGCCAACGCTGCAGGGTGAGTGAAGTTGATTTGGGCGATCGCGGTGGGTGAGACGGAGCGATCGGTAAAGCGGAGGGACGTCTTGAGGCGGATGATACAGACTGGGCGAAGTGAGAACAAAGTACTGGGCTGAAGAAAACATGAGCTAAGTGTTTGAAGCATTCGTTGTTGAAACAACTGTGTTGATATGTATTGTTACTGCCTTGGAGAGATTGTTTACATTGCGAAGTCATTGGGAACGTATTGAAAAGAGGAAGGAGCGTGCTGAAAGATCGTGGTCTTGACGTTTTCATATGGTCATCCTCTGCACTGACCCTTTCTACTATCCAGGACTTATTTCCCGGCCCAACGTGGTGATCCTGACCCTAATTGACCATGAGTGTGTGTGGAGTACAGTGGGTGAGTCTTTCTTTTGATGTGTGTCCACCTGAAGAATTATAGTGTTGTGCTGGGCAAACGTTGTCAGCGATCCCTCCTTAGGTCGAAGAGAAAGCCCTGCATCAGAGGAAGCACTAAAGCCGACATCTGTCTGACTACGGAGCTGTGAGTTGTATCTACCCAAGTGTACCGCCTGTATACTCACCTGTATGCCCAAAGCTAAGAGCCCAGTGTACCGCCCGTATACTCACCTGTACGTCCAAAGCTAAGAGCCCAGTGTACTGTCCTGTATACTCACCTGCACGTCCAAAGCTAAGAGCCCAGTGTACCGCCCGTATACTCACCTGTACGTCCAAAGCTAAGAGCCCAGTGTACTGTCCTGTATACTCACCTGCACGTCCAAAGCTAAGAGCCCAGTGTACGGTCCTGTATACTCACCTGTACGTCTCAAGCTAAGAGCCCAGTGTACTGTCCTGTATACTCACCTGCACGTCCAAAGCTAAGAGCCTAGTGTATGGTCCTGTATACTCACCTGTACGCCCAAAGCTAAGAGCCCAGTGTACCGCCTGTATACTCACCTGTATGCCCAAAGCTAAGAGCCCAGTGTACCGCCCGTATACTCACCTGTACGTCCAAAGCTAAGAGCCCAGTGTACTGTCCTGTATACTCACCTGCATGCCAAAAGCTAAGAGCCCAGTGTATGGTCCTGTATACTCATTTGTACGCCCAAAGCTAAGAGCCCAGTGTACCGCCTGTATACTCACCTGTATGCCCAAAGCTAAGAGCCCAGTGTACCGCCCGTATACTCACCTGTACGTCCAAAGCTAAGAGCCCAGTGTACTGTCCTGTATACTCACCTGCACGTCCAAAGCTAAGAGCCCAGTGTACGGTCCTGTATACTCACCTGTACGTCTCAAGCTAAGAGCCCAGTGTACTGTCCTGTATACCCACCTGCACGTCCAAAGCTAAGAGCCCAGTGTACGGTCCTGTATACTCATCTGTACGTCTCAAGCTAAGAGCCCAGTGTACTGTCCTGTATACTCACCTGCACGTCCAAAGCTAAGAGCCCAGTGTATGGTCCTGTAGACTCACCTGTACGCCCAAAGCTAAGAGCCCAGTGTACCGCCTGTATACTCACCTGTATGCCCAAAGCTAAGAGCCCAGTGTACCGCCCGTATACTCACCTGTATGTCCAAAGCTAAGAGCCCAGTGTACTGTCCTGTATACTCACCTGCACGTCCAAAGCTAAGAGCCCAGTGTACGGTCCTGTATACTCACCTGTACGTCTCAAGCTAAGAGCCCAGTGTACTGTCCTGTATACCCACCTGCACGTCCAAAGCTAAGAGCCCAGTGTACGGTCCTGTATACTCATCTGTACGTCTCAAGCTAAGAGCCCAGTGTACTGTCCTGTATACTCACCTGCACGTCCAAAGCTAAGAGCCCAGTGTATGGTCCTGTAGACTCACCTGTACGCCCAAAGCTAAGAGCCCAGTGTACCGCCTGTATACTCACCTGTATGCCCAAAGCTAAGAGCCCAGTGTACCGCCTGTATACTCACCTGTATGCCCAAAGCTAAGAGCCCAGTGTACTGTCCTGTATACTCACCTGCACGTCCAAAGCTAAGAGCCCAGTGTATGGTCCTGTAGACTCACCTGTACGCCCAAAGCTAAGAGCCCAGTGTACCGCCTGTATACTCACCTGTATGCCCAAAGCTAAGAGCCCAGTGTACCTCCTGTATACTCACCTGTATGCCCAAAGCTGAGAGCCCAGTGTACCGCCTGCATAGTCACCTGCAAAACTCGGCTTGTACGAAGAAGAGAGAGAAGAGACCGGGAAGATCTGTTGAAAATCAGGAGTTACTCAGATCCCAAGGCCCAGTCCTGGAGGACTGGTGTCCCCCTTTTTAGTATTTCTCCTTCCCCTTTCCCATAAATCTCTTTTAAATTAATAAATATTGGTTTTAACTTACCCGTCCTCATCTGTCTGGTCATTGGGGTGTTTCTGGGACCTCCTCGGGGTGGAAACTAGGGGAGGAGCGGGACTCGCGCCAAGTGGCGGTCCGCTCCGGCCTGTGACACATGCCTGACAATGTCAGGGCATCCTCCTAATGAGACTGTCCTCGGGAATTTCCTCCCAGATCTGAAGCAGGGCATCACTGAGCTCCTGGACAGTCTGAGGTGCAACCAGGGGATGTCAGAGGGACCGAAATACAATGTCCCAGAGGTGTTCTATTGGATGTAGGTCAGGTGAGCTTGGTGGTTCTTCAATGGTATCAATTCCTTCGTCCTCCTGGAACTGCCTGCATACTCCTGCCACATGAGGCCAGGCATTGTTGTGCACCAGTAGGAACCCAGGACCCATTGCACCAGGATAGGGTCTGACAATGGGTCCAAGGATTTCATTCTGATATCTAATGGCTGTCAAGGTGCCATTGTCTAGCCTGTAGAGGTCTGTCTGTGCGTCCCTCCACGGATGCCTCCCCAGACCATCACTGACCCACCACCAAACCGGTCATGGTGAACAATGTTAAAGGCAGCATAACGTTATCTACGGCTTCTCCAGACCCTTAAACGTCTGTCACATGTGCTCAGGGTGAACCTGCTCTCATTTGTGAAAACCACAGGGCACCAGTGGCGAACCTGTCAATTCTAGTGTTCAGTGGCAAATTCCAATCGAGCTCCACGATTCCAGGCAGTGAGCACAGGGCCCACTAGAGGACGTTTGGCCCTTAGGCAGAGATATATCAAGCTGAAGCCCCGCAGCACATGTGTTCCAGAACCCCATCCACAGAACCGGAAGTCAGCTGTGCTATATATAATACGCTATACATACACGTTGTTTTCATAGGGATTTTAATCGGATTGATGAATACAATATTTGACAACAATACTTTTAAATAAAGTTACTTTTCAATTAATATCCTTGAACAAGAGAAACATGCAATTAAGCCAGTGAGATGTGATCAGAAGCATGAAGGAGAATATGTTGAGTTGTGGGTGATATTTCTGTCATGATAGCCTACATGTGGTGGTGAACGAATATTGAATCTGTTTACGTCTTTCAAGTTTTATCATTAAAGCTTTTTTGCTTTTGTCAAAAGATATTATTCATCTTTTCAAGTATTTCTGCAGAGATGCCATGATATGGGCTTAAGAGTTACACTTTTCTGTGTTATATGACAACTTTTTTTGCATGTTTTAATTTTAATTTGTGCTGTTTACATTTATTTTAAACCTATTATTTTATATATGTCCTATTTGTTTTCTTTCAGAGAAACAGGTTTCACTTTAAGGCCGTGTATTAAATAATTATTTTTATTTGACATTTGAAATATAGAAATGTAACATTCTCTCTATTATTTTTAATTGAAATAATACGATTGAATATAGAGTCCAATGGGAAACACTTTATAACACGTTACAAATGTATTTGGCATAATATATATTTTTAAAATAATACAAAAGTAGTATTGCTGAAGTAACAATAAACTACATTGTTTGTGTCCATTAACATTAAATCTCATAGGCTATTTTCTGACAGTATTATTTAATTATTTAATAACATGTTATTAAATAATAATAATAATAATAATAATAATAATAATAATATATCTGTACTCAAATGGGAAACACTTACAACATGTGACATGTTTATTAATATGTTTTAAATAAAAACTATGTATAGTTTTAGCCTGTTACCATGAAGTATAAACTACTGTCTTTGTATTCATTGATATTAAGCATGATCAATAGACTGTTTTAAAATATTGATCATTGTACACAATGACGTGTATTATATGAACAGAAAAGTGACTTTATTTAAAAGTATTGTTGTTAAATATTGTAGACATCAATGATCAGAATCCATTTGAATATAGCTAATATTTGACAAAAGAAAAATACATATATGGATAGTGCAACTGTTTAAACCCCGCCCCCTCACTTCTGGTTCTATGGATGGGATTCTGAAATTGGTGTGCTCGGGGGCTGCAGCTGGATACTATTGCTCAGGCCACGAAGTCTGTTTCTGATTGTTTGGTCAGAGAAATTCACACCAGTGGCCTGCTGGAGGTCATTTTGTAGGGCTCTGGGAGTATTCATCCTGTTCCTCCTCACACAAAGGAGCAGATACTGGTCTTTCTGATGGGCTAGTGACAACATTTCTTAGAAATGTGGGCGTTTACTCTTAAAATTAACTAAAAAATCCTAGTAAAGAAAAAAGTAATTCAGAAAGCATCTTAACCCTTAAAAGAGGTCTTAAGGTCAAAATTGTTAGGAGCATAGACAAGGACATTTAAGAGGCTTAAGAGTTTCTTTAGCAGCGGAGAAAATGGCAGAAAGACAAAGAGGGAGAAGAAATATGTTGCAGACAATGGTGAGTTAATAAGACGCTATAGATTAGATCGTGCAGGGATCATGTTTGTGACGGGTCTTATTAGAGATCTCTGACACAGCGCAGGAATGCCATAGCGCCAGAAATGAAAGTAATCGCTACATTACAATATTTGGCAACTGGGAAAATGCAACAATGAGGCAGTGATGATTTAAGTCTGTCACAACCTTCTGTAAGCAGAGTGATCACACAAACTATTACAGCACTTTCAGAACCTCATATTGTGTCACAGTTCATTTCATTTCCACTAGACATTCCCACCTTGCAGGCTCAAAAAACTGCATTTATGAATATAGCAGGCTTCCCTGGTGTTGTCGGAGTAACTGATGGAACCCACATCCAAATTATTGCCGGAAGAAGAGGACGTTTAATAGAAAGAGTGGAACAATGTTTATAATTCTAAGCCAATTAAATACCTTATATTAAATTAACAGCATGGTAAATAATAAAAGGATTTATATACATATATATATAATGTGAGTGTGTATGAGTAAGAGAGAACGGTAAAATAGAACAATTTGCACTTATAATTTCAAAGAGAAGGCTTAAAATAGACCTTATACTTAAAAGTGCTACTTTTTTCCCCTTTTTGGACAACCAACCAATCACAGTCTTCAAAAGACTGTATCATAGGTAGCAATGGGGTCAGCCCCGTCTCTTCACTAAGATAAAAGTTTTGTATTTTCCTTGCTCAGAGTTGCTCTCAGATCGGTCCCAAATAGCTCTTAAGCTAAGACTCCTATACGTAAAAGTTTTTAAGCTAAGTTAGGAGTTTTCTGAGAGGACTCTTGGAATCTTTATGAATACAGGCCCAGGAGTTTAACTGACTTCTGACTTGATGCTATTCTCTGAATAAAAAGTGTCCCTTTAATTTTTTTGAGCAGTGTGTGTGTGTGTGTGTGTGTGTGTGTGTGTGTGTGTGTGTGTGTGTGTGTGTGTGTGTGTGTGTGTGTGTGTGGATATTTTTAGGTCCCCATGAGGAAAACATCTTATAAATCACACAGAAGGAGTTTTTTGGAAAAAGTAAAAAAGCAGAATGTTTCCTGTGATGGGTAGGTTTAGGGGCAGGGGCAGTGTAGGGGGATATGATGTACAGTTTGCACAGTATGAAATCCATTACGCCTATGGAAAGTCCCCATAAAACATGGAAACACGTGTGTGTGTGTGTGTGTGTTCCTTGTAAGGATATTGTCCTCACTTAAATAGTAAAATATAAAAATAACTAATTTAACAATAACATTTGACTGGTCCTCACTAGTTAAAAAAGCTTATAAATTGGCCAAAATATGTTTTAATTTAAATCTATTGTTTTGCACACGTTTGGGTAGGTTTAGGGATAGGGATTGGGTTAGGGGACAGAAAATATCATTAACCTGATATAAAATCAATGGAAGTCTATGTAATGTCTACTACGCATGTGCACGTGTGTGTGTGTGTGTGTGTGTGTGTGTGTGTGTGTGTGTGTGGCCTGGTAATCCCTACATTATGGGGACAAAATGTCCCCACAAAGATGGCAATATCCGAAATCCTTGTCCTTGTGGGGACATTTTTAGGTCCCCATGAGGAAAACATCTTATAAATCATACAGAAGGAGTTTTTTTGAGAAAGTAAAAATGCAGAATGTTTCCTGTGATGGGTAGGTTTAGGGGCAGGGGCAGTGTAAGGGGATAGGATGTACAGTTTGTACAGTATGAAATCCATTACGCCTATGGAAAGTCCCCATAAAACATAGAAACACGACATGTGTGTGTGTGTGTGTGTGTGTGTGTGTGTGTGTGTGTGTGTGTGTGTGTGTGTGTGTGTGTGTTTTATCAGTCACCAAATGAAAAAAACAAAAATAAAGACAAAAAGACAAAGGTTTGATGAAAAAAAAAAACAAAGACAAAAGACAAAGGTTTGCAACCGCCAATCCAAAATATATGCTCATAGTCAGTCAATCATATTTGACAATAGTGGTCCTGTCAGAAATGAAGTTGTCTAAATAATGACACATTCATTCCACCTGTTCAGGTGTACAGACTAAATTCTGCATTAAAGTGTCCCTCCAAGAGCAGCATTGGACACCTCTGACTTATAAGGCAAAATGACTTCACATTCACATAATATTGTAGGCTTCTGTATTTAAGATGAAACAGGCATTTCAAGACCATAAAAAAAAACAAAAAAAACAAATTTTAAAAATGATTGTACAATGTTGCTCTGTGTCATTTTTTTGTTATACTGTGTCAAACGCCAAGGACAAGGGAACAGGGAAAGAAACCATATCCAAGGATTGTAACCTCAAAAGCTGTTTTATCATTTCCAGACTGTGATAGTATGAACCCAAACAACGCTTGTCATTTGCTAAAGTGTAAAAGGAATTACAGCACTGAATTACAACACAGATCTGCAAGGGAGAAGGCACTAAACCAGAGCTTGATTCCAGCTCTCATTTTCTTTGACCTGAAATACTTCTTAATTGAAGTATAATTAAGACATTTTTGTGTGTGTGTGTGTGTGTGTGTGTGTGAAATTTTCAGTCTGTTTTTAACCTCTGTTGAGTTGGAGGATGTTAACCTGGACCAGCTGTTTGTCTTCATTTGCTTGTGCCCTGATGTTGTGGGCTTTCTTTTCACCTCCACTGGTCCAGGCCTGTCAAGGAGAAGAATTACCGCGTGACATGGTGCTTGGCTGGCTGAAAAGACGGATTCTAGAAGGTCTGGGAATAGATGAACCTCCTCTGCCGGTGCTGCAGCTGCCAACAAGGCAGGCGGTGAACAGAATTGTTCCACATGTAGCTTCACGAATGACTAGGGAGACAAGAGTGGAAAGAAGACACCATCAGGAGTCCTCACAGGTTATTCTGTTCCCAAGCTCAGGCAAGCTTGTTTAATCTCCATTAGCTCTCTAAGAGAAATATTAACAAATGGTGTAATGTGGTGTAAGCAACACAGAAATGTGCACTCAAAAATGTGTCTCCAGAAAAAAAAGATACAATATAAATGTATAATTTGAACTTTTTAAAGACAGACAAAGTTGTAAACATGTGACTATACAAAAACATGTGACTAGACACATTTAAGTAAGTTGTAATATATCCTCAACATACCTTAAAGGGATAATTCACCCAAAAATGAAAATGTTATGTTTATCTGCTAAACAGATTAACAGATAAACTTCTAATTCTAATTAGAACCCACTGACATTATACGAGCAACCGGTTGGAGTTAAAAATCTGAATTTGTGTTCTACTTAAGAAACAAACACACCTACATCTTGGATGCCCTGAGGGTTAGCAGATAAACATTGAATTTTCATTTTTGGGTGAACTATCATATAAGAGATATTAATTCATGTTTATTCTTTAGGAAGAGATGATCGCGTTCACTCGTGCCGCCGTTTGAACTGACGCGCCTATACTGTGATCGGTCATATCACAATAAAGAGCGTCAAAACGGCATGTATCGTTTGAATTTTGTGATAAAATGGACTGAATATTTAATATGTTCGCGTGGGAAATCGGACTGAAGTGTGTTCTGCAAGCCAACTGTTAACTGTTAAAGACTGCATTCAGAAAACGTGCACCAAAAGCCCTGTAGCTTACCAAAACGGTTCAGTATCAATACGTGTACAATCACAGCCCTATCTACACTATAAGGTGGAAGGAAAAAAGTTTAAATTTACATTTTTTTTCTTGATAGTTACACCAGGACAAGCTTAACATTTTTATGAAAGCTATCCAGAACCATATATGTTTTATTTTCTTTATCGTGGACACATTGATTCAGCTAAAGCTGCGATCACTAAATCAGATTTTAAAGAGGTGGTTCTGTGTTTTTTTTTTTCTAGGCTTGGTTGTGTTTATAGGGGGCAGTATAACATGTCTTAATACTTTTTTTTTTTTTTTAAATGCTGTATATTTCTTATATTTTACCTTTATTCCACACCGCTGTCTCCACTGTCCTTTGAACGGCTTGTTTGCTTCCTGCTTCTATGAAGCCCATCCCTCTGAAAAACGCAATGGTGTTAGATTGGTTAGATGACCAAATGTAGTTTCATGTATTTTTATTGGCTGCCAAACACAGGTTGTCCGGAAACGCCACACCCTTACCATTACGGGCAGAAGTCACATCAGGGGCAGTGTTTATGTTAATAGCAAGGGTTTATGATGTCGCCAACCCAGGAAGAAGCTTGTTGTAGTCCAAACTGGCCATTTTTGTAGGCAATAATCTGCCACAACTTTAAAAGACAATATCTCTGTTTGCACTGAACTTTCAGCGCTGTAACTTTGCAGATACTGTTTATGCTCAAGCAGCAACATCACACGCTAACTAAAGTTAAAAAAGTGAAATTGCATGCAACCACCCCTTTAAACCAACATGGTTATCTTCCCAAGTCGACATTGTTTCTTTTGATAAACATTCTGACCTTTCTTTTTAACTTTCAGAGTCCACATGCAAGGATATGCCTGATCACTCCTCTGATGCTGCATCCCGTCACTTTACGTACTACTTTCAGCCCTCTCTGGACAGCCAGGACTCCATCATCACTTCTGCCCATTTCTGGTTTTATGCCGGAGAGGCCATCGCTTCTAGTAACATCTCAGCACCCCTTTTCATTCTCACTCCTCAACAGGAGCTGCTCCAAGCATCTGACAGACCAGTCAAACGCTGCCCTGATGGTTGGATCACCTATAAGTTGGCTCACCATCTCCACATTGCCATGGCTGATGGCCCTTTCATGCTGCAGGTCCGTTGCTCATCCTGCAGTTGCTATGATTCAGAAGATAAAACACCCTTTCTGCACCTCCACACCCGCTCAAGTGGCCCTGACCGCTCCCGCAGGGCACCCAAAATCCCTTGGTCACCGGCTGCTATCGACAACCTCAGGAGGCCTGCTTCTGGGGGCGCAGATTGCAGAAAAAAACAAATAGAAATCTCCTTTGAGGACCTTGGCTGGAACAACTGGATTGTTCATCCTAAAGCTTTCACATTTTACTACTGCCATGGCAACTGCTCCAGCACTGAGCGCACTACAACCCTACTCGGGATCAAACAATGCTGCGCCCCTGTTCCAGAGAGCATGAAGTCACTCCGTTTCACCACCACCTCAGACGGGGGATACTCATTCAAGTATGAGACCCTGCCTAACATCATACCAGAAGAGTGCAACTGCATCTAACACTCTGGAGGGGCTTAGCTTAAACCTGATCTGTAAGGGATGAGATTTTTTGTTGTTTCTTTTTTTGTTTTTTTCAAACAAAAGTTAGTTATTTTAAATGATCAGAGAAAATACTGTGTGGAATAAGAATATACTGTAGATATATAACCTCTACTTGTAACTTAATCTTAATTCAATGTTAACCTTCAATGAAAACTTTGTTGATTTAAGTACAAACTTGCTCAATAGCTTTTTTGAAATGTATTTATGCAAATAAGACAGTATGAACGAAATTAAATAGCAGAGAAAAAATTATTAAACTTGTACACTAATAAAAAAATACACATGAAATCGAGACGTGTCGTTATTACATTCTTATTTATCATTTAATTTGTTCTTTTTGTTCATTTTTACCGTATGAAAAATTATCTTCTGAATGAGCTATAGAAGTAACAAGAATGAAAACTGTCATTACTAAACTTCCATTCTACTTGTGTTTTTAATATAGGTCATCATTCAAATGTGTTATGAATCCCAAAAGTATGTTCAGAGGAATACTTTTCTCAACCCTGGTCCTGGAAGACCCCCAATAATGTATTTGTTTTAAAGTTTCTGAATGCATCTCAGTCAGCTCCCTAGCTTTCAAGGTCATCAACCATGAACCATGTACACACATTTCAGCAAGATCAGTAAGGGCCTTGACTCACTGCACATTGGCACACTGATGACTCTTATTTCCGGAGACATGACATCGTTCTCATTGTACAACATCACTACTGGTAATAATAGTAGTAGTAAAAATACTGAATAACAGCAGAACTGATATCTTTCTGACATTGTTTTAATGACATTTAAAAGTACAGTAATGATAAATATCTTATTACATATGTGCAACATTTCAGCAGTAAATAAATTATAATTATTAGCTAGATTACTGCATGTTCGTCTAGCTGAAATATAATGATATTAACAGTTTGTATTTAAAAAAAAAACACCTATTGCGTGTCAAGCAAGTAAGTAGTGAGTTGGCTCACGTAATTTGTTTCATGCTTCAGAAATTTCGTGTTCATGCGTAAATTTGCATGGAATAATGTTTCATGCATAAATGCTCCCTGGTTTTCACGGTGCATTGTGGGACTTTTTGAACATGTTAATGCACTGGTAGGATTTTGCATTTGATACACCCTCTGTCTGACACCCTTTCAGGTCCTTGTTGAAAAGTAATCTGCTCAGATTTCGGCTCTCAGATTGGATCAAATCTTGAAAAGGGGTTGTTTAAAAGGGGGGAAAAGGGATTCTAAAATCCGATTTGATCATAAAATCCAGTCATGGCTTTTGATCTTTAAAAACTTTTTAGTAAGATTGGGATTACCAGTGATCAAATAAATGAATGAATGAATGAATGAATGAATGAATGAATGAATGAATAAATACATTCTGGATTACACTGAACCCATTAGAAGGGTTCATTTCAGGAACAAAAATTAAATAAAACTTGAAAACGGGTCAAAAATACTTTTGTATTACTTTACACACACACACACACACACACACACACACACACACACACACGTCATTAAAGTAATAAATTAGAAGTGGATATTATAGGCTACGTATTAAGCTTTTTGGTAGCCAAAGTGAAAAAGAGATGATAATCCCAAACAGCTGTAAATATCAAACAAAATATTGTATTTAATTTAAACTTTTTTTTTCTCCACAGATTGTAAACTACATTGCCACAATCATAGGTGAACCAGTCAAAAGTTATTTTTGAACAAACAAGTTTATCGGGTGAATGATACACAAAACATTTCTGAGACTGCAAGTCAAAATCTTTTATTTTTTTCCATCACCATGTTCTTTTAAGGGCTCCAGACTAATAATCCAGATTTGGATCAGGGTGATCCAATCCAATTGTACTGTTAAAAAAAAAAAGCACAAAAGAAAGATGATTTATTGCTAAACATGGGATTTCTAAATCCAGATCATTCTGATCCAGATGAAACTTTTTGAACAACTGGCCCCTGGAGTTTCTTTTAATGAGCTGATGAGTTGAATTCAGGTGTTTGACTAACACTAAAGGTGATTCAGCTTGAAGAGGCAGAATAATTGGGTATTTCTAGACCACTGATATGTATTCATTTAGCAGATGGTAGTATGTGAAATGGCTTACGAATTAAGGAAAACTGAATTTATCAAACAATAAAAATGAGCCTTCATCTCATTTCTGTACATCATTTCAAACATGTCAAAATACTATGAAAATACCATGTTGTCCAAAAACCTGTGTGAATTTCTTTTTTCTGCTGAACACAAAATGTATTTTAAAGAATATGGGTAACCACATAGTTGGTCACATTGACTTGGAAGTCAATGGGGTTCACCAACTGTTCAGTTACCAACATTCTTTAAAATATCATCTTTTGTGTTTAGCAGAAGAAATTCATACAGCTTTAGGAACAACTTGAGAATGTGTAAATGGCGAGTGCATTTTTTTTTTGGTTGAACTATCCCTTTAAAGATTACTTGGATCACCAACAACAAATAGTGTACATAATGTCATTGGAAAATCTGGAGAAAAATATAATAATCCCATGTAAACCACAGATACTGTATATTTTATACTAAAGGTAAGGCAACACCATGTTGCGTACCTACACACATTTTAATTTCTATAATACAGAGCATGAAAACTTTAATAAACAATTCAAGTATTTTCCAGGTTCGTTGTAGTTTTAAAATCTGGTCAGATGCACATGTATTACAATACTTTTATTCATAGGTTTTAAATACAATGTCCATGATATTTGAAAAGCATCTTCCATTAAATTATGACATTTAAATACAGGACAATGTTCAAAAAATAGACTACACAGGTAGACTTTACTCCGTTCAAAAAGCAACATAACACGTTTCATTAGAACGATTTGAACAGGAAGACTTGTCTGTTTTTGGCATCAATTTATACAGATCGGACAATAATGAAAATATCTTCGACAACACAGTCAGGGAATGTGTCTTTCTTCGTGTGCTGTTACAAAAACATGTGAGAAAATATTGCTTGGGAGATAATGGTGAAGTAGAAATTATCTTATGAACGAGTGTTTTTCTTGTCCATTTTATGGCAGCTATGGTTTTAATACTGTAACACTTTTTCTGATATGCAAGTAGAGGAGTATACACAAAAAGCTGTCACTAACTGCACTCCATTATTTGTATCTCATTTTTGAGTTAGTCCATTCGACGAAGAGTCAGAAGAAAAGGAAAAATACAAAATCTTGTCAACAACTGCCCTCCAAAATGTACATCTCAGCCTGAAGTTAGGTTGTCTTTGATGGAGAGCCACCTGAATAGGAAAACATGCTTCAAGCATGAGCCCCTTTAAAAACAGAAAAATAAAAATGTATATTTTATTAAATATTCATCAAACAGAGTGCAAAAATAAATCATATTAATAATAATAATAATTGAAAATGCCAATTTCTGACAATATGCACTTCACATTGGACTGGAGATACTTATCTATATCTTATGTACATGACTTTTTACTCACCAGTAAATTTGGCTATAAAATGTTTAGTTGTCACATTCAGAATTATCCAAAACAATTCTTTGATCCCCAAAAAAGTATCACGATTATATATAAAATAAAATAAAAATAAATAAAAAATTTCACAGGTTTGATTTAAATATGTGTAATATAAAATTTGAATCGCTTTCGGTTATGACAGTCAATCTTTGTTTGCGGAAGCCATAAAAAAAAAAACATTAACACAAAGTGAACTCTACCGTTTGCAAAATTCTGCAACTTCTATTATAAAACAACATATATTTAGTTTTAAACTCTGAATATAGTGCACTTAAAGGTGAAAATTGAAGCTTCACCACTATCAACCTTTTCTCACTCCCAATGTCCGATAATGAGTGAAAAATCATGCTCCAAAATAGTCACAATGACAAAATTATACCCCAGCATACGTCGATCGGGCATACAATTATGATTTTTTCATCACGGCACCTGTTAGTGGGTGGGATATATTAGGCAGCAAGTGAACACTTTGTCCTCAAAGTTGATTCATTAGCAGCAGGAAAAATGGTAAAGCGTAATGATTTGAGCGAGTTTGACAATGTTTTGATTGTGATGGCTAGATGACTTGATCAGTAAATCTCCAAAACTGCAGCTCTTGTGGAGTGTTCTCTGTCTGCAGTGGACCGTATCTATCAAAAATGGCCCTTAGAAGGAACAGTGGTGAACAGACAACAGGGTCATGGGCGGGCGGCCAAGGCTCATTGATGCACGTGGGGACTGAAGTCTGGCCTGTGTGGTCTGAACAAACAGACGAGCTACTGTAGCTCTAATTTCTCAAGAAGTTAATGCTGGTTCTGATAGAAAGGTGACAGAATAAACAATGCATCGCAGTTTGTTGCGTATGGGGCTATAGACCAGTCAGTGTGCCCATGCTAACCCCGGTCCCCCACCAAAAGCTCCAACAGTGGGTATATGAGAATCAGAACTGGACCACGGAGCAATGGAAGATGGCCTGGTCTGATGAATCACATTTTCTTTTACATCACATGGATAACCGGGTGCATGCGTTGCTCATTTGGGGATCGCATGGAACTAGGATGCACTATGAAAAAAAGGTAAGGCGGTGGAGGCAGTGTGATGCTTTGGGCAATGTTCTGCTGGAAAACCTTGGGTCCTGCCATCCATGTGGACGCTACTTTGACACGTACCAGCTGTTGCAGACCATGTACAGCCTTTCATGGAAACGCTATTCCCTTGCGGCTGTGGCCTCATTCAGCAGGATAATGCACCCTGCCACTAAGTAAAAATGGTTCAGGAATGGTTTGAGGAGCACAACAAAGAGTTTGAGGTGTTGACTTAGCCTCCAAAAACCACAGATCTCAATCCAATCAAGCATCTGTGGGATGTGATGAACAAACAAGTCCGATCCATGGAAGGCCCCAACTCACAACTTACAGGACAAAGGATCTGCTGGTAACATTTCGTTGCCAGATACCACAGCACACCTTCAGGGGTCTAGTGGAATTCATGCCTCGATAGGTCAGGGCTGTTTTGGCAGTAAAAGTGGAACAACATAATATTAGTCATAATGTTATGCCTGACTGGTGTATACCATAATTTCATGATGATAAAATTCCCATAAGTGTGCAAATGTTTAAAAAATTTTTTTGATGTAAATGTTTAAAAAGGTTTTTTTTTTTTTAAGTAATTTTATGCAAAGGTAATGCACTCACTTAAAGGATTATTAGGAACACCTGTTCAATTTCTTATTAATGCAATTATCTAATCAACCAATCACATGGCAGTTGCTTCAACGCATTTAAGGGTGTGGTCCTGGTCAAGACAATCTCCTGAACTCCAAACTGAATGTCGGAATGGGAAAGAAAGGTGATTTAAGCAATTTTGAGCGTGGCATAGTTGTTGGTGCCAGACGGGCCGGTCTGAGTATTTCACAATCTGCTCAGTTACTGGGATTTTCACGCACAACCATTTCTAGGGTTTACAAAGAATGGTGTGAAAAGGAAAAAACATCCAGTATACCAAAGTCCTGTGGATGAAAATGCCTTGTTGATGCTAGAGGAGGTCAGAGGAGAATGGGCCGAAGGATTCAGGCTGATAGAAGAGCAACTTTGACTGAAATAACTATTCGTTACAACCGTCTTTCGGATGAGACGTTAAACCGAGGTCCTGACTCTCTGTGGTCATTAAAAATCCCATGGCACTTCTCGTAAAAGAGTAGGGGTGTAACCCCGGTGACCTGGCCAGATTCCCTTGATTGGCCCTTACCAATCATGGCCTCCTAATAATCCCCATCCACTGAATTGGCTCTATCACCCTCTCTCCTCTCCACCTTTCGCTGGTGTGTGGTGAGCGCACTGGCGCCGTTGTACTGTGGCTGCCGTCGCATCATCCAAGTGGATGCTGCACACTGGTGGTGGTTGAGGAGAGACCCCTGACATGAGTGTGAAGCGCTTTGGGTGTACAGTTGTACATTTGAAAGCGCTATATAAATGCCTCATTCATTCATTCATTCAACCGAGGAATGCAGCAAAGCATTTGTGAAGCCACAACACGCACAACCTTGAGGTGGATGACACAGCAGAAGACTACAACAGCAGAAGACCCCACCGGGTACCACTCATCTCCACTACAAATAGGATAAAGAGGCTACAATTTGTAAGAGCTCACCAAAATTGGACCGTTGAAGACTGGAAAAATGTTGCATGATCTAATGAGTCTCAATTTCTGTTGAGACATTCAGATGGTAGAGTCTTCTTAAATTTGGCGTAAACAGAATGAGAACATGGACCCATCATGCTTTGTTACCACTATGCAGGCTGGTGGTGGTGGTGTAACGGTGTGGGGGATGTTTTCTTGGCACACTTTAGGCCCCTTAGTGCCAAATGGGCATCGTTTGAATAACACTGCCTATCTGAGCATTGTTTCTGACCATGTACATCCCTTTATGACCACCATGTACCCATCCTCTGATGGCTACTTCCAGCAGAATAATTCACCATGTCAAAAAGCTTGAATCATTTCAAATTGGTTTCTTGAACATGAGAATGAGTTCACTGTAATAAAATGCCCCCCACAGTCATCAGACCTCAACCTAAAAGAGCATCTTTGGGATGTGATGGAACGGGAGCTTTGTGCCCTGTATGTGCATCCCACAAATCTCCATCAACTGCAAGATGCTATCCTATCAATATGGGCCAACATTTCTAAAGAATTCATTCAGCACCTTGTTGAATCAATGCCACGTAAAATTAAGGCAGTTCTGAAGGCAAAAGGGGGTCAAACACAGTATTAGTATGGTGTTCCTAATAATCCTTTAGGTGAGTGTACAAAGTATAGGGTTATAAATGTAAGGGGGTCACACACCAGACGAGAAGCTTAGCGCCACTTCGCACCACGTTTAAGAGTCAAACACATTGTTAATGACATAAATGTACATACTGACTTCACTCTGTACCGCAATATACATTTGGTTTTACATTCATAGTTTTACAGCTTGAATGAAGTCTAAACATTTATCCTCAGTTTCACAGACAAGGCTTAAAGCTACACTATGTATTTCTTCACCACTAGGGTTCACTAAAGTCTTCAAAACAATAACAAATGTGTAGATTGATGATGCAGTGAATGAGCGTGAAATCATGGAAAGTGTTGTCATACCAATATATAATCTAATAATGTTTATGGGAAAAAAATGTTTATGGATGAGTGAAAGCATTCATGTTTTTTAACATGACTGATATGAAGCAGGGCATGATTACAAATAAGAGACAGATATCAGGGCCACATGTGAGTCCCGAGGGATATAAAAAAATGAGGACACTTAATTCCGAATTACTACTCATACAGGTCAGTCTATTTGACTAATTAAAATTGTGAGGAAATGCAGTGCCGTTTCACTTGGATTTGTTTTATGTACATTTGCTCATCTGTCTTATAAAGCACATGCAAAAACGGCATCTCTGTCAAGTCAAAGTTTGTTGTGAAGTACTCGCCATCTCGAAAACACTATTTCGATACTGGCCCTCTTTTGATTTCTCATTTTGTTCCAAAATCTGCTTGCCATGGTCCATAATGTGAATGAAACTACAACAGCATGCTGCTAGACGTTACGCAGTTGTCAGTGCCTGTTGCCATGGTTTCTTGGCAGTAAATGCGGACACAGAGGCTACGTCTATATTAATCCAGATAGACTTGAAAACCGTTTGCGTTTCAAAAACGTTCTCCGCCCACACTATGTTTTCCAGAAATTTCTCATCCACACTGAAATGTCAGTAAATGCCAAATTCAACCGTGCATGCGTAAAAGCTCACTAAGACGATACAGACATCATAAAGTTATCACACAATTCTTCTGGCAGGATCATTTTATTTAGCAAAAATAGCGTACCCTTCACTGATGTGTCCAGGTTGCACTCGGTCAACCATTATGTTTTGCCTAAAACGCAACTCCACTCGTGTTTTGCCACGGGACAGCAAATGCAAGTATGTTTTCTGTCATCCTTGCAGGACTGATATGAAGTGTGCAAAGTAACAATTTAGCAACCGTGTGAACGCAAACATGGATATTTATTGGTACAATATGAGTCACATTTTCAAATCCCTCCATCACTACAATGCGAAGACAGCGTTTTAAAATGTATTCGCTTTGGAGACCGTTTTCAAAAAGCAGTTTCCTTTGCTTTAAAACGCCGTCTCAGTGTGGATGGAAGGCCAAAAGGGAGAGAAAAAGATGTGTTTTCAAACGAAAACGTGTTAGTGTGGACATGGCCCGAGGGTAGCGCGGATGACAACACCATTGACAGCTGACTCCCTCAAATGTCCCGGTTCTTTGTTAACAAAAGTGTTTTTTGGATAATTTAATGCGAAAATCGTACATATTGCACCTTTGAGCCTAGTCCCAGACTAAAATGCATTACCGAGCCATTTTTAACTGAAAGCAACTTACACTTAGCCTAGAAATCTAGCCGCACCCTCGCGGCAGCAAATCTAATTTGCAGCCAGGATAGTCTAGCAACTCCCCAGAGACTTGTGAGCTGGACAAACCAAACTCTGGTCAGGCCAATCACCTTGTGTATAGAGTTGGTGAGTGGGCTTAACAATGATGTTTGGAGTTGTGAAGGTTCCACATGCTACTTGTAACGGCGGTCTTTTAAATCGGATTTGGCCGCGACTCTGGAAGACTTGGAGTTAAGCTTTTCTTTGAGAAAAGAACAACGGCACTGCATCTTTCTTCAAGGGAAGATATGTTCAGAGTTTTGCCGACCGGATACGGCGAAAGTTTAATCTATCATCTAGCTCCACTTCACGTTGCTCTGGTTGGTTTTAGCGCTATCCAATTGCGTGCAGAGGGAGTTTGAAAGACAACTGTTTATCCCGCCCCTCGGATAGGCCCAATGAGCCCTGTCAATGGTGAGTTTTCAGACACAGCATCTTGATGTGGGTCTGGCTTGTCAGGCTAACTTATACTGACATATCTTAAAAATATTTTAGTGCCATTGTTTTGTCTCAAGATACACACAAGCATTGTTTTTCTTTCTAAGGCACATTTATAAAAGATACATAAATGTCCTAATTTAACTAAGGCCTAATCCTGGCTTATTCTAAGACCTGTCTGTGAAACCAAGCCATAGTGGGAATAATTTAAAATCAACATAGCCCTTTCTAATCATAATTTTGCCCTGTTGTGCCATTTTTTCATACACTAACCTTTTTCACACTGTAACTTTTGCCTGTCTTGAGCCCTATTCGGACTGGATTAGTTTAACATGGAGAGGTGGGGGTAAAGTAATTTTACCTCAGGATCTCTGTAATATTAATGGCCAATTTGCATGGGATAAGACATCTCAGTAAAACTAGCAGAAGTGGGAGGAGTAACTCACGTTACGCACCACAGTAACCTCCTTATCGTCATGTGCGTATGACGTTGCTTTTATTATGTGAGCAAACACACAACATGCGCCAGTCTGAACTCCTATATTATATATAGACACTGGACATCTGGACGCCTCCATGCTCGCAAAAACGCTTTTTTTTTAAACTTTTAAACAGGAAACGACAGAATTTTACCATACATTTTTACAGTGGGTCTATTCGAACGTGATTAGTATTACCCACTGTCATTTTTCCAGAAGGTAAAAGTCTCGGTAATCTTCACTGACATTGTCTGTAATGATAACCGAGATGGTACATTCGGACAGGACTAAAATCACAGAGAACCTCTGGTAATAATTACTTTACCCCGATCTCCCCATGGTAAACTAATCCAGTCCGAATAGGGCTTTGGTTACATTAATTGTTTTATTGCCACCTACTGGAGGTACCAGGTCACAACACACTTCAGTTGAATTCAATAGAGTAGCTCACAGATGGGCAATGGCTGTCCTGGAGTGCCACTATCTTGCAGTTTAGCTCCAACCCTTATTTTAAAAAAAACACCGCAATAAAAAAAAAACCTAACAACCATAGAAGTTGATTAGTTTGATCAGGTATGATTAGAGTGGGAGTTAAACTTTGCAGGACTGTGGCACTCCAGGACCAACATTACTCATCCCTGGAGTAGCATACAGATACTGAAAAGGGAAATGAAAACCTCAAAGTTGGGAAATGCCCTGAATGATAGGTCATTAAACACAGATACTTTAAAGACAAAACATGGAAATCAGCTGCTTGTGGAGGAAGATTGCCTATTTTATCAGATTTTTAAGGTGATATTCTCAATTAATTCAGTTATCGTATGCAACGGTAGGTTAGCAACGATTCTATTTAATTGCAAGTACAATCATAACATAACATACAGAACAGACATTAATTTCATAATGTCCTTACATAACAATATTGTTTAAAAATGAACCGCTACGCTTTTCATAGTGTGCGACCACATTAAAGGAGTTACATTAGTGATATTTCAGCCATTTTTTTTTTCATAATTATACATATGTGATGTGGAAGGATGAAGTGTAGCCCAAAACAAACCTTTCTCCTCAGCGCTGACATAGCCCTCCTGTGCTAGGTTAAGTCGGTTTTGCTCAACTGCAATGCTGTTAGAGTCTGGACCACTGCTACGTGAAGGCCCAACTTCCTCAGAGTGGCATGCCTGGTCCAGATGTTGCTGTGCAATTTTCAGGTGTCTCCGTAGTCGGTCTATATCACGACTAGTGCTGTCATCACCCAGTGACTCCCGTCCCGAGTCTCCCAAGAACTCAGCCTTAAGCTTGCCGGAAGAGTCCTTTTTCAGAACTGCCTGATATCCCGGTGGGGCACTTACTAGACGATGACACATGTTGGATGCGGATGGCCTATGTACAGGTAACCTCCGAGCCGATCGACTGCGGAGACCGTCCCTCACACCACCAATTCCCAGATGAAGGATTTCCAGCACAGTCAGCACCAGGCAGAGTATACTGACAACATACATGATGACCAAGAAGATTGTCTTTTCAGTGGGACGCGAAATAAAGCAGTCCACCGTGTGTGGGCAAGGGCTCCGAGTGCAAATGTATGACGGTGCAACTTCAAAACCATACAGAATATACTGGCCAAAAAGGAAGGCTATCTCAAAGGCTACACGGGAGACTAATTGTAACACATACACCTTCATAAGACCATCTCTCTTGATGCGACGGCGGCCATCATGCTTTATAGCTGGGGCTTTGGAAGCAGCGTCAGACTTGGCTGTAGATACCACTTTACTATCCTTCTCAGATGGCTCGATCTCCTCCAAGATCATGGGAACTTCCTCACCCATATCGTCCACCTCGTCATAATCACGGCTCAATCCATGACGAACCATAGACAGCAGTTTGCGCTTACGAGGTCGGTATTCTTCATCAGCCATTCGAGCAATTTTGTGCATGGCAAAGCCGAGGTACATAATGGATGGTGTGGTGATCATAATAATTTGAAAAACCCAGAATCGAACGTGTGATAGAGGGGCAAAAGCATCATAGCACACATTATCACAACCGGGCTGTAAAGTGTTGCACACAAACTTGCTCTGTTCATCGTGATATATGGTCTCACCGCCCACCACTGTCAGGACAATTCGGAAGATGATGAGGAGTGTGAGCCAGATCTTTCCCACAAAAGTGGAATGGTTGGAGATCTCGTCAAGCAAGCGTGTCAAGAAGTTCCAACTCATGTTGCCACCAATACGAGAGACCTGTCAGATCTGCAAAAGTTAGAAAGAGATAGTGGGATAATAGAGGAATTTCAATTGGGACACACAACCACTACAATAATGACAGTAAATGGCCTCACTTGTGGCTAACAGAAATATCAGAAACACTGTCCAGCACAATATGGTTAACATGATTAAGTAAAAAAAAACTCCCTTAGAGAATTAATGCTGTTAACATGTTAACTCTTTTTACCCAACATTGACAGAAATTTCTGGAGTTCTGTGCTTTCAACAATGTTACCAAATGAAATGTCGACCCAGGACGAGCTACATGACTGTAAAGATATGGGGTTGTTTATGGAAGCGATCTACCCCATCTAGGATTTGATCATCGTTATGAATCCCATCCAGACAAAAAACAAAAACGTGCTTTTTACCCACATTCATGCGTTGATAAAAAAAAGAGGAATGCATGAAGCCTAGAATAAAATTGATTTTTTTTTTGTTTGTTTAAAAGCAGAGGGTCATATTCATAATATTCATTCTTTTGTGACAATGATCAAAAATGCTGGCAGTGCCTGGCAACTTTTTTTCCAGAAATACTGATGAGGAAGAGTTAATTGTTTTTCACTGTAAAACATTACATTATTATTGGACATTACACATGCTTCATCGGGTTATATGTTGATGAAATTCCAATGACAGCACCAGCAGGTGTCAGTGTTCAATACATATGCAAACACACACGGTTCACTATATTTGTGGGGACTCTCCACAGACATACTACTGTTTATAACATACCAATTGAATATTCTATCCACTAACCCTACCCATCACAGAGAAATGGCTGCATTTTTACATTTTCAACAAAAAAAAAAAAAAACATGCTTGTTTCCTATTGGCGACATTAATTTAGGTCCCAACGGAGACAAGTCAGTGTGCATTCAGCTTCAAGTCCCCACTGGGATAGGAAAATGAAAATGAACACACGTGTGACCTTTGTGAGGATATTCATTGATATAATGTAATCTCTAGCCCATACCCTAACCTATTCTTTACAGAATTTTAACATTACCCTAAAACCAAATCTTAACCCTCAAACCGTCTTTTAAAGGGGTGTCAGAAAATGAGGCCTGGCCAAAAGGTCATCACTTTACTCTGTCCTCCCTAAGATGGTCTAAATGACAAAACGATCCTCACAAAGAAAATCACACAAGAACACACACACACACACACGTTTGGTTCACTATATAAGTGAGGACATTGCATACTTCCATTAATTTTATATCAGGTTAATGAAATTGTCTGTCCCCTAACCCAATCCCTAAACCTACCCATCCCAGAAACATGTGATGTCATCTGCAAAACAAGAGATTTAAAAACATACATGTTTTGGCCAATTCATAGGCCTTATAATATATTTATTTCAAAATGTGTCAAGTATAAAAACACTTTGTATTCAGAAAAGGTTTGAAAATGCAAGCACTCTAAAAATTACATGCTGTAACCAGGTAAAGTTCATAAGTGAAAATGTTATATTACATAACTATTGCATGTCTCCATTAAATTCACTCTTTGCATTTCAAAAGCATTTGAGCTATAGATTCTTATGAATACAGAACTTTGTCTGGGTGAAACAAGGGCACAAAACTATGGGCTTCAGGTAGTACCCAGGATATCTAAGTCCAATAAAGGAGGGAGAACATTTTTACATTTGGCTCCTAAACTCTAGAATAGCCTTCCTGATAATGTCTGGGGGCGGGGCTTACTCTCCCAGTGTAAATCGAGCTTAAAGACATCCCTTTAGCCAAGCATTCACATACTTTATCTCATGACCTTGTACTCCAGTTATATAAGTGCACACGAATGTCTTTGCTTAATGTTTTGCACAGTGGTTCCTGTTCTGCTTTATCTCGGGATGCCCATCCCGAGGTAACTAAAGAGTCCGTCAGCTCCAGTCTAGATCCAACCTCTTATAAAGACTTCAGATGACCATCACCTGTGAAGAGACGACTCCAACTCCTGTAAGGACTTCAAATGACACGGCTCTGCATCAATATGCAGCAATGTTAAGTTTATTTTTCTATATACCCTAATCATTGTTAACAACATGTATTCTTACTTCACTGAGCCCATTGTTTGCACCTTAAATGATTGCATTGTTTATTAATACATTGTTAGCTAACTGTGATTTGTATATACACTTTTCCATAACTTGAAATCCATTACTTGGACACAGTCTCCTCTGATTACAAATCATAAATTGTAATGTAGACATGTTTTTCTGTGAAGCTGCTTTGAAACGATATATTGTGAAAAGCAGCATACAAATAAATGTAAATAAAAAATAAAAAAAACCTTATTAATAAAAAGACTGGTGCATTTTTTATTTTCTATCCATAAAAAGGATTAGAATACACTAGCCAGAAATCTCATTGTGAATAAATATTTTGATGACAGCCCAGGAAAAAAAATTAAATTAGAAGGGGGAAAAAGCAAGAGAACTGCTAATAAATATTTTTTGGCATGTCTGTTATATAGAAACAGGAGAAGATAAAATGTCATGGTAAAAAGACATTTCTTAAAATATTTAAAAATATTAGATTCTTATTTAACTTAATTTAATGAACTGGCAATGTTCCTCCGTGGATTTTAATAACACAGCTTGATGTATATACATAAGTAAAAAGTATCACTGGATTCATGGGCCACATGTGATAATAATGGAATATGAACTATTACCAAATACATTTTTTGCTAAAAATTAGGACATAACATTATTGTCATTAACAACAATATTATGATAATAATAATAGCATTTCAAACTAAAAAATATTGGCATGTCCCACAACGGAAATTTACTGAGTAGCTTCGCTTTACAGCTGCCTGCCAACATCAACGACCTCACCCAAGGGTTGGAGCTTCAAAGATTAGGACAAGTCATGGCAGGTCACTATCTGACATAAAGAACCAAGAATGGGGTTCTGTGGTCAAGAGAAAGCTAGAAGAAGGTGTTGTGAAAACTTATGTACTCAGAATATTCCCATTTTAAGTCCACTATTAAAACAGTCATTGGATATCGCTTGTATAGGGGAGTGTGTTAGCACATTGACATCAATATTTTAGGATTTGATTTATATAAAATAACAGATATATGCTGAAGAGGTCTACAGGCTTGTAGCACAGATAAGCCATTAATAATATATATATATATATATATATATATATATATATAATAATAAAAATAATAATAATAAAAAAAACACTGGCACCACAGCAGAACTCTCAGAAACGCTCATCATTCCAGTGTCTTTTCAGAAAATACTATCATAACATCCTAATAAATACAGCTCTGGAAAAAATATATGAGACCACTTAATATTGATTTCTGACCTTGTTGTGGTCTCTTGTATAGACTTTCATCTCAGCTGAGGAGGTACGATCATTGATTGATCCTCTTGACTATTCTAACTTTAGGTAAAAGGTGTGATTAAATAAGACCTTTAGAGTACTGACAATACAAAATGTAAAAAATAAAATAAAATAAAAAAATAAAATAAAAAACATAAAAGAGTGGCAAGAAATTAGCATAATACCCATGGTGAAACTAAAATTCTAAAAGAGGCTTAAATGTTGACATGTTTAAATATATGCAATATTCAAATGTATACAGACTAGATGTTTAAAATAAGCTAAAAATATAAAGCTAACAGATAAAAACACAGATTAAACACAATTCTAATAAGTAAAATATATAAGTAAATATTATAACTATAAATTATTTTAGGCCTACTAATAATACACATTTTATCTTTTGTTGTTTACCTAGCCCTACATTCAGAAAATAGTTAATGTCTAGCTACTACACTAATGTTATGATTAATAGCCTATAATTAACAGCTAGTCATTAAATTTGCTGTTTTAAAAGACAATGGTTATAAAAAATTCCCTAATAGGAATTTAATGCGTAGCCAACAATTAACCTGAGATGGTCAAACTTTTGTTTAGGTTTTAAACGAGACAACTTTGTATCAGTGAAATGAAATCGGAATTCTCAAGTCCCATGTTGACTCGGTAAATGCACAGCTCCATTTAACTTTAAACAAGATAAGAAACAGCCAAAAATATTAAACATGTTAAGAAACAACGAAAACAATCACATACCTTCGTCTAACAAGGGATTAGTAAGTCTATCCTGCCTTCAGCTGTTGGACAATGCTTGTTTGACCAAAACTCCGACCCAGCGTGTCACTCATTTGATTCTCAATTAACTTCCACCCACTTTTTAACCCAAACACTGTTTGGATCCCACACCACGTCAGCACCCATCTAAAACAACGTGTTCACCTCCTCTACACCCACATGCAGCCAGGCCTTTAAACCTGAAACATGAGCTCATTTGTTTCGCGACAAAACTCCCTCCAGTCTCCAATGTAAATGTTACCTATAATAAATATACAATACATATTCGTCGGAATCGGGCAAAATGTATTATTTAAAAATGGATTGTCTTTCAATTCTTGAGGAAAATGAACTGAACTGGATAGGTGGAAGCTGAATTGAAACGAGAGGGAAATGTGTTAACTTGCTATAGCCTATACAATGTCTATAAAATAATTTCTGTCTGATAACCTTTGTCTCTCTTGATGAAAGTTTCTCTTGATGAACATTCTTTTTCTAGTTAAAATTACACATTTAATTCTACTTCCTTTCATTTATTGCAATTATGTATCTTGTTTACAACAATAATTTAACAGGCATTGTCAATTATGGCATATATCAGCATCCAAGAAAAACAATTCCCAAAATATAATAGCCAAAATGTAATTTTCATTTCACTTAAATAATTATTCAAGAGGAATTGCACGTCACAAACTAATGCCTAACATAAGCACGTGTGAAGTATGGGTTTGACAGGTCTACACAAGTCCTAAACCCTTTCCAGATATATATCTTAATAGCAGCAGTGAAAAACCACGTTTGCATGTTCTGAACTCGAAAACAATTTGAAGTATTTCTATGCAGCTATTTCCACATAACATATGATTAATGAAAACAAATAAAACTTTCATAATAATTTACCGAAAAGAGGTGGGTAAGGGAGTGTAAGAATTATCGTATGCAATTTGTATCACAACATGCTTAACCTTTATCATAAAAATGTGTCATGGCATATAGGAACATGAAGTTTGCAAATAATTATTGACTTATGTGCAACAATCAATTTGCATATCAATCTCTCCCTACCATTTATAGGACACAATGAAAAGATATGTAAGATTTGAAGATTTTATTATGTTTACAAAAATAAAATTTATTATGATTCCCTATTGGAGACCAGTACAAAGATAAATAAATACAAATTAAATACATTATAAATTGACTGAAAATATGCTTTCAACTTTGTTAACAACAATGCGCCGTTTCTCAGGTTTCAGACCAATTATAAAGAAATAAAAGAGCAGGACATCTAAATGACACAAATGACTGCATGTGGTTATAATATTCTCTTCAGTCTCTTCAAGTTTCCTTTCCTGTGACCATTACATTTTAAAGTGTAGTCACTAACTCTCTTTTTACGCTCTCTATAGAAGTGCTGGAATGTAATATTTTGTAACTTGGGAAAAAACTTTACATTTATGAGCTACATGTATGCCGGATTCCGTATATAAAACAAATCAACACACAAAATTCTTCCAAGTGCTAGTTCATCAGAAAAATAATGTACAAATTTATAGTTTAGAAACTTCTTCAACACAAAGTTTCAAAAAGTGAGAAGGTATTTAGTTGAGCAACATGTCTTAACAAATAACACCACCAACACTCAAGTAAAGCTGTAATTATCCAGTGACCTGCATAACCCAATTATAAACCTTTCAGAGAGCACACTGAAAGGCTTTTCACCCTGAGAAATAAATATACCTTTAATGCCATATTCATACCATCTACAGAAATCAATTTAAATAAAAAATGGCTACATAGTTATGTATTATAAGGTATGTTGGTGTTTTGTTGTACAAAGCCAAAAAGACACTCTGTACAGCGAGCGATGTTACTGCACAAAAATACATTAGCACAACCAAGAGAAGATAAAAAGGAATTTGTGACGAATAATAATATGGAGTAATATGGAGACAAAATGATAAACAGTCCACATTTACACCAAGACACTAATACAGATTAAAAGCAGGTAGAGTAAGGCAGCAATCTTCATGATGTAAGGTACATGCTTTTCTTTCAACACTGTAGAGGTTAATGTTTGATTGTAGCCAGTTTGACGCCAAACATTTCTTCCCACTGATTTGTGATCCAGTCCACCAGGTCTTGTACCAGTTCTTCATCTTCAGCATGCAAAGACCATGTCTTCTCTTTCTTGGCCATCTGTGAAAAAATTAAAACAAGCAGCAAAAACCTCCATTTATTCTATCCATATATTAGCCATAGTATTTTATGGTTTCATTATTAGGGTGCGTTTACACTGGCACAAAAAAAAAAAAAAATCTGACAGATCAGAAAGTGTTGCATGCTTGTAAAGTGCATCTAGAAATTAATCACAGCTCTTCACCTTTTCCAATTTTCCTTGTTACAGCCTTATTCCAAAATGTATTAAATTCATTATTTTTCTCAAAATTATATAAACAATGCCTAATAATGACAATGTGAAAGTAGTTTGTTTGAAATTTTTGCAAATGTGTATGTGTATATATATATATATATATATATATATATATATATATATATATATATATATATATATATATATATATATATATATATATATATATGAAAATGTAATGTAGGCAAGTGTTCAAAGCCTTCGCTCAATACTTTGTTGATGCACCTTTGGCACCAATTACAGCCACAGTTCTTTTTGAGTATGATGCTACAAGCTTGGAAGCTGAACACCTATTTTTTGGGCAGTTTCTCCCATTCTTCTTTGCAGGACCCCTCGAGCTCCATCAGGTTGGATAAGGAAGTTTCAGTGCACAGCCATTTTCAGATTTCTCCAGAGATGTTCAATCGGGTTCAAGTCTGGGCTCTGGTTTGGCCCCTCAAAAACATTTGCAGAGTTGTCTCATAGCCACTCCTTTGTTATCTTGGCAAGACACAAAAGGTTATTGCAAAAGAGGTTGGCTGTTCACAGAGCTCTGTGTCCAAGCACATTAAAAGAGAGGCGAAGGGAAGGAAAAGATGTGGTAGAAAAAGGTGTACAAGCAATAGGGATAACCGCACCCTGTAGAGGATTGTGAAACAAAACCCATTCAAAAATGTGGGGGAGACCGACAAACTGGATTACAGCTGGAGTCAGTGCTTCAAGAACCAGACATATGCAAGACATGGGTTTCAGCTGTCGCATTCCTTGTGTCAAGCCACTCTTGAACAACAGACAGCGTCAGAAGCGTGTCGCCTGGGCAAAAGACAAAAAGGACTGGACTGCTGCTGAGTGGTCCAAAGTTATGTTCTCTGATTAAAGTAAATGTTGCATTTCCTTTGGAAATCAGGGTCCTAGAGTCTGGAGGAAGAGAGGAGAGGCACACAATCCACGTTGCTTGAGGTCCAGTGTAAAGTTTCCATAGTCAGTGATGGTTTGGGGTGCCATGTCATCTGCTGGTGTTGGTCTACTGTGTTTTCTGAGGTCCAAGGTCAACGCAGCCATATACCAGGAAGTTTTAGAGCACTTCATGCTTTCTGCTGCTGACCAACTTTATGGATATACAGATTTCATTTTCCAATAGGACTTGGCACCTGCACACAGTGCCAACGCAACCAGTACCAGGTTTAAGGACCATGGAATTCCTGTTATTCACGGACCTAAAATCTATGGGGTATTGTGAAGATGCAATATGTTAGACCCAACAATGCAGAAGAGCTGAAGGCCACTATTAGAGCAACCTGGGCTCTCATAACACTTGAGCAGTGCCACAGACTGATCGACTCCATGCCACGCCGCATTGCTGCAGTAATTCAGGCAAAAAGAGTATTGAGTGCTGTACATGCTCATTCTTTTCATGTTCATACTTTTCAGGCCAAGATCTCTAAAAATCCTTTCTTTGTATTGGTCTTAAGTAATAATCTAATTTTCTGAGATACTGAATTTGGGATTTTCCTATAGTTGTCAGTTATAATCATCAAAATCAAAAGAAATAAACATTTTAAATATATCAGTCATGAATGAATATAATATACAAGTTTCACTTTTTGAATGGAATTAGTGAAATAAATAAAAAATTTGATGATATTGTAAATTGTACATTTGATTTCATGCCATCTTTAAAAATGTTATCCTTTCAAGGCTACTTTATTTCACTTCAGAATTTTAGATCTAAAATTCTAAAGCTGTAGCCTAGATAAAATAACAAACGTTTGATCAAAAATCCATGACAGCAGTTATCTTGTTCATGCTGGCAAATAATGTGCATAATCAATCATTTTGGGTGGGAATTAATGTAAACACAGATATCGTATACCAATTGTGTCTAAAGTGCATGTAAACAGGCGGGCCAAAAAAACAGATATGGTCAAAAGATCGGATCTGTGCATGAAGACTTTCAGTGTAAACGCAGCCTCTGTGGTTTAGGTAAGATCATGTAAAGATGCCCCCACACACCTCATCGTAAAGTTTTAGGTCCACCTGGCATGGATTGGATGCAAACAGATGTACGGAACTGAGGCAGCTGATTGGCTGAGTTTCCTGAACGGTCACCTTCCCACTGCTCATTTGGCCCTCAGGTTGACTCTTGCTCCATTGATGGTCTTCATCAAGAAGAAAAATTATTTCTTTGGTGACCAGTACACTCACAGAGTCCAAAGAGCCATCTAAGAAAACAAAGAACAACTTTTTTTAAATACATTCGTATTTAAAATACACCACAACAAGAAACCATTTTTTCCCTTTTTGCCACACCAGCAGTTATTTAAAGTTGGAGTATGGAAGATTTGGCCCACTAGTTGTTAAGGTGTAAAACTGTTCATTTTAAAATGTATAATTTAAGAATATGTTTTTTGTAATCATGTGAGTTGAGCTTTGGCTCAGCTTTTCAGTGTGGAAACTGAAAATAATTGTTTTAAAGCATAACTTTACAAAGGTTACAACAATGACATTCCCCAAAATGATCACTAGATTCCTTCCAAACTCTGGATCGCTTTAAAATCTTGTGAAAAAATGGTTAACTTTTTTATTTTCAAATAATCTTTTGATCTGTTATGACCTAATGTAAAAGCATGCAATAACGCAGTTTAACCAGTGTGGCACTGTAGCGCAAAGACTGTAATGCATCCCTCCCAGATGCTCTCCAATAGAAGAAGACAGTGCAATGCAATGCACGAAGGCTGCATCTGAAAGCTTAAAAACTTTCCCTACGTCCCAATTCGCATACTATCCATACTAAATAGTATTCGAAAATAGAATTAGTACGTCCCAAATCGTAGTATGTTGAAAAGAGTATTCCAAAGATACTTGGATGGTTTACTATTTCCGGCCCGAATTCAAAGTGCGGATCGATGCGCACTCTAATGGCTGATATTACCCACAACCCATTGTGAGTTGGACGAGGATTCGATTAGAACTACAAACGTGGATGACGGATTTGCGAGTCCGACGGTTAAGTAGAGAAGTTTAGATAAAGAGGTTTGAGTGACCAACTATCAATATTTAACCTGACAAAATATATTTATTCAGTGTTGTCCACATTATATTTCACCTGCAGCAGCATTGTGAACTTTTGTAATGACACATATGGCCATTAACTTTTAAAGGGGGGGGTGAAATGCTGTTTCATGCATACTGAGCTTTTTACACCTTTAAATACTTGGATTCCCATCCTAAACATAGACAAAGTTTCAAAAACTAATGTCGGACGTTTGATGGAGTATTTCTGTGTTAAAAATACTCCTTCCGGTTTCTCACAAGTTTCGGCGAGTTTTTTTCGAGTATGGGTCTACTTGACGTTAAATAGATCGGAAGGTCCTTGTATGGGCTGTACGGGCTCTTCTCCCGGTAGGGTGCGCGCGCGCGTAACTAGAGGGAGAGAGAGGAAATGCACGCCGTAAACAGTCTCTCAGGTGCAGATCCAGTCGTCCGTGAACACTTATGACGCGCCGAGCTCCACTTTATTCCTATGGGTGACGTCGAGCGACTTCAACGCTTCAGCACAGCATTCCGGGAAGGCAGCGCTGCATTTGAACCGATTTGAACGCAGAAATGACGGGAAGCTTCAAGGCATCGCTTCAGTCGCGTCGCAAAGTGGATTTCCACGGTCACTGCTGTCACAGGACTTCACCAAATCATACCAAAGAAGTGTGTTTTTGACAGAGCGGTCCCAGCGATAAAGGTTCGGTCCTGCTTTGGAAGCAGCCGGTGAGTAAATCAACTTCAAATGTCTCTGCTATTGGCTACCGTCGCATGAGTAAACATCAGTAAACGATACGATCGCGTGCTTCGTCATTCAAATGCGCTAACGGTTACTCCATTGTTGTTCTGTATAACACTAGTCTGACTCTGACGTGCAAAACCGTTTTGCTTGCTACCTCTAAGGTCTAGTCACATACAATAGTCCATAAACCGAATCATGTCCTCATAAACTGCGTGTAAAGACACACAAAGGCCCCTAAATACAGTACATACCACAGAGACGGACATCCTGATGTTGCCGTTTCTCCTGTTCAATTTATTTCAGCCTCAGATTTGATTGTGGATCATTATCTGTATTAGCTGAGATAGCGATGGGTTTCTCCACGCTTGAGGACGTCACCGCTTTGTGCACATTCGTCATTCTTTAGCTCCGCCCACACGATACGCCTCCAGGCGCTCGGTTTTTTCCGGAAAGACTCGGTACAGCCCATATTTCTTTTATAAATATGATAAAACTAAAGACTTTTCGGAGATATGAAGGATGCAATACTACTCTATAGGTACTCAAGATTGACATGAGATTGACTGAAACTGAGTGTTTCACCCCCCCTTTAAATGCATCATTATATTTAAACTGCAAACACATGAGAAGAGTATCTGCATTAAAGACCAACAAATGGCAGATAAACGTTCGGGTACATTTCTCTCTGATATGGTAGGAGATTAAACTGAATGTGGAGGATTTGAACTGTGACGAATCAGACAATGATTGACAGGGCAATTAAACGGTGACGGGATGCACGTAACAAAGCAACAGAGTCCGTTAAAGATGGCGAAATAGTATGTCCCTAAGCTTGCATTTTTTTCTGCTACACACTCAAAAGTATATACTTTTTCTTCACAAAAAGAGTACATACTTTTAGGACGTAGTATAAGTAGGCGAATTGGGACACAGCATTTGACTTTTTTGAGGATCCATTCCAAGGCATATCCAAATCCAGTGTCTACTTCAATTCTTGTCTCCTAAAATAACTTTATCTGATTCATTTTTGAAGGCATGATCACTACATTTGATATCCCACATTCCATTCGGTAACAGTTAAACACCCTTTTTTTATACAAAAAAAAAAAAAAAGCAAACCTGTTTAAATATTAATACATAAATAAAAGATTAATACATTGACTTGAGTATATACAGGTCCTTCTCAAAAATTTAGCATATTGTGATAAAGTTAATTTTCAATAATGTAATGATAAAAATTAAACTTTCATATATTTTAGATTCATTGCACACCAACTGAAATATTTCAGATCTTTTATTGTTTTAATACTGACGATTTTGGCATACAGCTCATGTAAACCCAAAATTAACATATTTCATCCGACCAACAAAAGAAAAGTGTTTTTAATACAAAAAAAGTCAACCTTCAAATAATTATGCACTCAATACTTGGTCGGGAATCCTTTTGCAGAAATGACTGCTTCAATGCGGCGTGACATGGAGGCGATCAGCCTGTGGCACTGCTGAGGTGTTATGGAGGCCCAGGATGCTTCGATAGCGGCCTTAAGCTCATCCAGAGTGTTGGGTCTTGCGTCTCTCAACTTTCTCTTCACAATATCCCACAGATTCTCTATGGGGTTCAGGTCAGGAGAGTTGGCAGGCCAATTGAGCACAGTAATACCATGGTCAGTAAACCATTTACCAGTGGTTTTGGCACTGTGGGCAGGTGCCAGGTCGTGCTGAAAAACGAAATCTTCATCTCCATAAAGCTTTTCAGCAGATGGAAGCATGAAGTGCTCCAAAATCTCCTGATAGCTAGCTGCATTGACCCTGCCCTTGATAAAACACAGTGGACCAACACCAGCAGCTGACATGGCACCCCAGACCATCACTGACTGTGGGTACTTGACACTGGACTTCAGGCATTTTGGCATTTCCTTCTCCCCAGTCTTCCTATAGACTCTCACACCTAATTTCCAAAAAAAGTACTTTGGACCACTGAGCAACAGTCCAGTGCTGCTTCTCTGTAATCCAAAAGTGGCTTGACCTGGGGAATGCGGCACCTGTAGCCCATTTCCTGCACATGCCTGTGCACGGTGGCTCTGGATGTTTCTACTCCAGACTCAGTCCACTGCTTCCGCAGGTCCCCCAAGGTCTGGAATTGGTCCTTCTCCACAATCTTCCTCAGCGTCCGGTTTGCAACACTTTTTCCTTCCCACAGACTTCCCACTAAGGTGCCTTGATACTACACTCTGGGAACAGCCTATTCGTTCAGAAATGTCTTTCTGTGTTTTACCCTCTCGCTTGAGGGTGTCAATGATGGCCGGGAGTTTTTAAAAGCCTCAGGAATCTTTTGCAGGTGTTTAGAATAAATTAGTTGATTCAGATGATTAGGTTAATAGCTCGTTTAGAGAACCTTTTTCATGATATGCTAATTTTTTAAGATAGGAATTTTGGGTTTTCATGAGCTGTATGCCAAAATCATCAGTATTAAAACAATAAAAGACCTGAAATATTTCAGTTGGTGTGCAATGAATCTAAAATATATAAAAGTTTGATTTTTATCATTACTTTATGGGAAATAATTACATTTGTCACAATATGCAAATTTTTTGAGAAGGACCTATATTGGGCCAACATTTTGTCCTAAAGTTCACACAACAATTTTGGTTCTTGTAAACCAGAGCACAACAGAGATATTAAAATACATAATATACAGAGGTTTAAACTGTAGGTCTTGTGTTTTATTAAAACTGTTAGCGAACATCCACATGCCGCCCACACTGTTGGGAGTGGTGTTCAGATGAATGTGCTGCGTACTTTCCTCTCAATAACAAAATAAACAACACAAAAATGACGGCGAGAAAATGGCAGTTAATAAATCATCTGATCATAGCGACGTGGACATGTTTGTATGAGTTCTGCCATTTGGCACTCCAGTCAGGTCACGTCATGTTTATGTATATAGCACTTTATACAACAGATTTCTTTAAAACAAGCAGCTTTACAGTATAAACATGAACAAAAAACAGTGTTAGTGTCTCTTGCTGTCAGAATTACAACTTCAGTTTCTACTATAAAGCAGCCTTCCAGTGTTTTTAGGTTATGCACATTTGCCTGATGAAGAACTCTTGTTATTCATTTTAGCCTAATTTTGTTTGAAATTATGTTCCAGATTTTGTTTGAAGTACAGCAGGTAAAATAAGTATTGAACACATCTCCATTTTTAAATATATTTTTGAAGGTGCTATTGACATGCTATTTTCACCAGATGTTGTTAACAACCCATGCAATCTACACATGCAAAGAAATCAAACCATAGATGTCCATAATAATGTTAAATGACACAAGGAAAAGTATTAAACAGATGAAGGCCTCATTTTCATTGCATGGTTCAAGTAACCCAATTCTAATTTTATATACCCAACCCCAACTCTACCCTTTCCCTCTCATATGGCACAGATCGGATATGATATGTGAACATGTAAGCAGGAACAAACCGCATGAATCCCGATATCTATCCCGATACCAGACCTCACTCATATGTGGTAATAAATCCGATATGATTCGAATACATGCATTTGCGGATATCCTCAAGTAAATGAGAGTCGTACGTCATTGAAAAAGAGATGGATGTGAATGACGTACTCGGATGGACACGAACTGCGATCTTGGCCTTACAAGAGCAATGTTTTGCTGACCTTTAAAGATTTTTGAAGACCTTTAAAAACAATGCATAATTATTTTGTCTGCATCAATTGCATATCGGGCCATTTTACTTCCTTTTCTAAGTCAGAACTTGTTGGGCTATTTCGCTAGCCTGAAAAGCGAGACCCACATCAAGATGTTTGGTCTGGAAACTCACCATTGACAGGACTCAATCCGAGGGGCGGGATAAACAGTTGTCTTTGAAACTCCCTCTGCACGCAATTGGATAGCGCTACAACCAACCAGAGCAACGTGAAGCAGAGCTAGTAGATTAAACTTTCGCCGTATCCGGTCAATGAAACTCCAAACACATCTTCCCTTCTTAAGAATGACTTCAGTACCGTTCTTTGTTCTTTTCTCAGAGAAAAGCTTAACTCCAAGTCTTCCAGAGTCGCGGTCAAAGCCGATTCGAAAGGCTGCCGTTCTCCAGTTTCTGTGTTTACTAGAAGCACGCAAGCGCAACTCGGCCGTCATTATGTTAAGCCCCACTCACTGACTCTATACACCATGTGAATGGCCTGACCAGAGTTTGGTTTTTACAGCTCAGACATGTATTGAGAGTTGCTAGACGATACTCTCGGCAGATTAGATTTGCTGCCGCTAGGGTGCGTCTAGATTTCTAGGCTACTATTTCGCCAGTGTACAGTGTAAATGCAAATATCGGATATGGGTCGTTTTTAAATATGATGTAAGCGGATCATCAAAATAATTCTGATAGTCACCAAATCAGAATTGTGCATCAAGACCTGCAGTGTAAACGTGGCCGAAGAAAGGGAGTTGCAAAAAAGCATGGAAAGCCAAGGCAATCAGTAATTAGGGAGCAATCCTGCACCTTGTCAATACAAATTAATATCCGCTGGTTCAGTCCCAAATGATGGCCTATAAAAAGGTCTCATTACCAAGGTGTCACACAAGAAACATCTCAAGATGGGTAAAAGCAAAAAGCTTCACAACTTTATTGTTGCAAAACATACTGATAGCATTGGTTACAAAATGATTTCAAAACTTCTGAATATTCCAGTGAGCAATGTTGGAACCATAATCTATAAATGGAAAGGACATCATTTCACAATAAACTGGCCATGACCAGGTGCTCATCGTAAAGATTTCTGACAGAGGAGTGAAAATAATTATCAGAAGAGTTGTCCAAGAGCCAAGGATCATTTGTAGATAGCTTTAGAAAGACCTGGAAGAGGTACAATTGTTTCAAATAAAACAATCAATAATGCACTCAACCTCTACGGCCTGTATGCACGATCACCAGCAAAACTCAACATTTGGAGAAGCCTGAGAAATACTGGGAGAATATAGTCTGGTCAGATGAGACCAAAATTGAACTCTTTGGATGACATTATACACACCATGCTTGGCGGAGAAATGGCACTGCAACAGTGAAGTTTGGAAGTGGGAACATCATGGTGTGGGACTGTTTTTCAGCATGCGGAACTGGCAAACTTCATATAATTGAAGGAAGGATGAATGGAAAATTTACAGAGACATTTTTGATAAAAATCTGCTGCTATCTACCAGGATGATGAAGATGAAACGAGGGTGGACATTTCAGCAAGACAATGATCACAAACACACAGCCAAGGAAATTCTCAATTGGTTTCAGAGAAAGAAAACAAAGCCGCTAGAAAGGCCCAGCAAATCAGATCTGATCAGAGTTCATAGAAAAGGCCCACTGAACCTTTAAGATTTGAAGAATGGGTAAAAATCACACCACAGCAATGCATGCAACTCAATTCCCATACAGGAGGTGTCTTGAAGCTGTCATTAGCAACAAAGGCTTTTGTATGAAGTACACTGTAAAAATAAATAAATAAATAAAAAAAAAAAATCAATTGAAAAAAATTGTAGTGACTGATCACATATAAATTTTTCAGTTGGCCAAACAGAATGTCTGTGAATTGATGCAATTTAATTAAAGGTGCCCTAGAATGAAAAAATTGAATTAACCTTGCCATAGTGAAATAATAAGAGTTCAGTACATGGACATCACATACTTTGAGTCTTAAACACCATTGTAATTTTTATGTAAATCACCTTATGTAAATCTTGTGCATGAAAAACACCACGGAAAAATAGACGAATCTCAACATAACACCAACTGTGACGCAATCGCTGGGATCATTAATATATACGCCCCCAACATTTGCCTTTCAGCCCATGTTCATTGTCAGGCGGAACTGCGCAGCCGAATCATCAGGTAAACAAGCGTCATGCGAGGATAGCAAAAATGGCAGATCATGGACACAAATGTCATGTTCCAGGCTGTGCAGGAGACTTTTCATACCCTTCCTACAGATAAAAAATGTCAACAGTCATGGTTGATGTTTATTATAATTGGATAACACAAAAATTTCAATCAAAAACGTTTGTTTGCTCGGCCCATTTCACGACGGACAGTTTTTCTAACCTGGGACAATATCAAGCAAGCTTTGCTCAGCATCTAAAACTGAAGAAAGGGGCAATTCCAACTATATTCCTGCAAGCATTAAGTATTTTTATCCACTTATTGACTGTCTATACATAAGAACATGTATAGTATCCAGTGTTTTACCTAAAGATGTGCAGTCTGGCAACCATATGCATGTAGTCTCTCTCTCTCTCTCTCTCTCTCTCTCTCTCTCTCTCTCTCTCTCTCTCTCTCTCTCTCTCTCTCTCTCTCTCTCTCTTCGTTTGAGATGTTCTGCTTAAAGTGTAATTCAGTCAGTCTGTGTTCTGTCAGGACTCACGAGCCGCTTCGCTGAACAACTGAACTTGTGTGAGCTGCTGAAATAAGCCAATCAGAGCAGTACTCAACATTAATATTCACGAACCTTCCAAATAAGGCAAAAACAGAGTATTACATCCTAGGGACAATTTCTAGGGTTGTAAATGGACCTGTAAAACTGTATCTGGACAATTTTTGCCCTTAAATAAGCCACATACCCTCTATGTAGATACAGTTTAACATATTGTTTCAACTCATTCTAGGGCACCTTTAACAGAAATTCCATTTGGCCAACTAAAAAATGTAGATGTGATAAGTCACAATAAAATTTTCAATTGGGGACCTGAATGTTTTTAGAGTTTAAATAAATTTCAGTAAGCGTGTTCAATACTTTTTCCCTGTGCCATTTAACATTCTTACACATAACTAAATGTATTGACATCTATGGTTAGATTGTTTTGCATGTGTGGATTGCAAGGGTTGTTACCAAATATCTGGTAAAAAATATAATGTGAGAACATGGTCAATACTTATTTTACCAGCTGTATATCAGGGTCTTAAAGGCACAGTATGTAAGTTTTGCCACTAGAGGTCGCTTTTTCAAAACACAGGCCTTGGCTTTATGGCGGCGTGAATAAGCGTTGAATCATGGTAGTTGTAGTCTTGACTCTTCACCTCGATAGTCGATGGAAAGAAACCTGAAGGACTCAGGCAGAACTCCTGTTCATGAAGGAGCGGATGTATTACAGTTTTATCAGGGTTGCCAACTCTCAAGCATTTGGCATGCGACACACGCTTTCAGGCTCTGTGTCATGCTCTCACTCTGCCCAACTTAATCTCACGCCAAATTGCCAAACCTGCATTTGATATTAAATTTTATATTTATTTAAAGTTTTAATGCGAAATTCAAACAATAAATAGTGTTTTGGCGCTAATGTGGCATAAAGTTAAAGCCAGAGGCATTGAAAAACGGAGTTGCAAAATTCTCTCATCTCCCGCCGGCGCGCTAGTCACATTCATGGAGCGTTTAATACTTACATCGCTGTTTCAATGCATTTGAATGGCTTAAGCTGATACACAACCGTTTAAAGGATTATTTCAGCAATTAGCATATGGCTTTGTATCAGTAGAAACCCTGGAGTATATTCAAATGATTGTAGCCCCCCAAATATTTAGATATGATCAAACACTAGATTTCTTTAAATGTGAAATTTTAAAACGTTAATAACTTGCATTTGAGTTTGTTGAAAGTTATGCTATATAACATTACTCTCTGTGTTCTCTCTGTGGCTGGTATGAAAGGCTTGCACTTTGCAGTAATCTAGATCGATATTAGAATATCATATTAATAAAAACAGCATGACTGTTGCTAAATGACATGCAATTAATTTTAAAATATATTGTGTGATAGAAAAGCTCTCTCTAATTATGCTATGTTAGCCACTTGACAAAATAGTGTCGTCTCTGAGGCATGGTAATTTTAAAGGGTTTGTTCTTTAAAGGGTTAGTTCACCCAAAAATTAAAATTCTGTCAATAATTATTTACCCTAATGTCGGTCGACACCTGTAAGACCTCTGTTCATCTTCGGAACACAAATGAAGATATTTTTGTTGAAATCACATGGCTCAGAAAGGCCTTCATTGACATCAACGTCATTTCTTCTCTCATGATTATAAATCGTTATGTAAGATTATACAGTTTTTGAAAAAAATTAAGAGACCACTCCAAGTTCAGAAATCAATGTTAAGTGGTCTCTTTTTTTCCAGAGCTGTATGTCTTATTAGTCTTTACTTAGTTTTTTTTTGCGTACAAAAACTATTCTCGTCGCTTCATAAAATTATTGTAGAGCCACTATAGTGAGATGAGCTGTGTAGCGACGTCTTTAGTGCCTTTTATCGGTCCTAAGACAACCGTTATGCACTTGCTCAATAATAGATTTTTGTTCATTAAAATAAATATATGGATATACTGTAAATGCAATTCTCGAGACAAAGTGAAAAAGCATTTTGTAAGATAAATACTTGCACATCAGATGAGTTTCACCAACAACAGTACAGGCACAAATGACAGCACAATTCCGTTCACTGACCACCCACAGAGATAAAATAAGAATATCTTGCAGGGAAGGGAACAAAAAGTCTGTTTATGATATCAGATGTACTTTGTGTTTATTCAGCAAAATGTTCTGTGTGTGTTGGTGTTAATTAGCAATTTGGCATGTGCACACAACTGAAAATCACAAATGACTATATGAAACAATATCATTCATTTGTGTGTGGAAGAAAAAGAGGGTTTGAGTGATGTTCCTGGTTGTTCCTATCTTTTTAAAATCGCTGTCAGATTGTTGGTTGGGTTTGGTCTCACCAGCTGAATGCTTATCACATCACAGGTCTAGCCTGCTGCGAGCCCTTTCGATAGGGGGTTCTGGAGGAGAGTCAGGCTGCCAGCAGGGGGCTGTGGCTCTTGAAAGCTGAACCAGCCGTTCACAGTTGGATCACTCTCTCAAAAAGAATGAGATAAATATGTTTTCTGTGACTCTCCCTTTTTCCATCAAGACCTCAAGAGTTTGGTTCCAAGGATAACAGCAGGACCCTAACAAAAGCAACTGCGGATACATATACCTTTGTGTCCTGGTGTTAACCTGGGCAGCACTATTTCCCACAGTGATCTGATGAAAGTGTGTATGACTCATTAAAGAACTGTAACTGTCATGTGTGAATCACATCAGAGTTTAAATGGAACTGAATTGGACATGTGCTATGAACAAGACCATACGTTCCCTAAAGGTGAATATCACACCCATCTCAAGCTTTTTATATTAATGTGATCAGATTATTCTTTGAGTCTACAACTTCTTCTACCCTAACCATTTGTAGCTCATTCCTGTTGCAGGCAAGTCATCACATGCTGTAATCACCATATTATTATTTTTTATCTCATCCCTCATTTTAGGTGAAGCAGATAAAAGCTTGCATATCTCCATCTTGGAGGACATAAACACTTACCTTGCTGGAGAAATGCTAAAAGGTACCGGAAAGGAGGATGGCTGTCTTCTTTATCCAATGGCAGGGTGTCCTCACAGACTAGATGCCTATAGGACAGGTCAATATTTCAAATATGTTAACGAATGATTAATGGGATAATATGCATAACTTTGGACAATTATCAATAGCTTTTTTTTCAACTGTGTGAAATTGCGAAGTTATTCTTGATTGCCATTCTCACACACTTAATGCATGGACTTAGGGTAGGATAGGCAGACAAAACACTTAAATGCCTAAGCAGAGATAAGAAGAGAAGGAGTTGGAAAGCAAAAAATGCCTGCCTGTTTGCACTGCATACCAGAGGTGGTGCTGTGGGTTGAGCCGGGTGGTGGAGATTCCCTTCAGCTTGCTGTCAGACTTTGGGGCCAATTCCCTAGCAATTTCTGCATGAAAGCAAAGATCTGTAGTTAGGTCCGACATCTTCACAATTTCTTCCCACATTCTAAACTCAAAATGAAAGAGTCAGTGTTTAAAATGTCTATCACAATATGTTCACACAATTGCTTGATTAAATGTAATAAAATAATTAGTTACAATTTATTTGAATGTGTCCTACTTTATAGTTATTACTATAGTAAATACATGTAACGTGTAACAAGGACACGTTAAAATAGTGCTGTGTTACCCAATAATTGAATATAATTAAATACTTTATAGTAGTTCATAATAGTTTATAATAGGTTGCAATCTAAAGTGAGGTACAGGTGGGAAAATGTAAACCAGTAGACTAATTTCACTGTAAAACAAAGCTGCAAGCAGAAATTATAGGAGCACCAAAATTTAAGAGAACTAAAAAATATATAATTTGTTGATTTTAATAAAAATTATGTTTCAACGGCATGGTTTCAATGACACATGCAAAGTTTCATGACAGTATGTCAAAACTACTATCGGTAAAGATGATTGACAATTAGTATACAGTTTGGATTGGCAGTACTGTATACTGTTCTGGGCAAGAACTTCCTGCACATCCATGCGGCCTAGCATGGATAACAGCAGGGAGAGCAGCAATTACCACCCTAAGGGTAAACAGAACAGAACCAACATAATGCACTGCAGATATCAGTGCACTTCAAGCATCAAAAATACATTTTGGTCCAAAAATAACAAAAACTACGACTTTATTGAGAATTGTCTTCTCTTCCCTGTTAGTTTTCAAACCTCAAATAAAGATTCAAGCGCTTATGAATCGCGTGTAAAACTGCCAGACTGCTAAAATCACGTGACATTGGCGATCCGAATCATGAATCCTTGAGGATTGAAAACAAACAGGGAAGAGAAGACAATTGCCAATAAAGTCGTAGTTTTTGTTATTTTTGGACCAAAATGTATTTTTGATGCTTTAAGAGATTCTAATTAACTAACTGATGTCACATATGGACTACTTTGATGATGTTTTTATTCCCTTTCTGGACATGGACAGTATAGTGTGCATACACTTGCATATACTCTCAGACTAAATATAAAATATATTAAACTGTGTTCCGAAGATGAATAGAGGCGATAAATCAATGTTTTTGAACTTAGGTCGCACAGAAAGTTTTCTAATTAATTCTTGTTATTTAATACAGAAATATGAATTGTACCTCATCTTCAACATTATAAGCAGGCGCGCATCTTTATGCGTCATCAGCATGAAATGAAATGAGATTAGCATTTTTAGAGACTGCCGATCGATCATCCCAAAGTGATTATTGGCCGTTAGAGATTGGTTGCCGATCAATCAGTGCACTCAAGGGTAAAGTTGATTTCTCAATTCATCACCTTTTTAAGGGAGGGATATTTTTGTCTTCCCAGGTATAAAACACCATGCCCTCCCCGCATATAGCTTTCTGACACAAAACATGTCTTACACATTCTAAAACATTTTAAAACAATATATTTTTTATGTGAATGAATGACATCTTTTTGAAGCATTTTTTTTTTCTTCAAAAGTCTTTGAAGACTTAAATATTTAGTATGGGTTTTATGGCCTTATTCCAGTGACTTTTTTTCACAAGCCACACATAAACATAATTTTCTCAAAACTACAAACTTTTAAAAGGAGGTTGTAAGGAGGTGTAAGGTTGTGGCGAAAACTGTTACTGCAATCACTTTCAAATTACTGTAGAGTGTTGTATCCCCTTTCCCCCTCAACCCCTGACTCGAGGTTGCCAGATAGGCTGCAGGATCCAGCAGGAAAATTTGTAGCTGCAGCTGTGGGAACTAGAGCACAGCTGGCAACCCGGATGCTAAAACACTACTGACTTTGTGATTGGTAGATAGGTGGGGGGTGGCGCTTCAGGTCAAAACACAACATGTCAACATCAACATCAGTCGAGGGCTGCAACAACAACTTTTAATTGACAATATCCTGGCCGGACTACTGTTCTGTGATATAAGTATTTAAAATTAACATGATTTCTTAATGTCTAGTGACATATCAGGGCCATTTTATGATTTATTGAAATACATTTCTTACATACAGTTCCTTTAAATACATGCTGCTCACATATTATTGCTGCATAATCTGTGCTGAATACAGTGTAATCAGATTTTAGCCAGGAAAACGTTACAAGTAACAAAAATAAGCACAAATGTCAGAGCATGTCAAAACACTTCCAGGGTCCAGAAAACACATCAGACCCCAGAGGGTTAAATCTTGGAATGTAAATGGTCCAAGGTTTTTTTTTTCAGGTTAAACCTCGTCATCCTTCGGATAACACTTATTTAATCTGAAAAACTTTATACTAAAGAATCCAGTGAGTGAAAGGCCACAACAGCTATTCTAAGAGGCTGTTCACAAAAAAAAAAAAAAACAAAAAAAACATGTTTTTGCATTCCACTGTGCTGCTTTTCCATTGTTTTTCTATGTAAATATACAATCAAGTTAACAGAAGTTTAACTTTTAAAAAGCACTATCTTGCATTTTTCTTCCCACTGTCCTGCATCTCACGATTTTAACCACAAAATGCATTCTGTGTGAATGGCCCCTATACTGCACATAAAATAAATTGATTTCCCCAAAGGTTGTCTTTGGACTTTTTTCACATGCCTTTCTTTTTGATGAATCTAATTGGGCCAATAAGGAATTCGCCAAAAAGCTTGTCTCAGCAAAGTCCAACTTGAATCACATTATTTGGTTTGATAGGTGGGGATCTGTGTAATGGGCCAAATCTTAGACACAAACTGCATGCTTTTAAAGACTAAGCAGACTAAACTGTCAGTGTTTGAGTCAAATTGGGTGTGTGTGTAGATCACTGTTTATTAACCAGTAATGATATGACACATTTCAATATGCCCATCACTGAAAGTCCTTGCAGTTCATGAAGTGAATCAGATGTTGATTGATTAGCTTCTCTGATGATTTCTTTTTAGTGATGCATTCGTCAGATGGGTTCAAACTAAGATTTGTCTTTTTGACCTATTTATTTAAAGAACCAGTTTATAGTAATTTTTCCTAGAAACTAGACTGGTTGCAATGTATGTTGATTTGCATTTAGCCCACAAGGGCTTTCTATCTTCAAAAGAAAGATATTTTTTTTGCTATTTTTTGTAGTATACAGATAAAAGAAAAAAAAATATTTCATCACATTCAATACAGACTGCTAACTCACCTTCACAACTCAATAAGGTAAAATATAATTTATTTAGCTAGTGCTAGTCCCATTTTACAATACACGTTTAGAACAATGGGAAAACTAATCCAGTTTTCACTGAATAACGACAAAGATAAGGAAAGTCATGTTGGCCTCTCAGATAAAATGTTATTGTAACTCTGAAGACTTAATAGGGGCAAAATGGTGCTGGGTTTCAGTTAAATTGATCAAGATGTACACCTGAGAAAAATAGCTACTGTAGAGCTCAAATTGCCAATGAATTGGTGTAAATACTGCATGTGCTTTTGAGGGGTTCCCATAGCATAAGATGACGCAGCATCAAAGTGACCAGATTTAGTGCATCTGATTTAGATTAAAATTCAGCCACTGACGCACCTAAGCGACCCAAGTGTACACATGACAGCAGTATTCAGCCATGTAGCATGTTTGGCTTTAGATTGCAAAGGAAAGTCAACAGTAAATGAGTCATGAATAATGGACAATGCAACCTCTGTTGCTCTACTTTCTCAAGAAAGAAGTAAAAATATAAATAAAAAAAAGACAGACAGACATTCTCTGACATTTTTTTTACTGTTAACATTCAAATATGGACTTTATCATTCAGACCTCAGAAAACTCTGAGTTACCGCTAAATCAGTATGTGGCCCAGAGCATCAATAAGTCATGTCAGTCTGTCAGACATCCGTGAGTAAAAACTGCAGAGCCACTTTAGTTGTAATTCTAAATTAGAGAGACACTGACACTGTTTGTTCCTTTTCAAGAGTACTCTCGTATTGCGCGAGTACGCTATACGCTAGGGATGCACCGATACCATTTTTTCAGAACCGATCCGATATTAAAAATTCTGAGTATCGGTCGATACCAATACCAAACCGATCCGATACCAATGCAGTTTTGTTTAAAAATTCTATGTAGAATTTCTAAACCTTTGTGTGTTGAATTGAAAATCACTCTTATTTTAATGAGGAAGCAACATGATGGGGCAGAACAAGAAAGGCTATTAATAAGGCTTTCATAGCACAAAAGTATTATAAAATAGAGTGGCACAAAGCGCGTATGCGTATCCCGTGTGCAGGATGATCCGCTTGAAGCAACACAGAGTCACATGCTCACAGCGCTCTGTGCCTCCGACCACATTGAGAAGTTCAAAACAAGATATAGACGCGTAGTGTATCTATGCAGTATTCTTATTAGCCGTTTATTTTAAGAGTGTAACATTTCAGTTACTGTGTGTGAAGAACAATACAATAACTAGTCCAGTGTTGTGATCTAACAGACACCCGGTAGAAAGTATTATGATTTACAGCAATAAATGCCAGCAAGATAAAGTCATTTTTTGAGAAACCATATAGTGTTATCTACAGATCAAGCATAATAACAGGAACAATAAATAATCTTGGAGAGAGTTTCATCGTGTTGACTGTCGTAACCGAACGCGACACAGTTTAAAGCTGAATGGAGAGTGACTGACAGCCGCAGCAGAGGGCGCATGCACTGACATGAATTTGAAAATGAATTTAATGACTTAAATATTAATCTGTGTTCACATTAAAATATGGAATGGCTTCAGAACACTTATAATACAGTGCACGAATCATTAATGATGCTTTATAATGTTTTTGTGCCTTTTGTGGGGCACTGGGGCTTAACAATAACACAGAATATTATGCGCACCATATCGAATTTGGATCGGTCCTGTCTGTCCGATACCCGATCCAGCAAATAATGGCGTGTGTGTGTACGTTCTGCACGCTACCTGACGCGCTCTGCATTATAAGTGTTTCATTCCGCTTGCGCTCCTTGAGCTTATAATGCTTTTGTTCTTTAGGTATTTTTTACACACTGTTTAATGTTTTAAAAACCATAAGACATAACCTAAGCATGTTGTGTACATTGCCTAATCATAAGCTTGTTCAGAAATGGTGATTACATGTTGAAAAAAAAAGAAAAGAAACATCTCTCTCATTTTCTCAAAAAACCTAATTTAAAAAAAAGAATATTTGAATATTCGATTTTTATGAGCCTAAATATTCGAATACAATATTTTGGGAAAATGCCCATCCCTAATTGGAACTGCACAAACCTATAGTGAAGATGCTGAGACTGAGAAGTCAAGCCACCTGCTTTATAGTTCTAAGGACACCGGTTCCTGACCTGCCTTCAGCCCGCTGTTTTTGCTGGGCCATCCGGCATGCTATATCCTTTATAAGCTGTGTATGTGTTTGACGCTGCAACACACATGCACACGCACGCACACACACACACACACGCACACACGCACACACGCACACACGCACACACGCACACTCACACACGCACACACAAAAGCATGGTGTTGTTTCAAATGCCAAATGCCTTGTGTATCCTGTGCCTCATGCAGAGGCCCTCTCTTCAGTGGGAATCGTTATATCCTTTGCACCGCATGCACTCTCTAAGGGCGGCTGCCCGAAGCGCGATGAAATGGCGCTGTCAACCCTGCTGGCTTGACTCTTCAGCTTCAGTGAGGACTCACTTCACTTTCCCTCTTCTCTCACTCGGGCTGCGCAGAAAGAAGCACAGTGGACAGAGAATTCCAGAGCGGATGAGCAAACCCAAGCCGGAGCTCTCCCCCCGTGTCTCGCTCTCAGAATACCCTTTGCCGGTCTTGTTCACCCAGGATGACCAACGACCCTCTTAGTTAGCGGCTGGTCCCATTTGCTTCGGCAGACCAGAAGTGGAGGAAGAGGAGGATGATGCTCGTTGCATCCGGAATTGAGGAATGGTCGACCCTGCACCTTCTGTTCAAGACAGCACCAGTGGTGTCAGAGCCGCCCTCTATGCTGAGCTCATACACCTGCTGACCAAGGCCGTCAGAGACCTTGGGCTCAAATGGTTTCATCCTGAGGAACCCACGCGAAGCAGGCTGGATGAGTGGTTTCTGCAAGGCTGCCATCTCCACCACCGGCTTGTTTGGCCAAGCGGTGAAAGGGCTCGCTGAGCACTTCACGGAAGCACATAAGGTGTCAAAAGCCATGCAGCATTTTCTCCCAAAGAGCTCCAGCTCTGCTTCGGGCTGCCACACGAAAGCACCGCCCCTTCTGTCTTCAAAGACAGCACCGCTGGCCTTCCAGCCGCGCTCAGTGAAGAAGACTCGCCATGTTTCACTTTCTGCGATGGAACGCCAGATTGAAGGGGCCTTGACACAAGATTGATTTGAACACCGAGCCTCCAAAGACAGCAGAAAGAGAAAGTGGTTAAATCCAGCCACGGCCGGATTAACATCACAGACTTTCTTTATACGTCTCCCAGTCCCCTTTATTCAAGTGGCTGGAGATGTCAACATTGCAGACAACGAGCCTGTTATAAAACACGCACGTCTGACCACAAATGCTGTTTTAACGGTGACCCTAATAAAAACACAAAAAGAGCTTTTCCTCTGTTCTGACTGTAGGCAGTGTGCTGTTAACACATCGCCACAAAATCACAAAGATTATCCCATTGGTCCTCTCGTGCTGGGTGTGTTCTAAATGTAGAGCGTGCACCCACTATACAGTGAGTGCCACTACACATAAACACTGTCCCTACAGTGTCTCAAGCACAAGACTTAATTCAACCCTCTTGCTATGCAGGCCGAGGCCTGGGAGGCCACCCCCATTATATCAGAGTGGGTGTTGAACATAATAAAAAGAGGTTACTCGCTACAGTTTGTTTGCAGACCCCCGTGCTTTCGCACCGTGGTCGAGAGCCCTAGCAAAAGGGGTTGTAGAAATTTTCCCTTAGCAAAGAGCCAGTCAGGCTTTTACAGTCGCTACTTCCTCGTTCCAAAGAGGGATGGCGGTCTCAGACCCATCCTAGATCTCAGACATCTGAACAAAATGCTTATGACATGCTCGTTCAGAATGCTGACATCGAAACAAATCCTTGCGCAATTTCGCCAAGGGGATTGGTTTTTCCTCAGTGGATTTGAAAGATGCTTACTTTCACATTTAGATAGCACCCTGCCACAGGCCATTCTTGAGATTCGCTTTCGAGGGAAAGGCTTATCAATACGAAGTCCTATCATTCGATCTATCCCTAGCACCCCTTACAATGCTAGCAAAGTGCATGGATGCATCCCTTTTGGTTGGGATGTCCAAAATCTTATTTCATGATACAAATAATTTACTTTTATAATTACAATATAGATATTTAATGCTATCTTTTTTTTAAATAAGCAACAAATGCAAATTATAAACAATATGACCGAAACAGTGCTTTATTTTTCAGCTACATTAGGTCTATTTAACAGTAGCAAGTCAAGAAAGAAATTAAATAATCAAATATTATATATCAGGGGTCTCCAAATCAAATATTATATATCTGGGGCTGCTCTTCTATCAGCTTGAATCAGTCGGCCCGTTCTCCTCTAACCTCTAGCATCAACAAGGCATTTTCGCCCACAGGACTGCCACATACTGGAGGGTTTTTTCCCTTTTTACACCATTCTTTGTAAACCCTAGAAATGGTTGTGCGTGAAAATCCCAGTAACTGAGAAGATTGTGAAATACTCAGACTGGCCCGTCTGGTACCAACAATAAAGACAAATAAAGATGCATATCTACTAACAGTGCTTTAAGTGTAAGAGATATTTTCCCTGTTTGTGTTGTTGTTAAGCAATATTTGTTTGCTTTCACTTTGAGAACTTATTAATGCGCAGATCCAGTACTTACTGACACATCCTAAACTTTTTTACTCAAGTCAGGATATAGACATATGCATAATGTGTACTTGATTGTTCAAGAGTAGGCTAATGAGCCTAGAAATAACACATCCAATACACTCATGCAAGCACTGACAGACAGCAAACACACGCCATCTGACATCGGAGTTCACATCACTTTTATTAACTCTTTTTAGTGCAATCGGGTATATCATACTTTTATTTGGTCATTATGCAAGATGGTGAATAGATTCGCCTTCGCTTTCACGATCGCGGAAGTGAAAGAACCGTCACCTGAAGATTAAAAGCCGTTTTATGCATCTGTGGGGTACAATCAGAAAGAGGCTTGTGCCAATAACACAAAAGCTGATTGGCTGCGATACAAGATGCATGCTGGTCTAATTTGTAGTTGTAATACAGCAAACAATAGTTGGACTAGCGAAAGAAAGAACTACAACACCACGGAATAAACACGGGAGCATTTCAATGAGGTAGTGTTACACGGACGTAGGAAAAGTAAGACTTATTTAACATTATTTAAGACCTAGAATGCAATGCTTCAGCGAATATAAGATGTTTTAGGCCTTACATTTGTTTTTATGTTTTATGACCTTGTATGGGAAATCCAGACATTTTTATGACTTTTTATGGCCTTAAATTCTTATTGTTAAATTTATGACTTTTTATTAGTTTTTATGACCCCTCGGAAACCCTGAGTATCAGTGCACTGTGCCCCCCTAATGGAAAGGCTATTTAGTTATTTTGTGGCAAGTGTGGCTTCAAGCTATGCTGACATTGTCAAAATGTCATTCAAAGAGCATTGATGGACAACAACAAAAGTATTACTTACTGTAACTCATCTAAGCATTAAACCCATCCTCCTTCAACTTTAAAACATCAAATTCAGCCATCAACAAACAAGTTACTTTTAAAGCTTTAAAAAAAAAACACAGCACAACAGCACTGCTTAACCAAAGAAACCTTTCAGACAGTAAGTTTCAAAACAACCTGGGAGAACAATGTCTTAGAGAACAGAGGAACATAAGTACCTTTCTAGCAAAGCCTTTAACAGTTTATGGGTTCTGGTGTGATCGTGCAGGTTTGCACTGAACAACATCAAGAAGTTGAAGACCTTACTAACTGGGAATGCAATAAAACTTCTTGTCCAGGCCCTTGCCATTTCTAGGCTGGACTGCTGCAATTCTCTTCTGGCTGGACTTCCAACATGTGCAATTAATCCCTTTCAAATTATCCAAAATGCAGCAGCTCGCCTGGACAAACCCAAGAGAGCCCACACCACACCGCTGTTTACCTCTGCTCTGGCTCCCAGTTGCAGCTCACAATAAGTTCAAAATTGATTTCATTGGTGCTTGCCAACAGAATGACTATGGGCTGCAAACCCTCCTGCCTCCACTCTTTCTTACAAATCTACATGCCCTCAAGGAGCCTCCAGTTCAAGTATATGAGTGCCAGGTGGTACCATCAGAGAGAGGCAAAAAAAATAAAAAATAAAAAAATAATAATAATTCACACTCAAGAACGTTTTTATTCACTGTTCGTTGCTGGTAGGAATGCTCCTTCCAACCCTATGCGGACAGCCAAATCACTGAAAATTTAGATGATGTTTCAAGAAAAGGTTAAAAACGAATTTCTTCAATGAATACTTAACTTGAGCATACTGATTAATAGTAAATTATAGCTTGTATTATCCGAAATGACAGCTGAAATGTTATAATAATAGTAATTATTATGTTTATTACCTCTTATAAATAATTCGCTTTGGATAAAAGCATCAGCTAAATGCATAAATATAAATGTAAATGCTGCAGGTGCACTGATCAATTACAAAAATGAAATCCTCCAAATGGGTTGCTGTGAAAAAATGGTACAAATGGGTTGCTGTGAGAGAAAAAAAAGTGTCAGTTTCATTCAGACCAGACAATGTGCCCTTTTTTTGTAATCAGGTCAATGTTTTGTTTTGCATCTGCTGTATTGTGTCTTTGAAAACACCCTTTTTTCAAAGATTTTCCTCTGTTTTCCAACAGTATGTGGTGAAAATGAATACCCTGTAAAAGAACACTGGGATGGACAGGTAAATACTCCTGGTGTTTTGTCTGGTTACAACTAGTTCCTGCAATGTGCAAGAGTATTAGATATCCGTCAGCTTCTAAGATCACAGTTGCTATACCAGAAGGTTACTGTTTCCACAAGTATCTGTTCTGAGCTTGGCGTACTGGTGGATGGTCATTGAAAGTACATTCCCTGTAAGTTGATCCATAAAAAGTAACTCAAGAGTGAATTTTCAAATGTTGTTTTTAACAGCTTACAGCACATGTCGGAAACAAAATGGTTATTACCATATCTGATTTTCAGCTCCGGAGGCTTCCTCAGCACTTGTATAAAAAGTGACGTAAACAGTAGAAGTGCATGCAAAATGGATTTGCCTTCAGAGCACAGAAAACAGCAGCATCTCTACATGCTGACAACAAAAACCAAACCAAACTCTTACAGAGATAGGCCAAAGTAGACCATTTTGGAAGGAAACAAAAAATACCATAAGCTATGCAAATTTGTTAAAAAACCTACTTAGGTTTGTGCAGGAAGAAAGACAGGAATTACTGATGAATCATTTCAGTTCTCTAGTTCACAATCGGTTCTTCCTTTTGGCAGACAATAATTCAATTTATTGTGAAGGCAATTGTGTAATTTCCTTCTGTAATCTAAAGCTGGGCTCAAACTAGAGGAGTTTTAGGCCGATTTTTGCCTGATTTTCCACTCTAAATCTGAGAAAAAAATCGTTGAGGACCTTGATCAGTTCCGATGTTCGCCGCAGATTATCTGGTAATTTGAGGAGTTCACAGTTTGAATCTTGCACCTTCCAATCTGCTCTTACAAATCGGGGTCGTCCCGATCATATCAAACATGTTTGATATTTAGGATTTTAAATCGGGATGATGTTGTTCTTATTTTATAACTAACTGTTTACTTACCTTTTTTTTGGTAATTTTGATTTAAAGTTTGAAATCAAGCTCTCTTGTATATGTAAGCCAAGGTTGGTTCCCAATCCTGTTCCTAGAGATCTACCTTCCTGCAAATGTCCGCTCCAACCCTGATCAAACACACTAGAAACGGCTAATTAAGATATTTCAGGAACACTAATTACAGATGGGTGTGTTGGATCAGGTTTGGATCTGAAATCTGCAGGGAAAGAAATGGGCACACCTGATTTAAGCTATTGCAACGAAATTAGCCCATAACACAAATACATAAAGTGGCTTACATTTAGAGATAATTCTGAGATAATTGTAATGGTAATTTGGATGTGAATAAAAGCCCAAAATAAAATCTGTTCGTCATATAAGGCAATCATGTCTCTTCAGAAGACTTGGATTAAACCGCTTGATTAATATGAGTTACATTTTTTCAAGCTTCAAAAAGTACAACACACAAAAGTATTGCCAATATAATTTCAATAGATAGACAAAAACTTATGAGATAATCAGGGCTCGACAATAAGGACTGCCTAATGGCCCAGGGACAGCATGAATGACGCTCGGGAGAGTTGATGGACATTTAGTGCGTGCCCAAAAGCCACAACTACACACAAAATGTCAAAACACCTGTATTGGTGAGTTTCCTCATAAACATATCCTGTTACGTCTTAAGTATATGTAAAACGGCTATAAACAGAAATAAAATGTGTAACCGTATACTGGATCTGTGCATCTTTTAAAGGGTTACTTCAGCGATTAGCATATGGCTTTGTATCAGTAGAAACCCTGGAGTATATTCAAATGATTGTGCTCCCCCCCCCCTCATATCCCCCTGAGACGAAAGATTTATGCATTTTATTTTTGGAAAAATTCCTCCCGTCACGCAAATTGACGATATTTGCGTCATCTTTGGAATGTTTGGCCAGAGGCTAAAGACTACAGCCAGCAGAGGGAGCTATTTCCTCATGTTTTCAACCCGCACATGGGGGATCGAGATCTCACTCACAGCACAGGTTGCAGCTGCCGGCATTAATTTAAACGGATGCTAAGCAATGTAAGTGTTTTAACTTCTCAAATTAATTTCTATGAAAGTTACGCTTCCAAAAGCATGAATTGAAAACGCGCCAGACTGAACACGCATTGTGAATGTATGCCGCGAATGTGATCGCGATTACCTCAGCCCTCATCACAAGAGCTCATTAGCTCATTTATGACATTAAATGTAATCTGACTCCTGCAGCGTTAGTCCTGTGAGACTCAGACGGCAACTGGATCGTTATATTGAACAGACACGTTCAGTTTTTAATTGTAGTGTCTGTTCTCTCAGTCACTGTAATCCATTAGTGGTGGCTTTGGGAATGGCCTCACAGGGCAGCGAAGCATTGTGGGAGTTGTAGTCTTTCAACCCCATGAGACAAAAATACATTTTCTGTCTTTTCTCAGTCTAGAAGGCACCAAATTCAAAAATAATTTCACACTTCTAGCTCAGCACAGCACCCTTTAAGTGGTCACACACCACGCAAAGTGGAGTGCGGCTTCTTTAAAATATTGAGCACCCCCATATTGCCAAAAGTGGACTATCAAAATAAAGTGTAACCTTACTTTTCAATACAATCTACTACCACCACCACCACAAAGAATGACAACTTGGGTGGACACATAACTTCCTACTTTTTGGGAAACCACCTTCATTCATTCAGTACTTGCTTCTAAATCTTGTTTGAACTATTTGCTTTATTAAACAATAATCAGTCATAGTGAACTGATAATCAATCAGGCAAACCTGCTAATCCACTGCTTACCCAACATTTTTAAATAAAGGGTTTTTTTTAGAAGGAAATGAAAAATAGCAAAGGCTTGGCTAAGAATTTAGTAAACCACAGAGCATTAAAAAATGAAGTCTTGCCTGTTAGCTTGCTGAAGAACCATTTGCAGCGGGCACTGTTTCGCACTAGTAGTGTGTAAGCTGCTGCCCCCTCATCAAACTCCAGATGGATGCTCTGAGATCCCAGACCCACCTCCAGATAGCTGAGTTCACACAACCGATGGCTGTCTCTTTTCCGCAGCCAGTCTGAGGGTTGCCCACTTCATCAGAAGCAAGAGACAGTGAAAGAAAGGGAGAGGAAATATGGAACATTAAAATAAAAGTGATTATAAATATGGTTCTTGTTTCTCTAGTTTCTATTATTTAAAAACATTAAATTCCAGGTCTGTATACACAGATCAGACATATCATTATGACCACCTTCCTAATATTGTGTTGGTCCCCCTTTTGCTGCCAAAACAGGCCTGACCCATCGATGCATAGATTCCACTAGACCCCTGAAGGTATTTTGCTTATTATTTATAAAAGCCAGGTAATTTGGTGGATAAAACATTGATTAAAATTAAGATACAATTTAAATAAAACAAAATTAACTTTAATTAATAATAAATAAATAAAACGTAGTCTAATAAAGTGATTCAAATCATTTCTTCTGACATTGCGCATCTTGTGTGTCCTGTTCACTTTTCATAATCAACGTTCATTAAATAGATAACTAAACAGGTCTACGTGTTTTGATGGCTACAACAAGTATAATAGGCTACAGAGAAATTTTGTCAGAGGGGTTCAGTAGAGCTCCGCTTTAAGGTAGGTGAGTTTTTCAAGTTATGTCCTTTAGCTATGCAGGCTCTTTTATTGTCTAAAACAGTGTAAACAGCTCAATAGCCCCTTTTTAAAAGGTTTAATGCATCCATAATCCATTGCATTGGCAAAGTCAAAACTGTGATGTGCAGTCAAATGTCCTGGTGTATGCTGTTTAAACGAGTGTCCTCACCGATATGCTTGTTGTAGTCCTATTTGAGTGATAACTTGATGATGGAAGCGCAATAATTTAAACGAATATCCCCCGCCCCCCCCAAAAAAGGCACGCTCCGGCCCTGATTATAACTACAAACTGCCTCGCGAAAGTATTCGGCCCCCTTGACCTTTTGCCACATTTCAGGCTTCAAACATAATGATATGAAACTGTGATTTTTTTTTGTGAAGAATCAACAACAGGTGGGACACAATCATGAAGTGAAACGAAATGTATTGGATATTTCAAACTTTTTTAACAAATCAAAATCTGAAAAATTTGGTGTGCAAAATTATTTGGCCCCTTTAATTTCAGTGCAGCAAACTCTCTCCAGAAGTTCATTGAGGATCTCTGAATGATCCAATGTTGACCTAAATGACTAATGATGATAAATAGAATCCACCTGTGTGTAATCAAGTCTCCGTATAAATGCACCTGCACTGTGATAGTCTCAGAGGTCCGTTTAAAGCGCAGAGAGCTGAAGAACAAGGAACACACCAGGCAGGTCCGAGATACTGTTGTGGAGAAGTTTAAAGCCAGATTTGGATACAAAAAGATTTCCCAAGCTTTAAACATCCCAAGGAGCACTGTGCAAGCGGTGACTTCAGACCACTGCAAATCTACCAAGACCTGGCCGTCCCTCTAAACTTTCAGCTCATACAAGGAGAAGACTGATCAGAGATGCAGCCAAGAGGCCCATGATCACTCTGGATGAACTGCAGAGATCTACAGCTGAGGTGGAAGACTCTGTCCATAGGACAACAATCAGTCGTGTACTGCACAAATCTGGCCTTTATAGAAGAGTGGCAAGAAGAAAAAAGTGTTGTTTAAAGTTTGCCACAAGCCACCTAGGAGACACACCAAACATGTGGAAGAAGGTGCTCTGGTCAGATGAAACCAAAATTGAACTTTTTGGCAACAATGCAAAACGTTATGTTTGGTGTAAAAGCAACACAGCACATCACCCTGAACACACCATCCCCACTGTCAAACATGGTGGTGGAAGCATCATGGTTTGGGCCTGCTTTTCTTCAGCAGGGACAGGGAAGATGGTTAAAATTGATGGGAAGATGGATGGAGCCGAATACAGGACCATTCTGGAAGAAAACCTGATGGAGTCTGCAAAAGACCTGAGACTGGGACGGAGATTTGTCTTCCAACAAGACAATGATCCAAAACATAAAGCAAAATCTACAATGGAATGGTTCAAAAATAAACATATCGAGGTGTTAGAATGGCCAAGTCAAAGTCCAGACCTGAATCCAATCGAGAATCTGTGGAAAGAACTGAAAACTGCTGTTCACAAACACTCTCCTTCCAACCTCACTGAGCTCGAGCTGTTCTGCAAGGAGGAATGGGCAAAAATGTCAGTCTCTCGATGTGCAAAACTGATAGAGACATACCCCCAGCGACTTACAGCTGTAATCGCAGCAAAAGGTGGCGCTACAAAGTATTAACTTAAGGGGGCCGAATAATTTTGCACGCCCAATTTTTCAGTTTTTGATTTGTTAAAAAAGTTTGAAATATTCAATACATTTTGTTCCACTTCATGATTGTGTCCCACTTGTTGTTGATTCTTCACAAAAACTTACAGCTTCATATCATTATGTTTGAAGCCTAAAATGTGGCAAAAGGTTGCAATGTTCAAGGGGGCCGAATATTTTAGCAAGGCACTGTATAAGAAAATAACATTCATTTTCCCCTTCTTCTTTTAAAATAGTTTCTTGTTAACTCAACAAAAACATCTCCCTTTAAATAAAACAAATGTGGGGAAAATAGCTCTTATAATTAATAACTAAATAGAAATAAAAATGGCGATTTAAAATAGGCTAACGGTAATGGGTCTCACTACAACAATCCTTAAGGGCTTAAAAAAATATCTGCCCTCTTGAAGTTGCCACCGCTGTTTAGCATGTTTTACACAGTACCTTTGTAATGTGTCATTTTTCCTAAATCCAAAATAATTCCATATAGCTGAAGTTTCCTCACTTTTTTTTCCTCCTTCGCCATCGTATTTGCTAATGGCACAGTGTCGCAACTAAATTGACACCTCACAAATCAATCTGAGCGTAGCTGACACTTCCTGGGGCTTCACCTGATTGGGCAAATAGTATGAACAGGCCAGCCATGTCTTCAGGGATAAACGTGATAGGTCAAACGTTTATTAGGCTATTTGTCGCATGTAATAAAATGTTTTCCCTTATTCATCATGTCAGGCTGTCTGTTGGGATGTGTTCAGTTCTTTGTAAAAATTCTTTTTATCCATGAATTGACAGAAAGAAGAAATTAGAGGAGATTAAACTAGATTTGAACATGCAGTAAACATACAGTGTTAAACCAGTCACACACTGGACAAGCAGCACCACTCAGCATTGTGTAGAAGGTGTGACAACATGCAGGTTGCTAGACACATCATTATTTAGTTGCACTAGAAACTGAATTTATTATCATGCAGGTAAAGTTAAATTTCCAAGAAAGAACAAGTTTATGAGTTTGAAGTTTGGTGTATGAAAATTTGGCAATTTCCCTATATGCAGCATCTACTTTGTTCAAGCTGACATATCGCAAAACTATGTGTTGAGTTTTAGGACAAGCTGTTATCCAACATTACATCAAGGTACATTGTACAAGGTACATTAAGGATTGTAGTTTTTTTATAAAATGCTGCATCAGTGCTGTAATAATCATGTAATAGAACGCAAGCCAAATAAAAATCACGCAGACGTATGTTCAAGTGTTTATCCAGTAAATTTGGGTTTCGCTTGTTATTCGATGCTATAAAATCCGTCATGATTGACTGCTGTTCTTGAGATTGAGTCTGGGTACGGGAGTGTAGGTGGAAACTTGATAGCACGGCTCCACTTCAGGATCACTACTGCGCAGATTTGGGCTCCGTATGACATATTCGGCAATGACCATTACTGGAATATTTTGGCTTAATTTTTCTACAGTCAAAGAAAGCTGAAACACAGTGTTCAATCTTTTCACAGTCTATGCTCATAAAGCTCAGCACGCATCTTTTTTCCTCTTCTTATTTTCTATGTAAGCTGAGAGTGCTGATATAATAGTCCGACATCACAAGAGCTGTTCTGTTTTTATGACAGGCTTTCAGTCTATGTATTAGTGGTGTGAATTTTTCAGTGACTCTTTCTGCAGATTTCACTTCTTGTTGCTGACATACAGCAGTTTACAACATTATTAGGGTGGTGAATCTTTGAGTAGGCAACAAATCAAATTGATTCAATTCACGTCATTTCATCAAAATTCGATGTGATTTGATTTATTCGATTCTACATTTTATATATGCATTCATAAGATTATTAAATATATTATTAAAGTCTTAGTCAGAGTGTGAATTACACAGCGGCCTTCAGGGGTCAAAAAACTTGGTAAAACTAATAATAACGTTCAGTTGTAAGTCATTTATAAGTGGTTAGTTAGTGATGAACTAATCATTTACAAAACATTCATAAATAATTATCAAGTGATATGCTAACATTTTATGTATGTTTTGTAAATTCCGTTACATGTAATTTACAAATGATTAGTAAATAATTAACTAATGATTTATGAAACATGACTATGCGTTCACAAATGATTAATGCATGATATGTTAATTATTTTACATATATTTAGTAGATTCAGTTAAAAGTAATGTACAATTGATTAGTTAATGATGAACTAATAATTTACAAAACTATGCATTTCATAAATGTTAATAAATTGTTACATTTTTGTATGTTTTGTAGATTCAGTTATAAACTATTTACAGGTTGTTAGATAATGATAAACTTATCATTTACAAATCTTGACTAAGTTCATAAATGATTAAGTAATATGCTAACACTTTGCAAATCTGTCATCAAGTTATCTTTAAAAACATATCATAAAATAATCGGTAACACTTTATTTTAAGGTTCAGTTATTAACTATTAACTAGTTGCTTATTATCATGCATATTACTAGGATATTGTCTGTTTATTAGTACTTATAAAGCACATATTAATGCCTTATTCTGCATGACCTTATTCTACATCCATTAATCCTACCCAATACCTAAACTTAAACAGGGGGGTGAAATACTGTTTCATGCATACTGAGCTTTTTACACTGTTAAAGACTTGGATTCCTAAACATAGATAAAGTTTCAAAAACTAATGTTGGATGTTTGATGGAGTATTTCTGTGTCAAAAATACTCCTTCCGGTTTCTCACAAGTGTCGGATAGTTTTTTTCGAGTATGGCTCGACTTGACGTTAATAGAACGGAAGGTCCTTGTATGGGCCGTACGGGCTCTTCTCCCGGTAGGGTGCGCGCGCGCGTCACTAGAGCGAGAGAGGAAATGCATGACCATAAACAGTCTCTCAGGTGCAGATCCAGTCGTCCGTGAACACTTATGTCGCGAGCCGCGCTCCACTTTACTCCTATGGTTGACGTCGAGCGACTTCAACGCTTCAGCACAGCATTCCGGGAAGGCAGCGCTGCATTTGAACCGATTTGAACGCAGAAATGACGGGAAGCTTCACAACATCGTTTCAGTCTCGTCTCAAAGTGGATTTACACGCCACTGCTGTCACAGGACTTCACCAAATCATACCAAAGAAGTGTGTTTTTGACGGAGCGGTCCCAGCGATAAAGGTTCGGTCCTGCTTTGGAAGCAGCTGGTGAGTAAAACTGCTTCAAATGTCTGTGCTGTTGGCTCGTCGGATGAGTAAACATCAGTAAACGACACGATCGCGTGCTACGTCATTCAAATGCGCTAACGGTTACTCCATTGCTGTTCTATATATAATGTTACACTAGTCTGACGTGCAAAACCGTTTTGCTTGCTACCTCTAAGGTCTAGTCGCATACAATAGTCCATAAACCGAATCATGTCCTCATAAACTGCGAGTAGAGACACACAAATGTTGACAGGCCACTAAATACAGTACATACCACAGAGACGGACGTCCTGATGTTGCTGTTTCTTCTGTTCAATTTATTTCTGCCTCAGATTTGATTCTGGATCATTATCTGTATTAGCTGAGATAGCCATGAGTTTCTCCACGCTTGAGGACATCACAACTTTGTTCGCGATCGTCATTCTTTAGCTCCGCCCACTCGATACGCCTCCAGCCGCTCGTTTTTTTCCGGAAAGACTCGGTACAGCCTATATTTCTTTTATAAATATAATAAAACTAAAGACTTTTCGGAGATATGAAGGATGCAATACTACTCGATAGGTACTCAAGATTGACATGAGATTGACTGAAACTGAGTGTTTCACCCCCCCTTTAAATGCTACAAAAACTACCTTACTAACTATTAATAAGCAGTAAATTATGAGTTTATTGAGGCAAACGTTGTGGTTAATAGTGAATATGTGTTCCCCATACTAAAGTTTTACCAAATAATCAAACAGATCATCATAAAATAATCAAACCGTAAATGGTAATTAAGTTACTAGTTGATATATTATTAATCATTGAAATGTCAGTGTACCATTATCTCAATAAACAACTGTTAATCATGAACAAATGGTGATCAAACCATTATGAATATATATTTTATTATATATATTATTATATTATACAATTTATGTAGACGCATGAATAAATCATTTACAAAGCTTTATCACCCATTACAAATGATCTGTACATGTAAACAAGGCATTTACAACGCTTTCTGTGTCCCCTAATCTAAAGTGTAACTATTCATCACTTGTAAATGTTTTACACATCATTCGTAGATCTTTCTCACCCATCACAAATGCGTCCCCTGATTGCTACAACAAATCTACATGTGAAAATTAAATTCTGCTATTCCTCACCTGTTGCAATAGAAATGTGTAAATAGGTAATTCATCTAATTACTTTAAGCATTTAACTCCAATTTATCACGTAACCAAATCCCTTCCCTAAACCTACCCGTTTGTGTTTTATATATAAAAAACAGGCAGATGACATATACAGATACAACTGCAGAAAAATTTATTCAAAAAGTACAAATATTCCAAGTGTCCCGAGGCCAAACGATTGGTTTGTGTGAAATAAATACCTAAAAGCTATCAGCAATGTCGAGTCCATCCACCGGCCGATGATAAACACATTTCAAAATTTGCCACCCGGAAGAAACGCCATGTCAGCTTTGACAGCATTGGCTGTCGTGTGTCTCGTGACCAATTGCATCCTTATGCCAGATGTGATTATAAAACACCGTTGAAACTCGTGTGTCATGACCGATTGCGCCATGCTAAAGAGTCAGGTGTATTATTTGAATGAGAAATATGCGTTCCTAAAGGGATCATCATTTCTAAAATCAACTCTGTTCTTTGCATAAAGATATTGTATGACTTCAGAAAACTTGGATTGCAACATGAGCTAATACTTTTATACTGTTTTTGTAATAAATACATGTGACCTGTACATTTATTTGCCTGTTATGTGTTTTATATTGTTAAGAAGTGGATAGGTTTAGAGTAGGAGTTGGGTTAGTTGCTCCAAAATTTAAAAGTAGCCTATAAATATTTATAAAATCATGTTTACTTTTACAAATGCAAATAATTAAATGCGTCTTGATCTGACGCATTGGGATATGCATCAATACATTATATACTATACGTATGACCTATTTCAATAAAACTTCAGAAGGTCTATTTTATTTTATATAAAATAACAGTGACCTTTCCATTTCAACAGTAGGCCAGTGACCACAGTGACTATGCATTTGACAATTGCTTGAGTGGTTTGACTATTCCTGTCTGGATAAAAAGCTGTCACCTTCTCATGTGAATAGCAGCGCCCATCCTGAGGAAAGCTCAAATGCGGGCTGCTCAAAAATGTGTCAGTGAAAGCTACGGAGGGAGTGCAAGAGCAAGCCAGTGAAAGGTGGTAAAGAGTGCAGCAGTGCGTCTGTGAAGAAGAGCTGTGAGGGCACAGATAACTGCGCAACGACTTCATTAATTTATGTATTATAATCGAATGTTTATTTTAAAGCACTGAATCACTTTTGAATCACGATTTAGTTCGATTCGTAGCATTTTAAATCGATTATAAACCGAAATCAGTGATTCATGATTAAATAATACGTTTCAAGATTGATGCATATGCATCATCAGGATTTGTAATAGATGCATCAAGAAAAGTGAATCGGTACACCCCTATTCAGTAAACATCTGCAATCATGCTGGGTATTTTTTCTAGACTTACTTAAAAGTTGATTTTAGTGAACAACTGTTAGCTGCTCATTAAAAAATGAAGTTAACTTAAGTTGCTTACTCAGACTGTGAGGTGATTTCTAAGATGTAGATGTACTGGTCTGAGACAACCATGAGGGAATGGAACTCCACTGCATCTCCAAACTTTATAATGGACATCTGAAATCAAGTGAAACCACAAAAACTACTAATTACTAATAATTCCAGCTTCTCAAAAACTCAATGAAGCACATAGAAATGCAGCATCTACTTCAAACACAAAGTAATCATGACTACAAACTTTTCAAGCCTGTTTGGAATAAATACAAAAAGAATGCAATTAACTAGTTTGCTGGAGTGCATAAGAAGTGTAATGATTGTATTTTAAGCGTTACCAGCACTTTGGAATTTGAACTTAACAAAGGGAGACACTGGCACCAAACTATGAGAGAGCAAAAGGCTAGTGTGGAGGGAGTGTATCAATTCAATTTAATCTCATTGTCCTGCTGTGGGCTTCCTTGAGGGATTGCTTCTTTGGAGAAAACCAAGTGGTTAAGGCAGTTACACCCATGTCCTTGTAGAGGGCACCCAGAAGGGGCAGGTTTAACCATATTTAGAGTGCAGGACCCAGCAAAATAATGAAACTACACTTAGCCATTCAGAAAGTTCACAATTAAGAAATTCAACCATTTTCCATAGAAATGATTAAAGATGACTTTGGCTAACATGTGAACTGACATAATATGATGGAATGTGGACTGTGAAAGTGAAAAAATATAGTATCAAACCTCCATGAATAAAGAATCTAACATGGCTTGAATTTGTTTGACTTGCACTATTCACAAGTTTTTTTTTCTTTCTTTTAGGTTTATGGTCATGTTCTCTTGCCTTTAAAAAGCAGCGAAGCTCCTCTTCTCCCCCAAACACTTCCACATCCAAGAAAAGCTGGAGCCGATGGTCCACTGTCTCTGACAGCAGGTCAAACTGATCTAAAATGAAAAGATGATCAGAAGATGAAAGGTTCTGATTAAAACCCTACATGGAATAAAAAGGTATGATACTACTAAAATAGATATACTGAATTAACATGGTAATAACATTTAACTTTTCCTTCCTGTGACAGAGCAGCACATCATTGCTTTTTTATTTAATAGCAGAATTTAATCATCACATTAGGATGTACTGTTTTTCCATCCACAGTTTTAAGTTAAATTAAAATGTTAATTAACCTTCTAAGACTTTATATGGCCTTAAATTTGATCAAACTGAATTTAAGACATTTTAAGACGTTTTTTCCCCTTTTTGTCTGGTTTCAAAGCAATTCAAATGCCATTGCTAAAACAGACCTAGGCACAATAATAACAATGTTTTGTATTATTTCAAATAACAATGGCAATTCATCTTTTTCCAGGGTAGTTTCGTCTTCTTTCATTTGTTTTTCCTTTATCCCAAGTGGACCTCCTACCATTGCTTGATCCTTCTGTTTGCTTTGATGACTGTTGGTCTTCATGTTTTTGATTGCCGTTGTAAAAGGAATCATCAGCCACCTTCTCCTTAAACCCCTCTGAGCTACCCTGGACATGTCCATCCGTAGTGCTGAAGTTGATTAGATTAGAGGTACTCTGGTCAACCCATGCCTCATTCTGACTGGTCAAACAATTTGACAGGAAGCTATGGGCTGTGTGGAAGTTGGCTATGGCTCCCTCTGTGGAGGCCTCTAAATTCTGAGTCAAATGGAGGGACCTGCCAAGGGATAGCAAAGACTGTCCTGGAACCAATGCCTAGAGGAATAAAGCAAGTTAAGTAAGTGAAAAGAGAATAGTATTGGTGAACTGTCATGAATATATATCAAGCTGAAAGACCATAAAATCCCAGACCTCGTTGTGCTGGGGATGGAGAGGATTGTCCCTGTCATCAAAGGTAAAGAATCTGGCGTCATTCTGTTCAAATGGTGTACTGGTGGAAGGAGCTGATTGGACAGGCAACTGAACCACGTGATCGCTATTGCACTCTGAGCAGATGACTGTATAACCTTTTGAAAGTAATACAAATCAAATAAAACAAATATAATAAGGTATACAAAGATAAATGCTCATGAGCTATCCAGTCCATATAATAGTTTAGGTATTAAAATATTGCAGATAAAAATAAAATCAAAGAGATGTACACAGCGTTTAACATACTCTTTCTTTCAGATTTATTTTAAGAATGTTAATGCTCTTAAAATAAACACCTTCACGGATCTCTGCCCCCATGCAGAACCAACTATGTGTTTGGCCCAGATGATCTGCAGGACACCAAGCAAACAGACTCAAAGCAGCTGAACAAATGTCCTAGAACCTCTGGTTTGCATGTCAAAGCACGTTTTAAAACTATGCAGTGCTGCAGAGAAGGATGAACTGTTTCAAACCAGTCCTTAAAAGAAAAACGGACTGCAGGATGTAACAGTGGAAAAAAGTACAATTCTATTAAGTGGGTTACGCTGAAAATGGTTCATATGATAAATTATTGACTGCCTGATAAGGGTCCCAATATAAAAACCTATCACACCCAGTGCTTTGTAACCATTCTGTATTCATGCAATTCTTTGGCAAGACATTTTATCCAGGTTCTGTCGTGCTCCAACAAGATGATCACCCACTTATGGTAAGCCTGATTCATGTTTTTATTAGCTTTATCTTGCACTGAAATCTGAGATGGAAAAAAAAGCCAAAAATGCTAATAACCAGTATCAATCAAATGGTGTAATCTCAACCATCATGGCACATTAGAATACAGTGTTTAATCACAATGAGGTGGAAGGAACTAATGTCATGCTAAAGAGAAAGATTGCAATTGCTGTAATAATGGGAAGAGTGTTGAGAGGTGCATGTGTTTGTACCACTCCCTGGAATGTTGGCAGGAGTGTAGGTCCGCCTATCCTTTCAGAGCCTTACTCATAAAAGAAAGAAAACATCTTTTTGATTTTTAGGGTCATATTCTTACCGTCATTCCTCATCTCATCCAGGTGGGTCAGGCTGTTGTCTGACTCAGTGGCTGGCTGGCAGAACTCAGCCTGACATTTCAGGCACTGTAACCAAACTGTCTCTGGTCTCTCCTCATCCACCTGCACCTTGTTTTCCTCCACAACTCTTGAGAGAACCTCTGCTAATACCTGAGGAGTCAGAATTTTGAACTCATCAAAACCAGTCAAACAACAAGATAATGTAAGGACAGTTAGATAACATCACGTTGCTTTAAATTTGAAAGTTCCATGCATGTTCAATTGTGGGAATGTTTCTGTGAAAGAGTAGAGAATTGGCAAAATAACCATAAAAAGAGCATGTTGTTGTCAGATGTAGATTTGGTGAGATCAAACCTTTCAAATACAGGTTAAACAGGTTGTGAAATAGCCTATCACACAGCTTATGGTGCATCAACCAGCAAATGTGAGGACAATATATTGGTGATAGTTTAACACCAAGATCAATAGATACCGATAGCCACCGTTTGTTTTAAAGCGCCTCTTGCAAAACTTTTACAAGCAAGTGTGACATTAAAATGTTTTATAGCATTTGAGACAATTACATTGAAGTAAAAAGATTTTTGAATAGTTTTGTTTAGGGCTGTCACCATATTAGATTTTTCACACCATGGTTATTGTGGCCAAAAGTAGGTTAAAGGTTAAACAGGTTAAACTGTTATTGCTGTATAACACATATCACTGTATAAAAACATACATCTCTATTACATTTATTATTAAAAAAATAAAATAATAATTGGCCCTTTTAAATGCATAAGTGGTAATTTAACCACAAAATAGCAAAACACAGGCTAGAAATATTTAACCTATAATTTAGTAAGATAAGTTCCAATGTATGATACAAAGCGCAACTTCTTGTCATTAGAAGAGCAAGGTAAAGGTAGAGTTAACCTATTATTGCATGATTTTCAAAATGTTGACTTTATTTCATCAGCCAGTGGTGTCTGAAACATGGCAAAAGAGAATCCTTCACTACCGTCTTTGGCAAGCAGTTTTAACATTTATTAATTTCAAGGCTCAAAATTGCTCCTGGAAACTCCTAAACAATTAAACTTCATCTTAACGTTCTTAACTTTAAAGCAGATTTTAGGTTGGTTAATATTAGCCAATCACTACCTTTCCCTGCACTCCGTTGTCATAAGACAGAGAGCTAACTATCACGCAAGATGTAAAGAGCTGAAGAGAGATGAAATGAATACTATTATATATCAATACCCAGCACTTGATTCATCCTGGCTCTACATTCCTTCCTTTTTTGTTTTGTTTTTAATTGTCTTTTTTGAAAAATCAGTTTTGCATCCATTGCTAGTGATCTTATGAGTCTGCAAATTAGTGCATGATTTAAAAACAATGTTGGAAAACACTTTTATCAGAATAATTTCTGTATATTTTTAGTTGAAGCTGCTGTCCGTAACTTTCTTGTCTTAATTATATAATGAGAATGTACAACATTAATATATTTTCCAAACTGTGTTTTTGTTTTATCCTAAACCATTATAGTACACTTATCATAAGTGTTTATATTGGGACTATTTCAGACCAGAATGGTAGGAATCGCTGCGGAGAGGCACAGTCCCTGCGTGACTTGCCATAGATATAAACAGAGAGAAGTAGCTCCGGCTGCAATGATCTTCCGCAAGATGAATGCAGTTCTGTTTATTAACCGCTAGAGCACAAACAGTTACAGACTACAGCTTTAAGGATGATAAGTTAAGCTGTTAAAGACTTGGATTCCCATCCTAAACATGGACAAAGTTTCAAAAGTTGGACGTTTGATGGAGTATTTGTGTGTCAAAAATACTCCTTCCGGTTTCTCACAAGTTTCGGAGAGTTTTTTTCGAGTATGGGTCCGCTTGATGTCAACAGGTCGGAATGTCCCTATATGGGCCATACGGGCTCTTCTCTCGGAAGGGTGCGTGCGCGAGCGACCAGAGCGAGAGCAAATGCACAGCAGTAAAGGTTCACGATCGTGCTTTGGAAGCAGGTGGTGAGTAAAACTGCTTCAAATGTCTATGTTGTTGGCTATCATCGCGTGAGTAAACAACAGTGAACAACATGATCGTATAGTTAATTTATCAATGAAGCATGCGATGTAACTTATGGCGTTGTTTAAATACATTTGTTTAACTGACCCCTATAGGTATCTGTTTGTTTACTGTAAAGCCACCCCAAACATAACGTTAAACCTAGGTGACGTTCACACAAAGCACATTAAAATGCGCTACTCCATTGTTTTTCTATGTAACACTATAACACAGTCTGACGTGCAAAACCATTTTGGTTGCGATTGCTAAGGTTTAGTCACATAAAATAGTCCATAAACCAAATCATGTCCTCACAATCCACAAGTAAACAAACACAAATGTTGACAAGCCACTTGAATGCCTGATTTGACCACCGATCTGACGTTCGAATCTTCGCGGGTGTTATGAAACGAGGATCATACCATTTTGGCAATAGGGGGGTGCTCAATATTTTGAAGACATGTCGCGGCGCTGAGCTGAGCATCCGGTGTCTAACACTCGGAAAGCGTTCCACCCATAGGGGCGGCCATTGCTAACCAAGCCATCATCTGATGTTAGCATCCTATTGACTACCATTCATTTTTGAGTCACTTTGACATTGAATAACTTTACATCTGAGGCGTTTAAAGACTCCATTTGTCCATTGTTTATTTATAAAGAAACACGACAATGCACAAAAGGCTCCATTACCTTGTATCTTACACTATCGCCCCGTAGAAGCTGTTTTTGTAAAAATAGGCTAACGATTGCGTCATAGCCAACGCGACTCTGTCGCACAGTTGAGAAATTACCGTATAGACAGGAGGAGACGCTCAGAAACAATATTTTACTGTCTATGAAGCGGTCGGGGGGACGTGGAAACATAAAGTCCGATAAAGTCAAGGGAGAAGAATGGGGAGAAGCCGATAGTGAGCCAAAAGCAACGGGAGAAAATATTTAAACAACGTGATTCAGATTTTACTTTCCACAACTACTAGAAGACCTACAGCTGTCAGACAGGAGGCTTACGTCACATCTACGTCGTCAAGCTCAGTCTGAGCCTGCGCAGTTCACTCAGCCATCTGGAAGTGAGTGCCTCTGATTGGTCACATTTTCTGCCGTTGAAGTCAATGGGATCGCTCTGTCCATTTCTTTTACTGTCTATGGCTTTGCACCGCGCCTTTAAAATTCGAACACGTTCAATGAGTGTACACACACCGGCGGCAGCATTCAGTGCCTGTCCGTGGCCACTCAGGAAGTTGTTTAAAATCCTGCCGCACCACAGAGCGCTTTTTCAAGGTTTTATATTACATTTATATTATATTTCCCTCAAATCGTCAATGTACATACTGATTTAACCCTGTGCTACAAGATACACTCATCGTGCAGCTCTTCTGTCAGTCAATTCAAAATTGAGCTTGCGTGTATATAATATGCGCGTCAGGTGGCGGTGTGATCCTGAGGCGCGTGGCTGAGCTTCGCGTCCTTCACCCCCTTTAGGCACAATCGGCTTAAGAACATGCATGTAAACGCACTCAAAGTGTTCTTTTCCTCTCTAGGCAGGTTTTTTTTTAAAGGTTTATTTGTCAAAATGTTCTTTTATATATTTGTATGATGCTCTGTATTTCGATCGCGGCTTTAACATGTTATGAGAAAACGGTTTATGAATGTTTATCCACCCCATTACCTTTTAGGCTATTTAAACCTAAATAAGAAAGCCATTGTCAGTTCGTCTGTCAGTTGGCAGGCAGTTTTGGTCGCTTTATTAAAAGTTGTTGCTGTGTGCAGTGTGTAAAGGAAAATAAAAATAGTTTTACCCTTCTGCTGACAAGTGTCGTGACCCTCCCAACCCATTCACACACACACAGATGATTCGACTATCGGTCGACCATAGAGAGAATCGACAATAATGATTAGAATGTCTAAATCCTTAGTCGAGGACAGCCCTAATTAATTGTAATGTTATTTTTTATTATTTCGCCTGCCTAAGCAGTGTATTATCTGTGGATATAACTACATCGCTAATCTACAAATTATAAGCAAAGGAGCTTGATTGATGGGAGCATGAGAGCACCAAGCATAAGAAATGATGGGATGCCTGAGTGGCAAAAAATTCAAAATCATATATGATATGATATATAATTTAAGTTCTGGTGCTCCTAAATTTTTGGATTTGGAAGGACCAGTGCTACCAAGCAAAAAAGTTAAATTTGAGCCCTGCATTATAGATATCTACAATTCAATCTTCACTAGTTAAAATGATCATTCATGATATAAGGAACATTTCCACTAATAACACCACAATTTTTTAAATGAAAACCACATCAATGTCAAAAATTCAAATTTTTAAAATTATTTTCTTCTAAGAAAAACAATCATTCTTGATATCTGTATTTGAATTTTCACTTGTCGAATTCTGCAATTATTATGCCATACATTTGCAAGCCGATTTGACCAAAAGGGTATACATTTTTGATATCAACAGTTCAGAATTCAAAAGCTCAAATCCTGTTTCTTGGTATTAGTAATGGAATTTTTGGAACACAGCAAAGCAACATCCCAGCATATAACACAATTGTTTTGCAGTTCTTGTAATACAATTTACAGTTACTTCTACAGTAAATCTTAGTGGGAGAAACAACAGGACCTGTGCAATAAAAAGAAATGAGGTCGAAGCTATAGCTGCTTCGATGAAGGCTACAGGACACTAATTAATGTAAGCAAAGGTGTTCATATTTAATAATCACTTTAATTAAAACTATGACGATCTATCAGTGCATCCCTACTTATGTAATATCTGTTATCATTTTAGGATTAAATCCCAAGCATGTTGATTATGTCTGATTGTCTTAATAATGAATGTACCTCCTTACCTGTAATGCTTCCTGTGGCTTGTCATCCAACATTATATAACAACGTTTACGTCTCTCACGACTAATGTACCGGAAGTGGAGCTCTAGGGCTGGGTGAGTCCTCTCTAACTTCTGTAGATTTAAAGAAAGTGTGTAAAACAGAGACAAAAAAAAAACTTATTTTTTTTTTTAGAGATCTACATAAACAGAAAAAATGTCATCTGACCTCTACTGTGCACATGACCTCAGTGGTCACGACATCTTGCAAACTGTCTAGCTCCACTCGTGTTTTAACACACCCCTGGTGCATGTCTACCTCCATCAGGTGACCCTGCCACACTCGAAGGAAGAGTGGTTCAGAGACCCTTTTCCGATTTGTCTCTACATCCTCTGACAGCAGCCCCACCAGCATTGGCCTGCATAGGTCCACTGTTACACAAAGTGCAAGAGTGATATAATTGGATGATAAATATTTATTAAATAAATATTAAATGATAAATAATATGCATCCGTGTATCAAGATTATAATGTATTAAGATATTTTTTAGGTGAATACAAGAACCGTTAATTTTGGTTTCGGCATTTGATAGTATAAATGCATAAATCACATGCATACAAAAAACCCCCCCAAAAAAACAGAAGTAACTAAAATATAACTATAAGTTACATAAAGAGGACAATATGTCTATACAAAACTGTTCAAAAATTTGGAGCCTGTACATTTTTTTAAGAAAGTAAAGCGTGTGTTCAGCAAGGATGCATTAAACATGCTATAGATGTCGAATTTAAATAAACGTTGTTCTTTTGAAGAACTTCATCGAAGAATCATAATTTATTACAGTTTACACTTATCATAGTATTTCATTATGAGTATTAATAAGCAATGCAAATTAAAGGGATAGTTTACCCAAAAATGAAAATATCCCCATTATTTACTCACCCTCAAGCCATCCTAGGTGTATATGACATTCTTCTTTCAGACGAATACAATTAAAGTTTTATTTAAATGTCCTGGATCTTCCAAGCATTAAATTAGCAGAGAATGACAGCCCAATAAACTGTATCCATCTATATTAAAAGTAATCGACATGGCCCCACTGGGTTAATAAAGTCCTTCTGAAGCAAATTTATGGGTTTTGTAAGAAAAATATCCATATTTAACACGTTATTAACTAAAATAATCTAGCTTCTGGCGGACTGTCCTTCCATATTCAACTTACGAAAAAAACGTAACTGGTGCGATGATGACGTCGGAAGTAGCGTGTGCATTTTGAACTGCAAGAGGCGTTACACTTTCCGGAAGCTAGATATTTTACTTTATAAAGTTTTAAATATGGATATTTTTCTTACACAAACCCATTGATTCATTTCAGAAGGCCTTTATTAACCCCCCCGGAGCCATGTGTATTACTTTTATAATGGATGGATACACTTTTTGGGGGCTTCAAATTTTGGGCTGCCATTCACTGCCATTATAAAGCTTGGATTAGCCAGGGCATTTTTAAATAAAACTCAGATAGTATTCATCCGAAAGAAAAATGTAATATACACTTAGGATGACTTGAGGGTGGTGAAGTATGGGATAATTTTCATTGTTGGGTGAACTATGCCTTTAAGCACCAAATTTGCAATGAAAAGATATTTGAATGAATTGTGAAGGATCACACTGAAGATTGGAGTAATGTCTGCTGAAAACTCATCACCGGAATAAATATTATTGTAAAATATATTACAACAGAAAACAATATTACTGTTTTTACTGTACTTTTGATCAAATAAACGCAACTTTGGTGAGAATATCTTTCAAAAACATTAAATATCTTTCAGACTCCAAATTGTCGAACAGAAGCGTGAATGAATGAATAAAACTATCCAATGAAGTACAGTAAATAGAAAAGCTGCTGAACTTTTGTTACACTACTACAAATTGATATCGGATGGTACAATAATGGTATAAATATAAGTGCATAAACATAGTGTTTGGCTGGCGTTGTTATCACTATCAATGTATCCCTAGAAAAGAACAGACAGACCTCCCCTATCATCGTCATCTTCCTCTGGTGCTGGTTGGTGGTCAGAGTAGGCCTGAACCCGAGTTGGAGCCTGAGTGTTTCCTAGACTTGTCTCAAGAGTTGACTCAGTGTTTGGGGGGCTGTGGCCTGTCCACTGCAGGGTGGACTCTGTCTCAGGCTGCAAGTCTGTGCTCTCTATCTCTTCTTTATCCTCTTCCTCTTTTAGTTCAGAGGACAGCAGCGGAGGGGGGAGCAGCTTTAGACTGGTTGGAGGTGTGTCTGTTTTAAGCAGGGGAGATGGGGGTGTACAGCGACCGTTGGTGTTCACTTTAATGGTTACAGTTTCCACTCCTGGGAAAGATGGGTTTACTGGAGCATCATCGAGATGATGCTGGTAACGTAGCCAGTCCTCCCCTAACTGCTCTCGAAAACTGTCCATTCTCTCAATGTCCTCCTTATGGGGGAGGGCAATATCTGAAGAGAACCAAACATTTCACATTAGAAAGACACTAAGCAAAGACAAGCGAAAATAATTGAAAATTGAATTGAAAATCTATTAATTTGTCAAATATTAACATGATCAACGAAAAGACAAAAGTTTAGAGTCGTTTGTTCATCACCTTGTAAAGCAGACTGCACTCTGATCTCATGGTCTGTGTCACTGGGCTCTGAGATACTGGCTCTCCTCACCTTCACCTTGCTCTGCAATGGCAAGAAGTTGCGCTTTGCATCATACATCAGAACTTATATTACTAAAACTGCTTCATTTTCTCAGGAATCACATTATTTTGCCTGCTCATTTAAAATGAGTTCAATGGTGTTCTACAAAATCGTTAGGGAGATTTTAGACATTGGACTAACTTTGTGTTTCCTCTTTCGAACTCTGGTCACTCCTGATATGTTTACAGTCACGCTATCAGTGAGGTCCCCACCGCCACTGGACACTTCCAGCCCTCCTTGTTCAGGTGCCATAGAAACTTGTTGGGAAGTGTGGGACATCTGACTAGCCAGTTGTCCGGGTTTAGGTAAGTTCTGTGGAGAAAAAAAAAAAAAAAAATATAATAAATTAATATTTTATGTCACAAGAGTCACAGAATAAAAACAAGTGATTGTTGGTTTAAGCCAATAATACAGAATACATTTTCAAAGACAACTATAATATAAGTATGTATTTGTTTAATTTTGTAATATTCTAGCAATATGGACACGTCATTGTTAATGTTCGTATCACTCAGTATACAAGTGCTAAGGAAACCTCCACAGCTGAAATTCAGATATGGTAAAAGGAATTCATTTAGTTTCCAACACGCACTGTGAGTGGTAGACTGTTCACAACACACTGAGCCATCTGACCAATCAGAGCAAAGAGACTCTCAGAAAGGAGGAGTTTAGAGAGAGTGAAACCTTAAGGCTACAAAATACTCCACAAAACAGAGAAAAAAGTCCTCGCTGCCAGGGCTGCGATAAAAAAAAATAGACGTCATTTTGTTAATGCAGCCCTGGTTTGGGAGTTCTCGCAGCTTGTTCTCGACACATTGAAAACCAAATATTTTAAATTGTAATAATATATCACAATATTAATTTTTTTTCTGTATTTTTGATCAAATAAATACAGGCTTGATGAGCAGAAGAAACTTCTTTCAAAAAAATTACAAACAGTAATGTTTCCAAACTTTTGTCCTGTACTGTATATTATAAGAATTTTTTTTATCTTAGATGCATGTTAACCTATTGCAGAAGAAAAAAAAATCAGGAACCTTTAAAATAATATGAAGTTACCAAAAGAAGCTGCTGATCAAAATTGTGTGTAATCATGTGTTAACAATGGTGTGCCCAGCACAGCTGCATGTTATATTTGTGGTAATTAAATGAGATAATTTTGATAATTATGCATCAAGCATCAAACCATGGTCCATGCTGGCCTGCAAAAGTTTTAAAAGTAAAAAATTATTTTGCCTGTTATTGTGAGAAACAAAAGAACAAAGAAATGAATTATACTGTATGAACACTGGGTGTCACTATCATATCTTTGGCCTGTATCAGTGTTAAGAATGTATGGGGGGGGATGAGAAATGATCTTGAATTTTACAAATGTCCGGTTCCTGAAAAAAAAAAGCAATAAAAAAAAAAAAAAAACATCATTGATTGGGGAATTTGAACAATGTTTTCAAGACTTTGGTGCCATTGAAACAGACATACTGCTGCTGGAAACCCCTTTCTATGTTAAAGTGGAAGTAGTCCATAAAATGTTTTGGGGGGTAAAATTAGAACTCTTTGAATGCAATGTTAAAAGGTCATATGTTTACATTTGCATTGTTCTTTAGTGTGTAATGATGCTTTCATCATGAAAAAAGTTAACTCTCCAAAGGGAGCTTTTCTTTCTGAACTCCCTGAAACGCCACGATTGTTCTTCTTCCGGTCACAATATCCCTCATTTCAATAATTCCCGGGATATGCAAATGCAAACAAAACAACAACAACAACAACAATAACTGGGCGACGCCTGGTTGAGTTGCCTTAGTAGGGTGTTAAAAGTTGCCGTTATGTTAAAAGTGTGACATTTACAAAACACGCTCAAAGCGGTTGACCAATTATAACACATTGGTCCAGATAACCAATCAGAGTACACTACACTTTACGGAAGGGTGGGCTTCATATAGAGTGAACTAAACAGTCCCTGCATCCGAATTTGCATACTATCCATACTAAATATTCGAAAATATAATTAGTATGTCCCGAATTGTAGTACGTTGAAAAGAGTATTCCAAAAATTCCCTTATGGTTTACTTATTCCAGTCAGAATTCGAAGTGCGGATCGATGCGCACTCTTAATGGCTGATATTGCCCACAACCCATTACGAATTGGACGAGAATTCGATTTGAATACAACTACAAACGCGGATAAAAAGTGCTCAAACATTACGGATGTGCGAGTCCAACGGTTAAAGCAGGGGTAAGTGCTATCTGGAAACCATTGTTGATATTTCAAATCACCAAAACAAACACGCCCCTACCCCCAAAAAGGGTCTCGGTCCTATTTAGATAACTCCGCCCCACACATACGTAACCCAGGCAACGACTATGGCAGAATCTGCGTGTAACTAATCCAGGTCGAATATTCAATGAAAAAGTCACCCCTTCCATCACAAAACACAAACTGTTCTCATGAACAACTCGATAGTACATGAGCCTTGACAGTCCAACTGACGACATATTTCAATTATGACAAGATTAGAGTTATAGCGGTCACAAAACACAAACTAGTTCTCATGAATAACTCGATAGTACACAAGCTATTCCAGCTAACGACATATTACAATTATGATAGGATTAGGATTATATAGATCAAGAAAAGAGGAAACAAACATATATTAGGAGTATAGTATCTTACTTGTAGGATTGTGACGCTTGAAACAAACAGTGAGGAGATTGTTAGATGCTCCATACGGTGTGGAAATGAACGGGTCTGTATCATCACTGAAGGGAGCCACAATATGATCGCAAATGGACAAACAAGTGAACATGACAAACGAGCATATTCAAGCAAAAACCAGCATATATTAGTTTTCGGCTAATGTCCGTTGTGTATCTTGTGTTTTGAATAATGACGTTGAGCCTCTCTTCTCACCATCAATAGTAGTCATGCCCTTTCCCTGCTGATTGGCTACAAGTTTGTTATTCCACTCGGCCCGAGTCCTTTTTCTAAAACAGTTTTGAAATAACACTTGCCCCACCTTTAAGTAGAGAAGTTTAGATAAAGGGGTTTGAGTGACCAACTGTCAATAATTAACCTGACTAAAATATATTTATTCAGTGTTGTCCACATTATATTTCACCTGCAGCAGCATTGTGAAATTTTGCAATGACAAAGTATCATTACATTTAAACTGCAAACACACAAGGAGAGCCTCTGAATTAAAGACCCATGAATGGCAGATCAACGTGCGGCTTTATTTCTCTCTGATACGGTAGGAAATTAAACTGAATGTGGAGGATTTGAACTGTGACGATGATTGACAGCGGTTTAAACAGTGACGGGATGCACGTAACTAAGCGACAGAGTCCGTTTAAGATGACGAATAAGTAGGCAAATTGGGATGCAGCAAGTATTACAGACATACTGGGAAGAGTGACGCTGCAACAATGTAAAAATATGCAAAATATAATGTGTTTTTTGAACATTCAAGTATGATTTATTTATTTATTTTATCAGTTGTCATTCATTTAAAATAGAATGTCAATCGAGCGTAAGCGTCAGTTCTGGCAGGCTAGGTAGTCAAGACGCTGCTAACGCTATTTGGTCTCATCAGCTGGTTCTGCTCAGCTGAGATGCATCAGCGCATCAGCTGTTCAAACTCCCCTCACTGCTAATGGCCACGATATAAACAGCGCGCATCTTCAAACAGATTCAGTTCACTCCTAAACTGCTGTTGCTAGCTCTTTGCTGCCCACCACCTCCCCAGCTCCACATCGTGTATAACGTGGCATTTACTTTGCCATCGTAGCTGCTCTGTTCATAGGGGAATAGTTCAGCTCTCACAGCCCTAAACTGTGCAAGCGTTCCCTAATGCTGCTGCTGTCCTCTGACTCTCTGCTATTTCATGGTGCTCATGAAAGGTCTGAGGACTCCCTGAACAGAGCCATACCGCCAAAACATTTAATTCAGAATTATCAACTTGAATTGCAATTAATTTTTATACTTTATTTTTATTTTGTTCTTGACTTAATAGACCTGACAGAATTGTGATTGCTGGGCCATCCTTAAAACCAGTTAAACTTTACTTTTTTGATCAGAGGAAGTAACCACCTCTATTCTACTGAAAATTAAAAACAGATTTGCCTCCCACAATTCAACATGAATCACATGAGAAACAATGGAATAAAAGAGTGTGGAATAACCTGGAGATGGTACACAAAGTGATATTTGATACCTACCAGCAGATCAGATTGGGACAGAGGGGTGCCATCCAGCTGGAGCTGAAACACAAGCAGACATTAAAATGTCAGCTTACAACTCTGAAACATCTGCAGAACAGCAAGAAAGATCTTCAAGAAAACATGTTACTGTTATGAATTACATCAGACAAAAGGAGAAACTGGCACCTCCCTGTGGTAGCTATGGTAAACATGAATACAATCAACATTGTATATTTCATTTGCTAAAAAGAATTTTGCTTTTTGGATGCCACACCATATGAACTCCTACTATACAGTTTTGAGAAAAGGAGCGATTTAAATAATGACTTTGAAAATGTGCACTGTTTATTGTACACAAACAGCGAAAGACTCACTTTGAAAGAAGCTTGCGGTGAGAGGTGGTAGACAGTCGATGCCCTGTGTGTCTTCTGAAAATACAAAGGGTTTCCTTCCAAAGTCAACTGAAAAGAGATCAGAAAACTGTCAAGGTGATTTACAGGGAAGAAAAAAAAGAATCAGAGATACATCACGTTTCAGAGGGAAATATTCATTTTAAGATTCTAAAATCCAGTTGGCTGAACTGGACTGTTAAAATCATAAAGGTCCTCAACAACCCCAAATGTACAGTCTTTTTGAGACTAAAATGTGGGTTTGATGATCGAGGATATCAGAAAAAAGGGAGCTATTAAAGGGGTCATGAATTGAGAAATCAACTTTCCCTCGAGCTTTTGATAAATGAAAGGTCATTGTAATATAAGAATATCCTGTAAGTTTCAGAGCTGAAAACTTCCTTGTTAGGGAAAGAAAAGCTTTTATTGACAGCTGATGATCGATTAGCAAATTATCGATCTGCGAATATTCTTACCTGTGATGTCAGAGTGCAATGAAATGCCGCCTTAACTGAAGAAGATGAACTCCTAATTTTGTAGCCCCGACTTGTGCATGTCATGACATGTTATAGATAAACAACCTAAGGGGAGCTAAACCAGATCGAACTTCCAAGCAATAAAGCTTACAGCATGTTTCAATCATGCTATAAGCTTCCTTCGGATTCCAATATGAGGAATGCATGGCTGAACTTTATTTTTTACTGAAGAGCCAGCTCACGGGGGGGAAGACATTGCATTTGTTCGCTTCATTTGACTGTGGATTCGTTTGTAAACACAAAACTGGATTTGCAGACAGAATGAGATAAACAGACTATGCTGAGCCTTCTGGATCTGATGAACAATCATTGTGTTTGTATGGTAAAGACATTTTGCGAGCCCTGTGGGCGAATCATTGCGGTTGCCATTTCTCCCTATTGGGCATTTTTATAACAATTCCTCGTGTAAGGGAGCCGAAGCTCATTATAATATGCTGTTATCCAATCATAGCAGTGGGCGTTTACTTTCAAGTCTTCAATGCAGCACGCCCATAAAAACCAAGCATTTCAAAAGCCATGCTCAAAACCAGGGAAGAAAATAGCCTATTAATTATTCATTATGATGTTTATTAATGTAAAAGTCACACAAACAGTATAAAAAAATAACCCCTTCATGACCCCTTTAAGACTTATAAGAGTTACTTAGGCAAGGTGGGTCTAACTTACTGTACTGAGATTATGAAGGAGGGACAGAGGTACCAGCTGAGAATGCTCCATAAGAAGATTATAAGCCAGGTCAAGACACTGAAGTGACGACAACTGCTCCACCCCTGCAGTTAGGATAATACTTTTTAAATTAAATTAGAATTTACTTTATTCAAACTAATCATAGTTTGTTAAACTATTCGAAACACAAATGTTTGTATTACACATAAAGAATATTTTGCAATCAAGAGCACTGACAAAGTGTATGTGTAAAATATAGAAATTTGTAAAAACAAATATGCATTAAACAGAATATTAACTACAATTTAAATTATTCAATAAAGATTTTAAATTGTCAAAACATATGCAGACATATGCATACACTTATTTTTTTCGAGTTTTGTTTCAGGTCATTTCTTTCAAACTGTTCTCAGCAATTTCAAAAAGTTAATAATCACTACACACAAGAATAGCAAAGAAACGCACTGTAAAAGAACCAATGCGGTGAATAAAAGGATGTACGTTTTTTTCAATGTACTTTGCATGGATAGTATAGTCATAGTAATTCAGCGCAGGAATACAATCATGAAAATGAGCAGAAAACTCACCATTGATAGTTTCTAGCTCATTGTTTCTAAGAATCAAGGCGGTGAGTTTGGCTTGGGCGCTCAGGCCCAGTGCTGGTGCTCTCTGAAGGTTATTATAAGCTAAATTCAGATGCTCCAGTTCAGTAAGAGGCTTGATGGAGACAGAAAAGGTATAAATAAATTCACTCCATCCAAACATTTAGCATCTAGGTTTGATTTTGCTTTCAATAAGTGTATAGTATTACATTTTATATAATTTTTTATATTTATATAAATTATAAATATAAAAATTATATTATTTTATATTTTTTTCCCAAACATCCACAGATTTCAGGGTTGCCAACTCTAACGCATTTGGCGTGAGACACGCTTTCAGGCTCTGTGTCATGCTCTCACACTGCCCAACTTAATCTCACGCCAAATTGCCAAACCTGCTTTTGATATTAAACAAAGCTAGGCCTATAGCTTAGTTTTTATTATTTAATATTAAGTTTTAATGGGAAATTCAAAGAGTAAATAGCGTTTTTGTGCTAATGTTAAAAGCCAGAGGCGTTAAAAAGCGGAGTTGCAAAATGATCTCATCTCATCTCCCGGTCACGTGGCTCATGGAGCACTCAATACTTCTAGCGCTGTGTCAATGCATTTGAATGGCTTAAGATACACAGCAGTTTCACTATACAGATGTTTGCAGCAAGATTTGGTAAACAGTACAGCTTAGTGTGCATTGATTATTAAGTCAGCCATATTTACAGGATAATTTTATCATGGAGAACATAATAAAATGCAACATTGTTAATTAGGGGTTCAAGCACGAAGTGCTTGAAAACCTATTGTATTTGTAGCGGTTTTTATTCTGCCGTAAAACGCATCGTGCAGACCAAACCGTAAGGGCTAGAGATTTGAAACTTGGCCAATAGGTAGTACAAAAATTGAGGCGAGGTTATCAAATTATGAGCCAGATTGGCCTATAGGTGGCGCTATAACGATAAATTGCATGAAACTGCTCATAACTCCTAGATTGTTGGCCGTAGCCTCAAGTGCCTTATATCATTGGAATCCTTGGCTCAAGACGGACCAGACGCCTGCCTCAGATTGGCTCGCTCTTTGGGCGCCAATTTTGAGATATTTTACGTTTTTTGAAAAACCTATTTTTGCAAATTTGCCCCTGGTTTTTTGACCAATAGGAACCAAACCAGTGCAGAAATGTTCTATGGAGTCATATTATCAATAATCATTGAAAAAAAGTTACAATTTCGATTCAATTTTGCTAAGGGGTGTCAAAATGGACGTTCAAGGCGGAGCCTATTTTATTAATCAATTAAGTCAAGAAAGAAATGAGATATCACTAAACTTGGGACACATATGTATGGGCTTACTCTTTGATCAAAATAAAAAAAAAATTGCGACGATTGGGCTCTAGGTGGTGCTATAATTTAAAAAAAAAACATAAAAACGGCTATAATCAGACAGTCAGATTGACTTGAAAATTAGTATGTGGTGTCTTGGCCCAAAGTACCATGTATGTCTATGAGGACATTGGCGTACCTCAAAAAACATGACCGCCATCTGCAAATGAAGTTTTGCAAATGAAGAAATCGGCCACTAGTTGGCGCTAAAGAGCTTTATGGCTCAGCAATCACGCGGTGTTCAACACACCGGCAAAATATGCATATCATATGATAGATCTCCTCATGATGAACAACTTTGCCTCTGGAACCATTGCTGTCAATCAAATCGTTAATTAAATATTCGTAATTATGGTAAAAACCTACATTTGTGAACTTGTCCCTGGTTTTTTGCCCGATCAGAACCAAACCAGTCTAGGACAATTCTCTGGACTCTCTAGATCAATAATTATCAAAAAAAAGTTGAACTTTTGCTTTTGGATGGCTATAACAGGGACATTTAAAAAAGAGACGTGGCAAAATACACTCAAAAGCCTATAAATCCTAAGGGAAAACTCAAAACTTCACGAAAATTGTTGGGTATATGTGGCATAACATGCTGATGAAGCATGCAACGTTTTAAAGAGATCGGACTATAGGTGATGCTCTAACTGTTAAAAAGCTTTAAAAACCATGCATTTCCTATGGTAAATTGCCTATATTTGCTGTAAATGTACTTTTCCATCTATTATTTCAGTGTTTAAAATCTTGCTAAATAAAACTTAATGTCTTTAATGCCTCTGTGCTTAAGTGTCAAATGTGACCATACACCGTAACTATTTTTCAGTGAAATAAGTGTTCTATAATTTAGTTCAATAATATTTATTGAATATTTAGAAGAGATCTTTTTGTACTAAATACTATTTGTGCAATAATTATTGTCAATTAATGACCACGTAAAATATATTTCTTCTAATATTTTTATTATTTATATTACAATTTGTGTAGTAATTAAGGTTAAAATAGAGAATTCCAATTCAAACAGAGTCATTTTGTGGCTAAAAAATAATATTGTTAATTTGTAATGCCATTACCCAGTAGGTGCCTTATGGCTCTTTAATAAATATAAATGTATCTAATCTAGTTGTCAGAAACAGTCTTGCATTTTAATAAATATTTAGATATGATCTAACACTAGATTTCTTTAAATGTGAAATTTTAAAGTGTTCATTACTTATGCATCATATTAGGACTTAGCATTCTAATATTTTTCATGAATAATGATACTTATATAAGCACACACAAGTGAATATTAATGAATTCAAGCACATATAATTTGACCCAAGAAACGTTTAAAATATTGCAAGAAGAGAGCAAAGACAAACAAATTTGTCCTTATTGTTATAAGGACATAATAAGGACATGTTATAAGCATAATGATATATGTACATTATGCTATATACTACATATGAACTGATACTAAATTAAGTTCGAAATAGACCCCCCAAAAACTAAAAAAAGTTGGCAACCCTGAGATTTGCACTCAAAATCTGAGCAAGAAATGTAAGAAAGTCGGCAGATTATATCCAGTACAGCAGAAAAAAAGGTAAACGAGAGCAACCTACCTTTAAAAATTCAGCACAATCTTGAAGCTTGTTGTGGCTCAAGTCAAGCCACTTCAGGGCATTTAGCAGACTCTAAATAATTTAGAAAATGGTTACATGCAGATTCCAAAATCAGTAACTCTATACTCTACAGAAGACAGGAGATTCTTACTAGTGACTCGTCGAGACGGCAAACAGAGTTGTAACTGAAATTAAGGGTATGAAGTTCTAGCCATGGTAAAGCTGAGCTGAGATCACCTCCACATAGAGAGAGAAGCTCCTGTCAAACACACACACACACACACACACACACACACACACACACACACACACAAACACACAAACACACAAACACACACACACACACACACACACACACACACACACACACTTTCTGTATATGAACATGGGTAAACTTATGGTCACTGTGCCAAAGCCTGTTGGTGCGAACATTACCTCTAAAGAGCTGACGCCTTTTGAGCAAGTGAAGACTTCCAGCTGAGAATACACTCCTCTGAGACCCTCCAGACAATGAGGAGGAATACGCTTGAGCTGAACAGAAAGACAATCAAACAAAAAACATTCAGTTTACATGTTGAATAATGCAACAAACGTAATTAAATTCATTTGGTTAGTTTGTTTTGAAATACCTCTAAGTATTTGAGGGACTTGAAAGGGAAGATTTTCACAGCATACTGTAGTTTTACACCAGGTGGATTTACAATCTGTATTACAGAAACACATGATCAATTCAATTTTTCAATTTCAATTTATTTATATAGCACTATTAAACACAACTGCTATTGACCAATGTGCTGTACAGGAAATAATTAAACATAGAATAATATTCAAAACATGAAGAAAATAGAGCCACAGAAAACAACAACCACATTCAAAACGATTGAATCATGAATTATAAGCCACGTCAAATATAAATGTTTGATTTAAAAATGGATAATGTGGGAGCAGTTCTAATTTACATAGGCAGGGTATTCCAAAGTCTAAAAGTTTTAGGGACCCCCTAAGAGCCTCTGATTTGCAGACCTAAGGGCTCTCCCTGGGTGGTGTTCAATCAGCAGGTCTGTAAGGTATTGTGGTGCTAATCCATGTAGTGATTTAAAAACCAAAAGCAGTACTTTAAAATCAATTCTATGGAGCACTGGCAGCCAATGGAGTGAATGTAGGATGGGGTGATATGTTCACATTTGCAAGCTCCCGTTAGAACTGGCAGCCGCATTTTGAACCATTTGAAATTAAGACATCTCAAAGGGAAGATGTTTTACTTTATAAGGTGTTAATTATGGATATTTTTCTTGCAAAAACCCATCAATTCGCTTCAGGTCTTTATTAACCCACTGGAGCCATGTGGATTACTTTTATAATGGACGGATGCATTTGTTGGAATTCAATTTTTGGGCTGCCATTCACTGCCATTATAATGCTTAGAAAAGCCAGGACATTTTTTTTATATAACTCTGATTGTATCCGTCTGAAAAAGGAATGTCATACACACCTAGGCTGGCTTCAGGGTAAATTTAATTTTTGGTTGAACTATGCCTTAAAAAAAAAAAAAAAAAAAAAAAAAAAAAAAAAAAAAAAAAAAAAAACTACTACTTTACTACTACGATACTCAGACTATCAACATTAATCAGTGCTCTTAACAAGTTTGTAATTCCATAGGCACATCAAAGCCTCATCAGAATAGTCAGTACCTTGAGTGATATTGTCTTCTGGAGCATATCAAAGAGGAACTGGACTTCCAGCAGGGAGGCAGTGTCTGCTGGGTGGGACGGCAGGGCCAGAAAACCATGCTGATGTGTGCGTGAGAGAAGGTGCCGCTCAAAGAGTTGTGTCAGGTGCTGTAAACATCCCACTTGCAGAGTGAGAGTACTGGAACCATCCAGTACGGAGTCACCTTTACAGAGAGCAACAAGAACTTTATTATTATTATGACTTATTGAAACTAACTGGCAGCATTAAAGAAAAAAGTCTGAGCGTGCCAAACACCCTCAAACTAATGCGAAAGCACCCTCAGACGTTACCAATTATATCTCAGTCAACATGGAAACAAAGTCATATGCCCTAATAATTTTGCATGGTCTTGCATATCAGTCTCCAAATCTGTGGTTGTAAATTAGGTTTAAACTTAATTCTTAACTTACCAACAACCCAAATCCGAACCTCGGAATTTTTTTTACAAATATAGATCAGTGACTGTGGACAACTTCTTTATTATATAATGTTTGTGTATGAATTATGAGTTGATGAGTTATTATACCACTAAAAGCATTAATATATTAATAGTAACAGTATTTCTATTTTTCATACATTACACCAATCTTTCTGGAAATAGGCCTGTAATGCTGTAAAAATAAACAATAATAAAATACTGATTCTATACCATTATTTCGCAGCAATGTGGCAAGTCTGTGTACAACAGATGACTGACCAGCCTGCGCAGATGTCATCCTAAAAAGAGTGAAACATATAAGATGTGAAACAGAATTAACCTAAATCATAATAAGCAAAAGGGGAATTATTCTAATCTGAATATTGATAATTGTTATAAAGACAGAACATTAATTTGGGTAATACCACAAGAATTTGCCTCTTGTGAAGTCAAATGTAGCTGGGGGAAATCCTCACACCAGTGAACTAATATTAATGCAGGCCAAGTGTCACCTCTGATAGCTTAACTCTCAGAAAGCAATTCAAATTATTATTAATATTATAAATTACATGATCACAAAAAAATAAGCATCTAATCATTCTGCGTATATTTAAAGATGTATGGCATTTTTTTTGGAATAGCAATATACTAAAACACCGACACCCAAAAAACAAAAAAAAGCTCTTCCTTGATGCCTCAGCAATAATTTTGAGTCAATATCTATTTGAAATGCGCTAAAAACATACCTTATATTTCAAAAAAATACGTGACCCGTATCCACAAACCACGTTAAACCTGGTTTTGAACCGGCATTAGGATTCATGGCATTATTTCATTTAAATTCCCCTTTCACGTTTGTTGACATCCTGATGGTAACGTTAGCCATCATATGATCTTGTTTCTTAAAGGTACGGTGGCCCGAAGCAGACAAACAAGTGAATATCAGTGCTAAGCGCGCCCTCCTGTGTTTATTTTCACATGCATTATAATACAAATAGCAAGAACTTGTATTTTGAAGTAAAGCTGTTTTTAATGTTAGGAAATGTTAAATCAATTGTGCCTTGGGAATTAAAATGTGGGGAAAAAAATAGTACTTAATGAAAAATCCTTTTTCTATACAGTAATTATCAGAATCTCTCTGTCTAGATGTTTAAATCTTCTTTCTGACACTCATTTTAAGTGACATTTAGTCAATTAGGGGAGTACAGCACATTAAAAATATACATAACCCGAAGTAAATTTTTACTTTCAAAACGGAAGTGCGCCACAAAGCTCAGTGGACATGCCACATTATAACGCTTATTATCTCACTGACAGCACTATCTTGACAAGTCTATCTTTACAATGGCTTAAAGTGCTTACAGCTACCAACCTGATTGTGCAACTGTTGTTTGTATGGTAGACATGTAGGTTAATGTGCAAATATGTTTGTTCTCTTGCATTAGGTCCACATTGACTAAACCATTCTGCTTTTTTTTGTTCTTGGAAATCAAACACTAAACCTCAGGAAACAATCCAAAGTACATATTCAGTTCAATCCAATAAGCAATTTAACATACCAGTAGATTTTAATATTCTCATCATGAAGTCACACATATTCAAAAGAAGCTTAATTATATTAATTATGGTGACAGTTTGTTAAATACAATCAAAAAAAAAATCTGTTAGCCACAGGAATCCAGGCAAAACATGATTCACATGACCTCAGATTTATTTTTATCTATTTTTACTTTTGTCCCAGAGTTCCAGATCCACTTTCTTAGCATGTCTCGCAAAGTCAGCGGTAAGTGAATTAATGGGTGCACAATTATAATATCCGTATCAATTATGACATAAATATGGGATTTATATAGATTCAATATGCGATTTATATAGTATATGGGCTAGGCCTATATACTATTAGCTGATTTCTTGGAACAAAAATACTAGATCATCAAATCAGACAGGTGACATGCTAATTCTTTTTTCTTTTTTCTTTTTTTATCATGAACAATTGTATAAATTGATGAAAACTTACAGATTTGTGAAAAACTAAAACAATCTGCCTTGATGCATTTGTGCTTGTTTTCTATTCTGTGTTTTACTTTGGCTACAATGGCACATAGACTAAACAGTCACCGATAGAAAAAAAAAATGTTTTATTTGGTTCAAGCTCGACAACATCTGATATGCATTTATCACAGAGTTCCAGATCCACTTTCTTAACATGCCTCCAATACACAATATTTACATTTAAAACAGAACAAAATAAGGTGTTTCTGCACTGAACCTGATTAAATAACTCTAATATTAAAGTACTGAATCTGCATGCACAGTATCTTATTAAAGTAAAAAGGTTCTCTTTTTCTACAGTGGAGTATGCAGAGGTTCCTCGGGGCATTAGTGTAATTATCTCACTTGTTTACTCAGAAACGTCCTTGATGGAGGACTGCACTTAACCAACTGGAGATACTGTGGCTTATAGCCCTCAAAATCCTACAGAAACCCAGACGCTGAACAAACTCCTGGTACACAGACACTGGTTATGAGGCTGTGCATCAAGTCTCCAGCTGGTTCCTTTTTTTCTTCTTAAATGACACATGCGGTTCTGCATAAACACCCCTGCTTCATCACGACGCCCACAAGACCTGGCATATCAAAAGCCCCCTTTCTCCATCAAAATCTCCAAGGCGAAAAAAAGGAAGCCTGGCAACCACAAATACATAAAATGCCAAAATCAGAGGGCAACGAAAAATAATCCTCATTTATATCTCTTCGACAACCACTGTAGCTATAGGTCTCACATGGAGCAGCTATTCCTGTACCCTTAAATAAACAACGATTAGTCTCAGAGGGGAACAGAGTGTGGTTTGCTTTGCAGTGCCTTGCTCTAGATGAGTTAATGGTTGTTTGGTTGGTAAGCATGATACCTCGACTCCTGGCCTCTGTAATCAATAGGCAACTGAGAGATTGCAACAACATTCAGCTTGTAGTCTATATATAAGTACAAGAAGGTACAGCATGATATTTACTTACTGTATAATCCCAATGGATTTTAATGTGCAGAGTGATAAATGACTACAAGGACACAGATTAGTTTACTAATTTGTTTATTCCTTATAACTGTGTTGCTGAGCCATACGTATGGCGAACTACAGCTCAGACCAGACACACTGTAAAAAAAGAAATAAAAGTCACAGTCTGAAATTTTTAAGTACAATCGACTTGGATGTTTAAGTTATTTCAACTTAGATTATGTTAGACTTAACATAAAAAAAAAAATTAGTTGTGTCTTGTATAACTTATAAAAAAAGTTTAACATTTCTTAACTTATTTTGATGAGTCTAAAACAATGTAAAATCACATGTTGTCATAACTTATTGAACATTATATATATATATATATATATATATATATATATATATATATATATATATATATATATATATTTTTTTTTTTTTTTTTTTTTTTTTTGTGTGTGTGTGTGTGTGCATGTTTTTTTTTTTTTTTTTTTTTTTTTTTTTTTTACTGTGCAGCATTGAGGGGACACTTCGCTGACTACTGCCTCTCTCCACTTCAGTTGTTTGAGAAAGGACTTAAAGATTATAAATTAATCATTATCTTTAAAATGTAATCACATACATAATGTAGGCCTATTCGATACACGACCAGCATTGCATTATGTAAGATAATATTTCACACATTCGCACCTTGTCATTGGAGGACCGGCTAACCCAGTTGAAAATTAATAACTTTAATTCCACTTGAGGGTAATTTTCACCAAGAATTTCATTTAATTAAGCCGTTTAATATATCAAGACCCTGCTGGTTTAGCTTAGCCCAGGAATTCTTTTAACGTCTGTTGGAGTAGGCTAGCATGACTTTCTTGCTCCGGCTGTAATTTAAAGTCAAATAAAAGTCTAAACAATATAAAACGTTATGATTTAAAAAAATGTATTCAAAAATGTCTGTTTTAAAATTGAGGCATGACCTAGGCCTAACAAAATACAGACCCAAGGCTCTGTAGCCCCTTTTGAGGATTTGTTTGACAAAGCTGCAGCCCGCCTGTCATCTCCTATGATGTCAGCGGCATATGAACACTGATAGGAGCCCGCGCAGCAGCCCCAGTTAGCCTTCACCTGTCCGCGTGCACTTACCTTTCCTTCTTACCTGCATAAGTTTAGTCCTCGGATTTGCAGGGTTTCTACATCTTGGACACGATGTTGTTCTACGCGAGTTGCAGCTTGCTGCTGCTACTGGTGACTTTTCACGGCGCCGCTGGATCAGAAATGGTGTTCCGTTGTCCGAGCTGCACCGCAGAACGCCAGGCGGCTTGCCCGATGCTCACGGAGCCCTGCGCGGAGATTGTCCGCGAGCCGGGCTGCGGCTGTTGTCCGGTGTGTGCCCGGCAAGAGGGCGAGCTGTGCGGCGTTTACACACCGAGATGCTCCAGTGGACTGCGGTGTTATCCCAAGCCGGATTTGGAGTTGCCACTGGAACAGCTGGTTCAAGGGCTAGGGAGATGTGGACGTAAAGTGGACACTGAGCCCACAGGGAGTGCAGAGCCTCGGGAAGTCAGCGGTAAGTGAATTAATAGGTGCACAATTATAATTTATGTATCAATTATGACAAATATGGGATTTTCATAATTTGATTACTTTTTTAATTAAGACATATTTAATTACATAGGCATATAATATCAACGGATTTTAGAACAAAGATGCTATATAGGTCATCAAATCAGACCGGTGCTGTTAATTCTTTTTTTGCTTTTTTCATGTATAATTGTATAAATTGATGAAAGACTTTGAAATACTAAATCAATCTGCCTTGCGTGTGCTTTCTATTGTGTTTTGCTGTGGCTACCGTGGCACAGACTAGCAGTCATCGATAGAAAACTTGATTAATTGGTTCGAGCTCGACAGCATCTGGAGTCCTGTTCTCTCTTCAGTTTTTTTTTTTTTTTTTAGCCTCTTAACTATGCACCTGTTGTAACAGTGAAATTTGTTTTACCTCTCAGAAAGAAAGAAAGAAAGGAAAGAAAGAAAGAAAGAAAGAAAGAAAGAAAGAAAGAAAGAAATAATACATTTTCTGAGAGTAATTGGAATGCCACAGTGATAGCAAGACGGATTTTGCGCTTTGACCCTTTCCTGAAGTAAATCTCTCTCTCTCTCTCTCTCTCTCTCTCTCTCTCTCTCTCTCTCTCTCTCTCTCTCTCTCTCTCTCTCTCTCTCTCTCTCTCTCTCTCTCTCTCTGTCTGTTTGTGTGTGTGTGTGTGGGGGGGGGGGGGGCATGTTTTGTGACATATGAGGACACAAATGTGTATAATGACATGGGTATGACATAGGTATTACCAGGAGAGGGTGAAATATGAGGACTTTGGCCAGCCATTTCCCCACTTTTCAAAATGCTTATAAATCATATTTAGAAAGAAAAAATGCAGAATGTTTCCTGTGATGGGTATGTTTAGGGGTAGGGGCAGTGTAGGGGGATAGAAAATACGGTTTGTACAGTATAAAAACCTTTACACCTATGGAATGTCCCTATATGTAACAAAAACAAACGCGTGTGTGTGTGTGCAATGTGTGAGAAAGAGAGAGAGAGGATGGGTCTGAACAAGCAGAACAGAGGAACGGGTCTCGACGCAGAACAAGTGGTGCCTTGAGGATACTTTTAATGCGATGGCCAGATGAGTCCAGTAAAAATATAAAGGTGGCACACAAAAAAAAAAAAAAGAAAAAAAAAAAAACGTTTTCAAATGCATTGTTCTAAATTCACTATGCACTTCTCTAATGCGCCTAGATAAGGCTATAAATATAGAATAGCTAGCATTATGGGTTTTGATGGCAAAACAACACAAAAACTGCTGGAAATAGCATTGAAGTTCATTGGATGGTTGTGTAGTAGCCTACTACTAGGCTAGTGTTGATTTTTAACGTAGTAGGCCTATGTACGATACGACACATATATCCTGAGCAAAATTCAGCTAGTGTGCACATGTGAGTGTTAAGTTCATTGTGTCCACAGGAGGTTTGTCATATCACAAATCATAGGTATTCCAATAAATTGTTTTGTAGACAATTAACTGGCATAATTTTAAAAGACAATATCTCCGTTTGCATTGAACTTTCAGCGCTGTAAAATTTTGCAGATACTGTTTATGCCCAAGCAGCAACATTACACACTAACTAAAGTTAAAAAAAAAGTGAAATCGCATGCAACCACCCCTTTAAAGAGTTAGTTCACCAAAAAATAAAAATTCTGTAATTAATAAAAAAAAAACTATTTTTTTAAAAACTAAAATTATTTTAAAAGTCTATCTTACTACATCTCACTACAAGAATAGTTTTTGTGCGCAAAAAACCAAAACAACTAAATAACGACTTTATGCCATATAGTGATGGCCCGATTTCAAAACAAAGTTTCGAACGTTATTAATCAGTGTATCGAATCATGATTTGTATCGTCAATGTCACGTGATTTCAGCAGTTTGGTTGTCTGGGGAGTCTGCTATGTATTTCTACTGCACAAGGGGTATAATCAACTGCCATTATTTGAATAACTGTACGCAATTGGATAGACCTTCAAATAATCAGACCACAAGAGGCGTGATCAACAGGCGACCCATTGTTTCTCTATCTGTCATCATGTTAAACCCACCTATAGCGTGCCAGGTGGAATAAGCCAGTCTGTGATTGGTTCCAGCAAAAGTGTAACAGAAGCAGAAATGAAATTTAAGACACACATTTTTACTATTACAGCTCTCAAGGTTAACTAATTGTGAAAAGTGTTATAGCATTATACACTCCTGAACAAAATCTTAAGACCAGGGGATGCATTGCAAGTTTTACACATTTCAACACATTAAAAGTTTAAGACCATAGCCATAAAAAGGTCAAGGCTGCACAAAAATATGGATCTCATGTCATTGTTCTTCAAGCAGTCATGCTGTCAAGATCTCCTGATGGCAAAGGCAAAAAGGCTTTCTTTCTTTGAACGTGGCAGGATTGTTGAGCTGCACAAGCAAGGCCTCTCGCAACGCGCCATCGCTGCCGAGGTTGGACACTGTAAGACAGTTATTATACATTTCTTAAAAAACCCTGAGTTATGGGACAAAAAAAATTCTAGTGGTAGACCCAAAAATATTTCACCTGCAATGAGCTGCAGTATCCGGCAGGTTGTCCGTGAAGACACAGGTCTATCCTTGACCCAAATTAAGGCCCTTACTGATGCTGACTGCAGCCCAATAACCATAAGACGTCATCTGCTAGAGAAGGACTTCATCTGCTAGAGAAGGACTTCAGAACAAACAAAAAAACTTCAAAGGCCACGTCTCCTCCCACGACAAACTTGCCCGTTTGGAATTTACAAAGGAGCACCAAACATGGGACATTGAAAGGTGGAAGAAAGTGTTATTCTCTGACGAGAATTTTTTTTACCTGGACGGTCCTGATGGCTTCCAACGTTACTGGCATGACAAGAGCCCCTTTCACACTGCGATTCCGGCAAATACACAGATAATGCGACCCGGCATTTGTTCCCAGGGCCGCTAGATTTTGTCCATTCACACTGCCAGCGGAATACCGTAATATGTGCGCGTTCACACACAACCCGTAACGGTCCCGGGTCGAGTTGACACATGACATCCTGATTAGACGTATAACGGTGAGCGATCTCAGCTATCAGCGCAGATAGTAAGGAGCTCCGTGGTCTCAACTTGTGTCCAGTTTGCACACATTTCTGCTTGTTTAATTTTGGTTTCTTTTATAAACGAACACTCTCTGCGTTTAAAACACCGACTAGCTCTTCTGGCACTGCAGGGTTGTATTATTGAAAAAACAAGCTCTAGGAGTCGCACGATAACTATGTACACGTTGCGGCATTAGTTTTGGCTTTTGTTCACACATCGCTCGTCCCGGGTCGAATCCCGCAATGTTACTAGGTCCCGACCCGGGTTCAATTCGGTAATCAATTCCGGGACGTGGTTGCTTTCACACAGAAGGCGACCCAGCAATGTTCCGGGAATATTGCGGGTCCGACGTGCAGTGTGAAAGGGGCTAAGGAGATCCCACCTGAGATGTTTTCTACGCGGCACAGAAGAGGAGGCTTCATCATGATCTGGGGTGCTTTTTCCTTCAATGGGAAAAATGGAGCTTCAGGTTGTGCAGGGGCATCAAACCCTCTTGACAGAGGGCCCCGTCTGTGCAGTTATGACTGGGTTTTTCAATAGGACAACGCTGCAATTCACAACACCCGCCTGACGAAGGACTTCTTCCAGGAGAATAACATTGCTCTTTTGGACTATCCTGCGTGTTCCTCTGATCTAAATCCCATTGAGAACATTTGGGGATTGTTACATCTCCTGTTGGCATAGAGGTATGAAGAGGACGCACATAATCTAAACACTCTTTATTCTGAGCTCTGGAGAGTAAATGGGGACGAATAAACCAAGGACAAACAAGGTAACCGTTACTAGAAGTGCTTTGCTTTATTTACACAGACAATTAACTTACACCAAGAAAACAATCAACCAATATTTACACCTATATACAACCAAGCAAAAAGAAACTAAAGAAAAACATAAAGGAAGTTGCACCCACTCCTTACCTAATGTGTTTAACAGAGAACTTTACATGTGTGCAAGATGTATGTCACATGACGTACTTCCCTTTTCTCTACTCTCCGGTCCAGCACTGTAACGAACAGGTACGACAATCTCTGAAAAGACACAAAAATCAAAGCAAACCACCACTAAGTCAATAGCTTCAAAAAATTGCCCTGCCAACAAACACACATCAAGCTCCACTCCCCTCTTTTCTGTTCCACCAGGTGTCCATTATTGTGAAGCGCAGTAGATGATTGGTCCAATTCCATGTCCATCATAATGAATGATCTCGATCAGCAACCAATCACAGCACCTAAAACTGAGTGACAGAGTAGAACAAAAGAGAGACAAGCAAACCATAGCGAAGGAGAGAAATACAACAACCAATAACGAAAGGGGGAGGAAAACCAATTAATCACGTAATAGGGATGGATGGCAAGGGAAGTTTACAAAAACGGACGCATGCCGAAACAAGTGTTTGAAGTTATCAACAAAACGGTGGGGCTATTCACTACTGAGTGCTTTTTTGACACTTTTAGCTCTGTTGTGCGTTTATTTTTTGGCTATGGTCTTAAACTTTTGATCAGCTGATGAACAGCCTGTTTGAGTTTAAATGCAGTTTTCAATAAATTGCCTACTCTCTATTTTTTGTCTCTTGCTCCTGTTTCTTCTTTTGGCATTTTGAAGCAGCACTTACAACAGGGTTATGATCCACTAGTGCGAAATGTGTAAAACTTGCAATGTTTAGATTGAGGTATGAAAGGATACAGTGACGGCGAGGATTGTAGTTGATCAGAGACATGTTGAGCGCATAAATGCAGCAATCTTGTCATTGCAAATTGATTTCTGTACACTAATGAATGATTTCATCATAACAGTGCAAGTTGAGTGCGAGTCCAGAACTCAGTCACTGATAAACTCTTGCTTTTTGATTGACAGCTCCAGCAACAGTAAAGAGGGAGTTCTTTGATTGCTTTATCTAATTTAATCACAGTTTAAATAACAGATTATTTTCCTCCTACTACGAGAAACAACATTAAGTTGACCGTTTAGTCACTGATTTGATTTACTGACACATAGACAAAGAACATCTGACTGAATCATTACATATGCAGAAATCACTGGTCGTAGATCAGGCATTAGAATTGGCACTGTTACTTGCATGTTGTGGCATTACTGTCGAGTCCTAGCGTAGAAATCTAGACGCACCCTAGCGGCAGCAAATCTAATCTGCCACGAGTATCGTCTAGCAACTCTCAATACACTTCTGAGCTGTAAACACCAAACTCTGGTCGGGCCAATCACATTGTGTATAGAGTCAGTGGGTGGGGCTTAACATAATGACGGCAGAGTTGCGCTTGCGTGCTTCTTGTAAACACAGAAACTGGCGAACGCCGGTCTTTCAAATCAGCTTTGACCACGACTCTGGAAGACTTGGAGTTAAGCTTTTCTCTGAGAAAAGAACAAAGAACGGCACTGAAGTCATTCTTAAAAAGGGAAGATGTGTTCGGAGTTTTGCTGACCGGATATGGCGAAAGTTTAATCTTTCAACAAGCTCCACTTCACCTTCGTTGCTTTGGTTGGCTGTAGCGCTATCCTATTGTGTGCAGAGGGAGTTTGAAAGACAATCGTTTATCCCGCCCCTTGGGTTGAGTCCTGTCAATGGTGAGTTTCCAGACCAAACATCTTGATGTGGGTTTGGCTTGTCAGGCTAGTCGAGTCCATACCATACAAGTCTGTTTGCAAAGCCTGCATCGAAATTTCAACTTGATTGATTTTCATTGATTTACCAAAGAATACATAGTGAAATGTACCGAATACTATGTTGCTCAACTGAGACAATCACATTGTTGAAAATACAAAAAAAAAAAAAAAACACATTCCTAGCATTAGGATTCTTTGAAAGGTTATGTTATTTTTATTCCAATGATGCTGTATCGCTCTTCTCTCCTCATCATCTCACTAACATGACAGTGGGCGGGGCCAACGTTGCAATGATGGAGTAGGTGTAGATTTTCTTCTGCAGAGGTAGTCTTTCACCATAGGCACATTACAAAACGAGTCGTTCTTTGGGCTTGGCTACAATAAAACCTGTTTTTGGACTAAAAAGGAAGTTTTCAAATTTGACACTTTTTTGTCAAAAAGTACATAGAATATTCTTATAGTATATGTCAAGAGCTCAAGGAAAAATGTATTTCTCGTCATGACCCCTTTAATGTAAAGCCCTGTGTGGATGGATGTAATGGGTGTGGCTTGGGCTCCAGAGCTTTTGTTGCCAGGATGCAGTGTATTGTATTTCAGTCGAGTGAAATAATGTAGTTCAGTGGTTCTCAAACTTTGGTGCACAAGCAGATGTATGTGTCTTTAGGTGTGTGTTTATATTTCTAATTCCTGATTTGTTTGCCCTTAATGCTCTTAAAGTCGGTATAAAATGGAAGTTGTAATTGTCTTTTCTTCCCTATTTTGTCGTATATCCAAGAGAAACGGCTTTTCAATGAAGAAAAAAATGTAAGTCGGGATTCATTTGATCGGATCATTTGGATTTAATGGATTACGAGGGTACTTGAAATTTGTATAATAATAATAATAATAATAATAATAATAATAAATAAATAAATAAATAAATAAATAAATAAATAAATAAATAAATAAATAAATAAATAAATAAAAACCAATATGTAATATTCCTTTTTGTTTTAAAAAGTCCATTTTGATTTCATGCTGACTTTAACAGTCTGCTTTTGACTCCGGTGACTGTTTTGAAACCATGGATTTTGCACTTTTGATCATGATGTTGTGCTTCTAAACAGATGAGAGAAGTTTTAAGACACTGGCCATATTGCTAACTATATTATTATTTATTAGTGTAATTGAATTTTATTACAAAGTTTGGAATCATATGCAAAATAATGTTTGAATTCAGTCACAAAGCTTCTAAATGTTTTGATATGTGCTTGTTTATGTGCTATATTAATGGGCTTCTCCACATGCCTGCAAAAGACCAATCAAAAGACTGTGGTGGACAGATTGGAAGTACAGTGTGGTCAATGGATTGCAGTGTTGTTTAAACAACATGGTGGCAATTGTTTAGCTAATAAAAAAAAAAAAATCCAAACTTTTTTAACCATTTATACTGTTTTATAAACCGTTTTAAGAAAACAGTGCCTACAGTGCCATTATAAAGACTGTAAGTCTGTGTAATATCCTCATAGCTTCACCTTTTTGTAAAATGCAATCTACCATGACTAAGGTATATACAGTAGAAGGTGTATGGGTGATAGTTATATATTGTCCCCAGTTTCACAGACAAGGCTTAAGCCTAGTCCCAGACTTTTAACTAAAAGCAAATCGCACTGGCATATCATGTCACTGCCAGTGTTTTGACGCAAGATGCATGGGAGATGGGAAAATAAGCACTGTTGTAGTATATACTATATAGGTGCATACTATTATATATAGTGTGTAATATCTGCCTGTCATCTTTATGTTTATTCACATTATTAGCAGACAAAAAACAGATCTGATTCATGTCTGTAGCTCAAACGGTCGATGAACTGCAGCAAGGGTTGATGAACTGTGCAGCATCTGCACGTCATATGCCAGTGTTGTTAGAATAACTTTAGTGGCACCAATATACTGGAATATGCAGTAGCACTTGGGAAATGTGACTAAACACTCTTTATAAATGCAAAGAACTTAGTTCTGTCTGTGGGTAAATGTCAGTGCCCATGTGTGAATAGGTCCATAGGAATCCATTGTTTTTGTTTAAAATCTTGGTGCTTTGAAGCCCTACACAAGTGTTCTCCAAATCCTGTTGTGCCGGAAGGTTTTCTGGTGAAAGAGAGGAAAACACATAGACTTCCTGTGAATGACAAGCATAGCTGCATTTAGCACCAGAATGCCTGCTTTAATATTGTCATTTGAAACACATTTGTAATAATGTAATTGTGCTATTAAAGTACATTTTGCAGTATTTGCAATATTGGAAGTTAAGCAATATTTTATTATATGATTTTTGAAAAGCAAAGCAGTCTGAAAGGTGAAGGTGGTCGTCATTGCTCTATATTTTATGTCTATTTGGACTTCAGGAGTCATTATCCTACTTGTTTAGGTTAGAATGTTCTTGGTAGACCATCTACTCTATGTTTTTCTCCTTTTACAAAAAAAGTCCTGCACAAAAACAAATAATCAAAAAAATATGTAATCAATTACTGGCCATCCGTGTTTCCCTGCAGGCCTAAGACCCTAAAATAGTCTCCAACATCTCTGTGACCCTATACATATGTTTTAGAAAATGGATAAATGCATAAATAGATGAATGGATGGATGGATGCCACTTAATCAGAATTAATCAACTTATTTAAGAATATGAAGACTCCAGTATATAAGACGGCCACTGTTATTAAAACCAGTGGGGAAAATTGGAATGTCGCATATGGCACCTCTAGTAAGGGGAGTATGGCGGCTTCTAAATAAAACAGTCAGTGAATGCCAAGTGAACTGCCTTGAAAGGGACTCTGCTTGCTCATAGAAGATAATATTCACATTTATTGAATATAAATTAATAAAATGTATTCTGAGTTAATAAGTTCTGAGAGACACATTATCAGTTTAGGAAACATATTGTTAATTTACAAATTATTTACATCAGTATATCAGAAGAAATAGATACTTTTGTTAAGCTTTTTGAAAATAATACTGACCTCCTCAAAAAAAATTCACATTCATATTATTTATTAAAGAGAGTTAAAATGATTCCATTAATACATAAATGAGCAATGTTGTCAGGGTCCATTAAGTCACAGGGCAAAGTCAAGCAGAGAATGGTGACAGATAGTACCGACAAAAACAATAAAGGCTGAACTGACAAGGTCAAAGGGTTTAAGACAGTCCAGTCACACACAACACAGTAGTCAAAGGGAGAATTATAGGGGAGAAAATTAGGAACATGTGCAGCAGGTAACAGTCAGCAACTGAGAAAGGTTAACAAAAGCAAACACAAAAAGAATACAGAGTACTGAAAGAAGAGAAGCAGAGAAAACCCAGAGATGAGCTGGGTCTGAGTCTACTACTCATGGGCTGTGGAATTCCTTTATAAGCAACTAGTTCAGGATGGCTCTTCTGCTGAAAAATTAATGCTGTACCCCTAAAGATACTGGTTGTGTACACCCCTGCCCTTTGAATCCAGAATCCTCCTTATGGTGTAAACTGGGAAACTTTCTACCAAATGGGGGATGGACGAAAGAAAGAAACAGGGGACTAAGACAAACAGATATGATGCAGAAGGACTAATATATCAGCTGAACCAATACGGGGATTGTACTCGCACCACCACCAGACTGAAAACCTTAACAATAAGATGGCCTGATGAACTGCAATGCCAAGCTGGTGCCCAAAAGAGGCAGGTGTAATTTGCAAACAAATGTACCTGGGTGTGCAGCCCTTCTTAAGCCTGGAAAAGCAGCTCCCTAGCCCTCCTCCAGGTAAAGTGACCTTAGCCGCTTTTCCACTGTCAGCCAATCGCGAGCCAGGACTAACAACATCCCGGACTGGGGCCAATAGCCCCAGACCTCAAGCCGTGAGACCAGAATCAAGCTGTGTTTCCACTGTTGGGCCAGTAGAAAAGTCATCCTTACAGCCCCTCTAGAGAACATCTCATAACCCAAGAATTTCACCACCATGTGGCTGACTAAAAACTAGCTTGAGTGATGACACAAGACATAAGACCCCAGTATCGATGATATGACAATCATTTATTAATTTGTGTCAAGAGTGCACATCAATCATGCTGAATCAAAGAGAACACTTCCATTTATTTGTTTGAGTGGTGTCACTATGTTGTCCTTTCAGTCAGAAATATCGTTGGCTGAATATCGTGATATATATATATATATATATATATATATATATATATATATATATATATATATATATATATATATATATATATATATATATTGTATTGTGAGCTGAATGTCATGTATCGTATCGTATCGAGTGATGGGTTTGTGAGAATTTTTTTAAGTAAAAAATGGGTCATGGAAAACCCCCAGTGTTGAGCTTTGGCCACAATGGAAAGTACTGAGAGTGCTGACGGAAAAGAGCAAGTAGGTCCTCATATATTGGTCTCATCTTCACCAAGAGGGAAATTGGCTGCTGACCCTCTTCCCATTTGCAGTGACCCGGAAAAATAGGCCTCACAAAGCCCTCAGCACCTGGCAGAGGGACTCAAAAATAAACTGACTGCTTATGAGCTGTTCCTACAGGGCTGTGGAAAAGCGGTACCCGTTGGACTAAAATAGAGCAAACTAATCCCCCAGTTTTCTGCAAGAGCAGGTATGGCTGCCATCCCCCCCTAGGGCTACTCAGCAACTCAAATGCCAAGAATCTTACTGTGTCTATGTCCAGAATAAACTCTAGCTCCCTGCAGCAGCTTGGAGATAACACAAACAATGTGAGAAATGTTGAGGCGAGTGCGCTTGGGGTGTGAGCAAGCAATGGTTTAAGGACTTCTTTGGAATTTGTGGAGGTGGTGTTTTTTTCCCCAGGATTTTTCATGGTATAGTTATAGTTCATACATGTTGGTCTGGGGCGAGGATGTAGGGCAACATTATTTCCCCAAGGCCCAGATTATGGTTAACCTTGTAAGTCACTCAACACCTTTTAGTCAAGCTTGTACTGTCTTGCTTGCATGTTGTAAAGCAAACCTCTGTGTCTCTAATCGGTAAGCATGTTTACATACACACTAATACGCCAAACCTGGTAACACAAGTAAACAGTGTTTACAAGACTCAGAAAAATATAATTCTGAGTACTCCACATGAGATGTTATGGAAGCAGTAAATAAGCACTATTTATACTTCAGCTGCACAAGATGAGAAAACATTTTTCTTTGGTCAACAAATAGTTTTAATTTTGTCTGAATGTTCTTAAATATATAGTAAAGACGCTTTGCTGTTACATATCGTACATGCGCACCTCAATAAGTCAACAGAATTTAGGTTAATATAGTTACATGCCAGGGAAAATCGGGGAAAGGAAAAAAAAGTATAGCTGTGAAGATCGGTTTAAGCTATTTATGACCTTTCTCAACTATTAAGAAAAAAGGAGTTAACGTGTTTACATTCCCTAGTTAAAATAACTATACCAAAATGTATTTAATATACATTTATTTCATACTAAGTATAGTACATATCTATTAAAATATTTACTGACGTGTCACTTGAGACTTACAATCAAATATCTTAAGAATATCTTTAGCTTTACCTCTTTAGTACTTACAGATAACTGAAGTGCATTAATAAAAAAATAAAATAAAAAAAAACAGTTGTTCCAATTTAGCAGACTTTTGCAAAAACAAATAAACCTCACATGGGAGCATGCCTTGGGACCCTGTTAAACAATTCACACTTCAACCCCCCAATGTTTAAACCAAAACTACACCCTTGCACCAAGGGAGACAACACCCCCAAACAATCTATTGTATGAAGTGCTATATAAATAAATGTGACATTGTCACGTTTAGGTTCATTTATGCTCATTCTTAGTTTTGTTTTCTTCGACTTTTTGTTTGTTATTCATCACATGTATTCCTTTGAGTTCCCATCTGTCTTCCGTCTCCATGGTCACACATCATTATGAGGTTGTTTGGTTCAGCTGTGTTTAATTATCACCTTGTTATCTGCACTACTTAAGATTCTGCTTTTCTTATGTTCGTTGTCCGATCTCGTATGTGTATGGTTGTGTTTGCGTTGCCTGTCTTTATGTTATACTGCTTTGTGGTATATTATTAAGCATCATTGGAACCTTTCATCTTCACCTTCATGTCTTCATCTGCAGAGCAACTATTACAGACGCAACTTTATTAGAGTGCCGAATTGCAGAGCTTGTGCAAACAAATCCATGTTGCTATGATCAGATGCTTTTCTTATTTTTCTTTATTTTTTTTAAAGCTTGCTGTTTTGTTCTCTGTTCATTTTGTTATTGAGAGAAAAGTGCGTAGTACATATTTACATAATTACATAAACTTCACTCTCAACAAAGTGGGTGTCCGCTAGTACCTTTATTGTACACTGAAACTCTTGTTCCCTGAGAAGAGACTGAGACAATGGCCCTCATTTATCAATCTTACGTAGAAAGGTCGTATATGTTGGCGTAAGATTACGCTTACACTCCGCTCACCGCCTGATTTATGAAGCTGTGCGCACCTCTGCAATCCAGATGTACGCAATACTTGCCCTTGATAAATGCCGCGGCTGAAAATTATCGTCATTAGAATAACACGCCCCTATATATTCAAGTCTCCGCCTCCCCCACGCCCTCTTTTTACGTCATGGACACTCGAAAGACAGCAAAGAAGCAAAAATTCGCCGACGTGGAGATCATCTTACTAATTCACTAGTCAGGGCACTGATTAGGACAAAAGTCAATGGGCTGACTCCCTGATCAGTGCCCTGACTACTGAACTAGTGAGATGATTGAGACGTGCCCATTGAGACCATCACCAGGGAAGTGGAAAAAAGCGAAATTGTTTTAGCCTATTTGGGAGTTTAAAGAGTGGGATTAAAGGCACCCACAAAAACAAAATATGGACCTAAATTACGAGTACTGTTAATAGTGTGGCGGTTGAGAAGCGCACTCCAGCAGTTTAAAGAGCTGTTTGGAGGAGAAATTATCACAATGCATTATTTTACAGAACATGTTTTGAGACAATTAGCATTTAATTTCGTATCACGGCACATGTAGGCTATTGGGGTGTACGATAGTGATGATGATGTGATGTGGAGTACCATTCATTCACATTAATAACTGCATGACAATTCGTAAGATTCTTCTTATTATTATGATTTTTATTATTAATGACGCTTATTGTTATTTAGAAGAAGAATGTCGTTATTATTTATTTTATTATTATTATTTAAAAGAAGAAGAATGTAATTTTTATTATTTTGTCAGTCTGAATTACTTTCAGTCCCAGTCCGTGCGCAGCTGTCTGGTCTAACCCTGAAACATCAGGTAAAGCGCACAGGCTCGCAACTAAAAGAATACATGCATACAAATCAAATGCTTGGTATCACACAAATTAAACATTGAAGTCTATGGTGCACAAAAATAAAAACTGAAGTTTATAATTACTATGTTGTTGTTGTTGTTTTTACATTGGGTCATAATATAGCATATATCAGTGCGTCATTTTGTGGTGTTAGGAATAGCCTAGTTTTTCTGCGCATTTTCGCACTAACTCAAAACGTGCGTACACCACTTCCTGAGCTGGCGTAGGATTTGAGCGTGCCGTACGCAAACGTCCATATTGATAAATCTCAAAGTCACCGTGGGTTTGGGTGTACGCAAGGTGTACGCTGGAAATTTGGTGTACGCACTTATGATAAATGAGGGCCATTGAGTGCATTTACATGCACACCAGTAAGCTGATAACTCCCAAATATCAGCTTATTGAAATATCCAGTTTTCCCTGTTTACATGCAAACCAGTAAACTGACAACGCAAGTAAACCGTGTTTACATGACTTTATTAATAAACCAGGTTATTTCCTTGTAATGACATCAAAAATAAAAAATTATGTATCTGATTTGGAGTATTCCAAATGTTACTTCAGTTGTGATGTTAAATAAAGCTTGTCAGCAGGAGATTTACGGCTCATATAATTCCCTCGTGCAGCGTTTTGACTGAACCTCTTCTACTTCTGCTGTATGATATGAGAGCATCTTTACAATTTTCTGAGTCTTGAAAAAGTCTGCGTTTGTGATGTATGTCCTTATTTCATGTGAAACGCTAGCTTGCTCTGTTTGACCACCGTAGTCCAGATCAACTTTCGGGGAAGGGCACCCGAACTGCAGCTTGTATCCCTTCTCTACAGTATGCAGGACCCATGAAGATATATTCGGAAGGCATAACCATGCACAGAGATAATCTACTAAGGAAACTAGACTCTTGAGTCTGGCCTCGGGTGTCAACCGAGCCTTGTTCCTCGTTTCAGAGGTCCGGACAAAGCTAGGACCTCTTGTCAGAAGCCTTTTTCGCCTGAAGGATTATTTTCCTTCGGCTCAGATGCCCTTCTGGCAAGAGCACCGCCTCTTTTGCCAGGCTCTTTTGCCTCGTTTTTGTTCTCTGTTCATTTTGTTATTGAGAGGAAAGTGCAGTACATATTTACATAATTACATAAACTTCACTCACAGCAAAGTGGGTGTCCGCTAATAGTAGGAGGGACGCTGTCGTGTGCGCTGGGAAAGAAAGAACAGCAAGATCCAATTGCGAATAAACAATGGTTTATTACTCTCAATTCACACTGTCAGAACAGTAAAGTCTCAAAGCAGAAAGGCAGCTCAGGAACCGGGACAGGCGGATTTATGCGGGACTGAAAAACAGGTTTTAATTTGGAGACATGAAAGGCGGGATGAATCCTCCCGTACGCTGGAGGTAGTTTGAGGTGGAGTGTCACTGGACTAATGATCTTAGTGACAGGAAACAGGCCAATGTCGCCCCCGGTAATTTACAAAATTTACGCTAAAATTTGGATACAAATTGGGGCCCCCTGTCCGAAACCACGTCTGTCGGAAGAAAGACGTGGTCTACGACAGCCACCGCTGTCTCCTTGGCGGAAGGTAATTTAGGCAAGGGAATAAAATGAACCATTTTTGAGAACCGGTCCACAACAATCAAAACGACCGTCTTGCCCTGGGAGGGCGGGAGGGCGGGAACGAAATCTAGAGAGATATGAGACCAGGGTCTCGAAGGAACAGACAGTGGTTGGAGTAACCCATCTGGGGAGCGATTGGAAGTCTTACTCATGGCGCAAACTGAACAAGCCAATACAAATTCCTGGATGTCACGAGCCATACCAGGCCACCAGAACCGTTGCTGTACCAAAAATGTGGTTCTATTAACTCCTGGATGGCAAGCTACATTGGAGCTAGGACCCCATCGAATTACGTCGGACCGAACTCCCTCAGGCACAAATAAACGATTCGGTGGGCCCCCGGGTGGAGGCGTTACCCCTTCTAAGGCCGATTTGACCTTCGATTCGACCTCCCATGTGAGTGCCGAGATGATAAGTCTCTCTGGAAAAATGCACTCGGGAGTGGACGGACTTTCGGAGCAGTCAAAAACGCGAGATAAAGCATTGGGTTTGATGTTTTTAGAACCCGGGCGGTACGATAGAGTGAATTCAAAGTGTCCGAAAAAAAGAGCCCACCGAGCCTGCCTAGAGTTGAGTCTTTTGGCAGATCTGATATATTCCAGATTCTTATGGTCAGTCTAAAAGATAAAAGAACTCCCTCTAACCAATGACGCCATTCTTCCAATGCAAGCTTAACTGCCAACAGTTCCCTGTTACCAATGTCGTAATTACATCCGGCTGGCGATAAACGGTGAGACAAAAACGCTGTTGGCTGTAATTACGAATTAAACATAGATAAAAATTGGCGAACCCCAGAAACCTCTGCAGGGCCTTGCGGGAATCTGGGGTTGGCCAATCTATCAAAGCCCTAATCTTGTCAGGATCCATGCGCATTCCCTCGGACGAGACGATGTGTCCAAGGAACGGAACAGACTGTGCATGGAAAGTGCATTTCTCCGCCTTGACAAAAAGCCCATTCGCTAGCAACCTCTGGAGCACTAGTCGAACGTGCTGGACATGTGCCTGGAGAGACGAAGAAATTATCTAAATGTCATCCAGGTAGACATAAATGAACTGATCGACCATGTCTCCCAGCACGTCATTGACTAGTGCTTGGAAGACTGCTGGGGAGTCTGACAGCCCGAAAGGCATGACCAAGTATTCAAAGTGCCCCCTGGGGGTATTAAAAGCAGTCTTCCATTCACCCCCCTCTCTTATGCAGACAAAATTATAAGCATTACTTAAATCCAGTTTTGTGAATATGGATGCCCCCTGCAACCTCTCAAAGGCTGAAGACATCAACGGCAAAGGATAGGTATCCTTTACCGTGATGTTGTTCAGCCCTCGGTAATCAATGCAAAGTCGCAGGGACCCATCCTTCTTACCCACAAAAAAGAACCCCGCCCCCACCGGAGCAGAAGAGTGATTGTCTCTGTGTGGTTGCCCGTGATGGTGAGAGTGACTGGGTAAGTGGTGTGGGTGATGGTGGGAAGTGTCTGTCCATTCAGGGCGTGCACAGCAATGGGAGTGCTGAGGGGGTGCGTAGGGATCTGGAGCTGTATGGTCAGTGCACGGTCCATAAAATTACCCTCCGCTCCAGAGTCCAAAAACACTTTGCAGCTGTGCGACCGGTCTGCCCATTGCACTCTTCCTGGCAAGAGTTGTGGACGAGGATTTCCTCAATGATGCTCCAACCGACAGTAGCCTCCTCTCTTCTGCCGGGCTTGATCTTTTAGTGGACAATTATTTAGGAAATGCCCCGCCGCACCACAGTACATGCATCGTCCCTCAGCTCTTCGGCGCTCTCTCTCTCTTGCCGGGAAAGCCGTGCTTGGCTCACCTGCATGGGCTCGGTGTGGCTGGGTGGGCTGACCGTGTCTCTCGGGAACTGGAAAGGCTCAGGAGGTTCTCTGACAAGGGTGCGCCGGTCTCGCATCTCCAAACTGGAGTCCACCGGTAGCACTAAATCCATAAGATCATCTAGGCGGTGGGGAAGTTCCAGGGCGTAGATCTCCCGTTGGACACGGTCAGCCAGCCCATGCAGGAATCTGTCCCACTGTGCCTCTTCGTTCCACTTACTCTCAGCGGCCAATGTCCAAAACTGGATTATGTAATCCGACACCGAATCCTTGCCTTGGCGTAAGTCTGAGAGTTGGCGGGCCGCTTCACGACCCGTTGCAGCACGGTCAAAGACCTGTCTGAGTTCCGCTGAGAGTGCCCGGAACAATGAGCAGCAATGATGGTCATTTTCCCACACCGCCATTCCCCAGACCGCCACACGGCCAGACAGCAAGTTGATCACCAGCGCAACCTTGGCTCTTTTCATGGCGAACGTAAGCGGCTGGAGTAAAAAGAACAGAGAACAAGGAGTCAAGAAAGGTCTGCATAACTTTGGCTCACCCGCGTATCTCTCTGGTGTGGGGATGCGTGGTTCAAGATGGTTAGAGCCGGCGACTGGGTTGGGGGGAACGGATGGCGGGCTGGGCGCAGTGGGCGATGTCAGCTGTTTGATTTGAGTCGTGAGCTCGGACACCTGCTTCACAAGTGCCTGCATGGCCCGAGCATTGGCAGTGACATGTCCTCCTGCTGCTCCATCCGCTGACTGTAAGCAGTCAAATAATCCTGTAATTCAACCATAAATCCATTAGGTCAGATCGTTCTGTCATGTGCGCTGGGAAAGAAAGAACTACAAGATCCAATTGCGAATAAACAATGGTTTATTACTCCCAATTCACACTGTCGATCAGAACAGTAAAGTCTCAAAGCAGAAAGGCAGCTCAGTCCGTGAAGGGGAGACGGCAGGGCACTGGATGAATCCGTGAAGCAGGGAGGCCTAGGCAGACGCGGTCGGCTGGAACCGGAGCAAAGCAATCCCACGATGAACACGAACACACAGGAAACCCACAGGACACACTGCAACGATCTGACGCAAGACTGAGTGAGGCACAGGAATATATGGGCCCGGTAATGAGGTGCAGCAGGTGAGAGTGATCAGTGATGAGTAATCAGTGACCATGCCTCCAACAACACCATACAACACAGACAGAATGAGACGGTGAATCCTTGAACCGTGACATGCTCTCCTTTTACACCTGCCGGTGCGAGGAGCTAGTAGACGGCCAAAGCTACCCAATAGATGCAGCCTTCCTCGAAGAACTAGAGCAGCGATACTGCTAAGGCTGCAAGACCGCCATGGTGTGCAGACAACTACCAGCCCGCCAGGCTTGGTGGGCAGCACTGGGGCTTTAAAAGACGATGCAGCATCAGGTTAAAGATAGCTCACGAGATCTTCCTCTACCCACCTCATAACCATATTTGCTCGCTTCTAGCAAAATTTTCATTCAGTTTGTTTTTAGGCTGGACTTCCTGCTTTTCCTTTGGCCACACACATATATTGAGCACATATATTTCGTTGAAATCAGACAGCTCTAACATCGGGTTCTCGAGAAGAAGGCGCAGTGCTGGCTTCCACTCGGGGAGGGAGAACATCTTAACCGTCAGACAAGGACTGAGAAGATGCCTCGGCAGTCTCATAATAATGCTTTTGTAACTTAGTTGGACAGACAACACCAAATAAGACATACAACAACTCTTTGCTGAAAGAAAAAGAGCCGTGTGGCGTCACATACTACGTCATGATACAACATTGATGAAAGATTTTATTCATAGTTAAGATGCACTACGCTAAGGGAGCCTCCCCAGTATGTTGTAAGATGCAGTGCGAGTTCCCTATATCGAGGGAACTTCGCACTGCGTCGGAACGACGATTTGGGGATACTCCCTAAGCATGAACGTGTCTGAAGTATGAATGAAACAAGTCCAATCCCTATTGGTCCTACGTCATGACGTAGATGTGACGGCATACCCGAAAGCTATATAGGGGAGCCCGGCGCATAGTAGCGTCAGTTATCGCTCTTCAGCATAACGATCTGTGTGTTGTTTGAAACATTGTCTGTCTATTTATTGTTGTCTGTCCCACAAGGACAGACAACAATAAATAGTGTCTATTTATTGTAAGACAATAAACAATGTCTATTTATTGTTGTCTGTGGGGCCGCATATATGTCACCACCGCACCCACCCGCCCAAGAGGAGCTTATCGAGGGGCTGACTCGTGCCGTGGCCAAATTAAATATCGAGTGGCCACAAGAGAGACAGGAAGTCCAGCCATCCAGCAGGCTGGACGATCGGTTTCTCTCGCGCCGGGCTCAGTCGCCTCGGGCTTGCCGTTTTTTCCGGACCTGCACAACGTGTTGTGTAGGTCCTGGAACAGACCATACTCCGCGCGCATTTCAAACCCCCGAGTATTAGATTATGCCAATGTTATGGGTGCGCGCGAGGCCGGCTACGGGACGATGCCGCGGGTGGAAGATGCTCTCGCGAGCTATCTGTCACCCGAATCGGCATCGTCCCTAAAAGCCCCGGTACTGCCCACCAAACCATGCAGGGACACATCGGCTTTGGTGAGCAGGGCATATATGGCGGCGGGTCGGGCTGGTAGCGCTCTGGACACGCTCTCGATCTTGCAGGCATACCAGGCCAACCTTCTCAAAGAGTTAGACGAGGGAGAAGGGCCCTCTCCGGAGGACGTATTAGAACTCAGGAAGGCCACTGATCTGTCTCTCCACGTCACCAAGGAGACGGCCCGTGCCATCGGCCGCTCCATGGCCTCAATGGTGACGGTGGAGAGACACCTGTGGCTAAATCTGTCGGGGATGAAGGAGAAAGATAAATCGTTTCTCCTGGACTCCCCGATCTCGCCTTCTGGCCTGTTCGGCGACGCCGTTAATTCGGTCGTCGACAGGTTTCAGGAGGCGAGAAAACAGTCAGCGGCCTTCCGACAGTTTCTCCCTCGTCAGGCCAAAATCAGTGCAGGCTGCCACTAGTGGGCAGCCTCAGCCGTCAGCCAGCTCCTCACACCGCCAGGTGCAGAAAGAGAGCGTCGCCTCTAGAGCCCCTCCTCCGGGAACCTGGCAACAGAGGCGGCGCTCTCACCAGCAGGCTTCCGTGCAGAAGGGCGATCTAAGGAACGTCCTTCTCGCTAAGAAGGCTGCTGGGAAGAAGTCCTAGCTGCGGTAGGGCTTCTGAGAGCGGTCCCCTTCGCGCGGGAACAACCGAGGTTGTCTCTCGCGCAACGCTCTCAAGGGGAAAACGATGTGGTAATCCCGCCGTCACAGACGCTTCGGGCCACATCGTTTTTCCTCGGACACGCTACGTTTCAGTCGCCTCGAGTGAGACCTGCGACTGGGCGGGGCGAGTGTCCAAATATCGAAAATCGTATTTCGTCCCCTGCCGGGCATCCGCTTCAGGGGACGAAAAACGAGACTCAAGTAACACCCGAGACCAGCCTCGAGAGGCTGATTCCCTTAGTAGATTATCTCGGCGCATGGAAATGCCTTCCGAATATATCCACATGGGTCCTGCGTACTGTAGAAATAGGGTACAGACTGCAGTTCGATCACCCCCCGCCAAAGTTCAATGGGGTGACATGGACTGCAGTGGTGCCAGAGTGGGTTTGGGTAATGGAACAAGAAGTAAAATCCTTGCTGGCAAAGGGGGCCATAGAGTGGGTCCCGCCGTCGGAGAGGGAGGCCGGGTTCTTCAGCCGGAACTTTATAGTTCCAAAAAAGGATGGAGGGCTTCGGCCGATTTTAGATCTGAGGTATCTGAACCGGTCTCTGAGGATATTCAGGTTCAAGATGTTGACCATTCCCACAATCGTGAGTCAGATCCAGCCCGAGGACTGGTTCGTCACGATAGATTTAAAAGACGCCTATTTTCATGTCTCCATCCTTCCATGCCACAGGAAGTTTCTGAGGTTCGCTTTCGGGGGCGAAGCGTACCAATATCGAGTGCTTCCCTTCGGTCTAGCTCTTTCCCCTCGCACGTTTACCAAATGTATGGATGCAGCTCTGGCTCCATTGAGACTTCAGGGCATCCGGGTACTAAATTACATCGATGACTGGCTTATACTGGCCCAGTCGTTCGAGATGGCAGTTCAACATCGAGATGTAGTTCTAGCACATATCTAACGCTTGGGGTTGAGGCTCAACACGAAAAAGAGCGTGTTGGCGCCAGCTCAGAAAACGAGTTTCTGGGGGTAATATGGGATTCGGTTTCGAAGCGGGCGCAACTCTCCCCCGCACGAATCAAGACCGTTCTGGCAATAGTCTCAAGAATAAAGCTAGGCCAAAGTATTACTGTGAAACACTTTCAGATAGTGTTAGGGCATCTAGCAGCAGTGTCCAACATTATTCCGTTCGGCCTGCTACACATGAGAGCTCTACAGTGGTGGCTGAAAACCAAGGGGTTTTCCCCCAGAGGGAACCCATTCCGTATGATCAGAGTCACGCGCAAATGCCTTCGGGCTCTAGGTATATGGAAGAAAGATTGGTTTTCTGTCCCAAGGGCCAGTCTTGGGAGCATCATGTTGCCGGAAAACCGTTTCAACAGATGCTTCCCTTACTGGTTGGGGCGCGGTCATGGAAGGCCGCTTTGCGAGGGGTCCATGGGAGGACCATCATTCGACCTGGCACATAAACTAGCTGGAAATGATGGCGGTTTACAGGGCTCTCAGGAGTTTCCTCCCGGAGCTTCGCGGGTACCACGTTCTAGTCCGTACAGACAATACGGCAGTCGTGGCATATTTGAACCACCAGGGGGGGTTGAGGTCACGCCCACTATGCAAACTGGTGCATCTCATTCTTCGCTGGTCACAAGACAAACTGTTATCCCTCAGGGAAATGTATATCCCGGGGATACAGAATCAGGGGGCAGATATACTATCGAGGCAGGGGCTGAGGCCCGGGGAATGGCGGCTCCACCCAGAGGTGGTGGAGGCGATTGTCAGGAGGTTCGGCCCACTGGAAGTGGATCTGTTTGCGTCTTGAGAGACGTCCCACTGTCCACTGTGGTTCTCCCTCACGCACCCAGCCCCGCTGGGGTTGGACGCCATGGTACAGACGTGGCCGAGGCGGCGTCTGTATGCATTTCCCCCTGTCGCTCTGCTCCCAGGGGTCATGGAGAGGGTTTGGCAACAGGGAGTCAGTCTCCTTCTGGTAGCTCCTTGTTGGCCAACTCGAGTATGGTTCTCGGACCAGGGCTCTACATAACGCCCATTTTGGGTGCATTTACGCCTAAAAATTACTGCGTGCGACTGTGAAAAAATATTTAGGCGCACCGGTGCGAGTGACCCGATCGATTCTCATGAATGGATGTGTACAATCGGAATAAAAAGTACAACACGGAGTGAATCAACACTGAGAAACTGATAGGCTACGTTTCCTACTGCAATCAACTGCTTTTCATGCCTTCAGTCAGCAGAAGAAGTGCAAAAACGTGTGCGACGGACTACACTTCAAACAACGATTGTTTACAACGATTGAAGTGAAACATGTGTGACGAGTCTGACGACGCAGCCATGCGCACTTTACCAGACGCTTCGCGCTGTTTATCAGCCAAATCAAAATTAACTGGAAATACCACATTTGGATTATCATAAACAAGCCCAGAAATTAGCGGATGCTTGGGGTATAAATGCCATCAAACAATAATGTATTAATAATACATTTAAAAAGCCCTTGAGTTAATCTTTATCACACATGCTGTTTAAAAAAAATACTAAATGTATATAATGAGCGAGTATATCATGAAGATTTTTTCCAAACCGGGTTTTTGTCTTATTCTGAATCACTGTAACGTTACACACAAAATAAATTATTCGCTGCGGATTAGCACAATATCTGCGTGACTCACCACAAACAGAGAGAAGTAGATCGGCTGCAATGTTCCCCCGCGAGACGCATGCGGTTCTGTTTATGAAGCGCCAGAGCGCCAAAAGTTACTATACAGCTTGCTATAGCTCCGAGTATTGGCATGATTGCATGTGTGATACTGATCTCATACAAAAATCTAATAGAAAAGTTGATAATAAGTAACAACGTTTTAGCCACAACATTGTCTATTTGTGAAAATCAAGCCACCCCAGAACTGATTCGCATCTCCAAGCGATTTGATTCAAATGAATCTGTGTTTTGAACTATTGACTGAATGACTTGCCGCCACCTACTGGCGGTTTTTATTTTCATATTTATACTTTGCATGGACTTTTTTTATTTAAAATATTAAACTTTTAAAGTTTAATTTGTACATATTTCTAAATTCAAAAACTTATATGTAAAACATTCATACAACATTAACTCATGCATTAAATGCATAGGTGTTTGATTGTATAAAGTCCAGTTCTGCTCTTTGTGTGTATTTGTGCTGTACTCTCAGAAGTTAATGATAATATAATGTCAGAATTATGTTGAATTTAAGAAATTGACAGATGATGTATACATTTAATAAGATTAGAAAACATTGCTCTTATAATGGTAAAAATGACCCTGGACATTAAAGGACAAATATCGTCCTGTAATGGGAAAGTTATAATTGGAATGTGTTTGATGGATTAGAATGTGCTCCTAAATTTTTGACTGTGCTCCTAAATTTTTTTAATTAGGAGCACAAGTGCTCCTCAAGAAAAAAGTTAGCGTAGAGCCCTGCGGACATAATAGCGCTGCTGGCGGGTCCCCCGTGGCAGGTCCCTCTGAGGAGGGATCTCCTATCGCAGGCAGGGGGCACAATATTTCACCTCCGCCCCGAAATTGGAACCTCTGGGTCTGGCCCCTGAGGGGGCCAGGTACCGAGAGGAGGGCTTGCCGGCAGACGTTATAGAGACCTTGCTTAGCTCTAGGGCCCCGTCTACTAGGAGAGTGTACAGCCTCAAGTGGAATGTCTTCGTCACTTGGTGTAGAGAACGTGAGGTAGACCCAGTTAACTGCCCAGTGGCTTCAGTATTGGAGTTTCTCCAAGATCGTTTCTCTGCAGGGCTTACCCCGTCCACGCTTAAGGTGTATGTGGCAGCTATTGGAGCTTTCCACGCTCTGTTAGGTGATGAGCCTTTGGGTAGGCATCATTTGGTTGTACGTTTCCTTCGTGGGGCGCGTAGGTTAAGACCTGTAGTGCGTACCAGAGTTCCAACCTGGGATCTGGCAGTGGTTCTCGAAGGCCTGGCTGAGGCCCCCTTCAAGCCACTGGAGGCAGCAGAACCTAAGAATCTCACGCTTAAAGTGGCGTTCCTCCTAGCTATTACCTCTCTCAGGAGAGTGGGAGTTCTTCAAGCCTTGGCCATCACGCCAACCTGCTTGAAGTTTGCCCCGGGAGGAGTAAAGGCCGTACTGCACCCTAGGCCAGGGTATGTGCCGAAGGTTCCGTCCAGTATGGTCAGGTCTTTGGTTCTTCGGGCATTTCATCCTCCGCCCCACGTGACGGCGGAAGAAGGGAAATTGTTCCTTTTGTGTCCAGTTCGGGCCCTAAGGATTTATCTGGAAAGGTCAGCTCAGTGGAGGAAATCAGACCAGCTGTTAGTGTGTTTTGGCTCACCCAAGAAAGGGCTGCCTGCATCAACCCCTACTATTAGTAATTGGATTGTGCGGGCCCTAAGGATTTATCTGGAAAGGTCAGCTCAGTGGAGGAAATCAGACCAGCTGTTAGTGTGTTTTGGCTCACCCAAGAAAGGGCTGCCTGCATCAACCCCTACTATTAGTAATTGGATTGTGCAGGCAATAGCCTTGGCATATCAGGTGCGCAATCTGCCTTCACCTATTGCCTTGAGAGCCCACTCGACTAGAGGGATGGCCTCTTCGGTGGCCCTTCTGTCCGGAGTCCCTATGCAGGACATCGGTGAAGCGGCTGAATGAAGACTGGGACATGATGGCTGGTAGGAAACAGCACAGCCCTATGTGGGGCTATTTTGAGTTTAATTATGAAAATGGAAAGAGCAAAGGCATTATACAGCCAGTTATGAGATGTATGGTGTTAAAATTAAAACGAAAAAATTCCACAAACCTAATAGAGTAAAGTGATCACAGCAAGGAGTACAAAAATATTGATAACTCAAGGTGTGGAAAAGAAGAGTGCCATCTATAATGAGCCTGCATGTGCTAGTAGCGGCTGACTCTGACCTTGCAGACTCGTGACAGATCGCGTCATTCTAAACTTGTCTTGTGTAACATTTGAATCAGAGATATTAACGAGTGCGTTTGTGTTCTGTTCACAAAGAGGCGCGATCATCATTTCAGCGACTAAAACATTAAGATCAACTCTGTTCTTCACATGAAGATATCGTATGACTTCAGAAGACTTGGAATAAACATTACTTAATACTTTAATACTGTTTTTTGGTCCGTTTTTGCAATAAATACACATGACTGTACATATATTTGCCTGTTATGTGTTTTATATTGTTGAGAGTGGGTAGGTTTAGGGTAGGAGTGGAGTTAGTTAGCCTAGAAATCTAACCCTAGCGGCAGCAAATCTAATCTGCGAGTGTTGTCTAGCAACTCTCAATACCCTTCTGAGCTGTAATCGCCCAACTCTTGCCGGGCCAATCACATCGTGCATAGAGTCGGTGGGCGGGGCCATAATGACGACGGCCAAGTTGGGTGTGCGCATGCTTTTAGTAAACACAGAAACTGGTGAACAGCGGTCTTTCGAATCAGCTTTGACCGCGACTCTGGAAGACTTGGTGTTAAGCTTTTCTCTGAGAAAAGAACAAAGAACGGCACTCTTAAGTCATTCTTAAAAAGGGAAGATGTGTTCGGGGTTTTGCCGACCGGATACGGCGAATGTTTAATCTATCAACAAGCTCTGTTTCACCTTCGTTGCTCTGGTTGGTGGTAGCGCTATCCTATCACGTGCAGAGGGAGTTTGAAAGACAACCGTTTATCCCGCCCCTCGGATTGAGCCCTGTCAATGGTGAGTTTCCAGACTAAACATCTTGATGTGGGTCTGGCTTGTCAGGCTAGGAGTTAGTTGCTCCAGAAATTAGGCTATAAATATTAATTCTGTGAGATCAGGTTGGCGGAATCACATGGCTTATACACGCGGAGGTGATGGTTCGTTTCGGCGTAGACATACATGCGGAATCACATGGCATAGACATACATGCGAATAGCTCAAAATGCGTAGAGATAACATGCCACTTGGATTTAGGAAGTGGCGTGTATGTTTACACAAAGTCATGAGTCTAGTAAATAATATAACGGAAAACTTCTTTAAAAATGCAACAGTTAGTCTGGTTTATCACAGGATCATATCCATTATATTATCAGATCCATTATTATATATCATTATAAATGCCCCACTTGTCCTAAAGCACAGCATAAGTTAAAGGGATAGTTCACCCAAAAATTAAAGATTAAAAAAGGCATTTTAAAGTGCATCAATGGGTTTGTTTAAGAAAAATGCCCATATTTAAAACTTAAAGGAAGTGTATGTAAGACTGTGGCCAAAACTGTTACTGCAATCACTTTCAAATTACTGTAGAGTGTTGTATCCCCCTCTCCCCCTCAACCCCTGACTCGAGGTTGCCAGATAGGCTGCAGGATCCAACAGGAATGTTTGTAGCTGCAGCTGTGGGAACTAGAGCTGGCAACCCGGATGCTAAAACACTACTGACGTCGTGATTGGTTGATAGGTGGAGGTCGGAGCTTCAGGCCAAAACACAACATGTCAACATCAACATCAGTTGAGGGCTGCAACAACAACTTTTAAATGACAATATCCTGGCCGGACTACTGTTCTGTGATATTACTATTTAAAATTAACATGATTTCTTAATGTCTAGTGACATATCAGGGCCATTTTATGATTGATTGAAATACATTTCTTACATACAGCTCCTTTAAAAAAAGTTAAATATCTAACTTCTGGTGGACTGCTCTCCATATTCAACTTATACAGAAATTGTAACACATTCTGGAGTTTAAACGGCTTACATTACGTCCGGCGTCATTGTCGTGCCAGTTATCTTTTTTCGTAAGTTGAATCTAGAACCTAGATGTTTTACATTATAACCTGTTAAATATGGAATTTTTTCTTACAAAAACCAAATGATTTGCTTCAGAAATCCTTTATTTTGGGCAGCCATTTACTGGCATTAATGGAGCCAGGACATGTTTTAATATAACTCTGATTGTATTCATCTGAAAAAAAGAATGTCATATAGACCTAGGATGTTTTGAGGGTGAGTAAATCATGAGGTAATTTTAATTTTTGGGTGAACTATACATCTAAGGCTTGTCATAAGCCCTTATCTGCTTTCATTAGCAATTCTAATGTAGAATTAAATTGGCAATTGAGGAGCATTTGTGCCATAACTGTTATGTATAAACCTACCAGATCTGCAAACTGATGAGGACCTAGAAACAATCAAAATATGTACTCTTCTTCTGCTGGAAAATGAAAAAAAATTAGCCTTCCAAAGCCCATAGGATATTGAATTAGTGTTGAAGCAGTGGAACAGATCTCTATCTTATGGTTTTCACTGCCATCCTTTCAGTGGACAGTAAAACTGAGATTTTTTTTATCCCAAACAGATGGAGGGATTTTTTTATTTTATTTTTATGAAGACAAGGAGTGTGTAGTTCTCATGTACCATCAGTGCTGACTACCATGCCAGACTTCCAGTGTAGAGTTTGCACTGGATGATGCCAGATAAGATGGTTGTGATTAAGCTTGTTGGCATGACCCTACGCCAACAAATTGGCATCCCTTCCAGCACTGTAAGTTCTTTACCCATTCAAACCAGCATGCATTTTGAGCATCCATGCAGTTATAACCTCATGGTAGATGTAAATGTAATGGAAACAACTTAATAAAAACAAGCTTGTAAAAAATGAATCACGTACGTTTTGCATTCATTTGTTTCCTGCTTGACTGTGATGAGTGGCCCTCCATGTGGATTATTTTAAAAATTGCCATTCTCTGTGGATGTATCCCTCCCCCTATTTATTTCCTGAAGGACTTGGAAAACAGTTGCTTCCACTTTCCACTGAATGTGTGTACTTGGGGAACATGTGAAGACATCCTCAAAGGCCATTGCAGCTTATTAAGGGCGGCTTGTAAACACAAATTTATACATGGAAAACATGAAGACAAGATGTAAAGCATTTACATCTAACATTTACAGAGTGATACAAAAATCATGGTTTTTATACATGGCTCAAAGAAAGTTTGTTAGTGCATTAGCTGAATTAGCAGTATAATTTTCAGTTTTTATTTATTTTTATTTATGTTAGTTAATAAAAAAATATTCTTATTTGTTGTTTGTTTATGTTAGGTCTGTCAGGGTTATGGTGAGTTCATTTACACAACCATGCAAAAATGTAACACTTTTTATGCGTTTTGGACATTCTTTTACATGACAACAGCATTTTGGGGGCCTGAAAACATAAACTTTTAAAAGTGGGTTGAAAGCGGGTTTGAAGGTACACTGTTATTGTCACCGTTTAAACTACAAAACAAGTTTTAATTGCCTATAATAGCGAGCCTAATCAGCACTCAAACGCACTCATAAAGCTTGCCACCCACAGCCCACCGACAAATGTAATGATTATGAATGTGGTGTGAAAAAATATCAAGGAGACTGCTTAAACATTTAATTCATTGATTGATAATGTTTTCTGTGTTTTCGGCTGCAGAAATTAATTCGATGATGCTGACTCTCCGCAGTAGAGAACACGCCTATATGCACATTTCAGACATAATCAGAGAATATTGTTTTCCACTTGAATTGGTTCATTTAAAATTAGGCATTTAAATATGTATATAGATAGGCTATTTTTTTCACGTCTGGGAGGCAAGTACACGCTGAGTTTCAGTTCACGTGCTTACATGCTCAAGTTCACTGAGACAGCAGATCAAGTGCATCCTGATTGTTTTCATTATTTTACAATATAATAATAAATAATTCTAAATAAATATAATTATATTTGTTGTTATTGTGAGTTTGCAAAAGTTCTGCCTTCTACAGTTTGCATTACTCCTGTATAACTAAAAATAACAGTATTTAAAGTAAATGCAAGTACGCTCTCCACACAAACACGGACATGCTCCTATATAATAGAACACATTTATCTAGGGTTAACATTAGTGCGAGTGGACTTGTAAAGTTGCTACTAACATGTTTCAAGTGATAAGCCATATTTGAGGTCGATGAATGATGGGCGAATGCTTGGATTTCCTGCCGTTAACGATCTGTCCATCACAGGCTGTGTGATTTTGCCACTTCCTGTGGAGGTTTTTTTTTTTTCTGTGACTAAACAACTAATACAATTTTGGTCGACCAGGCCTCTTCTAGTCGACTAACAGTTAGTTGACTATTAGGGGACAGCCCTAGTTCAATCTATAGGCAAGTGCCAAAATAGGCACTTTTTTCTTTACTAAGTGATGTCACCGTTTAGTCTTGATTTTTTTCTTTGTTAGTTTCCTTGGTTACTGATTAGTTACACCCATGTCTCATTTATTTCCCTTGTTTATTCCTGTGGCTATATACTCCCTGTTTTTTCAGTTCTTTGTAGGTCATTGTCTTTGGTATTTGTCGTTCGCTAAACTATTACTCTCGCAATTCTCCTATGTTTAAAATAGTTTAATAAAGTCTCCTTGTTATTATTTGCGTCAAGCAGGTTGGATTACCACAACAACAGTGACAAGTTAACAGGGCATTAACTGCTATGATAAGATTTTATTTTTTATTGTTTTGATTAAAATAAATTAATTAGTAAATGTTACAAATAAATTACTGTTCATTATTATTCATTATGTTAACTAATGAAACCTTTTTGTGAAGTGTTACCATCTACAATTATTGGCACCCCTGTTTAAGATGTGGTCGTGGACTTCTAAAAATTCTTCTTATTTTTTAAACAACATAGAACCGAAATGCAAAAAAAGAGAAACATCCAGTGCATTACTTTGGTGGTAAAAAAAAACAGATTTAGAAAGAGAAAAAAACCTTGAAATCATGTGTCCCACAATTATTGGCACCCCTGATGTTAATACTTTGTTCCACCCCCTTTTGCCAACAAGAGAGCACTTAATCTCCTCCTATAACATTTCACAAGATTGGAGAACACAGAGAGAGGGATTTTTTTACTATTCTTCTTTGCACAATCTTTCTAGATCATAGTGTCCTGGGTCCTCTCTTATGCACTCTCTTCTTTAGCTCGCCCCACAGGCGATTGGGTTGAGGTCTGGGGACTGAGATGGCCATGGGAGGACCTTGAGTTTGTGACTGCTGAACCATTTTTGTGTAGATTTTGCCACATGTTTTGGATCATTATCCTGGTGATGACGACCCATCTTCAGCTTTCTGGCAGAGGCCATCAGGTTTTTATTTAAAATGTCCTGGGAGTTCAAAGCATTCATAATGCCATGCACCCTAACAAGGTTCCCACAGGGCCTTTGGAAGAGAAACAGGCCCACAGCATTACAGATCTTCCACCATACTTCACGGTGGGCATGAGGTGCTTTTCGGCATACTAATCTTTTGTTTGACGCCAGACCCACTTACAGTGTCTGTTGCCAAAAAGCTTAGTCTCATCTGACCAAAGCACACGATCCCAGTTGAAGTCCCAGTACCGCTTAGCAAACTCCAGACTTTTACGTTTGTGAGTGTTAGTGAGAAAAGGCTTTTTCCTTACATGCCTCCCAAACAGCTTGTTGGCATGTAGAGACCGTCTGATGGTTGTTTAAGAGACTTTGTGACCCCAGGATTCCACTCTTTGATGCAATTCTGTGACATTGAGCTTAGGACATTTTTTTTTTACTTCTCTTACCATCTTCCTCACTATGCGTTGTGGCAAGATAAACTTGGGACATCTTTCAGCCTTGTTTGTCGCTGTTTAGTTGTTTTAAACTTCTTAATGATTCATCTGACTATAGATACAGGCAAGTTAAGGTGAATGGCTATTTTCTTTCAGCCATTGCCTGACTTATGAAGGTCGACACGAATCTGCCTTACTTGAATGGTGTGTTTTCTTGTCTTTGCCATGTTAACAAATGGGTAAGAGAATCAGGCCTCTTTGTCACATCATATTTTTACCCCAGGGAAGCAGGACGTCATGAATTACTAATTAAAAGTTCCTAGATAACCTGACCAACTTTAGCAACTACAGAAAAATATATTTAGAAAAAAATAAATTACATTTTTCAGAGGAATTGTTAGGGGTGCCAATAATTGTGGGACACAAGATTTCAAGTTTTTTTTTTTCTCCTAAATGTGTGATTTTTTTTACCACCAAAGTAATGTACTTAAATGAAAGGTTGGATATTTCTCTTTTTTTGCATTTGGGTTCTATGTTGTTTTAAAAAAAAGTGAGAATTTTTAGAAGTCCATGACCACATGTTAAACAGGGGTGCCAATAATTGTGGAGGGCACTGTATAACTATTGCAATTTCGTTAAGTCATTCAAATGTGAGAGGAGGGGAGAGTGCACTAACCTTTTGTGTTTAGAAGAAGGATCACTGTGCAGTACTCTTGTTGCCTTTTGCTTGGAGGGTTATCCTTCTTTATTCCAAAATAGGCTGTGTCCGAAGTTTCTTTTTACATTTGGAGTGGCAAATCCTGTCTCTTGCATATTGTACACCTGACCTGACTTCATTCCACTTCTGTAGGACCTGCTGTGATATAGCTTCAAAGAGATCACCACTGAGGTTAACCAGCAAGGTCTTAAGAAGTGATGACGAGTGGAAAATTAAGAGCGTGTTTGTTATTACCTGCTGTTTTTAGTCTTGTTCAGGCTATTTATTACATTTGTGTGCACAATCTTTTAACTTTATGCCTCAGTTATATTTGTCATGAATTTTGAAACCCCCAGATGTAAGAAGATCCAAAACCCTGACTCTTTGAATTCAATATTTTTAGTAAGGTTAATGTGTGGGGTGAGGATCTTTCGGAGTCTCATGGTTCGATTTATATTGCTTGATTGGGCTCATGATTTGATTAAAAAATAATTCTCAGTTTTTTGGTGTCAGTGTGGAATGATTGATGAACTGTAACAGTGGTTCACAATCTTATGTCCTTGAAGCTTATTAGAAAAAACATGCCTACAATTGATTGGAATTAGTTACACACACTCAAACATTTTGTTGTTGTTGTTGTTGTTGTTGTTGTTGTTTTTTTAATTTACTTCAAAGAGATCCGTGGTTGCACACAACTATATTGAGCAATTTTTACAAATAACAATTTAGTTATATAAACAAAAGAAATTCCATTAAAGCTGACAAAATGTATTTGAGTGTACAGACCATTTGAATTTGTCACTGTTACATAATATTTATGCAGTTTACAATAATGTTATGTTAAATTTATAAAAGTTTATAATGTAAGATGTGCCTCTCCTTTACTAACCTGGAGTGTGAAATCCGTTAGGTGAACACATTTATCAATTTAATTTACCTTTAAAACTTTTAAATAACAACAAGCATACTTTTAAAAATGAAATGTAAAAAATAATTCATTGAACAAACTCAAAAATTGAGAGCAGGAATTCTATCCAATTAATTTGTGTATAAGTTCCCAGAGCCTAAACACAGGCACCACTTTTCTGCATAATGGTAACCACAAAGTTACAGAAACTCCTCAATGTCCAAAACTGAACATTGAACACTAACATAAACTAACAACATCTTTCACTTTACTGAAAAACACATAAAATAACACTTTAATCCAGAAATGTATAAAACAATCCCTTGCAAACCATGCTGAGCACTGCAAAAAAATGCTTTTCTTACTTAGTGTCTTGTTTCTAGTCCAAAAGTCTAAATATTCTTAAAACAAGAAGTATTTACTAGAGAAGTAAAAGTAATTGTCTGGTTTTGGGAAAAAATAACTAAAATTTAAGAGTTTTTGCTTAAACTAAGCAAAATAATCTGCCAGTGGGGTAAGAAAAATTATCTTAAAACAAGATTATTTTGCTTATCCCCGCACTGGCAGATTATTTTGCTTATTTTAAGCAAAAACTCTCTTAATTGTTAGTAATTTTTCCCCAAAATAAGACATTTTTTACTTGTCTAAATGTTTCTTAATGTAAGAATCTTTTGAAGTTTTGACTAGAAAAAAATACTAAGTAAGAAATTTTTTTTTTTGCAGTGTACAGATCGAGTTATTTCAGCACAAATATTAACACAAATTAATTAAGTAAACTTCAGTTTTAACTATTAGGTTGATTTAACACAATTAAATGAAGTTGAGACAAAATTAGATATGTTTAAGTAAAGTGGACAGAATTTAAATGTGTCATATCTATGAAGGGCCTGAATCCTTTTTTTTTTTTTTTTCAGTGCCATAGGTATAATTAAAGGCACACAATGTAAGATGTTTTTGTCAAAATATCCAAAAACCACTAGAACAATGTTATGTTGTTGACTTGCATCCCAAATGTTTCCAAGAATGTTTAAATCCAGAGAAATCAGCCATGTGCGTTGCCTATCAATGACATACCCGCGTTACCCTCAATTTCCGGATTTATTTTGTAGAAACCATGGAAACACCAAAGACACTTTAGTTTAATATGTATTTTAGGTGTCGGGACAGTTGTCGGGACAGATTTTGTGGTAAATTGCATTAATCATACATAGACAACTTAGCTCAAGCTGTGGGTAATGTGAAGCTAAATGTTTGTTGTCACAACGAACAAGAGCATTTGACCCTGGATCATTTAAAATGGCAAACGTCCAGGAAAAAAAAATAGGTTACTGGCACAGACACCTAGAGCTGCAGCACAGGCTGTTAATTTTCCATGTTTCAAGCCACAAATACTGTATTTAGATCACCTCTCAAAAGACGACAAACAAAGATATAAACTGCTAGTTTTAGGCTTGCAAACCATATACAGCACCTCCCACATTTTTTTTAATCACTAAAAACGTTCTAAAATGCTTAGCATGCCCTAATATACTAAAACACTTATTAAATGATCAAAAGAGAACATTCAATATAATGTATACCTTATTGATGATCTATACAATTTACAGGCAAGCATATAACCAGAATATCCCATAATACGAAGGAAACGTGCTAAATTACGGTTTCTCTTGCTTGCCAGTGGATAGTATGTTTTGTTAATAAGGATATTGAATTTGGGATTACACTTTAGAATAATGGTCATTAGTTAAGATGAACTAATAATGAACTGCACTAAAGCATTTATTTATCTTTGTTAATGTTAATTTAAATATTTACTAATGCATTATTAAAATCTTGTTAACGTTAGTTAATGCAACATGAACTAACATGAACAAACCATGAACAGCTGTATTTTTATTAACGAATATTAACAAAGATGAACAAATACAGTAACAAATGAACTGCTCATGGTTAGTTCATGTTAGTTAATAAATTAACTAATTTTAACTAATGACCATTTTTCAGTGTTACCGAATTTGGTGTTTTAACATCACTGTATTATAGTACAAACCTGTTAAAAATAAATGTCAGGCAACCGAGGACAGCTTTGTTTTTCGTTCCTATAAGGGTGTGACATCACATGAAATCTTTGAATATTAGTTGCATAACTGCTGAAATATTTTTTGAAATAAATATGAGCCTTTGTTGTATGTTTAATAATTGATTTTAAAAGTTAAGAATTTAATTAAAGGGGTGGTTCCATGTTTTTTCTTCTAGGCTTAGTTGTGTTTATGGGGCGCAGTATAACATGTTTTAATACTCTTTTTTTTTTTATGCCGTATTTTTCTTTCTTTTACCTTTATTCCACACCACTGTCTCCACTGTCCTTTGAACAGCTCGTTTGCTTCCTGCTTCAATGAATCCCTCCGAAAAACGCAATGGTCTTAGATTGGTTAGATGGCCAAATGTAGTTTCATGTATTTTTATTGGCTGAAGTGCCAAGCACAGGTTGTCCGGAAACGCCACGCTCCTTACCATTACGGGCTGAAGTCACATCTGTGGTGACTAGCAAGGGTTTATGATGTCCCCACCCCAGGAGGAAGCTTTTTGTAGTCCAAACCAGGCGTTTTTGTAGGCAATAAACTGCCATAACTTTAAAACACAATATCTCCATTTGCATTGAACTTTCAGTGCTGTAACTTTGCCAATACTGATTATGCTCAAGCAGCAACATTACACACTAACTAAAGTTAAAAAAGTGAAACCACATGCAACCACCCCCTTAAGAAAATTCTAACTTTCAAGAATGTTTGTGTCCTATCAGGTGAAGTACAGGACCCTTTGGACATTGGTCTGACTGAGGTTCCTCCCATAAGGAAGCCCACCAAAGACAGTCCATGGAAGGAGAGTGCTGTCCTTCAACACCGCCAGCAGCTGAAGACCAAGATGAGGTTCCACAAAGTAGAGGACCCTAAAGCGCCACATGCCAAACAGGTAGGTGATGAAAACTCTTAAATCATGTGGAAATGTTTATATTTGCCTAAAGTGTATATTTATTCGGAGTGGGATACTTAATTTATGCATTCTAATGTTGCTTTAGGTCTAAAGTCTAAATTTTTGGAAAAAAATTGGAACAACATGTTTTCTCCAGGTTTGGAACAGCTATGGCAGCTGTTCCAAACCTGGACAAAACATGTTGTTCCAATTGATGTATGCTTAAAAATTGTCTCTGAAGCTTATTTATCTTGGCTGATGGCCTTGACCACAATACAGTGACTGAATTTGAGCAATCTGCAGATTTTAAATGCACTGTAACTTGTGCAAAGAGCTTTTTTTCAGGCTCAGTACAAACATACACAGATGCTTTGCAGGTTGCATTCTCAGGTCTTATTACTTTGAATAAACCTAAAAAACGCACAGAAGCATTAGTAAGGTAAAATTAAGTCATTTCCACTTCATTAAATCATTGGCAGGAAAAAGTAGTTTTGACATCATTTTGATTTAAATTTAAGAAATTGATGTTAAATATGACTAGAATCTTAGCAGCCTGACCACTACTTATGTTCTATCCATAGAATGGATATTTTGGATAGAAGAGATATTTCCATTTCAGGTGTGATGATTCGTTGTGTATCATCTTGGCCTAATAAATAAATTATAGTGGGTGATAACTTGCTTGTTGAGAATCACACTTTATGAATACTGATATCATTCAAACATACAACAATCAGGAAAAACATTATGACCTAATTGTGTTGGTCCCCCTTTTGCTGCTAAAACAGCCGTGACACATCAAGGCATGGACCCCACTAGACCCCTGAAGGTGTGATGTGGTATCTGCCACAGAGATGTTAGCAGCAGATCCTTTAAATCAAGTTGTGAGGTGGGGCCTCCATGGGATCGGACTTGTTTGTTCAGCACATCCCACAGATGCTCAATTGGATTGAGATCTGGGGAATTTGGAGGCCAAGTCAACACCTCAAACTCTTGTTATGCTCCTAAAACCATTCCTGAACCCTTTTTGCTTTGTTTTTATTTTACATGCTGAATATCTATCCTGCTGAAAGAGGCCACAGACACCAGAGAATACCGTTTTCATTAAAGGGTGTACATGGTCTGCAACAATGCTTAGGTACTAGGTGGCACGTGTCAAAGTAACATCCACATGGATGGCAGGACCCAAGGTTTCCCAGCAAAACATTGCCCAAAGCATCACACTGACTGTTCTATGAAGTCCCTCCTTCAGAAACACGTAACGAGTTCTGATTGGGCCAGCGCTTTCCGTGTTGTGATTGGACAGCAGCTTAGCGCACTTTGCCCGGAAAGGTCCCGCCTCTTACCATAACGGGGAGATGGAAGCGCTGAATGTGCGCTCTTCTCCACGTGAGAGACCACGCCCCATATTTTGTGTGTACTTGTGGGCGGAGGGTTAGTCAACAAACGGTTCTAGTGACGTCATTCATGCAGGAAGTGCAGGGGTGTAGTCCAAATCGGCCGTTCGCTGTAGGCTTTGAAAGGGAACTTCTGTTAAATAAAATATCTTGCTTGGCATTGAACTTTGAGCTTTATAATTTTACAGGTATTATTTATGCTCTAACAGCAACATTTCACACTAACTAAAGTTTGAAAGATGGAATCGCGAAGAACAGGACCTTTAATTTATATTACTGTAAATCTCTTCCTATTGATGCAGTTATCTGATTTTAAAGGAAGGTAAGTAATAAGTTATATATAATGTAATGCCAATTAATAACATTTAATTGCTAACACTTATGACAAACTTTTGACTCTATATTTGTGACAATATCTAACAATTGACCATGCTTGAGTCATACCGACTTTAAAGCCGCACTTTGCTACTTTTGCTCTCGGGGTCCCCCTACAGTTTGGAAAAAATAATGTCCTCAACTATTGTCGTAAGATCTGTCATCCTACAACAGGGGATGCCATCGCGCGTGCATTTGTTGACATGACAACCCTGATAGCCCTGAATTAGTGATGCGTGGGTCGTCTCATAACCCGCGGACCCCGTATGTCTATTTAATGGTCGCGGGTGTGGGGCGGGTTGTAAAAATGGTGCGGTGCGGGCCAAATAACTTCATAAAAGTGGCGCCGCGGGTCGGTGCAGCACTAACAGTTCCCCTGAACACTGCAAGAGGAGTTCTTCTGGCGTCGCGTGTGAAATGTCTTCATCCCAGGTAACGTTACAGTCAGTGGCATATGTTTCAGCATGTCATATGAATATAATTTCATGGGTTTTATTTTTGTCAAACGCCAAATAATCACGATGCTCACGTTTACAAGCAAGCGTCATTATAGTAGTCTATTGGTTACCGTTTTACAGAATCTATATGATACTTCAGTTCAATGTTTAAGTGGTAGCTCACCGTAACAAGCAGGACAGCATCGGTCGGGCACGCCTCCTTCAGCTCACGCCGACGAGCAAACGCTGGTCCAGTGTTGATCCTCGTTCTGCCTTTAATCCCATCACTTTTTCGTTTCCTCTTATTGCTTTCCTCCAACAAAACCTTTTCTTTCTTATTTGTCTCTGCTGCTTCGGACATGACTATATTATCCGACGAACAAAGTTGGGCTCGCACGTCCGAATTTAAGGAAGTGTGGGTGTTGGTGGAAGTGACGTATATGCCGTAAAGCTGTCGAACTTTGTAGTTCTTTTTGTTCTTGGGTTACTACCCGAAACCCGAAGTTTAAAAGTACGATTAAAAACAAAACAGACCCCATCAGGCTATGGCAGACGTGTCAACGAATTAATTTATTCGTTCTGCAATGCATTCTGGGAGTACACTTCCTCAGCTCACAGATAGAATTATGTCAACACAACTCGAATGGTTTAAGAAGAACAACTTGATGCAATTAAGCTTGCTTAATTGAGTGTTAATTGCATTCATGCTAGGTGAACTACTAAAAATATGTTCACTTTACTTGAAGAAAACCTGGAAACTGATTGCACATAGTTTTTTAAGTTGCCATATCTGAAAATGACAGATTAAAACTATGCTGAGTATAATAGTATTAAAGATGTTTGCATAACATAATATAACACTGCTAGTTAAATGGAACGGAAGTATTCAAGTATTATTATGAATAAATCTCAAGTAAGATTAGTAAATATCTAGAGTATGTTAACTAGAATTGCCATTAAAATGACTTGATATGCAATACTTAATTCACTTGGGAGGTTTGATTCTTTACTTTTATCTGAATATTATATTAACTTCAGTTTTCCCTTTAAGTTTGCTTTGCAAAAATAAGGCAATCGGTTTCCAAACTTATTTTTCAGTAAACTGAACTTGTTAGAATTGACAGTGTTCCAATAGTGCATCCTGATGTCATGTGTTCCCCAGGTAAGCGACGCACACGCACCCGGCCATCCTAGTGATGTAAAAGAAAACATGATTCATCTAACCAGTAGCTTGACAAATCAGACCCACATCAAGATGTTTGGTCTGGAAACTCACCATTGACAGGGCTCAATCCGAGGGGCGGGATAAACGGTTGTCTTTCAAACTCCCTCTGCACGCGATAGGATAGTGCTACAGCCAACCAGAGTAACGAAGGTGAAACGGAGCTTGTTGGAAGATTAAACTTTCGCCGTATCCGGTCGGCAAAACTCCGAACACATCTTCCCTTCTTAAGAATGACTTCAGTGCCGTTCTTTTCTCAGAGAAAAGCTTAACTCCAAGTCTTCCAGAGTCGCAGTCAAAGCTGATTCGAAAGACCGCCATTCGCCAGTTTCTGTGTTTACTAGAAGCACGCAAGTGCAACTCGGCCGTCGTCATTATGGCCCCGCCCACCGACTCTATACACGATGTGATTGGCCCGACCAGAGTTTGGTGTTCACAGCTCAGAAGTGTATTGAGATTTGCTAGACGACACTCGCGGTTTCGATTTGCTGCCGCTAGGGTGCGTCTAGATTTCTGGGCTATCTAACTAGGGCCCCTTCCTCCATTGCTCTGTGGTCCAGTTCTGATGCTCACGTGTTCACTGTTGGCGCTTTTGGCAGTGGATATGGGGTCAGCCTGACTGGTCTGCGGCTATGCAGCCCCTTATGCAATAAACTGCACTGCATTATGTATTCTGACACCTTTCTATCAGAACCAGCATTAACTTCTTGAGCAATCTGAGCTAGTAGCTTGTCTATTTGATTGGACCATACAGGCCTGCATTCACTTCCCAAAATGTTCACTTGCTGCCTAATATATCCCACCAACAGGCGCTGTGATGAAGAGATAATCAGTGTTATTCAATTAAATGAAGTTCCACAATCCCTGACATGTTATGCCTGATCGGTGTATCTTCTAAATATTCTAAACAATTTCAAGACATCATGCTGTTATTGCACACTTCCATTCAAAAACTAATATTCAAAAACATTTATATGCATATTATAGAGCCAGTGTCAGCAGGAGCTGGACCAGGTGCTGGAAAGAATCTCAAAAATACCCTTCAGAGATAACAGGGGTCCCCTGGAGGACCTTTATTCCCTGCACATACCCAACTGTGACAAGAGGGGGCAGTACAACCTGAAACAGGTATTTCATTCCCTTTCAAAGCAATGTTAAAAGCAACACATTTTTGTAGATTTGGATATTTGACATGAAATAAATGTGACTTGCTGTAATCCACATAAACCTATTTTAATAAGCCTTGTGGTAATTCTTTGATAATTATTGTGCATGCAGGCAGCTTTTAAAGCCTGATATTAGTTGATAGATTACATGGAATATTTGTTCCCTTTTAAGATGTATTTCACATGGCAGGTTCATTTGCCATAACCTAGCGAGATCAAAAATAATTATAAAGAAATGTTACTTTTAAATTCATATACATTTAAATAGGCTCCAAAAATAAATTCAGGAGGACCTTGTTTATCTAATCGTATTAACCTAATTGTCAACCAAACTTATTCACTCCGGTGACAGTTTATCTGGCATCCCTCCTTCTCCCCACCTCCATTTTTGTTTTTTGTTTTAATCTTGAGGCTTCATTGTCTTATTAAACTTAAGGCTTCAGTCCCACCTTAACTGATGGTGTGCCCATTTTTTCCCCCTTTATCAAGCTCTAAAATTATATGAATGAAACTTTCCTCATTCACGTCCTTTGTAAGTGCTTATTAAGAGAAAATACATAAAATGTATTTTAATGTCTTTGTGTTAATCAAACTTTTGCCACAAATGCTATCAACTGAGCTTAAAGTCTCTTGTTGATTTTTGTTCTAAAAACCTATTTGGACTCTTTCGTCTGTTTCAGTGTAAGATGTCAGTGAATGGGCATCGTGGTGAGTGCTGGTGTGTGAATCCACACACAGGAAAACCCATTCCCACCTCTCCACTGATAAGGGGTGATCCCAACTGCAACCAGTACCTTGATGGCCTAGAGATAGATCCCTCTGTGGACCCTCAAAACTAAAAATATCCTGAACCATCCCATCCCCTCCCATCTTGACCTTCAAGCCTACACACCCACAACCAAGCCCCCCAAAGAGTCAGTGTTTTACACTCTCTAAACAAGCTACAAATATACCTTGTGTGTTTATACATTTTTGTGCTTGTAGATTTGAAATGGTTTGAAACAGTATTGTTACAGTTAAAGTACTGATATAACATAAAGTATGATTGTACTTAAATTAAATCCAAGTCATGACATATGACCAGCGAACGGATGTTAGCAGACTGATAATACTAATTTTCTGTAGGAAATAAACTAGAAATGTAAAATTATCTTTAACACTTTTACATACTTAGTATGTATCTTGTGCTAATCATGATGTGTACGGTTGTATTTCTCTCATTATGTTGCTGGTGCTATTCGTTTCAACTCGTTACACTTATTTTAATAGGTTGCTACCCTCTCATGAGGAAATGCTAGGGTAAGTTTTTTTTTTTTTTTTACAGGATATGACATTGTTAGTTTTGACAAACACACTTAAGCGTTACATTAAGGAGAACTCGTTTCTTACCTTAAATGAGTTTAAACCAAATATGTGGGGCTGCTTATGAAGTCTTAATCTTTTGTCTTAAAAAACCTAAAAGTTATCTGTTTAATTTGTATGTGAATGCATAGGGGGTATTCAAACTATTTAGTACTAGAGCTGCATCTGAAATCGAATTAATTACTTCACAACCGCTTAAAAAGTGTTAGTATGAGTGTTGCAAGTATGAAAATAATCTGGATGTACTACATTCACCATGTTGCCATTATCATGTGACCTACAAGTGTCAGTTGCGTCATCACAGTCAATTACAAATCCTCTCATATGTGGCCTCACGTCATAGTAAAGTCTCAATTGTTTGCCCACTTCAGAATCTTGCCGGAAATAGTAGGTCATCCAGTAACTTTTTACCTACTCTTGAGTACTTTGAATTCAGACATACTTTAGTCACACACTGTTTTTGGCCTACCATACAGTAAATAAGTATGCTATTTCGGATGCAGTACAAGACTACGCAATTTATTCTAATGCAGTCGATGTTCTGTTACAATTGCATGTAACTACTGACATCTGGTGGTCACACTAAGGAAGAGAAAACATAATTATAACACTGCACAAAAACTCTTTAATACAGAGATATAATACAGAGAGCTGTTCACTAACTGTTTTAACTTAACATTGTGATTTACTTTGTGCAGATTTTATACACAATTCAGCCTTTCTGTTAGGTGTCATTGTCACTTTCTGTTTTGGACCCTACGTTTTACATGTACACAAATAAAGAAGTATATTCCAAGGTATTATTTGGAGCAAGAAACTGAATGAATAATCACCTCTCATATATTTTTTCCCCCTGAAAAATGACGAAAGACATGTGTACTAAAACTGTAATATATAAAAAAAAAAAAAAGAAAATATTGATGCACCAATGAAATATTTGAAATGACTCCTCTCAGTGTGGCTCATCTCAAATTATATTTGATTAGTACAGCAAACAAAATAAAAACAGAGTCTCTATTCTTGTATCTGAATATCTTTATATTTATATATTTATTAAATAAATGTTCTGTCTTTACAAAAGAGACCAGAATAAGAGTACATAAATTACATGGCGAATAAATATTGCACACAGATATTTAGATGTCATACCAATTAAACCACCCATATTACTTGATTTGGGCTCAACAAGAGGTATTAAAAGTTATTAAATTAAAAAGAATTAGAAAGTTCAACTGAAAAAGTCAATCCATTATTAGATAGGCACCTTACAAAACTTGTCACACTAGTGTGCGCCGTATTTTTATCTTGTTACAATGAGCCCAACCTCCCCCCATGGAGTGGTATTGTTCAGAATTCTTTCCATGTTACTCAATAGTAAGAAGAGGGATATTTAAAAAAAAATTACAGAACCACTTATGTGCCCAGAAACTTAAATAGGCTAAAATAAACTGTGAGTCAATCTGGTTTACTTCTGTTGCTGAGGCTGCAATTCTACAATCAGGGAACAATTCTGAAATCATCTCATTAGCTCAAAAGAACATCTATTTTATACCATTAGAAGGAAACCTGGTTGCACCAAATTCAATTCTGTGGGTCAAAACCTAATAGTACCTTTGGTATTGTACTACTATGGCATTTTCCTAATGCAAATAATCTCAATTTGCCTGCTTTTTAAGAACATTGAATTTGCTTTTTCGAATCTACACTCCTGCAAACTAAAGGTCAGCATTTTCAGTGTTTGTGTTTTGCCTTTGTGGCCCCTTTGATGCCTTTGATGTAAATCAGTATTCAAATATTTGAGTAGAAAAAGGCACTGAAATTTCCATAAGAACCCAAGGACCCTGATCTGTTAAAGTTTGAAAAACTAGAAAATGGCTGGTTGGTTTGTCACCATTGTGCATTCAAATGGTGAGTCTTTCTCTTTCTATTCATATAAACCGCATGTGTCTAAGATTAAGATGTTGTGCTTAAATAGGCTTTTTTTCTTTGTTTTACAGTGCAGAAACAGTGCTTATTAGGAGGTTATATTTTTCCTATGTTGTTCAGGTTTGCAAAACAATGTGGCAAGAAAATAAACTAATTTCCTGAAACCTTTGAAAAGGGTTCTACAAAAAAACTAAAAAAAAAACAGAGTCTGAGAAGACTATACAAGTACTCTTCAGTGAGTAAGTGCTGTGCCATGGACAAAAGCTTAAAGTCATATGAAACAGTAATATTAAAGGGAAAGTTCACGTTTCATCATTCACTCACCTTGTCATTTCAAATGTGTATGCATTTCTTTCTTCTGTGGGACACAAAATAATAATGTGTTTTTTTTTGTTCATACAGTACAATGAAAGAAAATAGAGTCCAGTGTTGTCTTTGACCCCATTGACTTTCATTGTTTGGGCAAAAACTGAACAAAAATTGTATTTTGTGTTCCATAAAAGAAAGTGTGTCATATAGGTTTGAACTGACATGAAGGTGAGAAAATTATGACATAATTATAGTTTTTGTGTGAACTATCTCCTAAAGCTCTTTAAGCTCATAAGACTTTCTAAGGTGTCTATGTCATAAGATACAGTGGAAACTAGTCCATGACTCCCAAATGATACTTGATAGATCCCACCAACCCATGAAGATCAAAGAGGACAATTGCAGGATTCAATAACTGGTACTTGTATTGTGCTTTAAAAGAGACTATGGATTTTCCACAAATAAATGTCAGACTCTTTAAGATTTAGATTATAAATAATTGGCAATCATATAGTATGGTAGATGAGAGTGAGTGAGTGATGTTGTTGTTACGTGACCAAATTTAAGTTTTCTCATTCGTTGTTGTTGCCGTTGCTTTCAAGATCTTTACACTGGATGTTGCCTCCATTAAAATCAGTGCCCGGCATTTGAACTCCATGCTTATCTACGCACCAGCAGATGCCCCGCTTGCGCCCCCTGGAGGGTTTACACTGTAATCGAAAATGAACAAAGCAAAGTAAGCAAAGTAATTTGACCATACCCTCAGCCAGCAATGTGTTTATAGGAAAGAAAACTTTCCGACAACTAAGCTTGCCAGTATTTGACATCTATAAACATGCTGAAGTGCAAAACTAACCTGTTTGCGCTTGAAGAAGCCTTTCTTATCACAGTTAGGTAGGTACAGAGAAAGAGCCATGACTCTGGTGTCCTTCATCTGCTGAATAATTCCATCCAGCTTTCTTCGGCATGGACCCTGCAGTTAGCACACACATCATTAACAGAAGAGTCTGGAAAATGTCTCAGGCATTTATAGAAACGGTACAATAACACAAACACTATGAAAACATTACAGGCTTTTTGCCTCTGACATCAGATGAAAGTTGGTTAAAAAAACCTTACAATGTCAGACTGATGTTTGTCCATTCCGAAGACTGGGTAGTCTATATGGCCCCTTGTCCTGAGTTTAGCCTGCTGTCTCTTCCTATCATTTTGCATGGCCTGAGCCTTCTTGCTGTTAATGTGGCCCCGTTGGAATAATGGAACCTTAGCCTGGGGAAGCAGATCCTCCGTCATCTCTGTGACCAGGGCGTCTTCACGTGACTCTTGATCTAAGAAAATGACAATAGTCAGATAGATTGGCATACTGAGATTTGCATTGTTCACGTAACAAATTCAGGGTTGCTCGTAATGTCAAGACGCCTGTATGCCAGTCACAAAACCATAAAGATCTGCAATCTAAGGCCACAATGTATTGGTTTGCTTAGAGTGGATTATATTAAAGGTGCACTATGTAGTATTTTTGCAGCAAAATATCCAAAAACCACTATAGGCCGGTGTTATATATTTTGTTCAGTTGAGTACTTACAATATCCCAAATGTTTCCAACTATTTGTAAATTGTGAGAAAATTGCTATTTTAACCAAGGACCCGGGACGTGTCAGCATAGCGTTTGAGGGAGTCGCCTGTCAATTGCGTCATATCTGCGTTACCCTCGGTTTTATTTGGCAGAAGCATTTTACTCTTTACATTTATGCATTTAGCAGATGCTTTTATCCAAAGTATACTCTTAGCAGTGTGAACATATCACAGTAGCGCCGAGCGAACGCACAGAGTAACGTCACTTAAATGTATGTAATATGATAAACAGAGCTGCTTTACCTTATAATCATGACCGGAAAAGCGGAAGTGCGGGCGCCCGGGCGACTCTGTCCCATCATAATAAAAGTCCTGGTGCTCGCGAGGTGGGAATTTGTGTAACAATCGCTCCAGCGGCTGTTCTCAGCTCCACAACACTCAGTCCTGCTCTGCTTCACACTACAGTAACGTTAATAACCGCATCCATGAACGTGATTTCTGCCCGTGTCCTATTTTCCACCGGCTGTGAGGTGAAGACCACATGTCCCAAGATACTGCGCTCAAACTTGGCATCATCAAACTACACCTTTGTTTAGAATAGGCGACCTCTAGTGGACAGAAAGTTGCATAGTGCACCTTTAAGTATTTTAAGTATACTTGGCTTGTAGTTGTGTTTACTTTTTTATTAAGTATAAAATACTTTTTTCACATGGTTTTTCATACTTATAAACGTATATTGTTTGAAAATATTGATTTATAAAGAAAATCTGAATTGTTGTGAAGGCTAGTCCACTGGTTGTGTTCACAGGAATTTACTTCAAATCAGTAACGGACATGTACATGCAGACATGTACATTTTACTTTAAGCTATACTATGCAACTTTTCCATCCGTTAGAGGGTGCCTATTCAAAACAAAGGTGTAGTTTGATGACGCCAGGTTTGAGCTCAGAATCTTGGGACATGTGGTCTCCACCTCACAGCCGGTGAAAAAAGAATCGGGCTAGGACTCAGGCAGAAATTATGTTCATGGACGCAATTATTAACGTTACTGTAGTTTTAAGCAGAACAGGACCGAATGTTGAGGAGCTGAGCAAGGCAGCTGGAGTGATTTTTGCGCAACACACGGCTCTCAAGCAGTGGGACTTTTATTATGACGGCACACAGTCACCGGCACCATTTCTGCCGGCACCATTTTCGGGTCATAAGTATGAGGTAATGCAGCTCTGTTTATCATATCAGATACATTTAAGTGTGTTTAAAATGATGTTATGGCGTTACTCTGTGCCTTCACTCAGTGGCTGCTGTGACATGTTGCACACTGCTAAGAGTAAAGCGTTTCTGCCAAATAAAACAGAAAACCAAGGGAAACGCAGATATGACGCAATTGACAGGCGACTTCCTCAGACGTCCTGGTTCTTTGGTTAAAATAGCAATTTTCTTACAATTAACAAACAGTTGGAAACATCTGAGATATTGTAAGAACTCAACTGAACAAAATATATAACACTGACCTGGTGGTTTTTGGATGTTTTACTGCAAAAATCCTACATAGTGCACCTTTAAGCGATTAGCGATTAAAAAAGCCCTGCCGGTGATTCCGGAATTACCCAATGTTTTCACATGAACGCATCCCTATTATATAGAAGTTTTGGATGAATATTTTGGTGGGGATGCAGATGAGCCATGGCTGCTTCAAATCTACTTTTCTCTTTCCCCGCCACTGACTGAATTTTCAGACTATCCATGTTTTCACAGTTACGTATATGGTGCTATTACGTATGGTATCTCTGAATCAAAACACAGCAGAAGAAGCAGAAACAACTGATAGAAGATCGTTTACGCAAATGTGAAATAACATAATCCTTAAACATTAAACAGCATGCAAGTTCAAAACTCCCTAACGTTACCGGATGAAATTTCGACCCAGGAAAGCTTTCGGGGTGTTGATAGAATCAGTCTACTCCATCTATGTTTTGATCATCATTCTGAATCTTATCTGGACGTAATCTCTGACAAAAATACAAATTTCTTAGATTGTTGTTTAAAATGTTGTTGTTGTTTTTTGTTTTTTATGAAACGTACCCAATACCCACATTTAAGTGTTGATAAGAATGGATGAATGAAGCAAGAATAAAATGTTTTTAAAATGAAAAGAGTTCAAGGTGGAATAAGTGTTATTTCAAAACCGTTTTAGAAAAAGGACTCGGGCCAAGTGGAATAACAAACTTGTAGCCAATCAGCAGGTAAGGGGCGTGTCTATGGTGAGAAGAGAGGCCCAGTGCATGTCATTATTCAAAACACACGAGTCACACAGGATGGACATTAGCCAAGAAAGAACTAATATATGCTGGCTTGTGCTTGACTATACTCATGTGTCATGTTCGCTTGTTTGTCAATTTGCGATCGTATTGTGGCTCACTTCAATGATGATAAAGACCCGTTCATTTCCACACTGTATGGAGCATCTAAAGCCCCTCAGTCTTTCAAGGTTTCAAGCGTCATTTTACAAAATGTGTTCGACAGGTAAGATACTATACTCCTAAAATACAGGTATGTTTGTTTCCTCTTTACATCTATAATTCCCATCCGGTCATAATTGTAATATATGTCGACTATCGAGCTTGTATAGCCTACTAACTTTATCGAGTTGTTCATGAGAACTGTTTGTGTTTTGTGATCGCTATAACTCTAATCTTGTCATAATTGTAATATGTCGTTATCTGGACTGTCAGCTCGTGTTCTATCGAGTTGTTCATGAGAACGGTTTGTGTTTTTGTGATCGCCATAACTCTAATCTTGTCATAATTGTAATATGTTGTTAGCTGGACTGTCGGCTCGTGTACTATTTGTTCATGAGAACGGTTTGTATTTTTATGATGGAAGGGGTGACTTTTTCATTGAATATTCGACCTGGATTAGTAACACACAGATTCTGCCATAGTCGTTACCTGGGTTACGTATGTGTGGGGCGGAGCTATCAATATAGGGCCGAGACCCTTTTGGGGGTAGGGGCGTGTTTGTTTTGGTGATTTAAAATAACAACAACGGTTACCAAATATCACTTATCCCACCTTTTAAGTACAGTTAAAGGTATATTACAACTATGTAAAATTAATACCTAAATAGGAACATAGTTGTAACACTAATGGTCCAAAAAAAGACACTGATGAAGATTCAATAACAGCATGAACGTGTAAGCAGGAAAAAAACGCATGAATTCCGATATCCTCAGATCGGACTCAGGCCTCACTCATTTGTGGTAATAAATCCGTAAATATATGATTCGGATGCGTGCATTTGCGTCTGCCATGTAAGTGGTCAAATCGGATATTCCCCAGTAAATGCGAGTCGTACGTCATTGAAAAAAGGACGGAGGCGAATGACGTCAACTCAGGTGGACACAAACTGCAATCAAGGGCCAGTGTTGCAAAGTCCACGGTTTTCATGTGGAATTGGGCTACTTTAACACAGTTTTGAGTTGCAATTGGACGGGTTTTGTTGTGGAACCCTGGCAACCCTGTCAAGAGCTCTCCTCTTGTTCTCCGCCTTACAAGAGAAATGTTTTGCCGACCTTTAAAGATGTGTGGAACAGTGCAGACAGCATTGTGCAATCATTGTGCAATCATTTTGTCTGCGTCCATTGCATATCGCGCTGTTTTACTTCCTTTCACAGGTTAAGAACGTCTTGGGCTGTTTTGCCAGTGTACAATGTAAATGCAAATATTGGATACGGGTCGCTTTTGAAAAGATGATGTAAGCGGGTCGTCAAAAAAATCGTATATAGTCACCAAATCGGAATTGTGCATCAAGACCTGAAGTGTAAATGCAGCCCTAGTGTCAAAACAAAGTTTTGAAAAGGAGGAACTTAAATACACGGATGATAAACTCAAATGACAAACAGCTGTGATGATTATTTAGTGTCCATGGTTACTGATGAGTGGTGGGAAAACAGAACAAAGAAATGTGATGAATGAAAACAAACTGAAAGTCCATGATAATGAAACTAAACTGGACAGGACTTGTGACAATGGTAGTTTACTTAAAAGTGCAAATATAATATGTAAATGTTAAACTATGTCATGTTCACTTAAAGCAAACTTACAAGAATACTAGTAGTTTACTGAGTATACTTCAAAGTGAACTAAATATATATATATATATAAACTAAAATGTGCTACAAGTAGTGTAAACTATCAGTATACCTATAAGTACAACTTTGTTCTAAACTAGTTGTGCATTTAAAGTTTACTACAGTTACATTTAAAGTATACTTAAAAGTAATGGCCTACTTTTATACACTAAAAAGTGGGCCAATTTAGTCCCAAGTAGTATTGAAACTTACAAGTATATTTCTAGTACATTGATATTAGTATACTTACTACGTAAAGTATACTTCAAAATATACTTGAACTTTACGCAAGTATACCTAATAAAATTAACTTGAAGTAGACCTATAAATATTTTTTGTAAGGGTTATTTACATTGAGAATTCAGCGGATCAGTTTATTTGTGCATTCGGTCCATTGACTTTAATGGAGGCATCTGACCGCAAGCCAGAACTCTTCAGAAGAGACATCAGATCAACAGATAATTTTTAGCTGTTGGTTTTATCCAGGTCTGTGAAAACCTATCATGAAAGTTTTGGAAGTTCAAATCAAACACGACAATAAGTCCTCAACAGTTTGAACTCAACCACCAGCTCTTTCTTTTAATTGAAAGCAGAGATGCCAGATGCCAACTCTCTTCTTCTCCCTTACACGTCACTGCATTGCCCAGCTGTACCGTGAGTAATCAGATTCAAGGGCTTGACCCCTTCCTCGCCCCTCTGCGTCTTCTGTGGAGAAGCTAAGCGGCCAGGGTCACAACAGATGAGCAAATCTCCCAAGCCATTTGTGACGACATCACTGACAAATCAGAGAAAAGGCCTCAGCAAAGCTTTGAAATCATTGAATAAATCAACAGTGCTTACGCATTCTTAATCTGTTGTTTTATCATCTGCCAAGCATTAGTTAACCGGATGTTATTTTTCATGAATATTATGTTTTATTTTAGTGATGTTACAAGTGCTCTCCCATGTTCCCTAATCTGGTGTTCTTGTTCTGGGAATGCATGCTAATCTGATATCTGTGCAGCCCTGAGAGTGGATGTGCTCATTCTTTCTCTCTGCTTTGTCATCTAAGTTTCTTCTGTTACATGTTACCATGCTTTTTATGACTAAAATCTAATTTCTACAGTAAAAAGTTGGCAACAAGTGTGAACTTGGACCAGAAAGCCCACATATTCGCACACATATTTGTGGCAATAGGCAATAGGGTCAAAATTACATATTTTTATCCCAAAAATCATGAGGATATTAATTATGTTCCATTAAGATATTTAGTAAATTTTCTGCCATTAATATATATAAATATATATATATATATATATATATATATATATATATATATATATATATATATATATATATATATATATATATATATATATATATATATATATATAGTAGTAGTAGTAGTAGTAGTAGTAGTAGTAATATGCGTTGCTAAGGATTTAATTTGGACAATTTGTAGAGATTTTCTCAATATTACGCTTTTTTTGCATCCTCAGATTCCAGTTTGTCTTTGTATCTCAGCCAAATATCAGCCTATCCTAACAAACCATGCATCACTGGAAAGCTTTTTTATTCAGCTTTCAGATTATGTATAAATATTAATAATATTAATATTTCCAGGGTCACAAATGGGTGCATTTACACAAACTGTTTAATACAGAGCCAAAGGTTATTGTGGCCACAAATTAATAAATCAATCCTACAATTTATTAATATGTGAACCTGTTTTGTTAAGTGTTGCCTAATTTTAACTTAAACTGTGACATCTCATTCATTTATACGTTTTAGCAAATTGTGACTATGTTGTTCTTTCTTCAGTTCATGCCCTGAAAATTTGCATTGTCCTTCTACTGTGTCTGGTGATGAGACACATCTATGAGTGCTTTCATAGGCAGACAGTTTGCAAGATAAATGAGTTTTATTTAGAATTGGGAAACAATTCCATATGCATGGTTTGAGTTTTCACAACCCAAAACAACTCAATCAAACTGTCTCTGTGTATATATAAGTGGCCATAGATGCGTCTTATCGTGCATATTGCAAATTCTTTCATATTACAAGATTTTTTTATAGACCTGACACAATATGAATAAAAATATACTAGGTGGGTCAGATCTTTTTACACCATTGCATCTTTACACAGAATTCGGAGGTTGCATAGAGTCTTCTTAAAACAGCCTTAACTCAGGTGTGTAAACCTTAGCTTTCTTTTTAAAATCCCATTCTTCAAGTGGTTCTCAAAATCCATTCCCAATTCTTCCATTCCATGCTAAAAAGATTTGATGATGGAAAGATGATGATCTGAAGAAATAGCTGCAGCAGCTGTTTTCAGTAAATGTGATGAGATCGCATAATCACAGTTTTAAGGGTGCTGACAGCTGACTTAATCGCAGATTTTTGCAAAGAAAGGCAGGGGAGGCTAAAGCCTGTGAAAGGCAGAGAGATAAAGAGGATGACAGAGAGATAGATCTGCGGGTGTGTGGGTGGGGGTTGCTAGGAAAGAATTTGATTTGAATACCAATTCTGTACTCAATAAATGAAACAAACTCATCAAGGTAATATATAATAAATCCTATAAGATCTTCTGCTATAGATGTTCTGACCTAGATAATTCACCATAGGTAGGTAGGTAGGTAGGTAGGTAGGTAGATAGATAGATAGATAGATAGATAGATAGATAGATAGATAGATAGATAGATAGATAGATAGATAGATAGATAGATAGATAGATAGATAGATAGATAGATAGATAGATAGATAGATAGATAGATAGATAGATAGAAAGATAGATAGATCTAATGCATGTCATTAAAACTTACCCTTTATATGAAGTGGTGGTTTATAAAGACCTAGTTTCTCGTTCATGCAAACTCCTTTGCCATAAAGCAGAGCGTGTAACGGCTTTTCCTCTCCGCTCCGAGGCAGGCAGCGCAGTCCCTGTCCACATGTCCCCGTGTAGACTCCACACGCCTGCCCCTCGGTCAGCGCGCAGGTCAAGCAGCATCCGCAGCCGGGCTCCTTCACTACCTGACACCCCATCCGCACCGGTGGACACATGGACAGCGCCTTCTGATCGCACGGCTCACAGGGCACGTACGAGGCAGAAAAGCCGGGTAGACCCCATACAAATGTCATCAGAGTACACAAACTTAACAGCATGGTCCTACTGTAGAAAAACCTTTCCACTAGCCTTGAATTAGTCGATTTCGTCTAAGATGTCCGAGAGCGAAAGTAGCGTCCGGTTAGGGGAGTGTTTCGGTGTTTAAAAATAGCAATTATCAATCCTCTCACCTCTTGGTAGAAGAATCCAATGGCTCATACATGAGGCTGTAATTAAAAGGCAATGTCCTGAGATTAAATGGGATGGAATTCGGGGGGAAAGCGCAGACCTCAAAAATACGTGTAGCCTAGTCAACACGTTCACCTCTGTATTCAAAAAGGAAATCAATATGTGCCGGTCCTATTAGAGGTCCTGCAGCTTAATCAAACGAAGAGTGGTCACCCCGGAGAGCTGCTGTCTGTCAGTATGAGGCTCTGCTCACGTTAACCGCGGAGGAGGGAGGCGCACTTCATTTCATTTAAAGGTTCTGGTCCTTCTTGGGCGGATCCCGGAGTGATGCTGTGCTATTCGGTAGGTTTAGATTATGTGAAAGATAATTGAAGACTACAAAGATGACATAAAAGTATGACGTAAAATTAGGAATTACTTTAAATGTAATGTTTACTTTTTGTCTTAGAAAAAGTTTAAAGTTAACTATTTTTTAAAATCTTTTTATTGTTTATATATAATTGATTCAATCATTTTTATTTTATTTTTATTGTTTATTTTGTTTGTTTTGTTTTTTTTAAAACCGTGTGCCAATGTAGCCTAATCTTTACTCAAAATTGCCTACAACTAAAAATCAGGAGCGATTTAAAATTCGCCAAATTACTGGCAAAATGGATTAAATCCCCAATCTCATTTACGCTGTTATTATTTCCTTTAAATGTTTTTTTTTTTTTTTTTTTTTTTTTTTGCATGTGTGTGTTATTACTATCTTGTTTACAATATGCTGCTCTTGGTTTTATTGTTAATGAAGCTTAGTGACGGTGACAATGAAGTTATGAGACTGAGGTATAGTTTGTTTATAGACAATGTTTAGCTTTTTACTTCTGCTGATGATCATTCTGAAAAAATTGTGTAAGATTCATAAGATTTTTTTAGTCACTAATCTAAAAACCAATGGACCAACTTCTGAATTGGCCTACGAAAATAAGTAATTAGGCCTACTGCAGCACTCTGTAACTTCCTCTCCTACTTTCTTCCCTAATGACATTTATAGGGTGGGCTTGACAACCTGTCACTCACAGGAGATCACAGCAACAGAAAAAATGACAATGATCCAACAATCCAATCAAGTCCTGATAGACAATTTCAAGTCCTGCCCTTCATATTTTCTTGTTTGTGAAGCCATTTCATTTAAATATTCTTAGGGAAAAAATGAAACTTAATTTCATGTTGAATTTAAAGTCTTGATGTTGCTGACAAATTGGTCATTTTCAGGTCGGTGTACGTTTTGAGCTTTTGTTTTTCGAAGTAAAAAATATAATAATGATAAGCAAATGAATATTATTTGATATTAAATGTATTTGACAAATTTTATGTTCACTTGTAAAAATTAATTGTATGCTAAAGTAGGTTGACTTATCAACAAATTTTTTCTTATGACCAGTGTCTCTGTTTTTTCTGTAACAGTTTAACTTGCTGAATAAACAGACTGTATTAAAATAAAAAGCAACAATCATAAAATGAAACAGTGGGCTATATAAATGAAGGATTATGATGAACTAAAATAGACACAGGTGAACATAGTCATAAGGAAACGTCCCAGGTTGCGAATGCATGTGTAAACATAACATCACACGCAAAACACCCAGGAATATAAAAGGGTGCCTGATTTATACGTCATCAACTCAGACACCCTTATATGTCAATACATCATTTATCTGAAAGGGACGTACAGGCATGGTCTTTAAGGGTTAGTTCACCCAAAAATGAAATTGATGTCATTAATGGCTCACCCTAATGTCGTTCCTCACACAGTTTAAAATATTTTATATTTTAGTCCCAGAGCAGTCTATACTCAAAAAAGATTCAAACAGTTTATGAATCAGTGAATCGATCAATGATTCGGATCCCAAATGTCACACGATTTCAGCAGTTCAGATCGCGTGTCAAACTGCTGAAATAACGAGACATTGGCGATCCGAATCATTGATAGATTCACTGATTCATGAACTGTTTGAATCTTTTTTGAGGAACACGGAAGAGAAGACAATGCTGAATAAAGTCTTAGTTTTTGATATTTTTGGACCAAAATGTATTTTCGATGCTTCAAGAGACTCTAATCAACCAACTGATGTCACATATGGACTACTTTGATGATGTTTTTATTAGCTTTCTGGACGTGGACAGTAAAGTGGGCATATACTGTATATGCTCTGGGACTAAAATATAAAATATCTTAAACTGTGTTCCGAAGATGAACGGAGGTCTTACGGGTGAGGAACAACATTAGGGTGAGTTATTAATGACATAAATTTCATTTTTGGGTGAACTATCCCTTTAAGCGTGGCAATAAGACCCAGCATTCTGAAATCTGAAACATTCTCTTTTGAAGTGTAATTTGATGCTACGTCTTGGTGTTGGCGCTATAGGAAATGCAATACCCACTACACCATGCTGAATAAAATGCCTATCCACTTGGCCAGTGGACCAGACACCAAAGCATTGCGATTGACTGGTAGATCTTTATCACTGTCATGGTAGCTCCCGATAAATAACCGAAATATAAGTAACAACCCATTATCAAGGCTCGAAATTGCTCCATTTGCTCCTAATATGTATTCTCTGCAACCTCAAAATTCGCACCGCACAAATCGACCGACCATAAATTGGAAACAGCCGGTTTTGTGCTTCAAACACACAATGAGCAACCGGATGGTTTTAAGTTTAATCTTGGCTGATCTCTATTCTGGACTTGCACACGGACTGCATTGCAATCATTTCCTGAATGTCATTGGTGTGAAAATATTACGAAGTCTGTTAAGGACAGTAACACAAGCCAGAGATGGGACACGATGAAGACGGACACGAAGAGGAGAGTGCCGACGCGCAGCAGAGAAAATACCAGACACAGTGGGTCTGTTTACACATGGTCACTTGCATTTTCTTTGATACGCTAGCTAGATCCAATCATGAAAAGACCGGGTGTAAATGTCCTCCGACACGCATTCAAGACAGATTTAAATCTGATCACTCAAAACACTACAGGAGATAGTCTAGATCTAGATCAAGTCTAAATGCATCTGGTTGTTGAAACCACACATGTAAATGTTACTCATCCCAACAATGCTAATAAATAAATGTGGGAGAGCGTGTTATGGGCTATATTTTACGTTATAGTTATGACGGCAAGCAAGCTTCCTTGTATTGCTACTCACAAAACTCAGACATGGTTCATCGTTTGGCCTTCCTTGGCCAACATGAGAGCAAAGGGGTTTACATTTACATTTACGCATTTGGCAGACGCTTTTGTCCAAAGCGACTTACATTGCATTCAAGGTACACATTTTACATTATTGTCAGTTCTAGCTTTCCCTGGGAATCGAACCCATGACCTTGGCATTGCTAGCTCCACACTCTACTGGTTGAGCTACAGGAAAGCCGTAGCTCAACTGTATCTCATTGGTTTAAAAACGAATGATGTGTAACTCAGGCATCCTTTTATATTCCTGAGCACTGCCTTCTGCCAATGATCATTGCCATTTTTTTTACACATGCTTAGATGCCGGTCAAACTTAGGGAATTCCTTATAGCATCAACACCAAGACACATCATTGAAGTTCTGAAAAAACACAGGAAGTAACAGAAACTGTGAAAACCAGTGTTGTAGTCGAGACCAGCTCATTCGAGTCCGAGTCGAGTATGAATTCAGAGAGGGTGGAGTCTGAGTTGAGTCAGAGTTCAGAGAGGGTGGAGTCTCAGTCGAGACCAAGTTCAAAAAGGGTCGAGTTTAAGTCGAGACTGAGACCAGAGACAGCCGGCACAATCATATACAGGTATATATATATATTAGGTAATATATATATATTAGGGATACAACAATACAGTTAGTCCACAGTTCAATACATACCTCGGTTTTTAAACATGGTTTTCGGTTCGTTTTTTGCTATTCTATTCTTAGGCGACAGGAACAGAAAGTTTTTATTGCAATACTCTTTCTTTATTTTACTTTAAATACTTGAAAAACATTACTTAAACCTAAAATTACTTATGTAGTATACTAAAAATGTATACATATATAATATGTCAGTGCCATTGTTTTGTCTCAAGATCCACACCAGTAATGTTTTTCTTTTTCTTCTTTTTTCTAAGGCACATTTATAAAAGCTAATTCCTACTGGCTTAATCTAAACAATTTTTGTGACACTAGGCTTTAGTGTATTGTTGTATTTTTGTCTGCAAAGCAAATGCAAAATAAAGAAACAGAAAACAAAGATTATGCATAACACTGATGATCACAGACTCTTTGGGTGATAAATCCAATTGTGCAAATAATCTTTCCTTCAAATTCACCCAATGCTTAGCATAGCAGAAAAGATAATACAGGTTTTGAGCAATAAATAATCATGCTATTTGCAGAGTATAAAAGTCATAGACTTACATGAACAGTATTGGGAAGTGCAGAGCTAATGACCTTTGTAGCTCTTAACTGTTGATGCTGTTGACCTTTGCTCCTAATATTCTGAAATATCTCATCTCATACATATGATGAAATTTCTGGACAGCAGTGCATCACTGCTGAGGTCACTGACCAACCCCATGAACACTGATATTTCAACAAGGAACCTTATAACCATCAATTCAGTTCATGACACATGTATTTCAAGAGGTCACATTTGCCCTTAACTAATTGCTTTAAAACAAAGATATCTATTCAGGAGCAAACCTGCATGGTCTGACTAACACGGTTATTCTGCATCACTGATGGCTATAAAAACATGAAATGGAAAAAATAAACTTTATTTGTCTTAATTTGAATTACTAACAGTGAATGTTTGTAACTGGAGAATTTCTATTTTAGAAATTTTACTTAATGATTAACACAAAACCTAAAATACTAATTATATATTTTTTCCATAAACTAATTTATAATTAGGTGATTTACATTTAATCATTTAGCAGACGCTTTTATCCAAAGCAACTTACAAATGAGGAGAGTAATAGAACCAATGAATCCAACAATAGGGCAAAAAAGTGCAAGTGCCATACCAGTCCCAGTTAGTCCAGCACATAGACCTTGCTAGGTTTTTATTATTATTATTGTTATTATTATTATATAGAATAGTAATTGTTAGTATTAATGGGTCATTCATTGCCGAAAAGGATGTGTCTTCAGCAGTTTCATGCAAACGGTTAAAGACTCGGCAGCTCGATTTGAGCTGGGACGGTCATTCCACCAGCTTGGAACGGTCAGGTTAAAGGTCTGTGAAAGTAATTTTATTCCTCTTTGTTTCATGTAGGTCTAAAATGAGTTTGGGTATAGGGTTGGAGAGCCAGTGGTTGTTCTCTAGGCAAACATCAGTGTTTTGAATTTTATGTGTGCTGTCATGGATCTGCCAGGCTCTCACACCAACCAATCACTGTGCGCACATCAGATTTTTGATCACACACACCTGCATCTTATCCCATCATCAGGACTGTACACTGTACTTCAGCCCTGAGAAGATGAATCTGTATTTAAACTGGTTCATTAATGTAGTAGAAATGTGAAATTATTTTTGAATTTGGTGCCTTAGACTGAGAAAAGACAAATGTATTTTTGTCTCATGGGGATGAAAGACAACAATTCCCAGAATGCTTCGCTGCCCTACGAGGCCACTCCCAAAGCCACCGCTACTGAATCACTGGATCACTTTCCCAACGCGTTTATTTTCATAAAATCAGTTCAATTAGAGAACAGACACTACAATTAAAAACTGAACGTGTCTGTTCAATATGAGTAAGTTGCTCATGAGTGAGTTTTAGCACACACTTCAACACAGTTCAAAGGGGGTGGTGTGTACTGGCCTGGATGAAAGAGGGCAGAAATTGTCTAAGCAAGATGTTAGAGTGGAGAAAAGAGTATCAGTTCCACTGTTAGAATCTAGTAATGAGAGCTGATTAGGGGAAGGAAGTGTAGATGAGACCAAAGAGGATAGGTGAGAGTGTGAGAGTGTGCATATGTTATGCCAAAAGGTGACCTGTGTAGGAGTGTGTGTTGTGTCCTTAGCCAAGTTGATGTTTAAAGTGAGGAGAAAGTAATCTCAGATGTGCAGTAGATTGACCAGGAGAAGTAGCATGTTTAAATAAGGTCCAATAATTTGTGAGTAGCCGCAGATACTTGCTTGAGGTCAAGTGAGGCAAGCAGAGTATGGATGTTGAAGTCTACAAGAAATATCAGATGAGTACCATCCTCAGGGAAGGATAAGATTAACACATCTAACTCCTCCAAGAAAATGCCTATCTGACCTGGGGGACAATAAACAACTACAAAAAGTTGCGTCTTTACAGTTGCATCTTTAGTGATTTTTCAACTCTTTACTAACTCTTGCTGTCCAAAGAGGTAGTCTCTTCTAGAAAAAAAGCGCACATGGAATTGACTAAAGTGACATTTTTGAAAATATGACATTTCAATAATCGACTAATAACCATTTCATTGTCATTAAAGGGAAATGATTGAACCTAAACATAGGAGCCTGATAAAAAAAATATTAATTTAAAATAAACCATGTCAGGTGGACTGGTTTTTTGCATCTGAACTCTTCATTTGCTGGTCCACCAGCATCCCAAGCTGGTCCCAGCCCACAAAACATACCTTATGCTGGTGACCAGCTATGGCTGATTTTTCAGCAGGGTCTTGTGTCATTTCTAGTCAGAAAATAACCATTCGCCAAATAAAAGTTCACTTTTTGAAACTCAAAATTTGGCCTGGGTATAAATAATTTTGAGCACAACTGTATATACACGGGCTAATACAAAGTTACTGAATACAGCTGGCCATGCCTTACAATTTAACAGAACGAAACCATTAACAAACGGGAAAAAACATGACTTCAGCAATGCAACTTCAGAGCATGAACACAGTAAACAAATAAACAAAACAATGTTTCCAAACAACAACAGCTGCCCTAATTGTCCCTCCTGTTGCTTGACTGCTTCTCTCAGAATTAGATGAATGATTTCTTATTCACCTTGAAAAGAGGTTATTGTGTGCTCATTAGTCATGTCAACGCTATAGGCATTCCTGTAGGTCAGCGAGAGTGTGAGGAGCAGCACCAAGGTAATGGGTTTAATATCTAGGGAATGTATGCTAAAAATATGGCTAAAAGTGTCTGTCAAATACATGAAATGTTAATATCATTGGGAACCCATGTGATGCTTAATGTGAACCCTGCACTGCTTCAGTTTAGTGATGAAGGGGACCAGAGCACACTGTTAGGTCTGAGATATAATGTTATATAGAATGATATATGTAGAATAAAATGATAAATAAAATGATAAATCCTCCCTCTGGATTTTCAGCAATTTCCATACCAGAAAACACCAATTACTGTTGCCAGGATACTGCAGAGACTTGAGCTTGCACAGTCACCAGAACAAGTGCCAGAAGAGCTGCATTCTCTTTTGGCTGTTCTGCATACTGTGAGAAATGCCAGGCTAATCTAATCATAGTGGATTTGGTAAAGTGCTGAAGATTCTGATTGCATGACTGAAAACTTCAGTCTAGAGATTAAATTGTCTGCATGGCACTTTGAGACTCTTAACTGTGGTCAACAAGGAAGTCTTAGATTAGTGTTGTTAGATGATAAATATCATGTGAAAGACAGCAGCAAAGAGGCAGACAAGTGATAAATCGGAATTGATTTTGACCCAAATTATATCTTTTTTAATATCTTTTGAATGCTGATTTTTTTAATGTAAAGTAAATTGTAAATGGATTGCTTTAAAGAGTAAATAATATATAATTTAGTTTGGAAGGATATGGTTTTGCTAATTGCCTGACTTCTTTATATCCTCTGTGTATGTTGTACTGCATGTAACTCAGGATTAATTGCAACATTTAATTTTTCAGGTGAAGAACAGTTTACACATTATGGTTTAAAGGGTTAGTTCACCCAAAAATGAAATTGATGTCATTAATGACTCACCCTAATGTCATTCCACACCCATAAGACCTCCGTTCATTATCGGAACACAGTTTAAGATATTTTATATTTTAGTCCGAGAGCATACGGTATATGCCCACTTTACTGTCCATGTCCAGAAAGCTAATAAAAACATCATCAAAGTAGTCCATATGTGACATCAGTTGGTTAATTAGAGTCTCTTGCATTGAAAATACATTTTGGTCCAAAAATATCAAAAACTATGAATTTATTCAGCATTGTCTTCTCTTCCATGTTCCTCCAGAAAGATTCAAACGGTTAATGTGAATCGATCAATGCTTCGGGTTGCCAATGTCACGTGATTTCAGCAGTTTGGCAGTTTGACGCGATCCGAACTGCGAAAATCATATATATATATATTATATATATAGAGATATGTTAGAGATAGTCAATCTATTATTAATATATATATATATTAAATATCATTTAATAAATATTCTTTCCATCTTGCACTTTGTACTTGCACCAACTTATAAAACCTTAGTTATTGTGTATATTGGGCTTGCTTTTCCTCACCATTCAAAATAATTTTGTTAATCCTAATTTATTTATTTATTTCCTTCCTACCATTCCTACTGACTGGCTATACTGTTTGAAGTATGTTTTAAAAATGATCATGAATTGAGAAATCAACTTTTCATTCAGCCTTTGAAATATAAAATGTCATGGTAATATAAGAATATCCTGTAAGTTTTGTAGCTGAAAACTTAATTGTTAGTCAAAGAAAAGCTTTTATAGACACCAGGCCCAGCAAACGAACAATCTCAGAATGTGCCAGTTTGTAAAACACCACCTCTGCAGACGAAGATCAACACCTACTTCATCACTGCCTGTTTTGTCCCGCCCACCAATTCACGAGTTCACACTTACATCAAATTAAAGATTAGACGTATTTGGCATGCTGTCCGGGGAGGGCTCCGGGCTCGGAATTTTGACCCGAAACCAGAGTATCTCTGCGTGTTAGAGATAGTCAATCTAGAACTAGACTGTGTGTATTATGGATTGTGTTGATGTCTATAGGAGTTTATTAAAGCAGATGAGATGGGGTGAGGGGATGGGGTGGTGGAGGGATGCTAAGAAACTTTCAATGATAGAAGGTAAATCAGCTGTATATATACACCTCCTATTGTTGATTTAAACTGATTATCTTAATGTGCTTCACTTGTGTTTAATTTGGTTGATTTTCTGAACATACTCCATTTGTGTTTAATTAGGTTTAATTGTCTGAATGTTCTCCTCTCAAAATTTGTAAATAAAACATGTAACATAGGCTGTCATGTTATAACTAAGGAAAACGGCTCGGGTTATGTATATAACCCTTGTTCCCTGAGAGGGAACGAGCACTGCGTCGGAACGACAAATTTGGGGATGCTCCCTAAGCATCAGCGAATCTGAAGTCTGAATAGGCACTAGTCCAATCTGATTGGCGTGCGTGATGACGTCATTGTGACGGCATACCCGGAAGTATAAAAGGGGGGCCGGCGCATAATGGCGGCAGCTATTGCTCTGAAGCATGCGTTGCCTTATCGAGGGAACTCCCACTGTGTCGGAACGACGAATTTGGGGAACAAGTACCCACTAGGCCACACCGAGGGTAGCGCATGCCCTAGTGTGAAGCCGGAACCCGAGCACAACTAGGACTGGAGCACCCTAGCGCCAGGCGTCGTCGGGAGAAAGGCAGGCTATAAAACCTGATAAAGGTGTGTGGGGTAGCCCACCCAGCTGCCTCGCAGATATCCTGCAAGGGGACCCCAGAAAGGAGGGCCACCGAAGAGGCCATGCCTCTGGTGGAATGAGCCCTTACGGCCATAGGTGAAGGCAAACTGCGCACCTGATTGGCCATGGTTATCGCCTGGACAATCCAGTTACTGATTGTTTGAGTAGACGCAGGCAACCCTTTCTTGGGTGAGCCGAAACACACCAAAATGGGGGTGATGGGGGCTACACAAAAAAAAATTACTTGTTGAATTTACCTAAAAAATATGTGGTAAGTGGTTGCACACAACTATATTGACTATATATATCAACTATATTTAGTTATATGAGCAAAAAGATTCAAGTAAAACTGGCACAATTTCTTTGAATAAATACAAACCATTTGAATTAGTCACTGTTACATAATATTTATATGTGCCGTTTACTTAATTATGTTATGTTAAATTTATACAAGTTTATTATGTAAGGTGAACACTGTTATCAATTTAATTTGCCTTTAAAACGTTTAAATAACAACAAGCATATTTTTAAAATGACAATGCAAAATTAACTCATTGGACAAACTAAAAATATTTAATTGAGAGCAGGAATTCCATCCAATGAATTTGTATATAAGTGCCCAGAGCCTAAACACAGGCACCACTCTTCTGCATAATGGTAACCACAAAATTACAGAAACTCCTCAATGTCCAACATAACTGAACATTAAACACTAACATAAACTAATAACCTCTTTCCCTTTACTGAAAAACACATAAAATAACACTTTAATCCATACATTTTTCTCCTAGCGCAGTCCCTTGCAAAGCATGCTGGGAACTACAGATCTTCTGTCCAGTTAGTTTTGTCAGCACAAATATTTCATGTAGTTTTAACACAAATTAATTAAGTAAACTTCTGTTTTAAATATATTAGGCTGATTGAACATATTTCAACAAACCTTAATTTAGGTAATTAATTTTAGGTACTCTAAACATAATTTAAATGTGTCTTATCTATGAAGGGCCTGAATAATTTTTTTGAGTGAGATATTGGAATCTTAGACAGGTGGGTGACGTGCATTCTTGACATGGTATGATTGTTCTGTCACGTTATAACTAAAGAAAACTGAGGTGAAGACTCGTGCACAATAATTATTATTTATTACGACATAATAAAACATAAGTATAAAACTAAATTCCTTGAGGGGGAAAACATAAACTAGAAAATGCTTAAACTGAAACTCAACACATACCACATGGAAGTTACAGGGGAACGGGAGACGTAGATAGTACAACAATCCGAAAAAGACTGACAAACACAGGAGCTTATAAAGCAGGGGTCGAGAACCTATGGCTCGCGAGCCAGATCTGGCTCTTTGACAAAAATCATATGGCTTGCAAGGTCTCTCACCCTTTACCAAAAATGATCGATAAAAAAGAGACACACATCAATGGAGATCTGCTCTCTACAGAAAGGCATCCAATTACAATTTCCTTGTTGTACATCCTACCGAAGTAAATGAAACGTTTATGATAATAATATTAAAATTGTACCTGCCGCGCGTGTTCATGCGCTGTTCGCGAGTGAATGTCACGAGACGCGACAACAACCACTCACATTTCTTTGGTAACAGCTCCTGCACTGGGATTCAAGCAGCTGTTTAAGGTAATGGCAAAACCATTTTTAGAACAGCAGCGAAAATATAAAAGTAGGCTATCTAAACTTTAATATCCTTGTTTTTATTGAAACTGGTGCTTTGCTCTGCAAAAAGACATTTCCAAACATTTCACCCACTGGTTACTTTCGCTTTTGCCAGTCGGCCCTATGATAATCTGCGCGGATAAAGTTATTAATAACGAAACATGAATGGATGAATGAGAAAGAAAAGAGCGGTATGTGCTTTATATTGAATTATATTAAATATTTATATTAAAAGCGTGATAAGTAGCGAAAGAGAACTGAATTCTATTGACAGGATGCTGCGCACGCGCTCCAATGCAACACGGACAAGCAGTAGCCTGTCTTCAGCTGCACGTCTAAACGGCCAAATAAACACAGAAATATATCAAAATGCCAAGTCGAGTATTCACATAAATACAGTAGATGTAAGCACTGCATTCTCTCTCTCTCTCTCTCTCTCTCTCTCTCTCTCTCTCTCTCTCTCTCTCTCTCTCTCTCTCTCTCTCTCTCTCTCTCTCTCTCTCTCTCTCTCTCTAATAATATTGCTACTTATTTATTGTTTGCTGCATATTTGTTTGCTACTAGCCTACTGTTGAAAATTGTATTGGGGAAAAACACTTTTTTTTAATAATAATAATATTATATATATATATATATATATATATATATATATATATTTATTTATTTATTTATTTATTTATTTATTTATTTTTTACTGTGGCTCTTTTGAAAAAATGCATCAACCAAAAATTTAAAAAAAATGTCTCTAGTCAAAAAAGGTTCCCGACCCCTGTTATAAAGGGAACAAATCAAGCAGGGAATCAGGGAACACAGGTTGGGCAAATGAAACCAATAATCAGATAACAAGGGGGAGGGATCAGACAATGACAGGCCATACTGACAAAACCCACATGTGCACACAAGACAGGACAGGCATGTGACATAGGCCTTAGTGTTAAACCAGATCGAGCGACCAAGCAATAAACATGCCCTTGAACATTGCAAAATATTGTGCAGTGCTTGGGCTTGACAGTAATGCGACATGTAAGTAACTGTGTTCATTCTAATGACTGATCTAAAATGTAATGCTTCATGTACAGTCAGATGTTCTTTGTCTGTGTGTCAGTAAATCAAACCAGTGACTAAATGTCAACTTGCATTGTTCCTCTTAGCAGGATGAAAATAATCTGTTATTTAATGGTGATTAAATTTCTATAAAGAAAGCCATCAAAGAAGACACGCCCCTTAAACCAGAGCGTTCAGAGCAGAGGGCTAAAAATAGGGTAGGAAAAATGCCTTTTATTTATAAATTATGATAAAGTTTGATGTAAAAACTATTCTAACATTATAAGTGCACCCCAGGAAAAATAAAACAATAACACAAAACAGTTCATGACTACTTTAAGACACATACAAACAGATAAATACACACACACAGGATGTGTAAAACCTCATTTAAACCCAAAATAGGTCTTTACAGAAACTTGATATGTTTGTTCAGTGGGATATTCCTTTCTCTCTCTCTCTCTGTTGTAGTTCCATTGGGAGATACCACAATGATGTCTGGGTCACCCGGACAGCATTGCTTAAGCCGTATAAAAGTTGAAGCTGTGTCATTGTTAAATGAAATTGAAGCCACGGCACTGAAACTAAAAAATAACTAAAGCATAAAGTGAGACAAAAGAACAATTCTTTTTAACAATCCTGTATTTTATATGGAGATAAACACCGAATCCCAGAATGATATACGACACTTTCCCTTTCTTTTGTAGGACGGTTGAGAGTAGACAGAATAGTAGGTTGAGAGAGTGTAATTGGGACATGACCCAGGTTGAATTTCGAGTCCCTTTGAGCCACCAGCTCAGTATAGTATAGTATACTGTGCAACTCTCTGAAGCTGATCTCAGAACCATCTCTTTGTACTCTGTACACTATTCCTGATCATATTCTCTCCCTCTTTTTCTCCATTCATTTTTGTAGCTTTATTCTATCTCTCTTTATTTAGTCTCTTATTTTCTCTCACTTATGACATAGCCTACAGCAGTTCTTCTTTGTGCTGACCAAGCAAGACTGACTGTATTGAACTGATGACAACATTGCAGTGTCTTGCCGTTTCACTTTACTTTAGTGTTTATACAAATGTACACCCTACAATATGTGATAAAATTTAAACTAAACATTTGGGTAACGCTTTAGATTACAGCCCGGAAAGTACTGCATAATTAAACTGAATTTACAGCATACATTTCAGTAATTATAATGTAACTATAAATTGAAGTTACACTGTGGGATATTTTCCCCCATCTAGCTGTGAAAAGATGGTATATGTATCTGATTATGGTATATGTATCTGATCCAATTTCGTTTTAACTCCTACGGTGGCCGATTTAGTCTAAGATTAACATGGCTTCCAGTTTGACCTCGTCCATGAGTGCCATCGAGTGTTAAAACGCGAAAGGACAAAGCTTGAATTTATGGGTATGTCCCTCTTTATGTACTTTCAAGATGGAGGGGCAACATGGCGACTTGCATTCGAACCCCTCACCCGGCATATTATAAACTTACGAGAATACTTTATTTCTTAAAAGAAGTAAATATACATTAATGAGCACATACATTTTTTGAAAGAACTAAGTGTTTTTAGCTCAGAATAAACTAAAAACGTTACACAGTGTAGCTTTAAGTATTGTAGGTATAAGGGAACAAAATGTAATATTGGGGGAATAAAGGGAAAATTACCAAATCATTCATACTGTAAGTATTTTTTAATCAAGGGGTAGTTAAAAGAAAGCATTTAAGTAAAGCGAATTTACAGCATAACTTTCTGTAATTATAGTGTAACTATAAAGTAAGTACGTGTAGGGATAAGGGAACAATATGTAATATTTGGGGAATAAAGGGGTAACTATCAGGAAATGAACACATTATTTATACTCCAAGTATTTTTAATTAAGGGGTAATTATATGTGTAGTTATATGGTAAGTATGAATCTGGCTGTAAATTAAAGTGGCTCTTTTTCCCTTCTTGTTTCATGTAGTTACAGGTTAAGTACTATAAAAACACATATACAATCTGATATTACTCAGAAATACATTATTTGAAAAACAACTTCAAATTCAAAACAGATTAATAAGACTTATTTAAAAAAAAAAAAAAAAAAAAAACGTTTCATTTTAAATGATAAAGTCCTGACAGAAAGAGGCACGTTTTGTCCCTTTTTCTCTTGTATTTTCTTGTTCCTCTTCTTCGTTATTTCCATTGATGGATCTGAAGAGGAATCCCTCAACATGTCTTTTGAAATGTTGTATTATTATTTATTAAAAGAAAAAGTTGTACACCAAGAAATGCTGTCATAATTTAGTAATCTTTTCGTATACGATCAGCTGTTACCAGCGTGTACATTAGACGCTTTAAGCTTTAATGACGTTCTCATGTGAGTTTCATCTGAAACACACGCGAGAACTGGCGTCTCTGTCTTGTCTTCTAGTGTTGTTTGTTTTTAATTTATATTGTCATATATTATGTTAATGTTTGCATACTGTTGTGAGCATAATTTATTTATTTATTTATTTTTTTAAACGTCATGCGTGAAATCAACTCTTGCATGCACACGCAGATGACTGCTGGTCGAAAGCGATTTAGTCTATAGTTAAAAAAAAATTTAATATTATTTTTCTGACAAACACTTATCGTTTAAAGGGGGGGGGGGGGGGGGTGAAACACTCAGTTTCAGTCAATCTCATGTCAATCTTAATACCTATAGAGTAGTATTGCATCTCCGAAAAGTCTTTAGTTTTATTATATTTATAAAAGAAATATAGGCTGTACCGATTCTTTCCGGAAAAAAACGAGCACCTGGAGGCGTATCGTGTGGGCGGAGCTAAAGAATGACTGCACAAAGCGGTGACTTCCTCAAGCGTGGAGAAGAAAACCCTACCCTAAATATACCATGGCTATATCAATCAGATTCAACTAATACAGATATGATCCAGAATCAGATCCAGAGGCTGAAATAAATTGAACAGGAGAAGCAACAACAGCAGGACGTCCGTCTCTGTGGTATGTACTGTATTTAGTGGCCTGTCAACATTTGTTTGTGTTTACTTGCAGTTTATGAGGACATGATTCGGTTTATGGACTATTGTATGTGACTAAACATTAGCAGTAGCAAGCAAAACGGTTTTGCACGTCAGACTAGTGTAACGTTATACATAGAACAACAATGGAGTAACCGTTAGCGCATCTGAATGACGAAGCATGCTTTTATGAGAAAGCTAGGTTTATGTTTGGGTGGTTTAACAATAAACAAACTGACACCTATATTGGTCAGCTAAACAAATGTATTTAAAACACACCATAGATCGCATGCTCCATTGATAAATTAACTAACTTTATACACAATCGTGTTGTTTACTGATGTTTACTTACGCGACAATAGCCAACAACACAGACATTTGAAGCAGTTTTACTCACAGCCTGTTTCCAAAGCAGGACCGTGAACCTTTATCGTTGGGACCGCTCCGTCAAAAAAAAAAAATCTTCTTTTTGGTAACTGTTGATTTCGTGAAGTCCTGACAGCAGTGACCGTGGAGATCCACTTTTGCGACGCGACTGAAGCAATGTTGTGAAGCTTCCCGTCATTTCTGCGTTCAAATCGGTTCAAATGCAGCGCTGCCTTCCCGGAATGCTATGCAGACGCGTTAAAGTCATTTGATGTCACCCATAGGAATAAAGGGTAGCACGGCGTGACACAAGTGTTCACGGACGAGTGGATCTGCAGCTGAGAGACTGTTTATGGGGCGTGCATTTCCTCTCTCGCTCTAGTCACGCGCATGCACCCTTCCGGGAGAAGAGCCCGTACGGCCCATACAAGGACCTTCCGCTCTGTCGACGTCAAGCCGACCCATACTCGAAAAAAACTCTCTGGAGTTTTGTAACTGGAAGGAGTATATTTGACACAGAAATACTCCATCAAACGTCCAACATTACTTTTTGAAACTTTGTCTATGTTTAGAATGGGAATCCAAGTCTTTAACAGTGTAAAAAGCTCAGTATGCATGAAACAGCATTTCGCTGTTTCATGCATTACCCCCCCCCCCCCCCCCCGCAAGTTGATGCTTTAACTCTTAGAAACCAAAATGAGTTTTCATTAGCAGAGATCATTTATTTATGTACACGACTTTATTCTTTATTTAGAATAAAGTCGTATACATCTGGGATGGCATGAGGGTAAAAGACAAGTAAACGGTGAGGACATTTCTGAGCGCACTGTATTTTCAGTGTAACAGTTACATGATACAGAATACTAGCTAGAGACATGTGGGATTACTTCTTAAGATTCATCTGTGGCAAGAACGAAAAAGAAGAGGAACAAGAGGAGGATCAAGCCAAGCAAAAGAAATGAATGTGTTGTAAATCAGTTTAATTTTATTAGTATTTTTTTAAATAAATCTTTTTGAGTGATATCAGATTGTATATGTTTTTTTGTTGTAAGCCTACTTGCCCTGTAACTACATGAAACAAGAGGGAAGCAATAGCCACTTTAATTTACAGCCCGCACATTCATACTTACCCTGTAACATGGATAATTACCCCTTAATTAAAAAACACATACAGTATTAATAATTTGTTAATTTTCATGATATTTACACCTTTATTCCCCCAATATTACATAAAGTTCACATATACCGTAATCTAAAACATTACCAACATTAGCATTGGATCAGTCCACCATAATTTACACACCCTCTCAGTCAAACTTGCAAATCATTTTTATACAAATTCATTTGAAAACATTTTTTGTCATTTGAGTAAGAAGATAAATGTCCCAGACATGTTGATAAATGTCGACTAAATTCATGCACACCACTATTCTTTGGTACCTGTGGTATAAGTGACAATTCCAGACTGATCAAATGACATACACAATGATCACAATGCACTTTGACTTTCCCATGCTCCTTACTTACAAATACAATTTAATGAGGCTTTCCTGTAGCTCTTTCACTCCCAATGTTTAGTATGTGCAAAGAAAAACAGTTTTAGTCAATTCAACATCTCTAGATGTGAGCGGTTTTTCTAAAGTCAGTTTTTCCAATAGACTCTATACTGATACTATAACTTTTGATCGCCACATATAAATTATTTGGATAATGTATACAACTTACTGGCAGTTATAAACAAAATGGATATGGGCACTTTTGGGTTAAACCCTCCAAGTGCACATAATACCCTGGATATATAGTTTAGTGCTGTTAAGATAATAAAATGTGGTGTGTTTAAACTCCTGATCTCTAGTACATGTTCCTTTTATAAGGAATATATAAATCTGGAGTTTAGTGAGTAACTAAAAATAATCATTTACATCAGATTTAACTGAATCACTTTCACACACTGAATAAAGGTGTGTGAATTGCAAATAAAATATTTTTAACAATACACTTTTTTACAAAAAACACACAAATAACCTTGAAACACCAGCATTAATTTTACTTGGCCATGTATTGTAACTAATACTAGACATGCTTATCCTTATCATGCTAGAGATAAGGAGATAAACTAAACAAAAAAAGCCTAAAATAAGCAGATATTTCAGTTATTTCCGCTGATATAGCAGATTCTTACCAGATTTGCCTTGCAAGGAACACCGCTCAGCTCAAACTGAGGGAAGGGGTTTCATATGCAAGCCAGTCATGGCTTAGACTGAATCGTGTAACCAGTTTCTAGCTCTGTGAACTATATGTTGATGTTTAACAGATCATTTCCTCTGGACTGCTTGCTCAGCTGGAAGAGTCCCCCCAGGTCAAGAGATGCTAACTAATAACACTTATTAGCAACGTGTGCTGATTAGCAAAGGTTGAAAAGTTAAAACTCCAGTGAAAGCAGTAATTAATTATGTATGAAAGTTCATAAGCCACTCATTAATCATCTCATTGCTCAGGATTAACCACAATGTAAGTTATAAAATATAGTATAATATATAGCATTCTTCACAGTGCACATTTCAAAAAAGAATTACAGAAAAATATAATTTACAGAACACGTACACCACCATTTAATAATACGTGGTCAGAAAGATAAATCTCGAAAGAAGATTTGTAACCCTTCATGGTTCCATTTGTTAAGATTAGTTAACATGAAGGAACTATTCTAAACCAATATTAATCTTAGTTAATTTTATAATTTAACTTAAACTGGCATGAACAACTGAGCAGTGAACAATAAACAGTTGCATTTTCATTGCCTAATGTTAACAAAGGTTGATAAATAACAAATTAATTGCACCTTAATTAATATTAGGAACTCCATACTAATACTGTGTTTGACCCCCTTTCGCCTTCAGAACTGCCTTAATTCTACGTAGCATTGATTCAAAAACAAGGTGCTGAAAGCATTCTTTAGAAATGTTGGCCCATATTGATAGGAAAGCATCTTGCAGTTGATGGATATTTGTGGGATGCACATACAGGGCACAAAGCTCCCGTTCCACTACATCCCAAAGATGCTCTATTGGGTTGAGATTTGGTGACTGTGGGGGCCATTTTAGTGCAGTGAACTCATTGTCATGTTCAAGAAACCAATATGAAATGATTCGAGCTTTGTGACATGGTGTATTATCCTACTATCAGAGGATGGGTACATGGTGGTCATAAAGGGATGGACAAGGTCAGAAAGAATGCTCAAGCATGCCATGGCATTTAAACGATGCCCAATTGGCACTAAGAGGCCTAAAGTGTGCCAAGAAAACAACCCCACACCGTTACACCACCACCACCAGCCTGCACAGTGGTAACAAGGCATGATGGATCCATGTTCTCATTCTGTTTACGCCAAATTCTGACTCTACCATCTGAATGTCTCAACAGAAATCGAGACTCATCAGACCAGGCAACATTTTTCCAGTTTTCAACTGTCAAATTTTGGTGAGCTTGTGCAAATTGTAACCTCTTTTTCCTATTTGTAGTGGAGATGAGTTGTACCCGGTGGGGGTCTTCTGCGGTTGTAGCCCATCCGCCTCAAGGTTGTGCGTGTTGTGGCTTCACAAATGCTTTGCTGCGTACCTCAATTGTAAAGAGGGGTTATTTTTTTGAGATCCTTTTCATCTAAACTGGTTATATTCTTAAAGGGTTAGTTCACCCAAAAATTAAAATTCTGTCATTAATTACTTACCCTGATGTCGTTCGAACACCTCTGTTTATCTTCAGAACACAAATGAAGATATTTTTGTTGAAATCCTATGGCTTAGAAAGGTCTTTATTGACACCAATGTCATTTCCTCTCCAAAAACCTATAAAAGCCACTGAATACGTAGTTACAGAGCCCATCTCACTACAGTGGTTCTACAATAATTTTATGAAGCGGTCTTACGGGTGTCAAACGACATTAGGGTAAGTCATTTTTGACAGAATTATAATTTCTGCGTGAACTAACCCTTTAAGCCTAGTGGTTAACGTTTAATGAGCAGTAGGATTATCATTCTCTCTCTTTTTAAGAGCAAGAAAAATATTTATCCACACAGTCACGCAGAGCCAACCAAAACCGGAAAAAACCTGGACACAACCAAAACAAGGTTCCAGCAAATGCATGAAGTTTTGTTTTTTAACTGTTATAGTCTACCTGTAAACTGCTGATCTTTTGTTTTCCACATCAGGTCCAATTTCTGCAACTTTGTGCAAAAGGCTTTTAATTCTACTTCAGCAAGCTACATATGTCTTTCATTCTTCAAAAATAGGCCAATCTTTGTCTTTCTGCTTGGTAAATGAAGAACTTTCGTTTTTCTTTCCTGTTAAGCTCTTCTTCTTCCTCTTCCAATTAAATAAAAATAACAATTATGGGCTTTGGCGACCTCTGGTGGACATCTGACACTGTATTCACATCCAATTATTTGACATTTGTCCTATTTAGAAAGCCAGCATCCATAAGGGTTCATGAGTTGGAATTTATATTGAGTTGGCCACACCCCAAAGAAAGTAGATTTGCAATTTAAATGAAAAGGACAGGATTAAATATTCTTTATTTGACAGTTTCTGCAGCAGGAGCGCAACACATACAGTGATGCTCAGATATAACCAATAATCTTTGTTTTATTTACAACTTCACAAATCTTTGTAAATCTTTACAAGGCATACATATTCCTCACTTTAAATGAGCTCACACAAATAGTTAACTGACAACTACTAAATGTTTTATAACTACCTTAAAGGGGTACTTCAGCACTGGGAAGATGACTCTGTATTTAAACTGGGTCATCAATGTAGTAGAAATGTGAAATTATTTTAGAATTTGGTGCCTTCTAGACTGAGAAATACAGAAAATGTATTTTTGGCTCATGGGGATGAAAGACTACAATTCCCAGAATGCTTCGCTGCCCTGTGAGGCCATTCCCAACGCCACCTACTGGATTACTGCATTACATTCACAACGCGAGTTCAGTCTGGCGCGTTTCCGTTCATGCCTTTGCAAGCTTAACTTACATAGAAATTAATTTAAGAAGTTAAAAGACTTACATTGCTCACCATAGCTCCGTTTAAATGAGTGCCTGTAGCTGAGCTGAGCTGTGAGTGAGATCTCCATCCCCCATGCGCGGGTGTAAAACATGCGGAAATGGCTCCCTCTGCTGGCTGTAGTCTTTAGCCTTTGGCCAAACATTCCTCCTATGATGCAAATATTGTCAATTTGCATTATAGGAGGAATTTTTCCAGAAATAATATGCATAAATCTCTTGTATCAGGGGGGATATGAGGGGGGAAAGCACATTTATTTGAATATACTCCAGGGTTTCTACTGATACAAAGCCATATGCTAATTGCTGAAGTAACCCTTTAAAGGGGACCTAAATTGATATATAAAAGGTCATGGTATAAGAATATCCTGTAAGTTTCAGAGCTAAGATTTTATTGACACTAGGGCGAGCAAATGCGCAATATCAGAATATGCCACACCTTGACGTCATCGTATGTTGAAAAACTGCCCTCAACAATGAGCAACGCCTGATTCTGTAGCCCCGCCTACCGACTCAACCCTGACATGACATAGGCCTACATAGAGCTAAACCAGGATCAAACTTATAAGCAATAAACATACAGCATAAGCTTAATTCGGATTCCAATATTATGATTTATTTATTATCATTTTCATTTTACCACAGAGTCTTTTGTAAACAAGAGACTGAATTTGCAGAAAGCAAGAGATTACATGAATGAATGACACAACACACTAAGTTGAGTAAAAAGTGTTTGATTGGACTGAAGAGCTCCTGTCCGGGCATAGTTGCTCCACAATGGATCAAGTCCAGACCAAATTTCCCATTTTTCAAATGTTATGGGCAGGGCTAATTTCTGCTGGCATCCAGGTTAGTGGTTAATTCAATAATTATTCTTGTTCGCACAGCTTGACGTGATCTGGTATGTTATCTGGTAGGTTGAATCTCTGTCTTTTAGATGTAGTGCTGGTACTTCTGTATGCACCTGATACATTCTGAGAGCATTGCTGTTTGGCTCTTCATCCTCTCTGCTTGCAGAAGTGTGGGTATTTTCCACCTACTCCTCTTTTGCACTGAGAAAATGACAACAACTTCTGTGATACATCTGAGGGATCTCTACTTTACTCGAGTATCATTTTGGGGGAGTACTCATGACTTAACTCAAGAACATTTGAGAGGCAAATTGTCACGGGAATAAAGGCAGAGGATTCAAAAGCAAGTGCAAACTCGTTTATTAGAATAATGCAAGAAGTAAGAGAGTCAGAGTTCGATGGGGTGATGGTGACGTCAGCACTGGTAGCGCAGGATCCCAATGGGCAGACCCGATCCCAGGTCCGTGCAATGGTGAGTGAAGGACGCTGCAGAGTGACGAAATCCCGTGAGTGACGAAGTCCTGTGTGTGTGTGTCGATGTCCTGAGTGTGTGTGTGGCGAACCCTCAGCAGAGGGAAAGGCAAGATCCACAGAAGGCAGAGCGGGTCAGAGATCTGCCAGGAAAATCCTCGAGGGCAGAGAAGAGTGATCCTCTGGAAAGCAAGCAGAGCGATCCTCCGAGACAAACAAGCAAAGTCCAAACTCAGGCAACGCCAACGATCCTGCTGGAGAGAGAGAGAGAATGCCAAACACAACCACACACACCAACACAGGGAACGAAAACAACGATCTTACAAACACAAGACGCTAGACAATGGGTATTAGTAGACCCAGGAAACAAGTGGCAGCTGGTGCTGTAATCAGCGGGGAAATAATCAGCTGCCACGCCCACCACCACACACATGCACCAACACTCACGTACCACATAACACAGTGCAGGGCGAACAGGTGAATTCATGAACCGTGACAGTACCCCTCCCCCTAAGAGCGCCTCTTGGCGCTCCCAGGAGGACCTACCTGTCGATTGAAATCATCGATAAGAGAGTGATCCAGAATGTCCCTAGCAGGAACCCAACTTCTCTCCTCCGGGCCGTAACCTTCCCAGTCCACCAAATACTGAAATCCGCGTCCCCTCCGTCTCGAGTCCAGGATACGATTAACCGAATATGTTGGTTCCCCATCTACGAGACGCGGCGGTGGAGGAACCGGGACCGGCGGATTAATAGGTGAATGAAACACAGGTTTTAATTTGGAAACATAGAATACAGAATGGATCCTCCTGTACACTGGAGGGAGTTTGAGGCGGACTGCCACCGGATTAATGATCTTGGTGACAGTGAACGGGCCAATAAATTTGGGAGCTAACTTATTGCTAACGGCGCGGATCGGAATATTCTTGGTAGAAAGCCACACTTTTTGGCCTACGACGTAAACGGGTGGCTTCGACCGGTGGCGATCGGCCTTAGCCTTGGTGCGTGCTCCCACTTGGAGCAGAGTCTCGCGGGCTCTGGTCCATGTGCGACGGCACCTCTGGACGAAGGCGTGAGCGGAGGGGACCGCGACTTCGGATTCCAGACTGGGAAAAATAGGTGGCTGGTACCCTATACTAGCTTCAAACGGAGTGAGGCCCGTGGATGACACTGGTAACAAATTGTGTGCATACTCCACCATAGAGAGTTGTTGGCTCCAGGAGGAAGGATTCTTGGCAACCATACATCGTAACACTCTCTCAAGATCCTGATTGGCTCGCTCCGTCTGCCCATTGCTCTGGGGATGGAAACCCGAAGACAGACTAACCGTCGCCCCCAGCAATCTACAAAACTCACGCCAGTATTTGGACACAAATTGGGGCCCCCTGTCAGAGACCACATCTATCGGGAGGCCATGTAAGCGAAAGACATGGTCTATGACAGCCACCGCTGTCTCCTTGGCAGAAGGTAATTTGGCCAAGGGGATAAAATGAGTTGCATTCGAGAACCGGTCCACGACGGTTAAAACCACCGTCTTGCCCTGGGAGGGTGGGAGGGCGGTTACAAAATCTAGCGCTATGTGGGACCAGGGTCTCGAAGGAACAGACAGCGGTTGGAGTAACCCATCTGGAGGGCGATTGGAAGTCTTACCTGTGGCACAGACCGAACAAGCCAAAACAAAATCTCGGATGTCACGAGCCATAGTTGGCCACCAGAATCGTTGCTTGACCAAAAAACTGGTGCGATTAGCTCCTGGATGGCATGCTACGTTAGAACAATGACCCCAACGGATGACGTCTGAACGTAGCCCCTCTGGCACAAAAAAACGACTCGGTGGCCCACCGGGCGGAGGCGTTACCCCTTCTAAGGCCGCTTGGACCTTCGACTCGATCTCCCATGTGAGTGTGGAAACAATGATGTTCTCCGGTAAAATACACTCGGGAGTAGACGGGCGTTCGGAACGGTCAAAAACACGAGACAACGCGTCGGGCTTGATGTTTTTCGAACCCGGCCGGTATGAAAGCGAAAAATCGAAGCGACCGAAAAATAGGGCCCACCGAGCCTGCCTAGAGTTAAGCCTTTTAGCAGTTCTGATGTATTCCAAATTCTTGTGATCGGTCCAGACTATAAAAGGCACCCCTGACCCTTCTAACCAGTGACGCCATTCTTCCAACGCGAACTTTACTGCCAACAACTCTCTATTACCAATGTCATGATTGCGTTCGGCCGGTGATAGACGATGAGAAAGAAACGCGCATGGGTGCATCTTGTCATCCGAGGAAGAACGCTGGGAAAGAACCGCTCCTATCCCCACCTCTGACACGTCGACCTCTACCACGAACTGACGTGATGGATCAGGGGTAATCAGGATGGGAGCCGAAACGAAGCGGCTCTTCAGGTTGGAAAATGCCACCTCGGCAGCTTTAGACCACCTGAACGTAGTCTTGGGAGAGGTCAAGGCAGTCAGAGGTGCGGCTAGTTGGCTGAAATTGCGAATGAAACGCCGGTAGAAGTTGGCGAACCCCAGAAACCGCTGTAGGGCCTTACGGGAATCTGGACTTGGCCACTCTACCACAGCCTTAACCTTATCGGGATCCATGCGTATTCCCTCGGACGAGATGATGTAACCTAGGAAAGGAACAGACTGTGCATGAAAATCGCATTTCTCCGCCTTGACAAAAAGCCCATTCACTAGCAACCTCTGGAGCACTCGTCTGACGTGCTGAACGTGTTCCTGGAGAGACGACGAAAATATCAGTATGTCGTCCAGGTAGACATAAATGAACTGATCTACCATGTCTCTCAGCACGTCATTAACGAGTGCTTGGAAAACGGCAGGGGAGTTGGACAGCCCGAAGGGCATGACCAAGTATTCAAAATGGCCCCTAGGGGTGTTAAACGCAGTCTTCCATTCATCCCCCTCTCTTATGCGAACCAAATGATAAGCATTACGTAAATCCAATTTCGTGAAAAACGATGCTCCCTGCAACCTCTCGAAGGCTGAAGACATTAACGGCAAAGGGTAGGTATTCTTTACCGTAATGTTGTTCAGCCCTCGGTAATCAATGCAAGGTCGCAGAGAACCATCCTTCTTACCAACGAAAAAGAACCCCGCCCCCGCTGGAGAAGAAGATTGACGAATGAACCCAGCTGCTAGTGAATCAGAAATGTATTTCTCCATGGCCTCCCTCTCAGGAATCGAGAGAGAGTATAACTTGCCCTTAGGCGGAGACGTACCTGGCAGTAAATCTATAGCACAGTCGTAGGGACGGTGTGGAGGTAGAGAGGCAGCTCGGGACTTACTGAACACTTCCTTCAGATCGAGGTACTCAGCGGGCACGTTAGACAAATTCACCGGCTCCTCCTGTAAAACAACACTAGAAACAGACGAACAGGCAGAGACAAGACAAGAGGCATAACACTCCTTACTCCATGCCAGGATCGCACTCCTACCCCAATCCACCTGCGGGCAGTGCTTCACCAACCAGGGGTGACCCAACACCACCGGAGTCTGAGGTGAGTCCATAGCAAACAGGGATATTTCCTCGGAGTGATTCCCGGATGTGATGAGGCGTAACGGTTCCGTGCGGTGTGTGATGCGGGGTAAATCTTGACCGTTGAGTGCGTTGACATGGATAGGGTTGGTGAGAGGTGTGAGTGTTATCCCCAGCTGGTGAGCAAGTTGAGAGTCAATGAAACTTCCCTCGGCCCCCGAGTCCAACAGTGCTTGGCAGCGATGAGATCGGGTTGCCCATTGGAGTGTCACCGGGAGGAGAGTTGATGAGGAGGCATTCTTCCTGGAGATCCCGCCCGATAGTAGCCTCCTACTTACTACCGGGCTCGATCTTTTACCGGGCATTCCTTGAGAAAGTGACCGTTGCCACCACAGTACATGCACAGCCTCTGGGACCTCCGGCGTTCTCTCTCCTCCCGGGAGAGCCGGGCTCCACCCACCTGCATGGGTTCGTGATGGCAATCCGGACTGACCGTGTCGCCGCCGATCGCCAGTGGGCGTTCCTGCCGACTCTGGACTCTGGACCGTAGAACTCTTGACTCCGCACGATGAAGACGAGCATCCACTCGTAAGGCCAGGTCGATGAGCCCCTCTAGGGTCTTAGGCAGGTCCAGCACGTAAATCTCCGCCTGGACACGGTCAGCCAACCCATGCAGGAACATGTCCCACTGCGCCTCCTCGTTCCAGTTGCATTCGGCAGCGAGTGTTCGGAATTCGATGGAGTAGTCCGAGACGGATCCGGCCCCTTGGCGAAGATCAGCCAGCACGCGAGCGGCCTCTCGTCCGCTCACCGCCCGGTCGAACACTCGCCGCATCTCCTCTTGAAGGTCTTGGAACGAGGAACGTTCATGAATCATGGTAATTGATTCTCCCACGCCGCCGTACCCCACTGGGCCGCCCGTCCAGTGAGTAATGTGAGTACGAAGGCCACCTTGGACGCTTCGGACTCAAAGGTGATAGGCTGCAGTGAGAAGAACAGTGAACACTTCGTCAGAAATGGTCTGCAGAAATTAGGCTCACCGGAATAGGGCTCTGGAGTGGGTAGTCGTGGTTCGCGGGGTCGTTCCCCGGAGGATGGAGTGGGGGGAGTAGGCGGCGTGGGTGGCGCAGCGGGCATGTGTGATTGTTGTAGTTGTTGGGTGAGCCCGGACACCTGCGCTACCAATGCTTGAATAGCCCGACCAGTCGCGGCCATCTGCTCCTCCTGTTGATCCATGCGGGTGACGCATCGGGAAACGAATTCAGATAATCCTGGTGCACTCGCTGAATCCATACTTGGTCAGATCGTTCTGTCACGGGAATAAAGGCAGAGGATTCAAAAGCAAGTGCAAACTCGTTTATTAGAATAATGCAAGAAGTAAGAGAGTCAGAGTTCGATGGGGTGATGGTGACGTCAGCACTGGTAGCGCAGGATCCCAATGGGCAGACCCGATCCCAGGTCCGTGCAATGGTGAGTGAAGGACGCTGCAGAGTGACGAAATCCCGTGAGTGACGAAGTCCTGTGTGTGTGTGTCGATGTCCTGAGTGTGTGTGTGGCGAACCCTCAGCAGAGGGAAAGGCAAGATCCACAGAAGGCAGAGCGGGTCAGAGATCTGCCAGGAAAATCCTCGAGGGCAGAGAAGAGTGATCCTCTGGAAAGCAAGCAGAGCGATCCTCCGAGACAAACAAGCAAAGTCCAAACTCAGGCAACGCCAACGATCCTGCTGGAGAGAGAGAGAGAATGCCAAACACAACCACACACACCAACACAGGGAACGAAAACAACGATCTGACAAACACAAGACGCTAGACAATGGGTATTAGTAGACCCAGGAAACAAGTGGCAGCTGGTGCTGTAATCAGCGGGGAAATAATCAGCTGCCACGCCCACCACCACACACATGCACCAACACTCACGTACCACATAACACAGTGCAGGGCGAACAGGTGAATTCATGAACCGTGACACAAATATTGTACTCTTTACTCCACTACATTTCTATCCATACCCGTAAGTACCCGTAACTACTTCTAAAAAAATAAAAAATAAAAAATAAACAACGCTTGGATACCCTGAATTTGTTGTTTCACTCTCAAACGTGAGTGGATTGTGCAGGCGCCACTGATTGAGACGGCCTAACAGCAATCACCTTCAGGTTTCCGCCAAAGTCAACTCCATGGTCAGATTTGGATAAGAGTTGAAACCATGGACGAAACAATGGATGAATATGCAGCAGGTCCATCCCGGGAGTGTTCCAACTTGTGATGTTCTATACTATGCGTGTGTTTAACACAGTCAGGTTCAAATGTGGGTGCAAAAAAAAAACCATTAAAACTCTAGCAGAGGTTTGTCAGAGTGTTGACATTGTGCTAATGCCTTGTGGGCAAGGGAGAAATGTTAAATACACCAACATGGTAAAAAGATGAAAATTACTTGATTTTACTTTTACATTCTCCAAAGTATTAACACTAACATTTTTCATAACTCCAAACAGAATGTTTCTGTACATAAATGTAACCACTGTGGCAGTTTAATGCAATATTTAGAAAATGTACTCTTGTACTCTTGATACTCACGTACTTTTAAAAACAAGTACTTCAGTAGACATCTGACTGTAGTACTTTATCTTGTACTTTAGTACAATTTAGCAATCTGTACTTTTACTCAAGTAATGAAGCTATGTACTCTGTCCGCCTCTGTCTTTGCGTATTGTCTTGGGTGAAAACAAAAGCTGGTTTCCATAGGCCATGCTCTTGTATGTGAAAAAACTGGTTGGTTTTTGGTGGTTGGCAGTATAGATTGCAGTCTACAACTGCAATTTGAAGTTAAGTGGGTGAGGTGACAAATAGCCAAGTACGTCCCATACTCTGGGAGCGATTGGGGGTTAGGCACCTCAGTTGGGGGTAATGAGAGTTGAAGACAGCGCTCTTCATTCTCTCCTCCCACCTACATTTCCTGCTGGAAATGTGTTGTTGACCATTGACAGAGACAACTTTCTCTGAAATACCATGACTAAGTTTTTTTTTGTTTGTTTGTTTTTTGAGTGTGGCAGACATTATTATGTTAAGTTTGTCCGATTTGAAGAGGCAGCAATAGTAATCTATAGTAGCTTTGTATTCTTGTTCCAGATGCAGCTATTACCTGGCATGGTCTGGTTGGTGTTTCATGAGGAATATGGGCTCTTAAGTGTTTGAACATTTTTCCAGGCAAGTATCGCATCTTTTGATCATGTGTTTGATCAATCTGGCTGCCCATGCTTGGCCAGAATAACACATCTCATGCTCTTTGCTTAGACTTCTTTTTGCCCATGTGCCTGATTCATGAGAATTTCTTCTCTGAGTGAAATGGGTATGATTATTTCCTCACTTTTGAGAGGACATTGTAGGACATCATCTCCTCTCCCCAGTCTCCGCACGGTTGTTTTTTGTTGTTTTTGATCCATGTAACCTTGAGAAATAAGGTTATGACTCTAAAATCTATTAGCCTGACTCATATACATTTTAAATATTCTAATAAATTCATATTTATAGTAATAAAATAAGAACAAATAATCAAACTACGAGCACAAATAAATACATCAGAACAAACAAATGTACAAAGGAAACAGTTCTTTTAAGTTTTTTCATGTATGTCTAAAATAGATTGTCAGATACAAAAATATTAATCAAATGTAAAATATCACTGCATAGTCTGCATAAAATTATATAACATAAAAGTCCTTTAGTCAAGAGCAGTGTCTGTTCCTTTTTTTCTGTCATTTGTAATATCAATATTTATATAGCCATTGACGATATTTACTGGCTTCCTGTGTTTTCACCATTTAAAAAAATATGTATTTACAGATCTACAGATCAGATTGCCTAATGTTCAGGTGGAACAAACCATAAGGGTACTGAATTATGAATTATAAAAACATGTAGTAATTGGTACGCTAGCTATTTAAGGTGGAAATAACCTATGACTAGATATTCTGTAACATCTGCCTGAGGGCAGAATTGAAAACAGGTTGTGGCCTGGGTAAGAGGGATTTGTTATGATGTTACCTGCCTCTTTCTTGGACAGAGATGTCCAAGTCCTGAAGTTTGGGCAATGTATATGTCCCATTTCAGATCCTGAGAGATGGTAGGGAAAGTTGACGATCCACTGACAGACCGAGGGATTACAAAGAGCTGGGTTAGCTTAGTCATGAGGATATCTTGGATGATGGTGTTGAGAGTTGAGCTGAAGTCCACAAACAGTATCCTTGCATACATTTTCCCAGATATTGCGGCATGTAGTGCATCATCCATGAACCTGTTTGCCTGATAAGCAAATTAAAGAGGTGCTAGCAAGGAACCAGTCCTTCAGGTCAACAGTAATATATAATGCCTTCATTACCACAGATGTCAAAACAGCTTGTCTGTAGTTATTAATAATAATAATAATAATAATAATGCATTTTATTTAACAGCGCCTTTCAAAACACCCAAGGTCACTTTACAGGGAAAAACAGCAATAACAATATAAATACATAAATCAACACACTTAAAACACACATGCATCATAGAGACAGAAAAATAAGTAGTAAATCATAAAAAAGCCTGTGTAAAAAGGTAGGTCTTAAGACGAGATTTAAAAGTATGCAGACTGTCAATATTACGGATATCGAGAGGGAGAGAGTTCCACAAGCGAGGGGCCGCATGGCTAAAAGTTCTAGCTCCCATGGTCTTTAAGCGTATACGTGGTAAGACAAGAGAGAGTGATAGTGAGGATCGTAAAGTGCGTGAAGGAGTGTAAATATGAAGAAGATCAGTAAGATAGGGAGGAGCTAGACTGTGAAGTGCCTTGAATGTGAGAAGCAGGATTTTGAAGTCAATTCTATATTTCACTGGAAGCCAGTGAAGTTGCTGGAGAGTTGGTGAAATGTGCATGGTAGAAGGAGTTCTAGTAAGAACACGAGCCGCAGAGTTCTGAACCAACTAAAGTTTATGGAGAAGTTTGGAAGGAAGACCAGTAAGAAGAGCGTTGCAGTAATCAATACGTGAAGTAACTAGTGCATTAATGAGAATTGCAGTGTTGTTCATTGAAAGGGATAGACGAAGGCGATTAATATTACGCAGATGAAAATAAGCGGTACGTGTAATATTATTAATATGGGCTTCAAAGGAAAGTGTGCTATCCAGAATTACACCCAAACTCTTAACCTGTGAAGAGGGATAAATGAGATGTTGATCAATATCCACAGGTCAGAGTCCAGTCAGAGTTTGTCAATGTGGATTTTGTCCCTACAAGTAGGACCTCGGTTTTGCTACTATTAAGCTTAAGGAAGTTAGCTGAGAGCCAGTCTTTAATTTCAGCCAAACAACGGGACAAGAGAGGTGGTGGAAAAAAGTCAGAGGTTTTGGAAGATAAGTATAGCTGGGTGTCATCGGCATAGCAGTGAAAGTGAATGCCATATTTCCTGAAAATATGACCAAGTGGAAGTAGATAGATAATGAATAAAAGCGGACCCAAAACAGAGCCCTGAGGAACACCAGTAGTGACTGTCGATGATCTTGATCGGAAGTGCTTTAATTGGACAAACTGAGTACGGCCAGAGAGATACGATATAAACCAGGACAGGGGTGTGCCAGTGATCCCAATAGAAACTAACCTGTCAAGGAGTATTTTGTGCGAGATGGTGTCGAAGGCCGCACTCAGGTCGAGAAGGACAAGAATGGTTAATAAACCAGAGTCAGCTGCCAACAACAAGTCATTAGTGATTTTGACAAGAGCTGTCTCTGTACTGTGGTGCGGACGGAAGCCAGATTGAAACTGCTCAAACAGGTTATTTTTGGACAGATGATCATTTACCTGTGTTGCAACACATTTTTCCAGAATTTTAGAGATGAATGGCAAATTAGAAATCGGACGGTAATTATCTAGGTTAGATGGATCCGCCCCTGGTTTCTTAAGGATTGGAGTAATAATAGCAGATTTGAAATAGGAGAGTACATAGCCAGAAGCAAGTGAACAATGGATAATTTTAGAAATTAATGTAGATAAAGATGGTAAACAGGCTTTGACTAAGTGAGTTGGCAGAGGATCAAGCCAACAGGTAGTAGGCTTGGATTCCCGGATAAGACGCAGTATCTCCGCATCAGTTGGTAATAAAAAAGAAGAGAGACCAGAGTGTGGGGACACTTGAAAAACTGAGCAGCAGTAGTTATAACCTATATTACTAGCAAGTATTTGTTGGTGAATATTTTTAATCTTAGACTCAAAAAAAGTCATAAAATTGTCACATAGTGTGGTAGAATACATGTCTAATGGCAGAGAATCCGGTGGTCGTAAGATATTTTTTACCACAGAAAAAAGAGATCTTGAATTTGTTTCTCTGGCTCCAATTAAAATAGAGTAATAATCAGATTTAGCTTTAGACAGTGCATCCTTATAGAGTTGAACATGTTCAGAAAGCATTTGTTTATGTACAGTGAGACCAGATTTGGCATACAGACGCTCTAACCTACGACCTTTAGTTTTAAGTTGACGAAGTTCTGGGGTAAATCATGGAGCAGAATGAATGAAAGAGACAGTCCGGGTTTTCACAGGTGCATAATCATCCAAAATCTTAGTTAGTCCATTGTTATAATAAGAAACCAGTACATCAGCATCAGTAAAATCAGCTTTGCTGGAAAAGATGGCAAGTTCATCAGAGAAAGAAGACACATCAATGTTCTTAATGTTCCGAAATTGGATAGAACGACACAGATTTACCTTAAAAACTGTCAGTTGGATGCAGAAAGACACAAGTAGATGGTCTGATATGGACAAGTCCGGTTTAAGTCCGGTGATTTTTGGTTTCTCGGGTACAGGGATGTCTTTTGGAGCGTTTGAAGCAGGAGGGGAATTCACAACGCTCCAGTGATCCATTGAAGATCAGTGTGAATGACAACTGGTCAGCACAGGTTTTAAGACAGGCTGGTGAGTCACCATCTGGGCCTTTGTCTTTCTTTATCTTCTGTTTATTGGATATCCGGCGTACATCCTCCTCAAATATCTTAAGTGCAGGCTGAGATGCAGTAGGGGGAGGGAGGTGCTAGGGGGTGTTAATGGTTGTGTGGAGAGAGGGTCAGAGCGGGTGTAGGGTGTGAGACTGGGCTTTTCAAACCTGCACTAAAACACATTCAGGTTTTTGGCCAGGAGTTGTTGATTCGCCACAGTGCAGGAGTATGGTCTTGTAGCTGGTGATTGTTTTTTAAGCCTTTCCACACAGATGCAGGATTGTTGGCTGAAAACCGTTTTTTTCAGTATAGCTTCTCATAGCAACTCTTGTCTCCTTTGTGTTTTGTACAAGGCCCCTGTATCTCTGCACTTATCTCCACTCATTTAAGCATCCTCTTTTGCCTGGTGAAAACTGATGTAGGATGTCACAGTTTCAGTGAGCTCATCCAGATCAATGGCTGTGGCTTCAAAAACACTCCAATCAGTGCAGCTTAAACATGCTTGTAGTGCCCCCTCTTTTTAGTTGTACCATCTTTTTACAGTCCTTACTACAGGTTTAGCAGATTTAAGTTTCTGCCTCTAGGCTGCGAGAAGACCGCCTCTCGTTTCGTTTTACTCTCGCAATGTGATCTGCTCTGAACAGCTGGAAGCCCTTTGGATGTAATGGGCTGTCTGGAATGGCTCCATTTAACCAGGTTTCGGTGAAGCAAAGAGCAGCAGAATTTGAGATGTCCTTTTTTTATGTGGGTGAGGACTGAAGTAACAATTTGTTTGTCAGAATTTCACCAGCACACAGATCACTTCCCCTAATTTGTGTTTCATTGAACTCTTGTGCAGGATCACTGCTCCTCTGTCTAGAATGTCCAGTAAAAAGTCTGAATGATCGAAATCAAGAAAAATGTTTTTGGGTGTGCTATGTCTGATGACTAGGAGTGTGTCCCTAGTAAAACTAATTAGAATTGCATCAGGTTTTAGATGAATTGTGCACTTCCCTGGAAATAATCTGATACATTAGCATATTACTCCATAGCCCCTTTCACACTGCAATTCCGGCAAATACACGGATAATGCGACCCGGCATTTGTTCCCGGGCCGCTAGATTTGGTCCATTCACAATGCCAGCGAAATACCGCAATATGTGCGCATTCACACACAACGCTTAACGGTCCCGGGTCAAATTGACACGTGACATCCTGATGTGACGTATAATGGCGAGCGATCTCAGCTTCAGCGCAGATAGTAAGGAGCTCCGTGGTCTCGACTTGTGTCCAGTTTGCACACATTTCTGCTTGTTTAATTTTAGTTTCTTTTGTGTACGAACACTCTCTGCGTTTAAAACACCGACTAGCTCTTCTGGCACTGCAGGGTTGTATTATTGAAAAAACAAGCTCTAGGAGTTGCACGATAACTACGTACATGTTGCGGCATTAGTTTCGGCTTTTGTTCACACAGCGCTCGTCCCGGGTCGAATACCGCAATATTACTAGGTCCCCGACCCGGGTCGAATTCGATAATCAATCCCGGGACGTGGTTGCTTTCACACAGAAGGCGACCCGGCAATGTTCCGAGAATATTGTGGGTCCGACGTGCAGTGTGAAAGGGGCTCATGATGAATTTATCCTCTTTAAGTGCTTTCACTGAGAGAACTAGCTCGATTAAATCCAGGTCTAGACATGCTTTTAGAACAGATCCGCAAACATGTTGTCTGAACTTACGTCACGTATCTGACAATTTGACGATTCCCAATTCATGTGCAGTGATGGTACTCAAAGATGCAAAAAACATTTTCTTCTGACACCATGTGTTGTTTTTGTTGGCTGCACAGGATGTGCTAGTGAACTAAGGAGGCATACAGTGAGTACCAAACAAAAGTGTACCCTTTACTCAGAAGTGTGCCGCATGATCAACGTCTTGCACAGGACCACATTATACAACAACATACTTTACATATAGGGTGACAAGTTCCCTATATCGAGGGAAGTCGCACTGCATCATCGTAGATGACACTTCGGGGAACGCCATAGCGTGATGCTACTGAAGCTTGAATGAAAAAAGGTCAATCCTGATTGGTGTTGCGTCATGAAGTAGCGAGTGACGGCATACCCGGAAGGTGCAAAGGGACACCGGCACAAAGCAGAGTTAGCTTTCTGCTCTTCAGCGTTAGCGCTCTGTGTTTAATTGTTTGTCTATTTGGTGGTGTTTGTCAGAAATGAGTATTATGTGGCAGGCTCGTGAGCCCCATAGGTCTGTTGAAGCAGCGCGGTGGCGTACATCAGTGGGCTCGCAAATGAACTTGCCAGCAGGTCTTGGGGGCTGCTGAGGCACTTTCTCAGTCCTTGCTGACAGTTCAGATGTTCTCCTTCCCCGCGTGGAAGCTCGCGCTGCGACTTCTTCCCCCGGGGTGGAGAACCCGATGCTTGAGCCATCTGATTCTGAGGAATTAGGTGTGCTCAGCATCGAGACGGGTGATGTTAAGCACCAAACACGCTGCTTCATTCATAAAATAAGGGCGCTCGGGCAGTCCTCGAGGGGGCTGCCTGTTGTAACCCGGTGTTCTCCTTCCCCGTGCGGAAGCCCGCGATGCGGCTCTTTCCTGGGGTGGAGAACCAGTTGCTTGAGCGATCTGATTCCAAGGAATTAGATGTGCTCAGCGTCGACGGAGTGAAGTAAACAAGAGCTTGCCACCTCATAATGCAAGGCTCGATCTCGCGTTGCCAAGGCAGCGCGTGGATTACGCATCTGCAACAAGAGTGAACACACGCAATTGTTTACATGTGATACTGTTTGGTGTGAGGCATGCAGTCAGCTCCTGAGGGTGCTGGCTGTGTTCGTTGAGGAATATCTCGCAGCGTACAGCCGTGCGTTTTCGAGTGTTCAGCATTGCGCCTTTGGTCTTTCATCTCAAGGGATGAACCTCTTTCGCCAGGCTTCTGGTGGGGGTGTAGACTCGTAGGAGTGAGTCGAAGTATTCGGGTGCTGAGCTTGTGGAAGATCCATAAGCAAGAGTCAGGGTTTTGAATTTGATCCGGGCAGCGAGTGGTAGCCAATGCAGAGAGATGAATAGAGGTGTGACATGAGCCATTTTGGGCTCATTGAATACAAGACATGCTGCAGCATTCTGGATCATTTGCAGCGGGTTGATTGCACAAGATGTAAGTCCAGCCAGAAGCGCATTGCTATAGTCAAGTCTAGAAATGACCAGGGCTTGGACAAGAAGCTGTGTTGCATGCTCCGTAAGGAACGGTCTGATTTTCCTGAAGTTGTGCAATGCAAACCTGCATGACCGAGCTGTCTTTGAGATGTGGTCTTTGAAAGACAGCTGGTCATCAAAGATTACTCCAAGATTTCTGACCGACCCTGAAGGAGTAATCAAAGATGAACCTAGCTGGATAGTATAATCGTGTTCTATGGTGGGATTAGCAGGGAAAACAAGCAGCTCAGTCTTTGCTAGATTGAGCTGCATGTGATGTTTCATCCATGCCGAGATGTCCGCCAGACAGCTTGAGATTTGTGCAGCTACTGTGGGATCATCTGGTTAAAATGAGAGGTAGAGCTGTGTGTCATCAGCATAGCAATGATATGAGAGGCCATGTGCCTGAATGATGGGTCCCAATGATGTAGTGTAAATGGAGAAGAGGAGAGGTCCAAGCACTGAGCCCTGAGGAACCCCCGTGGTCATTTGATGTGTTTTGGATACCTCTCCTCTCCAGGCAACCTTAAAAGCCCTACCTGTGAGATAGGACTCAAACCAGTGGGGCCGAGTCCCTGTGATGCCCAGTGATGAGAGGGTGGACAGAAGAATCTGATGATTCACAGTGTCAAAGGCAGCAGATAGATGAAGGAGGATGAGGACTGATGATTTGGATGCAGCTTTAGCCAGCCGCAGGGCTTCAGTAACTGACAATAATGCCGTCTCAGTTGAGTGGCCCTTTTTGAAACCTGACTGGTTTACGTCCAGTTGATTAGACTGTGAAAGAAAGATGAGACCTGGTTGAACACAACTCTTTCAAGTGTTTTCGCAATGAATGGTAGGAGAGAAACAGGTCTGTAGTTCTCTACGAGTGATGTGTCTAATGTGGGTTTTTTAAGCAGTGGGGTTACCCGAGCCTGCTTGAATGTGGTAGGGAAGATGCCGGTGCAGAGAGATGTGTTGATGATGTGTGTGAGTGCTGGTAAGAGTGTAGGGGAGAAGGCTTGTAGGAGATGTGAGGGGATGGGATCTAGAGGGCAGGTAGTGGGATGGCTGGAGAGGAGAAGTTTAGATACTTCATCCTCAGTGAGTGTAGAGAAGGAGGAGAGAAGATGTTTGGCTGTGGATGTGGCTGATTTAAAATTGTGTGTGTGTGGAGGTGTAAACTGACTGCTGATGAGTGTGGTTTTATCCGTGAAAAAATGGGCAAGATCGTCTGCAGATAGAGAGATGGTAGGAGGTGGTGGAGGGGGACAGAGCAGAAAGTTGAAAGTTCTGAAAAGTGTGCGTGAGTCTGAGGTGCTGCTGATTTTGTTGTGGAAATATGAGGATTTAGCTGTATGGACGTCCTGTGAGAAGGAAATGAGCAGAGATTGATACTTACTCAGGTCAGATGGGTCGTTTGATTTGTGCCATTTTCTCTCTGCTGCCCTAAGTTTGGTCCGGTGTTCACGAAGAACATCAGATAACCATGGGTTAGAGGGAGTAGCGCGAGCTGGCCTAGAAGACAGAGGGCAGATACTATCGAGACAAGAGGTTAAAGTGGAACATAAAGTGTCTGTTGCAGTGTTGACATCCATAGAGGAGAATTGTGTGGGTGACGGAAGAGAGGATGACACAACGGAGGAGAGGTGAGAGGGAGAAAGAGAACGCAGGTTTCGTCTGAAACTAATTGGTAGAGGAAGTGGAAGTGTATGAGTAGTAAGATGTAGATTAAATGTGATAAAGTAATGATCAGAGAAGTGTAAGGGTTTGACCAAAGTGTGTTCTGTAGTGCAGTTGCGTATATAGACAAGGTCAAGTTGGTTGCCAGATTTGTGTGTGTGTGAGGTAGTAAGGAGTTTGAGATCGAATTAGGATAGAAGGGAGTGAAAATCTGTAGCATACGGTTTGTCCAGGTGGATGTTGAAATCAGCAAGGATTACAAGTGGGCTGCCATCCTCAGGGAATGAGGATAGCAGCACATCTAGTTCCTCAACAAAGGTGCCCAATTGACCTGGAGGGTGGTAAATGACTACAAGATGGATTTTTGAACTGTAATAGCATGGTATTCAAATGAGTTGTTATTACAGAGAGAGGTGTGGGTTGAGTATTTCCAATTGTTTGTGATAAGAAAACCTGTGCCTCCACCTCTGCCAGTGTGGCGAGGGGTGTGTGAGAAAGAGAAATTATTAGAGAGAGCAGCAGGAGTTGCTGAGTCTTCTGGACAGATCCAGGTCTCAGTCAAGGCCAAGATATTCAGATTGGAATGAGTGGCAAAGGCTGGAATGAAGTCAGCTTTGTTTACAGCTGACTGACAATTCCACAGACCCAGAGAAAAGGAGGGAGGAATATTAGTAGAGGAAGGAATAGGACGCAGATTAGCAGTGTTGCGCTGCCGTCTGCGTCTGATAGTGGAGTGTGGGTTAGAGATAGTGGGTATGGGACTTCCAGTGAATGCATGCTGCTCTAACCACCTCTAGAAAGACTGCAGCTGGGCAGCGAACGCGTTTGCACAACAAAAATCCTCCCCGACTAAGCTCTGCCGGGTGGCCGCTTCAGGGGATCAGCCAGGAGGCTCGTGGGTACCAGAGACCAGCCTTAAGAGGCTGGTTCCTCTAGTAGAATATCTCGGTGCATGGTTATGCTCCCAAATATATCTGCTGGGGCCCTGTGTACCGTGGGCAAAGGGTACAGACTGCAGTTCAGCGTTCCACCGCCGAGGTTCATCGGTGTGGTCTGAATAGTGGTGTGCCCAGCCCAGTGGCAGGTTATGGAACAGGAAGTGTGCTCCCTGATGGTAAAGTAAGCCATATAGTGTATCCCTTTGCCAGACAGGGAGTCCGGCTTTTACGGTCGCTACTTCATGGTTCCCAAAGAGGATGGAGGGGTGCGTCTATTATTAGATCAAGAGGTACTTGATCCGTTCTCTGAGGAGATTCAGGTTCAAGATGCTCACTATCCCATCGTGAGTCAGAACTAGTTTGAGGACTGGTTCGTCACAATGTATCTAAAGACACATTCCATATCTCCATCCTTCTTGCCCACAGGAGGTGCTGATGTCCGCTTTCGGGGGCGAAGCATACTAATATCGGGTTCTTCCCTTCGGCCTAGCTCTTTCACCCTGCACCTTCACGAAGTGCATAAGTGCAGCTCTGGCTCCGTTAAGACTCCAGGGCATTGTATACTCAATTATATCGATGACTGGCTCATTCTGGCCAGGTCGTACGATATGGCGGTTCGGCAGCGAGATGTCGTTTTGACCCATATGAGGTGCTTGGGGGAGAGACTCAACACAAAAGTGTGTTGACGCCCTCCCAGGGGACTACGTTCTTGGGAGGGCATAAATGTCCCCCGCACGTATCGAGTTCATACTGGTGGAGGTCTCCAGAGTAAAGCTAGGCTGCAGCCTCACTGTTAAACAGTTCTAGAGACTGCTGGGTCTCATGGCAGCAGTGTCCAGCGTGATTCCATTCGGCCTGCTCCACATGAGACCCCTACAGTGGTGGCTGAAGACCAATGGGTTTTCCCCGAAGGGGAATCCTTTTTGTATGATCAGGGTAACACGCAGATGCCTTCGTTCCCTCGTCATATGGAAGAAACCTTGGTTTCTGTCCCTAGGGCTAGTATTGGGAGCATCATGTTGCCGGAAAACCGTTTCAACAGATGCATCCCTTACTGGCTGGGGCACGGTGATGGAAGGCCGCTTTGCAAGAGGTCCGTGGGGGACCCAGCATTCATCCTGGCACATCAACTGCCTGGAAATGCTGGCGGTCTACAAGGCTCTGAGGAGCTTTCTCCCGGACCTCTGCGGCCACCATGTCCTGATACGATCTGACAACACTGCCGTGGTATCGTATCTAAATCATCAATCAATCAATCAATCAATCAACTTTATTTATATAGCGCTTTTACAATCACGATTGTGTGAAAGCAGCTTCACAGTGTCAAACAGGACAATATTGCAACAAAATTAGATTTGGCTGTACAGTCGTTCTGGAGAAAATAGTGATATCATCAGCTCACTTTAATCCATCACATAGCGACAGTGTCGGCAGATCAGCAACATAGTTTATAGAATTAAATAAAACCTAATTCATACATTTTATTTGTATATTTAGTTGAACAACCCTGATCACAATCCCAGTGTCCCCAACTGAGCAAGCCAAGCCAAAGGCGACAGTGGCAAGGAACCAAAACTCCATCAGGGCATGATGGAGAAAAATAAACCTTGGGAGAAACCAGGCTCAGTCAGGGTCCCAGTTCTCCTCTGGCCTGTTAACACACCGTGTATGATTATTATTCTGGCAACCTTACAGGTCAGAAATCATATTAGATCAGAGTTATTGTGCGGAGACGTTTTTTTTTTAAAATGACAGGCCAGTGAGGCAAATTCAGAGGAGACACCAATTGACACGGTCTCAGCAGACACTCCAGGATGCATTGGCGTTCAGGCGCAGGTCCACCATCTGATCCGGACAGGGCCCGGATTTGGCATAAACCACGGGATAAACAGAGAGACTAACATTAGTGTAGATGCCACTCTTTTTATGATGTAATGAGTACATCAGGTGTTATTGGAAGTGTTCCCGGTTCTGGCTGACCATGCAGCCTAACAATCAGTCAATTGATCTGAATAATGAAAGTTAAAAATGTTCTATGTGTATGCCATTGTAAAGAAATGCATTTTTAGTCTAGATTTAAACTGACAGAGTGTGTCTGCTTCCCGAACAATGCTAGGAAGACTATTCCAGAGTTTAGGTGCTAAGTAGGAAAGGGATCGACCACCTGCAGTTGATTTAGATATTCTAGGTATTATCAACTGGCCCACAGGAGGATCAGAAATCATCAGGGGGGTCTGAGGTCGCCCCCTTTGTACAGACTGGTGCATCAGGTCCTCCTGTGATTCCAGGGGGAACATGCATCCCTCAAGGCAATGTACATCCCCGGGGACCAAAATCAGGCAGCAGACATCCTGTCGAGGCAGGAGCTGAGGCCCGGGGAGTGGATCTGTTGCGTCTCGAGAGACGTCCCACTGTCCACTGTGGTTCTCCCTCAGGCATCCGGCTCAGTTGGGCCTGGATGCCATGACACAGACGTGGCCGAGGCTGCGTCTGTATGCATTCCCCCAATTGCTGTGCTCCTGGGAGTTCTAGAGCATGTCCGCCGGGAGGGCATCAGCCTGCTCTTAGTAGCACACCGGTGACCGTCCAGAGTATGGTTCTCCGACATCATAGACCTGCTAGATGGCCTTCCATGGCAGATCTCTCTGAGGAGGGACCTGCTGACTCAGGCGGGGGGCACGATATCCCAACCCCGGCCAGAGCTGTGGAGCCTATGGGTCTGGCCCCTGAGGGGGCACAGCTCATAGAAGAGGGTCTGTCAGCAGGTATCGTCGAGACCCTGCTCAGCTCCAGAGCTCCTTCCACCAGGAGGGTGTACAACCTAAAGTGGAATGTGTTCTCCACTTAGTGTAGAGAGCGAGAGGTGAACCCAGTTATCGGCGCAGTGGCTTCAGTGCTGGAGTTTCTCCAAGATCGCTTCTCCACCGGGCTTACGCCGTCAACACTTAAGGTGTTGTGGCAGCCATTGGGGCTTTCCACACACCTATAGGTGGTGGACCGCTGGGAAGTCACCAGTTGGTTGTACGGTTCCTCCGAGGGGCGTGTAGGATGAGGCCTGTGGCTCATTCCAGGGCCCCAACCTGGGACCTGGCAGTAGTGCTCGAGGGGTTGGCTGAGGCCCCCTTCGAGCCGCTGGAGCTGGCTGAGGCCAAGAACCTCACACTCAAGGTGGCCTTTCTCCTGGCCATCACTTCTCTGAGGAGAGTGGGGGACCTCCAAGCGTTGGCAATCACACAAATCTAAATGTTAGGAAATTTAATAACACCTCAAGTAAACCGGGTAACACAAGGGACCAAGGCTAAGCAAGATAACAAGGGGTCATGGTAAAACAGTAACATCTGAAAAACTAAATCAGCATGAAAAACTAGAAATAACTACAAAGCAAAATACACAACAGGAAATAACGTAAAATTCCACAAAAAGACAGGGAATATATAATAGAGCCCTCTCTGAGCAGCTTCCGGATGCTCATAATCAACTAAACAAATCCAGGTGGGACGTGGAAAGGAAAACCTACGTTGGAGCAGTCTGGTTGGACGGCACAGACAGGGCAGGCGACCAGGGCAGAGCAGTCAGCCAGGATTTCACAGACAGGTCAGGCAGCCAGGGTGGTGCAGGCGGCCAAGGCAGAGCAGGTTGTGGATTGGGTTCAAGGGTTGAAGTGGGCTCTGAAGCGGACTTCTGGGCTGGCGCATTCACTTGACTCTGGTCAGGGGCTGGAGCCTTCACTGGAGTCTGGTCAGGGGTTGGAGCCTTCATTGGGCTCTGGACAGGGGCTGGAGACTCAGGCATGGCATCAGGGAATGCAGAAAGTTCTGAAATGGCACCCACATCCGAAACAGAGGTAACTAGGGGCACAGAGGGTTCAAAAGCAGTCTAAACGGAGACACAAGGGGACACAGAAAGTTCAGTAACAGTGTCTGCGACCATAACAGAGGCATCAGAGAACACAGGAGATTCAAAAATAGTGCTCATTGTAGAAAACAAGGTTTCAGGGAACACTCTAGGTTCAGACATGGCACCTATGGTCGTAACAGGGGTATCAGGGAACACATAGAGTTCAGTAACAGCATTTGTGATTGTAATAAAACCAACAGAAAGTTCAGAAATACAAGCCACTGCCGCCTCGGAAGGAACAGGCACAGTGTGTGCGGCCCACACACACAAAATGGTGGTAGCCATCACAGGGAAAACCCCAAAACAAAAGGTTGAAGGAATCATGGGCGCAGAAACAAATTAATCTTCCAGATGATTTGTTCGAAAATAATTCCACACATAAAAACAGATCAACACTCCAGACCAACAGAGTTTGTGGCCATTAATGACATGGGCTCCAGTCAGTCTAGGCCAGTGAACAAACAATCACTTTATTGCTTTGTGATATTGGGGGCACATCAAGATAAGGAAAGAGGTTGATTGATCTCCCCAGGACAGAGGAAGAGCCTAAACAGATTATCTTCTTCTTCTCATCATCCTTGGAATAAACTCTCACTGACAGAGGTACAATCCACAGGACAAATCCACAGAAACTTTTGTCACACACAAACTGCACCAAATCATTAATTGTCAGACTTACAATCAAAAAGCCTTCTACTGCATAATTTTATATCATGTCCCATAACCAATACGCGTGACAATCATATATATATATATATATATATATATATATATATATATATATATATATATATATATATATATATATATATATATATATATATATATTAGGGGTGTAACGGTTCACAAAATTCACGGTTCGGTTCGATATGATACACTGGTGTCACGGTTCGGTTCGGTTCGGTATGTTTTAGATACAGCAAAAAGAAAAAATTGGCAGATAAATTACCTTTGTTTAATAATTTTTTTATTAAAACTAACAAAGTATGATTTTTTTTTTTTTTTTTACATTGAACAATGATGGAGCTATACTTTACCCATCTTCTATGTAGTTACAGGAATAAGACATTAGCTCTTTACATTAGCTCTCTCCACACTTTTTTCACACACTACTGCTCCTGTCATCCCTTTGGCTAAATCCTCACATGTGTGACTCTCAAGGGGGCGTGTCTTTAGAACGTGGCTGTTCAGCTCCCATTCATCGGTAATGTAATGTGCCGTTACAGTCAGGCTTTGTGTAGCCCTTGACATCCAGCCGTCTGTTGTCAGAGCAACCGCTGTTGCTTTGGCCAATTGGTTCTCTGTTTATGCTTTTGTTTTTTGGGACAAAGCAGGAATTACTGGCTGAAATGGGCTTGTGAAGGAACATTGTAACGGGGCTCAATTACTTTAAGCATGTTCTTAAAACTCCGTCTGCGGTGCGTTTTGCGCACCCTGTTTTCACTAGGGATGGGACGATACACTTAAACTCACGATACGATGCACCTCGATATGCCAGGGTTACGATACGATACGATACGTCACGATACGATATCAATTTTTTTTTTTCTTTCCAAATCTGTGATTTTTTTTTTACCAACAAAGTAATGTACTTAAACGAAAGGTAGGATTTTTCTCTTTTTTTGCATTTTGGTTCTATGTTGTTTGAAAAAAAAAGGAGAATTTTCAGAAGTCCGCGACCACATCTTAAACAGGGGTGCCAATAATTGTGGCGGGCACTGTAGGGCTGTCAATCGATTAAAATATTGAATCGCGATTAACTGCATGATTGTCATGAGTGAACTCGCGATTAATAGCAATTTAATCGCACCCTTTTAGCAATTGTAAATGTATCTTAAATTAAGTTTAAATTAAGTTTTTAATACTGTAATCAACATAGGTATGGACAAATATGCATGCTTTATGCAAATGTACATTTATTATTAGTGAAATCATACTTATTCTATAATAATCAATACAGCATGAAGACTAGACATATCAAAGGTCATAGATATGTTTATCTAAGTAATTGTTCATCGCTCTTAAGCCTAAACTTAAAAATAATGAGTAAGTAGTGATTTCTCTCGTTTTAACAATATAAAGGGAGTTTTTACACTGGCAGTTTAATTCAGAACAGGGCACAGTTCGTATGAAAAATTGTTAATGTGTACCAGTGAGCGCACCAGAACCACACCATTCCTGGAGGAGGTCCATATTACACGAGTAGGAATATAGTGCGGCCCCTTTAAGAGATCCGCATTCCCTATTGAACTGCCGGTATTTTGCGTGTGCGCGCCGAACTGGGCCGTGATTCACGTGGACAGTGTGAAGAACACGGACGACTCGTGAGCGCGCTTGTTCAGGAAAGTAACCTGTGCATTCGTTTTAGCCGATTGTAATGTATTTAGCTCAATAAAACACGTGTAAGCGGGGTGATGGTGTTAATGATTTACCTCAGAACATGAGCGAGAGTGAGCTGCAGTGCATCGCGCTCAGACTGCAGAGAATGTGCTCAGTGAAAAAACGCCCTTTTCTTTCTGGAGTCTAATAAAAGTTAAACAGAAAATATGGTAGCTTATGTAGGCAATAACTGCATTTTTGGTTTAGAATATTAATGCTAATGTCAACCCTTTTCTTTCCCTATTAATGTTTGCTGCTGCATCCTTTGCGTCTGACTGCTCTCACTTTTTCCAACTATGGGCTATGCCTCAGATCAAACAGAAAATGCGCGCTGCATTTTGTTATGTCTGCCCCATACATACACACACACACACACACACACACACACACACACACACACACACACACACACACACACACACATATAATACACTAAATTATATATATACAACGCAAATCCTGCAGCAGTGCCATCTATCTTTATTTCGCGATCCATTTTTTTCGACCTCGATGCGTTTCGTCACGTTTTGTATCGCGATATTTTGTCAAACGATATTTCGTCCCATCCCTAGTTTTCACATATGCTGCGTTTGCAGTCCGCAACCGTTAACATGGGTACGGAATAAATACGCACCGCATCGACTACGCACTGCAGACGGAGTTTGTGTGAAACGGGGTAAGATCTCATATCCGCGGCTATATGGACCACTCGCCGCGGTGATGTCTTTTGCCATTTGAATAAGTTGGAAATGTCTGTCTAAATGATGCGGGGATAGTTTGTGGCTGTTTCTCCTTTTTATCATCTTGTTGTTGGCGTAAATGAGTTGATTGACATGACATTAATTATTCCCGATGCTGTATCATCATGTAGCAAATGCGACATACGGTTGTTTTTTTTATCCATCACTCTTGCCAACACCATCATAGCTTACAAAGAATCCAAAGTTCACCCAAACACCAGACCTGTTGGTTATTGGAGGATGTTCTATTTCTGGTTTGTTAAACGCAATAGCCATTTTGCCACGAGCATTCAGCGCGTAGCCTACTGAGTAAGCGAGCACCTGACTGAGCAGCCTAAAACATATTTGGTGTTTCTTTTTCTTTCACTTCGGCGGTGTCAGGGGCATTGCAATGACCAGTGCAATGTTTGCCATTAAGTGTAGCAAAAGCATATTTGTGATATTTGAGGCTCAATGTGCTGCGGTGATACCCGAATTCCTTGTTGTATAGCTTGCACACAACCATGCTCTTGTCGATGCTTCCATCCTTTCATTTTTTAAAACAAAATTTCCCATCCACGGGGCCAAGCAAAGCGGTCTCATCAGCTTCTTCGTTCATGTTCACTATGGTTTGTTGCTGTCGTGACTCGTAAACGCTAGTTGGTGTTCCAGTAAAATCGTTCATTGAAAAATTCATTGAAAAACATTCTGCGGTGCAAAAATAAGTGTGGTTAAAATTATGTTGTTGTTGTTTTTTTTTGGGTAATTAATCTTAATTTATATATATATATATATATATATATATATATATATATATATATATATATATATATATATATATATATATCACTCACAATTCATGTAAATGTATACATATTGAATTATTGTTTGAAAGTGTATCTTGCTTTAGAAATTAGAAGATGGTTTGATTGAATTTGGTTTAAATATCATGTTCTTAGTGTCTAGTAGTGTCTAGATTTACTCTCTCTACTTAGGGGGGGGGGGGGGGGGGGGGGGGGGGGGGTCGTAAACAGTCAACCCTGAACCAAGACGACCCCTGATTTGTCAGAATCCATCTAAGAGGAGGGACAATAAATTTGAGTTTTCAGAACACGAACAAAGAATTCAATTATTGTTCTAGTCAGTTCAAGCTGTCCTAGAAGAGCAGCTGGAGAACTCCAAGGGTAGACGATCAGATGATCGTGGCAGACCCAGATTTGACAAAATGGGTTAAATTCATTCAAACCATCTAGAAATCTCCTCATTCTTTCCTTTCTTTCACTTAAGTTTCTTTTTTTACCGCGAGTCTCATGTTCTGAGTTGTTTTGCTGCAAAGCTTTCCTCGACTGATCTCCAGTGAGCGTGCTTCAACTTCAAAACACCCACCAGACTTTTCATCCAGCCGCCAACATGCCACGTGATTGGCTTCCCAAGACTTCCATCAAAAGACGAGCAAAACCATCGAATCATGAACTGGAAAAACCCCTCGCCAGCCAGGACCGAAAAGGGGATTCCCGTTCAGACAACACAGACACACAAATGCAAGTAACCTCCAGATTCTAAACTGAGCTGGTCCATTGATATCAAATTGAATAACCCCGCCTAAGAAACGATAGGAGGATTAAATTAATGATTGGTCGTTCATTCGGGTTGTTATACATGCATATACTGCTTGAAACGTGGGATTTCATCTCTCTCTTTTAAAACTGATTCTTTCCTCACTTTCCTCCTTTGCATATCATGTGAATGTGTGTTTTTGTGTTAGACATTAGTTTTATGTGTTAGAGTAATCAATAAAGTTTTGTTTGTAATTAAAGATCTTTGTTTGTAATTAAAGATAGGGAATTTTGCAAGAGTCTAGTTTACGACCAAGCAAATGGCTCGTCCAGCATTCATTTGAATAGGTCTTAAACTAGACTCTTGCAAAATTCCCTATGAATTAATTAATTCAATAATTTGAGCTAAATGGACCTGATTCCCTTATACAGAGTCCTCCCTACAAGGCAAACCTCCGAGTCGGCGGCCTGCTTGTAGGCGGCCTGCTTGATTGCGTAGCAGCCTGGGGATTTGAGAGCACTGAGACTGGTGAAAATCTTGGGATGGTGGCTGCTTGCACAGATGTCAGTGGCGGCTTGACCATACTGGACACCAATCCTCTCCACTCTTGAACAGGTTCAGTGACTGCGATTGTACTGGCTGATGGTGCAGTCTGTGGTGGGCCACGCTTCACAGCCGACGGAGCTTCAGCCGTATAGGATTCTGGATCTAATTGGTGGAGCTTGACCTAGTTAGGTTTAGGGATAGGATTATCGGTAAGGTTAGGATGTGGCTGAACCTTCAAGCTTGACCCATTAATGTACATCCGAAGAAGGAAAGCTGGACTTAAAGCTCCACCAAGTGGCTCTGCAGTGTTATCCTGCTGTAGCATGAACACAGCAACATGCATAAAATGGTCAGCATTTGACAAATAACTATTCCAGGTCCATTGAACAATTCTGTGAATTGTTCTATTTTATTTTTGGACATCTATTCACCATACTATTAATGTTGCAGTAAGAACACTTGGTACACTCTCAAAAAAAGGTACTAAAGCTGATACTGGGGCAGTACCCTTTCAAAATGTACACCTTTGTACCTAAAGAGCATATTAGGTATGTATCTATTGGTACCAGAACTTTACATATTAGTACCTAAATGGTGATTATTTTTTTCAGTTTAATGAGTTCATTTCTTTAAAACTCAATTAACATAGCATCCTTTGCCTATAGTATATGTATGTATGTGACATTTAGTTAAATTAAGTCTTAAATTAACACAAAGAGTTGTGAGAAAATGTGATGCATGTCATCAATGTCATGTGCAGCAGTGGCAGGTCTTAAAGTGACAGCAGCCCAATAAACCTGTGATGTCAGTCATTAAAGCCGCACTTGGCTACTTTTGCTCTCGGGGTCCCCCTACAGTTTGGAAAAAACAATGTCCTCAACTACTGTCGTAAGAGCTGTCATCCTACAACAGGGGATGCCATCGCGCGTGCATTTGTTGACATGACAGCCCTGATAGCCCTGAACTAGTGATGCGTGGGTCGTCTCATAACCCGCGGACCCCGTATGTCTATTTAATGGTCGCGGGTGCGCGGCGGGTTGTAAAAATATATCCAGTGGTGCGGGGCGGAACAAATAACTTCATAAAAGCGTCCCGCGGGTCGGTGCAGCACTAACAGTTCCCCTGAACACTGCAAGAGGAGTTCTTCTGGCGTCGCATGTGAAATGTCTTCATCCCAGGTAACGTTACAGTCAGTGGCATATGTTTCAGCATGTCATATGAATATAATTTCATGGGTTTTATTTTTTTCAAACGCCAAATAATCACGATGCTCACGTTTACAAGCCAGCGTCATTATAGTAGTCTATTGGTTACCGTTTTACAGAATCTATATGATACTTCAGTTCATTGTTTGAGTGGTAGCTCACCGTAACAAGCAGGACAGCATCGGTCGGGCACGCCTCCTTCAGCTCACGCCGATGAGCAAACGCTGGTCACATGTTGATTCTCGTCCTGCCTTTAATCCCATCACTTTTTCATTTCCTCTTATTGCTTTCCTCCAACAAAACCTTTTCTTTCTTATTTGTCTCTGCTGCTTCTGACATGACTATATTATCCGACGAACAAAGTTGGGCTCGCACGTCCAAATGTAAGGAAGTGTGTGTGTTGTTGGAAGTGACGTATATGCCGTAAAGCAGTCGAATTTTGTAGTTCTTTTTTTTTCTCGGGTTACTACCCGAAACCCGAAGTTTAAAAGTACGATTAAAAACGATACAGACCCCATCATGCTTGGCAGACGTGTCATTCAACCTATTGTAAGTCGATTTATCATCACAAGAGTCTTAAAAAATATATTATGAAGGTTGAAAAGTTACCTAGTGCTGTTTTAATGTTAATTAAAGAACAAAAGAAAAAGAGAATATCACTCACTGCTCTTGACTGAAATCATTTGTAGCTTTAATAAGGATTAATCTATATTCAATTTATAATTTATGCATTGAAGGATGGTAAGTGTTAAATAACTTTATTTCAGACAGGTCCACTTGAGTCAAAAACACCATAGACAAACTTTTAATTAACTTTTTATTGCATTTTTTTTGCATAAATTTACGTTTGGTGATATGGCTCTGTTCTAAAATCCCCATCCTTTTCATGACCTCCATGAAAAGCCAAGACAGGGAACAGCAGCTCCGGGGATAACCTCACAAATTTCCAATCTAGGAAGGCATCATAAATCCCCAATTTTAAACAGAACATGCATCAGTGACACAACTGACATTGATTAAGTTAAACACAGTTAAGGAGGAGCTGGGGAGGAGGTGGGTTAGAAAGCAGAGTGTAGTGGAAGCAGCAAGCAGGCTGCTTAAAAGTGTAGATTAAAGCTACACTTAAGTAATAAGCCCTGTTTGAGAGTTGCCAATTGAGTGCTTGGGAATTTGGTCAGCTGATATGGACGGGGTTGGAATTTTTCCAATCAGCTGATAGCCGAGCTTGACTACGTGGCCTGCCTGAACTAACACAGATGCTTGATTTAATTTCTGTAAATATCCTAGCTCAGTCTCTTGCTTCCTTAAAATCTTAAGGTTACCTGAAATCTGAAAAGGTTAAATCGGTCCAAAAAAAAAACAATGAAAAAAATTACTTTTCAATTATACTGTAATGCTTAAAGGCCTATAATTAATGGCTAAAATTTAGGGGACATCATTTCATAAAGACATCAGTAGCGGTATTGTGTATGTATGGTATTGGTGATACCATAAAAAGATGCCATTAAAGAAATATTTAAAATAGTTGCTACTGTATTTGTGTTGTTTCTGCATTAATTTGGAGATTAAATGTGAAATTATTACATTATAAAAAAAAAAATGAATGGTAGGTTTTATTAATCAAGATTAATTACAGAAAATGTGTAATTAATTATTTTGAATCGATTGACAGCACTAATTGGAACCTTTTTTAAAAGGTAAAGTTCCAGTGACAGCTTTAGTAGGCTAACATTTTTTTCCTCAGAGTGCATAGGAAACGGACACCTACCGTGTTTTGTCCTCACGTGTACTCCAGTCCTGTGACCCCATTTCCTTTTTAACTCAGGTGAGTTATGTCACTGTTTTTGTTGGAAGGGGTCTGTGTCTAATGCTTTAGGATAGTTCACCAAAAAATGAAAATTTGCAGTTCATTTGCTTAACCTCGGGCCATGAAAGGCCATTAAAAGCTTTTTTTTTTTCTTCTGTAGAAATGTAAAGAAGATTTTTAGCTGAAACCGTAGTCCTTGGCAGTAGCGTGGGAAGGTGGGTGCTGCGGGGGAGGGGGTGTGGCTGTGGACTAAAATTATATTGTATTTAAAACATGAAATGAAATAAAATAAATTAAAATAGACTGATATAACATATTGTGTTTGATATGGGATTAAAATAATGGGCAGTGGATAAGATGTAAACTAATGATTCAATATTTTAATAATTCCTCAGGAAGTGCTTTCGTTACCGTCACGTCACCTTGCTCACTCTCGTTTGGTCATGGCTAGCAATAAGCAGCAGAAACGCATGTTTAGACTTTTTTTGAGTAACATTACTTCTAACATGGTTAAGAAAAGTAAAATTGGGAAATCTTCTCAAATAAAGTATGTAAACAACAACGACGCTGACCTTGACACTGACACAAACTCTGTTCAGACATCCGCAAGGTTTGTGAGCTGGACGTTAACATGTACTCTGACCAGTCTGCTGAGGTCAGGACACATATTTTAAAAACATGTGATTATAAATCATTATTTCTCCAAATATGCGTACATGATGGATTAAGAGCCCTGGCAGATGCTGGATATTTTATGTAGTCTACAGTATGAACACAAATAAAAAGAATGCTTTATGAGTGATGATTAATGTGTGTCTGTGTATGATCCATGGGTGTCGGAACCATGGTCAGAACCATTGTGTGTCGTGAGGACAAGACCCACCCACGTTTTAAGACCAATAATATTGGACCCACTCACTTTTATTGTCACTAAATCAACACGTCTATTTACCTACCCCTAACCTAGAAAAACGTATTAGGTGCTTGACTCTTTTTTTTATACTTTTCTAAAATTTTCTCAATTTTTATTGAAAATAAATGCCTTTCCGATCTGATATGTGATGTGTGAAAAGAGAGTAGAGTGAGTTCGGCAAAAGGCAGATTCGAACCTCTGATCGATTTGCGTCAAAACTTGATATCATGCGTCTCTAACCCCTACTCAGGGCAAATAACTCAGTGATTTCCGTAATTTTGTCTGGTGCAATCAATCGTTTAGTAAACGGCGGTATATTTGTATCTAATGTTACTCCACAAAAACAAATTCTGAGACCATCCACAGTTTTTCTTCCGACGCCCATGGTATGATCAAGTTTTAACAAGTAATTCATTTTAAAGCTGCAGTCCATAACTTTTTGCACTCTAGTGGTTAATAAACAGAACTGCATGCGTCTTGCGGAAGAACATTGCAGCTGGAGCTACTTCTCTCTGTTTACAGGTCCTTCTAAAAAAATTAGCATATTGTGATAAAGTGCATTATTTTCCATAATGTACTGATAAAAAATTAACTTTCAGACATTTTAGATTCATTACACTCCAACTGAAATATTTCAGGTCTTTTATTGTTTTAATACTGATGATTTTGGCATACAGCTCATGAAAACCCAAAATTCCTATCTCAAAAAATTAGCATATCATGAAAAGGTTCTCTAAACGAGCTATTAACCTAATCATCTGAATCAACTAATTAACTCTAAACACCTGCAAAAGATTCCTGAGGCTTTTAAAAACTCCCAGCCTGGTTCATTACTCAAAACTGCAATCATGGGTAAGACTGCCGACCTGGCTGCTGTCCAGAAGGCCATCACTGACACCCTCAAGCGAGAGGGTATTTCGCTTAAATTTCTGAACAAGTAGGCTGTTCCCAGAGTGCTGAATCAAGGCACCTCAGTGGGAAGAACCAATCGAGTGTCTAATCCAAATCAGTCTTCTGGAGAGACACGAACGATGGCTTATGATGAACAGATTTACAGCGAGGCACATACTGTAGTAAACACGGACAGTCAGATGATTGCGCGGAAACAACATGACAGTAAGTAAATGCAGAATTAAAATTCTTGGATGAGCTAAACGTTAACAAGTTGAGAGCGGCCATTTTGACGAGCTCTCTTGCCATTAGAGCTGTGACTGATTGCAGTGATCATCTGAAGCGACTATATATATATATATATATATATATATATATATATATATATATATATATATATATATATATATATACTTGAATATAATGATACAATTGGGGAATATTTGTGGGTCCTAATAATAATAATAATGCACAAATAAAAATAATATTATTATTATTTTAATAATATTAAATTGTAAAAAAAAAAAAAAAAAAAAAAACTCTTTTTGATTAAAATATCAGGATACATCATATCGTGAGTTCAGTATCGAACCGTCAGACAAGTGTATCGTTACACCCCTATTATAAAGTAATGTTAAAACAAGAGTCCATAAGCACAAAACCAAGATGGGAACACAGACTGGGGTCATAAAACTTGTGCTTAAACTGACAAATTCATGGATAAATTATGTCAATATTCCCATCTTGGCGCGTATCCTAGCAAACAGTAGTGTGGTGTGACAGGCAGCGGGGCAAGGGACCGCGAGAGCGGGCCGGTGATTAATGTTCACGAGTGCCAGCTGCGTGGCACACCGGTCTCGTCTCGCGGCCATGTGACGGGAGCATATAAGGAGGAGCAAGGGCTGCGGAAGACGAGAGAGGACCAGGCCTGGATTTTGTTTATGTGTTTGTGGGCAGTCGTCCGTGAGGTTTTACTTTCGTTTTGTTTATTTATTTTTAATTAATAAAAGTTGTTTGAACGTTCGCCGGTTCCCGCCTCCTTCCTTCCCATCTACAAACCGTATTACAAGTAGGTTCTATATTAAGTGACCGTGAACAGTCAACCCTTAGGCAGCAGGAATATTAGTCTGCTGTCACTTTAAGACATATTGCATGAATCCAAAATACACGTGTCTTTCTCGATTGTTTACATTCATTTAAAACATGCAGTAACCTACTGTTTGCTTAAAGCTACACTGTGTGATATTTTCCCCCATCTAGCAGTGTAAAGGTATATGACCATCCAGTGAATATTAGTTTCTGTTCCTCTCAATTCTGATTTCATTTTAACTCCTACGGTGGCCGATTAGTCCAAGATTAACATGGCAGTCCCCCTCTTCACATTCGACATGGTGCCATTGGGTGTTAAAACGCGACAGGCTAAGCTTGAATTTATGGGTATGTCCCTCTTTGTCTAATGTACTTTCAAGATGGAGGGGCAACATGGCAACCAGCATTTGAACCTCTCACACGTATGTATTTTCAATGGCATATTATAAACTTACGACAATACTTTATTACTTGAAAGAAGTAAATGTACATTAATGAGCACATATATTTTTGAAAGAAGAAGTGTTTTTAGTTGTATACTGTTTTTACCTTAGTTGTATCAAGAATGTGGGAAGGGAATACGAGTGCAACACGCAAAGTAGTGTGAGGAGGTCAGTGTATAATATATGCCTATTCTTGCATTATAATTTATAAGATGAACATACTCCTCCCAAATATTTGTTTCAATAATCCTCATCTATTTGATGAAGCACATTTCTCAAGCCCCAAGGAAATCTATATATAAAAATAAAATAAAAAAGTGAATAAGATTAATTCAGGTCTGCAATGCACATTTGTGGTATGTGTCATCTACAATATGGTAACAGGCAGCTTTATTGGCAAGGGAGCTTGGGAGATTCATGTTTCTCTGATCTGGCACATGATCTGTTCATTTTTTTTAAGAGCACCCCATGTTCAAACTGAATATGACAGCACAGTCAATATGGCGGCATAGTGATTATGGGAGTCTGTTGTGTTTGATGATGGATTTAGCTTGGATGAAGTAGATTCTGCAGCTGGGTTAAAAAGCATCTGCAGTACTCACTCACTCACTCACTCACTCACAGAATTTGTAGTTTTGGTGAGAAAATATGCAATAGGAATGAGCTAAAACATAATATGGGGGCAAATGAATAAACAGAGTGTGAATATGTGCCTGTCTCTCTTCCCCCATTTCTGCTTTTTCCTCTCTACAATTTTTGGCATCTCTTTTTCTCTCGGTCTGTGCTTGCTCTCTACTAATCCCACCCCCACCCCCCTCTATGCAGTGTGAGGGTACGTTTGTTAGTGAAGCGTGGCGACTCTGCAGTGGTGCGGTGCACCTGCAGTTGGATGAGCACTTGACACCAGAGAGCTTGTACACAGAGCTCCCACATGCATTCACACAGGCACACAAATGGACTAAAAAGAAAACACACAGAAATGTTTTTCACAGAAACCCAGTTGCACACGGCACGTTGTTTGTCTCCCCTTCTTCGTACAGCCTCGTGTGAGAGTGCGTGCATGTGTCTGTGCGTGTGCGTGTGCGGCTGTGTGATGACATTCAGAGACTGAAATTCAGTTCATTTCTGCCTCACTCACTCAGTCTCCCTCTCTTTTACTCCATCCGTTCTGTGTCTTATCTTGCCTCCTATCGTATTTTCGTCTCGATCCTCAAGATTCTGCTGCCTTATTTTTCCTCTTAATCACTGACATGTTTTCTCCTTCAGAAGCCTATTCCTCTCTCGCACACGTTCAGTTTACTCTCAAACATTTTTCTCCTTTTCTACCTCCTCCTCATCAAAAGCAACTTGCCTATCTGCTATTTCTAGTTTTTCCCAATGCATGTCCATCTCTCTCTCCCTCCCTCTCTCTCTCTGCTTTTTCTCTCACACCCTCCCCTCTTTCCTCTTCATCCTCCTTCGACAGACAGAATGCTGCAGCATCCACTGAGTAAGGTAACGTGTGTGCAAGCAAGAGTAGGTTAATTCTTGCTACCTGCTCTGCAGCTAAAAGGGTCTGTTCTCCCATCAGTTCTCTCCTATTGGATTTACCTGGAGAATACACAGAGGACAGAAAGGGTGATTTTAAAGGCAGCAAAAGACTGACAGAAGGAGGCAACCATGGCCCGGCTGAACTGGTGTCTGGCAGCAGTGATAAGCTGGGGGAAGTTCCTCTTCTCTTGTTTCTTTCCATTGAGAGCTGCTAGGAGGGATAAGGTAAGGCTGGATACTGCACTGACTCACTCTGATACATACACACAAACTAGGGTCACCTTTCACAACTGATTGCGAGTTCTACCAGAAAACATCCTGTTCATCCCGACATGCTCAATGTTTTGTTTCATCCTTGCTGTTTCAGCCTTCTTTTACCGGTAGTGGGTTTTCAGCCTCTCGGTACATGTTAAAAAACTGTCTTAGAAACAGGAAAATACTTCACAAAGATTTTACTATGTTTAGAGATTAAAAGAGCACTGCTGCAAATGGTCCCTTAGGTTTATGCTGAGTTAATGGCTGTCATTATTAAGGAAGGAGCAATTATGTGGGCACATTGTGAACCTTTTGCATCAAATTGTTTGGTTTTGATTGTGCAATAGAGTTTAATGTGGTGTTTTAGGTTAACCAACCCCTGCATGTTAGGAGAGTGTTTGGTGATGCCTGCTAGCTTTGTAGCGTGAGGTACCTGGTCTGAAGTTAATGAGGATGGTCGGATTAGGGGTCAAGTTTTCACTATTTTGCTCATTACACGTCTCAGTGGTTTACTCAGTGCTGATGTGTCTGAAAAAAACAAAAACCTTTTGCCGCAGAACTACTGTTTTTCTCGTTCCACACACCCCACCCCCAAATTTCAATCTGTCCCAGCATACGTTCCCAATCCTTCAGCTCCTGCCAAGACCATAACCCAGTGTTATTAATCCAATTTCCCCATCAGCTATCACAGCAACACATCACCATTTCTTACTCTATGTAGACACTTTTCCCTCATCCTCACTGAAGCCCCTTTCTTTAGCTACTGTGCTAAAGCTTTACAACACTTAAATCGCAGTCATCAAACCAATGGTAATATCCTAACTAGTGGTGTAACAATACATAGATGGAACAGTACATTGATTAAATGACTATCAATATGATGTATCAACGCACTGTATCGACATTGCCAATTCAAGTTTTTCAAGCGCGTAAGACGCGAATGAGAGCTCATTTCTGTACTCGTGCTGTGTGAAGTTTTATGTGCGCACACATTCGCAGCTCGTACAGAGAGTGAGTTCTTTTTTGCTATTTGTGCTTGAATGGCCAAAACAGATGAAATAATGTCAAAATGCCCATCTTGGCTAATATCCTAGTAAACACAGTTGATTAGGTCTTAAGTAAAAGTAAATTGTTACGTGCGGATTGCGGCTATATCCACGGCCCCTATGGATAATCCATGGGTCGAGTAATAAAAAATAACATTCCAAAAAGTGGAGGTGGGTCAAGGGTGGATGAGAGTAATGTGTTGATTTTAATAAAGACATGGAACTCTCATTTCACAGTTAAAACTCAACAAAAATAAGTCAATAAGTTTACTTTCGTGTTCAACAACATCTATGTCTTAAGGGAAAACCAATCAAAGAACCTAGCGCTCCCCCCCTAGTGGTCATTACATAAATGAGCATGGCTGAGCAGTCTGCTGCCACGAAAGCTTAAAGTGGTTGGCTGGAGTGATTTGCAGGAGGGACAGACTAAGTTGTTGCTGGCCACCTGGATGCTGGAGGAGCACCTGCCGTCCATGAGGAAGCGGAGGAGTGTTTCCCGTTTGCATAAGGCCAGAGCCTGCAGGGAACGGGGGTCTTTTGGGTACCCACTGGCCTGCAAAGGGTAATGGAGGTGCGTGGCAAGCAGGACGAGGCTGAGGGCCGTGGGAACGAGCTAGGCCGGCAGTGCGATTGCTAATGAGTGTCACCTACATCCCGCACCGGCCTAGAATCTCATGGAAGGAGATGTGACTTAATAAAAGGAGGAGTGATGACAGTGCAAGACAAGTGAGGACCAGACCTGGACCTTACTTTTTGTTTTGTATCAGTGTGTGTTGCAGTTTTCCATAAAGGTCTGCTGCTTTACTTTTGTTTTGTTGTTTGTTTATTTTGAATAATAAAGTTATATTGAACAATCTCCGGTCTTTGTCTCCTTCCCTAAACAACGAACCTCGTTACAATCATCAGCTAATTTCAAGATCAACGAACGCAATTGGAGAGTGATCAGTAATGGTAATATAATTGAATCCCTCACTTTTTCCCTCACATGCCAGCAATTAGGTTGCTTGTGCCATTTAGGTTACTGACCCCTGGTTTACGCTATTGAAGAAATATAATTTCGCCAAAGAAGACATTTTTCTATAACTAAATGTTTATTTAAAAGCAGCCTACTTCAGTGTAATAAGTTACTATATCATCATGGATACTGAGAATTTGAATAATTGTACTGCCTGATCATATGTGCTGGTTGGTTGTATGATTTGTTTTTAACAGCGAATTTGGGTGTTGTTAAAGCTGATCCATGCATTTGTAAATAGTAGAGAAAACATTGTGTGCCCCCTTATCGTTGCTCCATTGAGCCCCCAGACCCCGATTTCAACCGAGAGGGACAGCCCACCCCTGAACCGCGATTTCTGCTGAGGGAGACCACACACCAACCCACCCTGTAGCATTAACTTAGCTATCTTACATTACAATCATTGCAGTTTATTGCTCTGGCCACATCTGGAGTCTTAATGCCTCCCAGCAGAAGCCTATGGCATGTTCACAACAGGTGAGCACTGAGCAGGGACCCTTGCCATCTGTCTTCTGGTGTTTTTAAGAGTCAGTAGAAATGTCTCTTTAGTGTTCTAAATTGTAACTGTGACCTTGTAACAGATACTGCCATTAAGCTGCTAGTGCATTATGGACTGTTCCACAGGTGGGTGCAATAATTGTATATGGTTCACTAAACAAGCATGAAAAACGTTGTTTAAACCCTTTACAATAATCATCTGTAAAGCTTATTTTGATTTTACAAAATAACAGCATGCAGTAGTATTTTTATTTTTTGCTGAATTTATTTAATGGGATCCATTAATCTGCCTCTCTGAGCTCAACTATCATTAATGTCCATGAGCAATACATTTAACCTTAGGTTGCTCAAGGGATATTGTCCCTGTTGAGTGTACTGGATAATAAAACCTCCCCTCCCCCAATCTCCTTCCTTCAACCTTCAGTAAAGATCATTCAGCCCATTCATTCCAGAACTTATTTAATTTAGTCAAAAAGAGAGAGAGAAGACTCCATCCCAGATGTAATGATCACTCTCACTGGGGAGGAGGAGGTTTGGTTAAAAGTGGTAGAGGCCTAAAAAAGAAAAAACAGAGGGCTGTAATTCATGGGGATGCATGTTTATCGTTTAACCCTGAAAATAAACTGTCCATATATTAAAGGTGCCCTAGAATGAAAAATTGAATTAACCTTGCCATAGTGAAATAATAAGAGTTCAGTACATGGACATCACAAACTGTGAGTCTCAAACACCTTTGCCTCCTACTTCTTATGTAAATCAAAAACTCAACAGAAAAAAAGTGCTTCTCAACATAAACCATGACGTAAGCATTGGGGATCATTTATATGCACGCCCCCAACATTTGCATCTGTTCAAACAAGCCGAATTTACTAATGGTAAACAAGACGCAAAAACGGCTCTCATGACACATGGTTGAGGTTTATTATAATCAGATACCACAACAAATCGTTCATTTGTCCGGCCCATTTCAAGCAAGCTTCACTCAGCGTCTTAAACTGAAGAAAGGGGCAACTATATTCCTGCAAGCAGTAAGTAATTTATCCACTTAATGAATAGCTGTTTAAACAATTTCTGATTAAATTGAAAGTTTCTTAGAGACCTCATTGTCTAGATGACGCAAGATGCTAGTACAGTAACAATAGGAAACTCCAAGTACCATACAAAACTAAATAGTGTGTCTAATGACAAAGGTTAATATTATTTTGTATTACAAAATACAATTGTATACCTATAGGTACTTTGCTTAAAGATCGTTCACGCGATCCTTCTAGCAAACGTCACCTTTTCCACCATATAAGTTAAAATGATAGTCAATGGAGATTAATAAATGCAGCTTACTTGTTTATTGGTGTTTTCAGATACCCATGCGCGAGGGAGCGCTCGCGTGCATATGGTTGCCAGATTGGACATGTTTAGGTAAAACACTGGATAGTATATACGAGTCCTTTTCACAGAAAAGCTGTTTGGGGGATTTAATTACTGAAATCTGGCAACCGCACGAACGCAAGCTCTTTCTCGTCTTTCTCGCGGTTGATCTGAACACACCAATAAACAAGTAAGCTGCATTTTATCAATCTCTGTTTGAGATGTTTTGCTTAAAGTGTCTATGGCGGCATTATAATGCCATTAATATCTAAGCATACAACTGATGCTCGCGCGCGCGCAGTAAATCATTTCCGCGAGATATTTACTGATACTCCACTGATATTTACTGAACGTAGACCGAACCTCGCAAAAGACTTTTAAAGATGCCGGTTGAAATAAAATGCTAAACCAATCAGCATGTTCAGCGCCCAAGTCCCGCCCTCGAAAGTTCCTGAACTTTGAAAAAGTACTACCTCGCGAGCAGGGCCGTTTGGAGGGGGAAATATTTACCCGGAACTTCATTTAGACCCTGGTTCCTGCGGTCTAAACACACAGAGTACCACTCTAAGTTCCTGGTTCCTGGGTAAAGTTCCTGTGGTGGAAACGCAGCTTTAGTTAGTTTTTATTTATTTGAACATGTTAATAAAATAAAGAGAAGATATATACCTTAAGCTTGCATACCTACATATATACAATACAATTAAAATAAATAAGAACATGGACTTCTCCGTACTATCTTCCAAATCAATGAATTAAAAAAAAAAATGAATAATTCACATCAAAATCTCATAAATCTTACATTTTCACTGCAAAACGCATATTTATTGTAGCTGTAGTCTACTGTTACTACTAACTAATCTTCAGCTATTTTATATTATCATTAAAAGTAACTTTCTTTTCAGATCTTTATTCAACAAATCCTTGGTGAACACTGTGTCAGATTTAATTTAACTGAGCTGAGCACTATGTAAGAACCAACTTGCTCACAGATCTTTGTTTGACAGATAATGAGCCAGTCACAGTGCAGTAGAGGCACTGCCTCCTCCCGCATGACTTTTAGTCTGTATCTGCGCATTCCGGCCTCACATTCTTGCCTCACAAGAAAAAATGTGTATATATACATAACTGTAATTATATAGAGAAAACGAGCCATCCTGCTCCTGGATTGGTGATCCTGGAGACCTTGATTAGCTAATTATGTTGATTAATTCAAGTGTGTTTAATTAGGATTGAACTGCTGGATAGTGGCCCTCCAGTAGCAGTACTGGACATCCCATTTATCAAGAAAATAAAAAAAATCAAGAAATATTGTGCCTCTGTGCTGTCGGGTTCAAACTGACCATGCATTATGAAAAGCTGCCTCCTCTTTAAGGATAGACAAAGAAGCCTCATTTCAAAAGCCACAAATCACACATATTTATTTCTACAAACAATAACCATATTATCTGATTCAATCTTGTAATTAGTCTTCCTCCTATTTACCTTGAGCAAGACCGTCATTCATTCATTCAGTGCCAAACATGACGGATGTGTGCCTTTTGGCATTCCAGACAGTTGAAGTAACTGTCACTATTCCGTTTGGGCCAGTGCTGCATGGTCACAAAAGTTTATCATTTGCACACGTTTTCAAAGCCTGGCCAATTTAAGCATTCAAGTACGACACGGATGATAACTTGTTTTAGCTCCTATTATACAGTTGTGCTCAAATGTGTACATACCCCTTGCAGAATCTGCAACAATTTTAATAATTTTAACAAAATTTAACAACATAAAAGGCATCATACAAAATGCATAATTTTTATTTAGTACTTAGTACCTGAATAGGATATTTTACATTAGGCTACATTGGCTTCCTGTCAGGTATTGTATTGAATGTAAAGTCTTACTGTTAACATATTAGGCTTTGAATGATATGGCTCTGCAGTATCTGGTCGATCTTTTAACACCTTACAGCCAACTCGCAATCTTTTCAGTGTGAAGATCGCTTTTCCCAAAACACGGCCTCGTTTCAGGAGTGACAGGGCCTTCTCATCTTATGCTCCAAAACTGTGGAATTCTCTCTCAGCTGACTTTAGAGAAACAAATTAAATCGATAATTTTAAAATATTTTATTTTAGGATTGCTTTTACTTGATTAGTTTCTCTGTTGTGTGTCAGAGAAATTGACTTTTGTTATATTTACAGTGTTTCGTCTTGTTTTGTTTTGTTTGCCTTTGTGTACGTCTTTTATGTAAAGTGTATTGATAAAGTAACTTTTAAAGGCACTATATAAAATAAATGTATTCTTATATATTTTACATAAAAGATGATTACATGTAGGCCACAAGACTGGGGAAAAAAAAAAGCTTAATTTATAAAAATGACCCTATTCAAAAGTGTGTCCCTTGTTTGTCCTGAGCAGTTAAACTGCCCAATGTTCTTCAGAAAAATCTTTTAGGTCCTGCAAATTCTTTGGTTTTTCAGCATCTTTTGCATATTTGAATCCTTTCCAGCAGTGACTGTATGATTTTGAGATCCATCTTTTCACACTGAGGACAATTTAGGGACTTTTAATATTAAAAAAGTTTAATATTTGTGTCTGTCTCATCTCTCTGCTAGACTGGTGGAGAATGTGGGCAGTGTGACAAAGCATACATTTCCCTTCAAGCTTGTTTTGTTTGGGGTTATTCTCGCAGGTGGAAGCCTTTCCACATTAGAGTCAATAGCAATGGTGATCCCACTGCAGTGCATGTGGTTAAGAAAATTAATGTTAAAAAACTATTGCATGCCCTTCCCTGCATATACCAGATAGTGTTCAGTGTTTCCCATACATTGATTAATTTGTGGCAGCCTGCCACAATATCAACATTGGGTGCTGCAAAAAGATTTCAGTGCTTCCTATTCATTAACTTGACTATTTAAACTTCTTATAACAGATAAGGTCTTTAATGTCACGTTTTGCGCTATTGCTTCAAACAAACTACAATAGAAAGTGTGATAAGGCTTTGTGTCCTTAACAAAAGAAGAGAAGTGCTCACTTTGCTCATGCGATCAGCACATGTTCAGCTCTGCGTTCGATTCTCAAAGTGCACCAGATGATGAATTTAACATTAAAATGTACAAAATGTTCTTACTGGGGGTACCAGGTCCTGTCCACATACCACAATATCACAAACTCATGTGGGAACCATTGGTGTTCAACATGAACACATTGTCACTGCCATAAAAGTAGCAATAAATGCTTTAGAACAGTGGATCCCAAACCTGTCCTGGAGGACCCCCAGCACTGCACATTTTGTATGTCTCCCTCATCAGACACACCCACTTCAAGTCTTGTCATCTCTACTAATGAGCTGATGAGTTGGATCAGGTGTGTCTGATGAGGGAAATGTGCAGTGCTAGGAGTCCTCCAGGACAGGTTTGGGAACCACTGCTTTAAGGGTCCTGCACACTGTGCGATTTTTCAAAATCCTTTGCGAATGTTGCTCGTCTGACTTTACGAACATGATCCCCGATGTAATAGATGTCACACTGTAAGATCTCAGATGTCATTTATGTCAGACTGTACGATAGTCAAGGTGCACTAAAAATGGACGCACGCAATTTCATATCATCAATGAATGACGCGTTCGGTGACAGTGAGCTGCATTACATGCGGGACTGAAATGGGGGCTACAAAGAAACCTCTAGCTTTCATTTTGGTCATAGTTTGTCTTGAAAAAACGAGATATTTGACTGTCGTCGTAGGAGAAGTCACACTGCAGGATTGTGCGCCAAATCTTCTGACACTGCCAGAATTTCGTCAGAAGTAAAATTTGATCGCAGTGGTCATTAATCGGCTGCCGGTGAACATGTCAAACTAACGATCAAAGACTTCAGATTTTAGCCTAGGATCAGAGGAATGTTTTAGGATTCGCAAAATTGTTTTATTTTATTTGAAGAGTCTCTTGAGCATTGTATGTAATAGCCTTGGGTCTCAGGTAAGTTTTAATGAATGTGCGTTTACCAAATAAAACTGAGAATCTGATTCCTGAGAATGCTTTATATTATTTGTTCCGTGTATTTAACATTATTTTATCATTTTAAATAAATAAACATAAAATAATTATATGACAGAATTATTACAATTATCCCCCTTGTTCACTGTTCTCTGTCAGTATGTCCAAATTAACGAACCCTCCTGGTGCGTGCAGCAAAGGCTTGCAGTCCATATAGACTTTGCAGAGCTTTGCAATAGCTGATACAATTGAGAAATTAGCTTTTTTGAATATCAATTTCCTTGTCATTTATAGTGCAACATAAAGCCTGTGAGCAGTTTATTGAATTGGTCGCCCACACTGAAAAATTAAATCCAGTTTTATTTATTTTTTGCCAAAATGTAATATATTTAATTTAATAAATTTATATATTATTACTTTACCAAATTCTGTGTTGTTTGTGTCACGTGCCTGTCCTGTCTTGTGTGCACTTGTGGGTTTTTGTTATTTTGGGCATGTGCTCTGTCAATGGCTGCGTCCGAAACCTGGTAAATGCTGCCTTCGGAGGACACAATTGAAGGCAGAGAGGCATCGAGCAACATCCGAATCTAATGTTTGCTTCACTTCCTGTCTCCTGAGATAACTTCATCTGATCGATTTTTGAAGGAAGCATACATGTCCTTCGCTGCCTTTGATATCCCACAATCCTGTGCTTTCCATTCAGTGACAGTTGAGCTGGGGAAAAAAGATGGCGTCCGACAGTTGCGTTTGCTGGTCAGTTTGTGTGTAAATGTGTTTTTTACGAATATTTTCCACTTCTGATGTCATTTCTAGCAAGAAATTACTAATGTAGTAATTAAATATGTGTTTAGTTCTCACCAAAGCTCTCTCTATTTTCCTGTAGATCATTAAAGTGTTACACTGCCTTAGAAGTCTGCCGAAATCAGTTTTGTGAGGTGCCTTCATGCGTAAAACGCTGCCTTACAAGTCCTTGTCTGATAAGGCAGCGAGGCAACGCGTCAGCTGCCTAGGTTTTCGGACGCAGCAATGCTGCCTTCGGAGGACACATTTGAAGGCAGGAAGGCATGAAGCTGCGTCCGAATCTAATGTTTGCTTCACTTCCTGTCTCCTGAGAGACCTTCATCTGATCGATTTTTGAAGCTGCATAAATGTTCCCTTCGCTGCCTTTGATATCCCACAATCCTGTGCTTTCCATTTAGTGACAGTTGAGCAGGGGAAAAAAGATGGCGTCCAGAAGTTGCGTTTGCGGGTCAGTTTGCGTGTAAATGTACGATTTTTACTAACATATTACACTTCTGATGTCATTTCTAGCAAGAAATCTCTATTGTAGTAATTAAATATGTGTTTAGTTCTCACCAAAGCTCTCTCTATTTTGCTGTAGATCATTAAACTGTTACACTGCCTTAGGAGTCTGTCCGAAATTAGTTTCATGAGATGCCTTTATGCACAAAACTCTGCCTTACAAGTCATTGACTGATGAGGCAGCGAGGCAACGAGTCAGCAGCCTAGGTTTTCGGACACAGCCATTGTCTGATCCCTCCACCTTGTTACCTGATTGGTGTTTTATTTGCCCCACCTGTGTTCCCTGATTCCCTCTTGATTTTTTCCCTTTATAAGCTCCTTGTGTTTGTCAGTCTTGGTCAGATTGTTGTTCTGTCTACGTCTCCTGGTTTCCCCCGTGATTCTGTTTGGTATGTTTTGAGTTTTATGTTACAGTGTGATTGTGTTTTCCCCCTTGTGGGTTTTTGGTTTTGAGTTTATGTTTTCTTTTTGTTAATAAATTATCATCTTCTCCTGCACTTGAGTCCTCACACCTATTTTCCTGTATCTGTAACGTGACAGTTTGTTGTATTTTTTTCTGGATTATTCCGTTTATGATTTAATTACCAGAAACAGTGGTAACCAAATTTATTCATAAAACTTATTTGATTTAATTGTTTTTTTATTTTATTTATCAGTATACATGCAAGAAGAATACAATGATAGACAGGTGCAAATCATACATAACCCTTCCCTGAAGGTGCATCCTTGCGTGTAACTGATATTCCAACTTTTGATGGAGGGGTGGGGCTTTGGAGCAGGGTGCAGAGTTAGTAACAGACAGGGACCAGGAGGATCCAGTAGAGGGAGACACCATGGCAGAGCTGACTGCGGGAGAGGAGCCAAGGTGGAGCGTTGGCTGACGTTCCGGGCAGAACCTGGGGGCTGACTGATGGAAGCAGAGCCAAATGCAATGGACACCTAGGCGGAGCTGTGAGGCTGGCAGACCGGAACGATATCCATGACCTGGAAGCCCAAGGTGATGCTGCTGTCTCATGAGACTGAGGCGGAGACAGGGGCTGGGCAGACCAGATTAATGATGGAGGGAATAAGGATTATGGCCTTGGAAGCTTGAGGCCAGGATGAGCCTGGTGGAGCCAAAGGTGTGGAGGGTCAAGGCACAGACAGAGATTCAGGAGTCCATGGTGGAGACAGAGTGGCAACTGACTGAGGCTGAGCTGGGGATTGGGAAGACCGAAACGGTGCCGGAGAGTTACACAGAGTTAATGGAGACGATGGAGCCGAGGAGTTGGACGACACCAGCAGAGACAGCAGATCCAGGGAACTGAACTAAACCAGCAGAGGAGATAAGAATTAACTAAGAATTCGGGCGGGAACATCAGGACGAAGAACGAAGGTCTCCGGACAGGTGTGAGGCATCAAAACAGCCAGACCAGCGGAGAAGGTGCCAATTATAGGGTGGGGGACTTGGGAGGAAACTGGATCAGGTCTAAAGGCAGTGGTCCAGTCCTGGCCCTGGAATGGACTGGGTGTGCATAGACTCCGGGATCAACATATGCTGGCTCTGGTTCCAGGATGCATCTGGCTCACAGACTCTGAAAAAAAAAAAAAAAACACTGTGCAGGAACACATTGTCTAAATAATCAACAAAATCCTTTTCTCGAGGATATGCACTGCTGTTAAAGTCCATATTTTAAATTCTTATATGTTGGTTGGTTCTTCTGTAATGAGAGTGGACAAAGACAAAGAAGATTCAAGAACTTATTTTTTTTCTAAACACTCAGGAGAACATAGGATAAACACTACCACAACTAATTACAGACAAGAATTGACAAAGAACTGAACATGAAAAATTATGAGAGACAGGTGAAAATCATCCGTAACCATAAGAATAAACAAGGACATAATCAGAGCAGGGAAACAGGAACTAAAGAAAACAAAACAGAATATCAAAAGGAGAATCCATAAATTTGACAGTGCTCATCACAGGGGAAAAAAGTAAAAAAAAAAAAAAAAAAAAAAAACACTGAGCTCATTTCATTGATGCATATTGGTTCTGCTGATAACATTTATAACTCCATTAATTTTTTCTCCAGAAAACAATACTACCCGTTTTGCCTTTTTGTGACAAATTGCATCTGGCATTTGCTGGTGTTTATAATTATTCGTAGTCTTAACAGTAGTCTTTTTTGAGTCAGAATTCCTAATATGCATTTGGTTGCATAGAATTGTTAACAAGAGCATCACCTTCCAGTCAGACAAGTCTACCATTCAGTTAATATACCTCCTTGAAAGAGACAATAGCTTTCAATCCTGTGCTCCTTTTTAAAACTGCCAGATGCTTTAGTGATGGGTTGCTCTGGGAATTCAAGCAAGCTAAGCAGGGAAAGCCACTGGAAAGGAAAGAGAGTAGTGAAAGACAGAGAGTAGAGGGGCAATGAAAAATTTAAGTAACGTTAGCAGAGACATAATCAAGCAGGCATGCAGGCAAGATGGAAGAAACTAAACATTGGGGGTGGGCTGTTTTGCTTAAAAGAGAACTGCACTTGAAAGGGGGGGGGGGGGTGGAGCACAGAGAGGATGGAATGAGAGTGTGAAAGAAAAGGAGAAACCTGTGTTTTGCATTTCCCATCATGGATCTCCTAAAACACCAATGGATGTTGAAAATAATATATGGGATTTCTGTTTAAAAAAAAAAATCTTATTCAGAAAATTTTTGACCTCTTCAGAATGCCATCATTATGGGGTTGCCATTAGCACAGGGATGGAACCTGGTTCTGCATGCATTGTCATCATTCCAATAACATGAATGGCCAACATTAATGAATAAATACACACTTATAACAAATGTGTGGTCTATAGCTTCAACTTTTTAAAGTTGGGGGTCAGAGAGAAGTGAGAATCACAAATAATACAGCTCCCCTAGATCCTGATAATATTTTAACAAATAGACCATGCAGTTGCAAAGTAAATTATCAACCCCCAGAGACTGTAATCATTTACAAATGTAAGTTGTTGTTTTTTTAAAGATACATTTTAAAAAATGAATCTATAAAAGTTGAATGCCAAATTAAAAGTGATAATGTTAATATACACCAATCAGGCATAACATTATGACTTATAATGTGTTGGTGCTCCTTTTGCTGTCAAAACAGACCTGACCCATCAAGGAATAGACTCCACTAGACCCCTAAAGGTATGCTGTGGTATTTGGGACCAAGGTATTAGCAGCAGATCCTGTAAGTTACGAGATGGGGCCTCCATGGATCAGACTTGTTTGTTCAGCACATCCCACAGATGCTTGACTGAATTGAGATCTAAGGAATTTGAAGGCCAAGTCAACACCTCATTGTTTGTCACTCATTGTTGTGCTCCTCAAACTATTCCTGAATCATTTGTGACCCTGAACCACAAAACCAGTCATAAGTTGTATGGGTATATTTGTGGCAATAGCCAACATGGTCTGTAACAATACTTAGGTAGGCAGTATGTGTCAAAGTAACATCCACATATGGCAAGATCTAAGGTTTCCCAGCAGAACATTGACCAAATCATCACACTGCCTTATTCCCATAGTGCATCCTAGTGCCATGTGTTCCCCAGGTAAGTGATGCACAAGCAGGTGTTCTGATGCTCACGTGCCACTGGGAACAGGGGTCAGCATGGGAAGACTGACTGGTCTGCGACTATGCAGCATTAACTTCTTGAGCAATTTGAGCTACAGTAGCTCGTCTGTGTAAACACAGGCCAGCCTTTGCTCCCCACGTGCAATGAGCCTTTTGCCGGTTCAGCGCTGTTTCTTCCTTGGACCACTTTTGATAGATACTGACCACTGCACCCCACAAGAGCTGCAGTTTTGGAAAGGCTGAGACCCAGTTGTCTAGCCATCACAATTTGGCCCTTGTCAAACTCAGAAACAAAACAAAGACATGCAAGATGACCTGATGAAAGGAGGAAAAAAACATTTCAATGCAGAGTATAAGAAGAACGAAAAGCATGGCCTTGAGATATCTTGCAGAATGCTATCTTTGACCAAGAAGGCTGACTTGAATATGCTAAAACCCAATTGGATACACGTGGAGTTCTGGAAGAATGTTTTATGATGTGATGTGATCAGACGAGAACTTTCTGGACCCATGGATCAGCAGTATGTCTGGCGCAAAAAAAGGGAAAGCTAATGAGCAATGTAATGTAATGTGGTGTGAGCAATGTAATGTAATGAGGTAATGTGAAAACCAAAGATTATCAGTGATCTGAAAGATTGTCAAGCAAGGAATGGGCCAAAGTTGCAGAGAGGTGAAAGATGCTTCTAAACACTTACAGGCAGCATTTATTGGAGGTTATAAAGAATAAACATTCTGCACACAATTTTGTACATGAATGTTTAGAGCCAATTAGATTTTTTTTTCATCAACTTTAAATTCTCAGAATCACTTAAATATGCATCTATAATAGAACAATAATTTTAATTGCAACTGTATTCTCAAGCATTTGTATGAGAGGACATGCTATTTTGTAAATATGTTAGATAAATTGTAAGATGCAGGTTCAGGAAAGCCTTGATATATTCAAAATAGCATGGATATAATAATCACAATAAAAATATTAAGGTATTTTTCTTTCTTTAAAACAATTAAGAAAATACATTAGGTGCCATTTTTCCAATTGAAGATCTACGGACAGACATTGCTATGCAACAAAATGGGTGCTGCTTTCACATTTTAGAGAGAAATATTATACAAAGTATTCAGCCTATATAGCCCTTTCAAGATATAACAGACGTTTGTGCTTATATTGACTCAAACATTTCTTTTATAGTTTTGTTAGTCTATATGAATTATGGAGTGAGAGAGTAGCTGTCTTTTAAGATATTTTTGTTCTGTTCAGCTCGTGTATAATTTAATCTGCTGGTTGCAGAACACAGAGTGCTCTCAGTCCAGGGGGCTCCTAAAGCCTAGGAGACAGCCAGGGTCACAGGGCAAGAAAAGATACAGATTATTTCCAAAACCTTACACAGCCACTGCTAATTATCGCCCACTTAGTGAGGATTCCTTAGGGGCTAGTGAAAGCCAAGCAAGCTGAAAATTGTTAGAGGTCCAAGCACCAATTTTGTTATTATGGTCCAAACACCAATGTAGGCTATTATTTGTCTTCTTCTTTGTATAAAGGTTTAGTTCATGCAAAAATCTGAATATCGTATTAATTTTATTATTATTAATTTATATTTTATCGTATTAATTTCACTTTCGTTCATCTTCAGAACACAAATGTAGATAATTGTACTATTACCCATAATTTTTGTCTATCACACAGGTAAAATGTGTGTTATTTTGGCAAGGTTGCCTGCTAAAATTCACATTCATGGGTCTATATATCACATAATAGTCGCTTCAACCTGCGGACATGGAAAACTTGGCAACACAGTGCAGTAGAGTTCTTTTGACATTTGACAACTAACGTAATGCGTCCCTTCGTTGCTCTGATTGGTTGTAGGTCTATCCAATTGAGGTCTTTCCTGGTTTGGTAGAAAAACGCCCCGTAATCACAGCCCAATGGAGCAGTATCAGACTCATATTCTGACAAGAATTGAGTATGACCACGTCAGGCTACATAATCACGGCTTCAGAAGTGGGAATAACAAAATTTCCGATAGCACGTGAAGGCAGCAACCGTAGCTACTCTACTTTTTGCCACACATAAGCACAAATAGTTAAACAACATTTACCAGTAAGCACTATTATAAATTAGATAACATTTAACTATATAATAATGAAATCAAATCATTATTTAACATTTCAAAGTGGCACATACTGTCCCTGTTTAATAATGAATTAAAAAACAAACAAATAGTATTTCTAACAGCATCGTTTCTATGTTGAGTGTTTGCTATGCAGGCTTATTTCAGATGCATGCCAATGTCAGAACCATGCTTCACAATTTTCAGGTCAGATCGCCTTTTTTAAACTTTGTACAATACAATGTGGGCCTGCAATACAGTTTCAAAGTGGCTTTGCAGTGGTAAACGGGATAATGATTAGAGACGCAAAAGATTCATTTCAGCTGTAAATCAGTGGGGAAAAAAGCTTGTGTAGTTCAGTGTTAATAAGGCTAGGTTAAATGATATTGTAAAGTTCATCAATTATGAAACAAGTTTAATTAATTTATCTCTCTGTATTCCCTGTACGACCTAAGGTCATATGGCTGGAGCCATCCCATTTTCTTTAATCCAGAAGCGGGGGCTCTCTTACACAATCACACACAGGCAGTTTAGACTCTCAGATTCACCTAACCTGCTTGTCTTGGACTGTGGGGTAAATTGAAGTACCCAGAGAAAGCCTACACTGACATGGTGAGAACATGCAAACTCCACTCAGAAGAGACTACTGGCTTGGTGCTTTCCCCAATTCATCTATAAAGATACTCAAATATAAATTTAATGATAGTGCAAAGTACATTAATTATGAAATAATTTAATATCAATTATAGTAGTAAGTAGGTAACAAATACCTGTTTTGATGCATACAGTCAATTAATTAGCATGTAAGCAGCTAGCGAAAATATGTATACAGCAGCAGCAAGCAGACAATGTTGCTGTAAGAATACAGTGACAACGCATTGGTATGTTAACTTGTTAAAGTTGAAGGAATTGTGTTTTTTAAAGCAATTCTATGTCCATTTGTGCAACATTAGCAGAAGGCATATGAGATTGCAATTTTAGCTAATATTATTAGAAGCAACAACATGCATAGCAAATTTAGTTGGCAATGTTAGAAAATAATATTAACAAGCAGCCGCATACATAGCAAATTCAGATTGCAATGTTAGCAAATATTAATGACAGTAACATGCATTACAAATTCAGATTATAATGTTTGCAAATATTATTAACAGGTGCTGTAAATAGACAATGTTGTGAGATTTTAAAGACACGCATGGCTGGCATGTGAACTCGTTAAAATGAAATTGGCATTTTGATTACATTTTCACTTATTCAACGGAGCTTACAGCAATTGCAAGTACTTTGTATAGCAGCAGTATGCTTCGAAAATTCAGATTGCAATGTTTTTAAATATTTACAGCAGCATTGCAAATTTAGTATCGCAATGCTAACTAATATAACTGCAGCAGGGGCAGAAGCAAGCAGTCACCATAGTTGCGTGAGGTAACAACAAAAAAGAATTGCTGCTCAGTGTTGCATTGCAAAAAAGAAGAAACTGTATAAAATGGCACTTTATTCAATATTGAGGATCCAGTGGAGTTACAAGGTTTACTCAGGTTTAACCCACAGCTAAACTCATAGCTAACTCAAAATCATCTATCCATTTTCCAAACCAATGGTCCAATGTGGCTACAGCAGAATATCATACTGGTATAAAATCCTTTTTAATTGATTATTAAATTGAAAACTAAAGGTTTTAGGTTCCATAACAGAGTTCAAGATAAACATTTTCATTACTATTGGAACTCATTACTTTCAAATGATTACAAACTGTGCAAAAGAGGCAGCCCTTCCCGCACACCCAGTGTCCAAATTCACTCACTCGTTTTCATTTACTCCCTCAAGTGAGCTATATTAGTGGAGTAATGTAGGCAATATTGAATGAGGGAATGGGGATTTCGAACACAGCTTAAATCTCCAGGAAAATGATTGGGCACCCTGCCTGGGAGGCTTGCCTTAAAGCGGCTTTGATAAAACGGTGACGTCTTTGGGTAATTCACCTTTACCTGAGTGGCAGAGATTAAAAATGAATAAAAGTGTTGTTGTCATTCTCCTGTGGTCTCCAATGTTACCGAAACAACAATGGATAAGATCACTGTATTGCAAACAATACAAAAATATGAATTGCAAACAATACAAAAAATAAAAACGCATTGTTGATGTGTAAACAAAATGTAAAACATTAGTGCCCCTTTATGTGGCGCTCTTCCCATCTGATTATTGCAATACGTTTTGTGCATTGTTATTTTTTATATGAAACAAAGTCTAATTTCTTTCAAAATTTTGACCATTTTATCATGCAATTAATTTGTTTTTAGTTTTGGTGCTTTACTTCTAGTTATAACTCTAAATAAACAGGAATGAACATCAGAAGGTATGTTGAAAGAAGGACTTACTGAATGTCTCATGTCACGCTCAATCTGTTTTAAACTGTGGAAAGACCAATAAAACAATGCATGTCACGCAATGTTATTCACCTAAAAAAAGTCCTTAGGTCTTTAGTTAGCTAGAAACAAATAACAATAAAACTCTAGAGAAAAGAATATTGCTAAATAGATGCACTATATTACATTCATTATACTTAACCTGTTAGTTATTATATCTGAAAATAAATAGCAATTGAAATTAAAAGTTGACTCTGTTGTCATATTTCACCTTTATTAGTATAGTAATGTACCAAATGATAGAGTTCCCCGTATAGTTTACACAATTAGTAGAAAGTTGGTAGCGATCACATCTGCTGTGTTACGGGTTGTGTAGATGTCAAGACGAAGACTTCCAAACACAAATTATCTTTATTTAGAAAAATTGGATTTCCAAGAAGCATCTAACACTTTACCTAAACAAAGAGAACATTGAGTAAAATCTATGGTGATAACATCAAAACCGGACAAAGACAGAGTGAACACAAGGAACTTAAATACTAACACTAGCCGCGTTTCCATTACCCTTCAAATTGCGCAAATTGAAATTGCGATTTGAAAATACGCCCAATGGAAACGCGGCAATTTCGCAAAAACCCCCATATATCGCAAAAAAGTTTTTACGCTCTCATGAGGTGGTTTTTCGGCCGATTCGAAAAAGGACATTTTCGCAAAACTGCAATGGAAACGTTTTTTTCGCATTTACATGTCACCTGTTGTGGTGACGCAATGCTGCAACATAGGGCCTATATATTATATTTTCCACTCAATTGTGTCGTAATAACAAGATAATGTAGTTAAAAGGACATATATTTTCTCCTAATAAGGACTACAGGCTATATATACTGTAATTAAGACATATATTCAAGAAATGTTTTAAAACAGAAAGAGCTAGCCTATAGTTTCAGCCTTACTCAAAGGCAGAGGAAACAGGCCAGTTACGCAGGTCAATCCATTCCAGACGATCTTAGTTTGCTTCTTATTTAATAAACAGGCAATTAATTGATGAAACATCGATCAAAATAAAAATACAATTTATACAAAACTAAATATATTTTTTAAGAAAGACTTTCTAGAAAATAAAACTCGAAGTGATCAAAATCATGTCACTCCCCAGGTCTCACACATATTAGGATTCTTGCGCATGCTGCTCACTTTTCATAACCAACATATAAATTAAAATAATAATATTACAGGCTAATATGTAGGCCTAAACGTAGCCTATTTAGTTTCGTAGTTAGGCTATGTTTTCTTTATTACATGGCTCTGTGAAATACTTGATTCTGATTGGTCAATCGCGCATTCCAGCGGTACGTTATTTCCAGATAACACCCGCCCATCCGGGTACTACGAGTTATCTTGACCGGTACTACTTCTATGCTTAACGCTGGCGCCATCTTGTGGCTTAAACAGTCGTGGGTTACAATGGAAGACATCAAGGCAGGTTTCCTTTATAACGTTTTTAATATAGATCTTTTTCTTACACAAACGCATCGATTCGAATCAGAAGGCTCTATTAACCCATCGGAGTCATGTAGAGCACGTTATTTGACGGACAGCTGCATTTTTTATGGACTCCAAACACAACTACAACAACTGCTGGGATTAACGTTAGCCTGGACTTTTTAAATAAAACTCAGATTGTATTTGTCTGAAAGAAGAATGTCATGTACACCTACGATAACTTGAGGGTGAGTAAATCATAGGCTTGGTTTCATTTTTGGGTGAACTAACCCTTTCAGCATTCATTTTCAACATTTAGCAAGGGCATATGGCAAATCTTCAGCAATAGATAAAAGGCTTAAAGCAGGTTGGAACTGTTTTCCTTCGCGGAAGCTTTGTGTAAGAGCTAATAAAATATTTAATCTCGAGACAATATTTTGTGTCTAATAATTATTTATTTGAGACTAGTAGCCGTGTAATAAGCGGGATAATGTACACCCAGCCGGTTTTTATCGCAGAATAAACCCCTTCAGAGTGATGCAAGACCCCCCCGCTTCGCGTCGGGGTCCTGATCACTCTGTCGGGGTTTATTCTGCGATAACAACCGGCTGGGTGTACATTATCCCTTACTTAACCCACGGCCGATAAAAGTGCTGACGTTCTCATTTTTTCCTTCTTCCTTTAAGAGAGATGAAACAATTTACAATACTCTTGTCATTTTTAGCTATACAGATGAGTTCAAGACATAATTATAAACTATAAACTGTCTATTTTTATTTGTGGACTCGGGGAACTAATTATTTTGCATGCACTCACTCCAAACGCGGTCTCCATTTAAAAAAAAATATTTAGTTTATTAAATGCCAATTTTTTCTTTTCCAAAGCATTTCTAAATTCAGTTCAAATGCCCATCAAACGAAATATCTAGCCAAAATAACGAAAGTGGTAAAAAAAAAAAAAAAAACATTTGAGTTAACATGCAAATTCAAACATTTCGCTCTACTCTATATGCGCCAACCTGCCGCGCTTAAAAGTCGATCATTCTTTACAGATGACGGGTTCGGTTTGGAGAGAAGACCAGACGGAGTTCTTTATTAAACTCATAAAAGACAATATAGGATTACAGTAATACTGGATTCTAAACACAGAAATGCTACATTATCATGAAGACCTTGAAGCAGATCTGACACACACACACACACACCTCATATCCGTGCCGCTTAAGTAACCTAAGGGGCTTTCCTTGCCATTAATGCTTGGATAACACATAGGCTATGTCTCCTTCCAATAAAAATAATGGCTAGTGTGATGGATGGGATATACAAACCTACCAAGTGCCATCATTTTGGACTGACCTATCGCGAGAGGAAAGTAATATGTTTTAGTCGCATAACTGCAGCTATGGAAATGCTGTCATTTCGCAACAGTTTTTTATCGACATTTAAGAAATATCGCAAAAGTTTTTCGCAAATCTGTAATGGAAACACAGCTACTGATGACAGACTAATGAGGGGAAGAGGTGACACAGATGACAAGACACAGCTGACAATACTTATCACACGGGACTGTGGCAGGAAAACTAGAACAAAGGAACATGTGACAAAACTGAAACCAGGAAGAACATGGGGAAAACACAACAGACAAAAGGTGTGTTCGACATCGGCTGCGGCTGGATGCATGCGATAGGCGAGAGTAGCCGAGTGCAGGCGGGGAGGAGCTGCAAACGGAGACGTGAAGTCGGACACTTTCTGCTTCCCGTGGTGACGCTTGCACTGTGTTTGCAAACTTTATCACAGCTGAAGTTAATAAATGCAATATTTCTCAAACACACAGATGTTTCAAATGACATTTTCATTCAATAGGCTACTTGATGTACTGCTTAATAAAGCGTCTGTTTGGACAAGAATAAAGTTCAACATATAAACCTACACTATCAATGCAGTGTTGTCAACGGTTTATATCAGTTTTAGTTTGATAAACATGACAATATAACATTGCGACTACATGAATAGAGTTTTTACTGTTATAAATAAATAATTCGTGAGCATTAGTGTAAGGTTTTAGAATAAATACGAAACGCACGTGATCACTGTCACGCGGGGAATCCAGCCAATCGTGGATCAGCTGTGTCGTCATCAGAGCTTGTGCATCCTCCTGCAGTCTCCCTTGAGAATCTGCACCGGCTGCATCAGCTGGCTGCTCTCGAATCGCTCTCGCGGTACTTTGTTGACATACGTCACAGTCTCATGCCGCCGGCGCTGCCTCAAGTCGGACAAAATTTCTAACCGGCATGCACTGCTTCAAGTCAGCCGCCGATCGGTCTGCGCATCTCTCTGCGAGAGAGAGAGAAATAGGCGAATTACACTTTTGAAGGGGTGGTTGCATGCAATTTCACTTTTTTAACTTTAGTTAGTGTGTGATGTTGCTGCTTGAGCATAAGCAGTATCTGCAAAGTTACAACGCTAAAAGTTCAATGCAATCAGAGATATTGTCTTTTAAAGTTACAGCAGTTTATTGCCTATACAAAAATGGCCGGTTTGGACTACAACGAACTTCTTCCCCGGGTTAGTGACATCATAAACCCTTGCTATTAACATAAACACTGCCCCTGATGTGACTTCTGCCCGAAAATGGTAAGGGATGGCGGCCATCTAACCAAGTAATAGGCTTCATAGAAGCAGGAAGCAAACAAGCCGTTTAAAGGACATTGGAGACAGCGGTGTGGAATAAAGGTAAAATATAAGAAAGAAAAAATATATATATATATATTTAGACATGTTATACTGCGCCCCATAAACACAAGCAAGCTTAGGGGAAAAAAAACACAGAACCACCCCTTTAAATGTAAGTATTGGATTTTAACTCAAATATCAGATATAAATGTAAATTAAAAGCAGTTCAAATATTGACTTATATCTTACTAAGGTTATATATAGTTTATGCTTTGTTATATACATAAATGGAACATGATGAACATATTTAGAGAGTTTGTGAACCTTTTGTTTTTAGGCAGTTTAATATAACTTATATTAGACTATAATATAATGACTACAATAAAACAAACATTATTGTCACGTATCAACGACAGCTGTCAAAGTTACTAGGCGTCCGAAGGTGATGTGGCTTTCAAAGTCTGAGTCCTTCGAAGGATGCAGCCTTAAAATTGGCAGGCAGCAATGGTAATCTACATAGCGAAGCTGATTGGTTGCTGTTGCATCAGTGACCAGTGAGCTGGCTTAACATTCGAACAATGTACTTATTGTATTCATTCATATTGTATTGTAAGATCATCTAATATATGTAACATTTTTTGTGATTGTGTAATGTAATTTGAAGTGCATGAAACCTAAATTAAACATTGAAGACAGAGCTCAGTCAGTCTCTCACTCATTCAGTCTCTAGCTCAGCGCCAGATCAACAGCATTTTACAAACTATTAACATTAAAGGAAAACACATAGACGAAAAATAAATCATACTTACAGGTTGTGGCCCGCAAACAGCTTCTGTTTTTAAAGTTGGAACTGTCCATCTTTCAGGACAAGCCGTTGTGCGAATTCTTCATTTAAATTGCGGCGATTGTAAGCTTTCCTCTGTAGAAATGTGTAGCACAGAGAGCGAGATTTGGGTAATAATTATGAGGGACAGAGTAAAAAAAATTACTATTTTTTAAATTACTATAAAACTATTGATCCCTAACTCCCCCATCCCTAGGAAGGGATGGCTGAACAAAGTGGACCTGCAATCCAAAACCTGCAATCCAAAAAAGATGAAAATAACAGCGTTTTGTCGGCATTGCATGACCGACAGCACTCCAGCCTACTATTCCACAGCAATAAAAAATGGGGAAGGGCTTATGTAAATATTGAAGCTGGTGATGTCCTCTACCCTGGAGGAAAAGGCTGTAGTTCCCTACGGGCCGTTTGCTCTAGTCCTTAGAAATTGATTTCCTTAAGGGGGGGGGGGGGGGGGGGGACACTAAGTTTCAGTCAATCTCATGTCAATCTTGAGTACCTATTGGTAGTATTGCATCCTTTATATCTCTGAAAAGTCTTTAGTTTTATTATATTTATAAAAGAAATATAGGCTGTACCGAGTCTTTCCGGAAAAAAACGAGCGCCTGGAGGCGTATCGAGTGGGCGGAGCTAAAGAATGACGATCGCGAACAAAGCGGTGACGTCCTCAAGCGTGGAGAAACCCATGGCAATCGATTCTCAGCTAATACAGATATGATCCAGAATCACATTCGGAGGCTGAAAAAAAATTGAACAGGAGAAACAGCAACAGCAGGACGTCCGTCTCTGTGGTATGTACTGTATTTAGTGGCCTGTCAACATTTGTGTGTCTTTACTCGCAGTTTATGAGGACATGATTCGGTTTATGGACTATTGTATGCGACCTAACCTTAGCAGTAGCAAGCAAAACGGTTTTGCATGTCAGACTAGTGTAACGTTATACATAGAACAACAATGGAGTAACCGTTATCGCATTTGAATGACGAAGCACGCGATCGTGTCGTTTACTAATGTTTACTCACGCGACGATAGCCAACAGCAGAGACATTTGAAGCAGTTTTACTCACCGCCTGCATCCAAAGCAGGACCGAACCTTTATCGCTGGGACCGCTCCGTCAAAAACACACTTCTTTGGTATGATTTGGTGAAGTCCTGTGACAGCAGTGACCGTGGAAATCCACTTTGCGACGCGACTGAAGCGATGTTGTGAAGCTTCCCATCATTTCTGTGTTCAAATCGGTTCAAACGCAGCGCTGCCTTCCCGGAATGCTGTGCTGAAGCGTTGAAGTCGCTTGATGTCACCCATAGGAATAAAGTGGAGCGTGGCGCGAACTATAACCGACAGAAGTGTTCACGGACGACTGGATCTGCAGCTGAGAGTGTTTACGGGCGTGCATTTCCTCTCTCGCTCTAGTCACGTGCGCGCGCACCCTACCGGGAGAAGAGCCCATAAGGCCTGTACAAGGACCTTCCTCTCTGTTCACATCAAGCCGAGCCATACTCAAAAAAAACTCTCCGAAACTTGTGAGAAACTGGAAGGAGTATTTTTGGCACAGAAATACTCCATCAAACGTCCAACATTAGTTTTTGAAACTTTGTCTATGTTTCTATGTTTAGGATGGGAATCCAAGTCTTTAACAGTGTAAAAAGTTTTTTTTTTTACACTTTTTACACTGTGTAAAAAAGTTTACACTTTTTACCCCCCCCCCCCCTCCAAAAAAGCAAATATCTCCCTTTGCTTTAAACTTTGAGCGTTGCAACTTTGCAGATGTTGTTTATGCTCAAACAGCAACAGTACACACACTAGCTAAAGTTAGAAAAGTGGAATTATGTTTTACAACCCCTTTAACATTGCCATATCCATTACTGTGCCAATCTCTCAGTATTATGTTTTAATATGAGAAATTATATATTTCTAGTATTATGTTTTAATATGAGAAAATATATTTTGGCAGTGTCCCATGATAACTATACACAACTGTATACGCAGCATGAATTTGGCTAGTTTGATTATGTTCTTCATATGTGTTTGGCTTTCTTTCTTTCTTTCTTTCTTTCTTTCTTTCTTTCTTTCTTTCTTTCTTTCTTTCTTTCTTTCTTTCTTTCTTTCTTTCTTTCTTTCTATTCATTATGATTCTTTTATTGATGGGAAGTCTTGGTGCCTATAAATGCACATGCCTCTCCTCAAGGTCAATGTTTAGATGCAAATATTTCCCATGTGAGTGAATGCTGTACTTAACGGTCTTAATTAACGGTCCTAAGTTGATTCAGTAAATGTCCAGTGAGTGTCCACCCTTCACTGGCTTTCTACAGCCAAGGTCACTGATGCCAGGCTTTGCCGTCCTGAGCTTAATGGTCTTGTCAATGTGTGACAAAAAGCCATTAAGATTTAGGGAGATAGTACAGCTGAAAATGCTGAGGATCACACTTTTCATTACCTTGACAAAACGGCTTTGCGGTACAGGGACTTAATACATGTGTAGTGTGTTTGTGTAACAGTAATGTTGACTTCCTTCATGTCATTCTAACAATAAAACAATACAGGATCTGCCATCACTTAAAATTAGCTGTGCAATTTTTGTGACGATTAAAAATATCACTACCATAAAACAGAGGTATACGGTCTCAATTTAATTACACTAATGAACCTTGTTCAGCTTATGAAACTCTCTCTCTCTCTCTCTCTCTCTCTCTCTCTCTCTCTCTCTCTCTCTCTCTCTCTCTCTCTCTCTCTCTCTCTCTCTCTCTCTCTCTCTCTCTCTCTCTTTAGCCAGAAGACTTTGAGGCTGTACATTCCCACACCTTCAAGGCTAAGACCTTCAAAAAGGCAAAGAGTTGTGCAGTGTGCAAGCAGGCTTTGACGAAGGAGGGCCTGGTCTGCAAAGGTCAGTACTGCCATAAGAACAGCTTTTATAAGGTTATTAATATGTTGGCAACATCCTAGGATTCAGCGCCAGATTGTCCTTGAATAGCTCATCAAAATATCTGTGTTCATTATCTCTGGTTGTCAAAGTATGGTTACTGAATTTGTGTTTTTAATGCAAAATGTTTATTATAGAAATGTAAAAGAACAGAACACCCATATTATTATTACATTTAGTTATATATGTGCACAAACTATCAGTCATAAAAATATAAGAAACTGGTAGCACCATGGCTGTTCAAATTAGTCTGCTGTTTTAGCGTACCTAGGAACTAGTGGGAAAAAAAACAGGCCTTTCTTAATACAAGATTGAAGTGGGGCAGCTAGCTTGGCAACAACAACACAGAGCTGGACAAACTCACAAGCCATCCATTACTCTTTTGTTCCTTCCACCATCATACTGCCCTTGCCTGTTTCCTCCTCTTTTTTGTCAACTAATTGATAACATTTGTGATACAGTGAAGTTTATTTCTCTCTCTCCATCAAAACTTGTAATTTAAACAGGCAATAGTTCTAATGACTTTTTGTGAACATCCTTGAGTTTTCCCGTCTTTTCCTGTCTGATTGATTGAATATTTTTTTCCTTTCTTTCAAACAAAGAACACTGAAACTCATAATCTCTGAACACAGAACCATTATGCTGTTGTTAAAGGCAACAAGTGATGGAAACATGAACAATTAAATTTTGTTTAGGCTCTATCAAGGCTTTTCATGCTTTGTACAAGGTGCTTAAAGTACTTGAATTTATCTTTCTGAAATTTAAATCCTAAAATATCCTTGAATATTTATGCAAAAGTTTTTGAAAGGTGTGTGAATTATTGAAAGACAATACATGTAAAATTAGTGTTTAATCTTTTCACTCAAAATTAATTATCAAGTCTGATAGCTATAGAGCCATTTAGCTTGGCTTTGAGCATGATATTACACACACACACACACACACACACACACACGCACACACACACACACACACACACACACACACACACACACACACACACACACACACACGTTTCAAGTATATGAAACAGAGAAAATCATGAAAAACTTTTCATGAATAGGAATTTTTTGAATAGGAATATATTTGTCATAGTATCCTTATAATTGTTAAAGTTACCATAGTCATTGCATGAGATGCACTTTATTTATACCATTTTGTTTTTATTTATCTATTTCCCTTTTTGAAAACTTAAAAAAGATTGTTTGATAAGTGATATCTGTGACTGTTGTCCGTGAAAACCAAAAAAAGTAGTGCTTGAAAAGTAATTTTAAGTCCTGGAATTCTATTTTATGAACCCTGTTCATAAATGGCTGTGAATGACTGCACACATTTTTCAATCACTTCTTTTGCATTCAGAGCCTTGCATGCATTTGTGAATTTTGAAACACTTTCAGTGGCAGTTGTGGCCTAATGGTTTGAGAATCCGACCCACTGCCCACTGCTTTGGGTGCGTGTGTCTATGGTTTGTTGTGTGTTTACTACTCGCCTCTCCAAATATGTTTGCACTTGGATAGATTAAATGCAGAGGACAAATTCAGAGTATTGATTACCATACTTGGCCTTCCCATGTCACTCCACCCACCGTCTACTTAAGCCAATCAGATAAAAGCCACATTGCGCTGACCAATCGTAGTATGGGGCGGGAACAGATTCCTTTTACAAACCCGATTCCAAAAAAGTTGGGACACTGTACAAATTGTGAATAAAAACGTCTCGGTTACGTATGTAACCCTCGTTCCCTGAAGGAGGGAACGGAGACGTACGTCAGAACTGAACCGACGAATTGGGATCTGAACTCAGAGACCTATCCACTTCGAGTGTATAAAAACGAGCCAATCGGAGATTGGCATGTGATCCACACATTCCACGCTCCGCCCCGCAGCGCGGGTATAAATAGGAAGTGGAATGGCAGATCAATGCTTTTTTCAACTAAGGAGCCGAATACGTGACTGGGCTCCTAGCTGAAGCACAGCACCTGGTGACGGGACGTACGTCTCCGTTCCCTCCTTCAGGGAACGAGGGTTACATATACGTAACCGAGACGTTCCCTTTCAGTCGGTCACGTTCGACGTACGTCAGAACTGAACCGACGAATTGGGATCCCTCTGGAAAACGCCAGGATGCTGGCCCTTCCAGCGTCCTGCTTGAGCGCACTGGACCGTCTAGTATGGTACGGAAGTCAGGGCTCCAAGCAGGGAGGTCAGTCACTGCTGTTCTGCAAGACCCACTTAGAGTGACCATAGACCGCTGGGAAGCGTGCTCTTCTCGGAGAAGGTACGCTGCGGGGCCACGTCCTTCAGGGAAGGAGTGGTGGCGGAATACACATAAGGACTAACCTGTCAGGGTAGTGCAACATATGGCAGTCTCTGGGGTGGTTCCAACCTAATTGTAGGGGGGAAAGAACACGCCCAGAGATGACAGAGCGGGCTCTGTCAAGGGAAAGACACGGGGCTAGCCCGAAGGGTAGCTGGTACCGTGGAGGAATACACATATGGGGTTGCTGTGAGGGAACCGCTACATATGGAACCCAGCCTACAACCACGTTCCACAAGCATACGGGTGCAGGCCTAGCGTCAGACGGTCCGCAACGTCTGACACCGCATGGGGTGACAGAGGAGCTCGACAGGGTTAGCCGGTTTCCCGGGGAACACAACTGGAGACAATAAACGCACGTATCCGACCCAGAGGGCGGGAGTGGCGTTGCAAGCCGACACTTAGAACGGGCACTTAGCGCTCCTGGCCACCAGGGGCGAGGATGCGGGAAGATACCGGCTCTACACGTAGGCTATAAAATCTAGCGAACGTGTTAGGTGTCGCCCAGCCCGCAGCTCTACAATGTCTGTCAGCGAGCGCCCAGGAGGATGCTACACTCCTAGTGGAGTGAGCTCGGAACCCGAACGGGCAAGGCACGTCTTGGGACTGGTAAGCCAAGACTATAGCATCCACTATCCAGTGGGCTAACCTCTGCTTGGAGACAGCCTTTCCCTTCTGCTGGCCTCCGTAACAGACGAAGAGTTGCTCTGAGGTCCGAAGGCTTTGGGTCCGGTCAATGTAAGCACGAAGAGCGCGGACCGGACACAACAAAGCCAGGGCTGGGTCTGCCTCCTCCGAAGGCAGCGCTTGCAGGTTCACCACCTGGTCCCGGAAGGGAGTGGTAGGAACCTTGGGCATGTATCCGGGCCTGGGTCTCAGGATAACGTGAGAGTTACCAGGCCCGAACTCTAGGCACGATTCGCTGACCGAAAGTGCGTGCAGGTCCCCTACCCTCTTGATAGAGGCCAATGCAGTCAGGAGCACTGTCTTCATTGACAAGATTTTAAGCTCAATTGACTCCAAAGGCTCGAAGGGAGGGCTCTGAAGTGCTCTGAGCACTAAAGCTAAGTCCAAAGAGGGTATCGAGGATGGACGAGGAGGATTTAGTCTCCTCGCACCTCTGAGGAACCGGACGATTAGGTCGTGCTCTCCTACGGACTTACCTTCAACTGCGTCGTGGTACGCCGCTATTGCGGCGATGTACACTTTGAGGGTGGAGGGAGACAGCCTTCACTCCAACCCGTCTTGCAGGAAGGAAAGCACGACACCAATCGAACACCTTCAGGGGTCTTCCCGGCGGGAAGAGCACCACTCAACGAACAGGTTCCACTTCAGTACATAGAGGCGCCTCGTAGAGGGGGCTCTAGCTGAAGAGATGGTATCTACGACTGCTTGTGGTAGTCCATCTAGAACCTCCGCGTCCCATCCAGGGACCAGACATGAAGATTCCAGAAGTCTGGACGCGGGTGCCATAGAGTGCCCCGTCCCTGAGAAAGAAGGTCCTTCCTCAGGGGAATGGGCCAAGGAGGGGCTGTCGCGAGGAGAGTAAGTTCTGGGAACCAGGTCCGGTTGGGCCAATACGGCGCAACTAGCAAGACCTGCTCCTCGTCCTCCCTGACTTTGCACAGTGTCTGTGCAAGAAGGCTCACTGGGGGAAACGCATACTTGCGTAGGTCCCGGGCCAGCTGTGCGCCAGTGCATCTGTGCCGAGGGTACCCGGGTACCCAGGTACTGGCAATGGGTCGAGCCCGGAGAGGCAACAGGTCTACCTGTGCGGCTCCGAACTTGTCCCATATCAGCTGGACCGCCTGGGGGTGGAGTCGCCACTCTCCCGGAGGTGCTGGCTGCCGAGAGAGCTCGTCGGCTGTCTGGTTGAGCGCATCAGGGACATGCATGGCCCGAAGCGACCTCAGCTGCTTCTGACTCCACAGGAGCAGGTGGCGGGCGAGTTGGAACAGGCGACGGGAGCGTAGACCACCCTGACGGTTGATGTACGCGACGGCCGCCATGCTGTCCGTACGGACCAGTACATGCTTGCCACGTAGCAGGCCCTTGAGGCGGCGTAGTGCCAAGTGTACTGCTAGCAACTCGAGGCAATTGATATGCCAATGCAATTGCGGTTCTGTCCACAGACCCGCAACTGCATGCCTGTTGTACGTGGCCCCCCAGCCCGTGGATGAGGCATCCGTGAACAGCACAGCATGCCTGTACACTTGTTCTAAGGGCACCCCGGCCCGGAGAAACGTCGTGTCTGACCAAGGACTGAAGGTTTGGCGGCAGTATGGAGTCACTGGGACCCGGTACTGGCCGCTCCGCCACGCCCACCTCGGGACTCGGCCATGAAGCCAGTGTTGGAGCGGTCTCATATGAAGCAATCCGAGCGGCGTGACCGTGGCTGCAGATGCCATATGCCCCAGGAGCCTCTGAAAAAGTTTCAGTGGGACCGCTGTTCTGCCTTTGAACATATTCAAGCAGTTCAACACCGACCTGACTCGCTCCTCCGTGAGGCGCGCAGTCTGGCTGACCGAATCCAGCTCCATACCGAAGTAAGAGATACTCTGAGTAGGACAGAGCTTGCTCTTCTCTCGGTTGACCCGAAGGCCCAACAGGCTGAGGTGACTGAGCACCATGTCCCTGTGTTCGCACAACTGCTCCCGAGACTGGGCGAGAATGAGCCAGTCGTCGAGATAGTTGAGAATGCGAATGCCACGTTCTCGGAGTGGCGACAGGGACAGGGACAGCCCGAAGGGCAGGACCTTGTACTGGTATGCCCGTGCCTCGGACGTAGAACGTAGGAACGGTCTGTGTCGAGGAAAAATCGAGACATGAAGTACGCGTCCTTCAGGTCGATCGCTGCGAACCAATCCTGGGGACGGATGCATTGAAAAATGCGTTTCTGCGTAACATCCAGAACGGGAGCTTGAGCAGAGCCCGATTCAGGACGCGCAGGTCCAGGATTGGCCGTAGCCGACCCCCTTTCTTGGGCACGATGAAGTAGGGACTGTAGATCCCTGTCTTCATCTCGGCTGGAGGAACCGGCTCGATCGCGTCCTTCGCCAGTAGGACCCCGATCTCTGACCGCAAGACTCGAGCTGCTTCGCACTGAGGTGAAGAGGACGCCTTTGTACTTGGGTGGCCGGCGAGCGAACTGAATCGCGTAGCCGAGTCTGATGGTACTGATGAGCCAACGGGACGGTCGAGGGAGCTGTAGCCACACTCCCAGGGACCGCCCGCGCGGGACCAACAGCGCCACAGACATGCCCGGGGTGGGGCAGCGCACTGGAGTGCTCTGGCTCGACTCGGGAGGCCCGGAGTGTCGCGCGAGCACTCCTGGTGCGGGCAGGGAGTGGGTGAGAAGGCCCGGAGGCGTCCTCGAGCTCACTCGGCTGCTCGCTGCCCGGAGGCGGAGAGGTGGGAGAATCAGACCCGACTCGGGAGGCCCGTGGGCGGCCCAGAGTGTTATCTGAGTGTTCCCGGGAGGGGCACAGAGTGAGTGAGAAGGCCAGAGGCGTCCTCAAAGCCCACCCTGCTGCCTGCTGCCCGAAGGCAGGGAGGTGGGGCACTCAGACCGTACTCAGGAGGCCCGAAGGCGGCCCGGAGTGTTGTCCGAGTACTCCAGGTTGGGGCAGAGTATGGGTGAGAAGGCCCAGGGGCGGTCTCGATGCCCACACTACTGCCCCCTGGCGAGAGAGGGGAGGAAAGAAGTAGCAAGGCCCGGGGGCGTCGCACACTTCCAACCTGGCCCTCTGAGGCCCAGAGAGAGAGGAAACTGCTCTGAATATGTGGGTACCGCTGGACTCCGGAGAGCCAGTGGCAGAACGTTAACCAGTCAGGGCCCCCCGGTCCTCCTCCGGGGGTGTGGGGGAGGGATACGAATATCACCTTCCCCCGAGCAGCTCCTGTTCTCTCAGGGCCGCGTCCCCTTGCGCTTGCCTGCCGGTTAGCGGGGCCCTGGACGGGTTGGGCGCCTCCCTCGCGCCCGACACCCTGCTCCTACAGTGGAGGCTGCTGCTCGGCTCTAGCAGGGTGGAGGCGGACGCAGGAGGGGATGCCCTCAGCGACAAGCCGGCAGAGGCGCCGCGACCGACGACCGAGCAGCTCGTCGTCGGCACCCTGGTGCAACGCCTCCGTCTGCTTCTGGGCCACCAAGAACTGCTGGGCAAAGTTCTCGATGGCGTCGCCGAGGAGGCCAGCCCGACAGACAGGCCTTCCTTACGCATATCTGCCGGGTTAGCCCCCTGTTCCTGGACCACTAGTGTGGACATCGCCTGACCCAGGGAGAGTGCAGTGATTTTCATCGCCCCTAGGGCGAGGTCCAACACTGCACGCAGTTCCTGCACAACCCCTGGGCTGGGACTACCCTCGTGCGTGCAGGGCAGAGGGCAGTGAGAGAGGGAAAACAATTATACTTTTTTTTTTTTTGGCCCTTTTGGCACTCCATATTTCCCTCTCTCCGATGCAGCAATTGACATCTGTCCTCTGCCAGAGCAAAAAATGAAACGCTAAGAGCCTTTCTCTTTCAGGATCAGCGATTCCATCTCTCACTACAAGCAGGCATGTGAGACAGAACGGCACACAGCGCACTGAACGCTCAAGCCTCAATGAAGAAGGCAAGGCGAACAATGCCCTGACGTGGTCATGTTCTCATGAGAGAATCCGTAACACCCACGAACAGAGTCTCAGCATGCTTTTGATGCGATAGAGGAGTGGGGGCCCGAAGGGGTTTACCCGGCGGGGAATGCCCACTGTAATCCTCAGGCCATCAGCGCTTATCAGCCAAAGTAGCCCTTTTTCCAGTAACATCAGAATATGAACTAGATCGGGGGATAGGAGAAGGGACTCGACCCCATCTGAGGTTTCATAGTCTCGGCCGCGCATCTAGAGCACCGACTGACGCGCGCCGGTTGCTGTGACAACCACCGCTGTCAGCCGGCCGCTCGACGGCACACCGCGCGCTGAACACTCAAGCCTTTTATGAGAAAGGGTGAGACGAACAACGCACCGACGTGACCATGTTCTTCTGCGAGAACATGAATCACCCACTATCGCAATCTCACATGCGATCGTGGCCGTCAATGAGGACAGGAAACAGTTGCATTCCAGGAATGCACGGTTTGAATGACATCTTGAAAAAGACACAGGGTCAAACCGTGTTGCTCTTTTAGGATGGAAAACTGCTCTTTTAGTTTGTGCTGAAGCACTCAGGGAGATGACCGCGGTCAGCACGCAGTCCACAGTGCAAGCCTGCGTGTGACACTCAAAGGAAACGCCCAGCGAACAAACAACAAAAGTTCTTTTGTTTGAATGCAATCGATTGCAACAAGGGATCGGTCTCTCGCTGAGAAGCGCTGTAACACCCGCACTGGCAGTTCCTTCCTCTCTCCAAGACTCAATTCTAAACACTCTTCGTGGCAACAGCAATGTACTGTTCGGCTCCGAAGTTGAAAGCATTGATCTGCCATTCCACTTCCTATTTATACCCGCGCTGCGGGGCGGAGCGTGGAATGTGTGGATCACATGCCAATCTCCGATTGGCTCATTTTTATACACTCGAAGTGGATAGGTCTCTGAGTTCAGATCCCAATTCGTCGGTTCAGTTCTGACGTACGTCGAACGTGACTGACTGAAAGGGAACTGTACAAATGTACACTGTACAAATTGTGAATTCAATGGTGTAGTAGTTTCAAATGTCAATATTTTATTCAGAATACAACATAGATATCAAATGTTTAAACAGAAAATGTATAATTTTAAAGGGAAAATAAGTTTAATTTTAAATATCATGGCATCAACACGGCGAACATTTAACAACTTTAATTTCAAAATAAATAAACAAAACAAAAGTAAATCGCTGGCAGCCCCTCACGGACGACTGCCCGCACACACACAACAGAACGTAAACAAAACATAACATAAAAACCAGGCCTGGTCCTCTCTCCTCTTTCGCTGAATTCGCTCCTCCTTTTATGCTACCGTCACTTGGCCGCGAGACGAGACTGGTGTGTCGCGCAGCTGGCACTCATTAGCACTCATCACCACTCGTCACCAGCCCGCTCTCGCGGCCCCTTGCCCTGCTGCTTGCCACACATCCCCTCTTCTTTTTATAACAGTCTGCAAATGTCTGGGGACTGAGGAAACAAGTTGCTCAAGTTTGGGAATAGGAATGTGGTCCCATTCTTGTCTAATACAGTCTTCTAGTTGCTCAACTGTCTTACGTCTTCTTTATTGCATCTTCCTCTTTATGATGTGCCAAATGCTTTCTATGGGTAAAAGATCTGAACTGCAGGCTGGCCATTTCAGTACCTGGATCCTTCTTCTACGCAGCCATGATGCTGTAATTGATGCAGTATGTGGTCTGGCATTGTCATGTTGAAAATGCAAGGTCTTCCCTGAAAGAGACGACTGCTTGATGGGAGCGTATGTTGTTCTAGAACTTGGATATGCCTTTCAGCATTGATGGTGCCTTTCCAGATGTGTAAGCTGCCCATGCCACACGCACTCATGCAACTCCATACCATCAGGGATGCAGGCTTCTAAACTGAGCACTGATAACAACTTGGGTTGTCCTTGTCCTCTTTAGTCCTGATGACATGGTGTCCCAGTTTTCCTAAAAGAACTTTACATTTTGATTTGTCTGACCACAGAACAGTTTTCCACTTTGCCAAAGTCCATTTTAAATTAGCCTTGGCCCAGAGAAATGTCTGCGCGTCTAGATCTTGTTTAGATATGGCTTTTTTTTTACCTATAGCATTTTAGCCGGCAACGGTGAATGACATGGTGGATTATGTTTACCGACAATGTTTCTGGAGGTATTACCCATGTTGTGATTTCCATTACTGTAGGATACCTGTATCTGATGCAGTGCCATCTAAGGGCCCAAAGATCACGGGCATCCAGTATGGTTTTGACCCTTGACCCTTACGCACAGAGATGATGATGACGATGATAGTTCCAGATTCTCTCAATCTTTGGATGATATAATGCACTGTAAATGATGATAATTAAACCCTTTGCAGTTTTTCTCTAAGAAACTCCGTTCTGATATTGCTCAACTATTTTTCACTGCAGCATTGGGGAAATTGGTGATCCTCGGCCCATCTTAACTTAAATGTCTTGACAGACATTTCTGACTGGATGAAAGAGCATCATCTTAAACTCAATCTTGCAAAGACAGAATTACTTGTTTTCTCAACCAACCCAGTACTTCATCAAAATTTCTCCATTTAGCTTGGTTCATCGACCATAACTCCATCAAGGACAGCCAGGAACCTTGGAGTTGTGATTGATGACCAGTTAAACTTCACTGACCACATTACTGCAACAGCCCGGTCCTGCAGATTTGCTTTATACAACATTAGAAAGATTAGACCCTTCCTATCAGAACAGGCTGCACAACTCCTGGTTCAAGCTCTTGTTCTCTCCAGACTGGACTATTGTAATGCTCTTCTGACTGGGCTTCCAGCATGCACTATCAAACCCTTGCAGCTGATCCAGAATGCAGCGGCGAGAGTGGTCTTTAATGAGCCGAAGAGAGCGCATGTTACGCCTCTCTTCATCAAACTGCACTGGTTGCCAATGGCTGCTCGCATCAAATTCAAGGCACTAGTTCTCGCCTACAAAACAACCACTGGCTCTGCACCAGTATACCTAAACTCACTTGTTCAGACTTACACACCCTCCAGAAGCTTGTGTTCTGTGAGTGAGCGGCGCCTCTTGGTTCCATCCCAAAGAGGCATGAAATCACTCTCATGGACATTTTCCTGGACTGTTCCCAACTGGTGGAATGACCTGCCGATCTCAATTCCTGCTGCCGAGTCTGTAGCCATTTTTAAAAAACATCTTAAGACACATCTTTTCCAATTGCACTTGACCAATACAGAATAGCACTTACTGATCACCACAGCAACGACCAAAAAGCGCACACTCCTGGATCATATCTACGTCTCTCATCCGGATTTGTGCCTTCAGGCGGGTATGTTACATATTATCATAGCTATCAAAATCCAGTGTTCTGTATTTTGCATACGTGAGTTTTTGTTGTAGATGGCTATTGCTGCGCGTGAATGCCATACAAAACCAACCCATTGGGCCACTGAATCTGCATTAACGACAACAGTTGGGGCAACAGCCTTAGTCCTAATGGGTTGTTATCTTCGCTATCAAAATCCAGTGTTCTGTATTTTGCGTACGTGAGTTTTGTTGTAGGTGGCTATTGTAGATGGCTATAAAAAAATAAAAAAAATAAAAAATTGTTACTGTGCTAATTAATTGAGACTTCTTACAGCTCTTACAGGTTGTTGGCCTTGTTTGTTTCGTTGCTTCTATTGCTCTCCCCTTTTTTGTAAGTCGCTTTGGATAAAAGCGTCTGCTAAATGATTAAATGTAAATGTAAATGTAAACTTCTTAGAGACACTGCCACTCTGAGAGGCTCATTTTGTACCCTAATAAGTTGCAAATTGGTCCTCTAGCTGTTCCTTATATGTACATTTAGCTTTTTTGTACAAAATGTAAGTTTATGAGATTTGTAAACTATTTCATTAATTTTTTATTCACAATTTAATAAAAGGGCCCATGTCACACCTCTCTCTGCATTGGATACCCCTCACTGCCCTCATCAAGTTCGAAGCTTTGACTTTTGCTTATGGATCCACCACAAGCTTAGCACCCGCATACTTCGACTCGCTCCTACACCCCTACCAGAAGCCTTCGCTCGGCTAACGAGCTGAGGCTTGTGGTACCACAGAGAGGCATGAAATCCCTCTCCAGAACTTTTTCATTCACTGTTCCCAGTTGTTGGAAAGATCTTCTGACCTCCACACACATGGCAGAATCACTCACTTCTTTCAAAAGACATGTAAGTCATCTCTTTTCTTCTCCCGCCTCACGGAAGAAAGTCATCTCTTCTGTGAGCACTTAATCTTCTCATCATAATTTTTTATTTAAAAATTCTACCTCTATTTTTCACTTTTCCCTCCTTACTCTAGCTTTTGCTACTATGTGTAATTTTTGTATTTAAGGCACTTTTTGCATTTCTTTGCCTCTTCATTAATTGCTTTGGCTAAAAGTCGCTCCGGAGTATAAGTCGCATCAGTCAAAAAATGCGTCATGAAGAGGAAAAAAACATATATAAGTCGCACTGGACTATAAGTCGCATTAGGGCAGAAGCCGAGCGGGAGCCGCGCACGCATGCGTGCACCCGCGCGCTGTGCATAACCGAGCAGAAGAAAGAAAGTTTGAAGTAAGTGAGAAATTTGTGAGGGACTGGCGAAAAGCAGAGGTTTAACTGTAATGAAGAAAGCTAATCGCAGACTGAAAACAAGATAGCCAGAGCTGAAGGAACGAGTCCACAGATGGGTGCTTGAACATATTTCACTACATGCAGTTTTTAATTTGCAGAATAGGATTTTATTTATGGTGGCATTTTGTTTGTGTTCAGTCTAAGTTGTCTTTTAGTTCATATTTCAGTTAAGATTTTTTTTCTGTTTTAAGTTATTTTTTTCAGGGGTAGGCTACAGGAGCAGCATAGAGCGCCCTATCGTGGCTATATGTTTATTCTTGTCAGTCAGTATGAATTAAATTTGATATATAAGTCGCACCTGACTATAAGTCGCAGGATCAGCCAAACTATGCAATGCAACTTATAGTCCGGAAAATACGGTAAATGTAATTTGTACAGTGTCCCATTGTTAAAAATATTAATTGTAAACATTTATTTGTAAACATATTTAACTGTACCAATTTTATGGGGCTTATACTTCTTATTTGAGCCAATGCAGGTGAGTGAGCAATGTTATTTCATGGCAGGACCATCCTGATTGTAAAGCAAATCATGATTGATTTGGAAAGAGAGAGTGCTATGATTGGTCAATGCAAATGGTTGTTATCTGATTTGCTTAAGTAGATGATGGGTGGAATCTACTTATTTGTGGATTTGTCTGCACATCTTGATGCTAGAAATGTTTCATAATCCACAAATGCGGGTCTTACGGGTCTACAGAAAGTACAGGGGTCTACAGAAATATAAACATACATACATACATACATACATACATATATATATATTTATTATATATATATATATATATATATATATATATATATATATATATATATATATATATATATATATATATATATATTTATATTATTTATTTATTTTAATTATTATTATTTTTTTTGCAAATCTCATTTTATTTATTTGTGATTTTTTTATACACTGTAAAAAAAAAAATGCAGGTCTCCAAGTGAACATTTTCTAGTGACTAATCACATCTAAATTTTTCAGTTGGCCAAATAGAATTTTGGTGAATTTTAATTACATCAATTCACAGAAACTCAATTTGGCCAATTTAGATGTGATCAGTCACTAGAAAATGTTCAATTGGAAACTTTTATTATTTATTTTTATTTTTTATTTTTTTACAGTGTACATTTTTGTGAAACTATTTACATTTATTTGTGGATCTTTATTTATTTGTGAATTTGATACATTTTTGTGAATCTGTATATTTATTTGTGAATCTCAATCTATTTATTCAGAATAATGCAGCAATTCTAACCCCATACACTTGTATGTTTTTCATCACACATGCAGTTTAATCATCAGAGTTACAGACAGTACAAGCAATTACAGTTGCAAAGAGGCAAGCTTGGTTTCTAAATGCCCCAAGTAAAGATATGCTGCCAGTATAATGCATCTAAACTGTATTATTTAACATACACATAACAACTACAAAGCATCCAATGTGTAAACAAAATTATGTATGCACTAAATCCAGCATAAACTTCGGCACAACCTGCATATTTTTAAATGCTCAAGACAGACATCTCAGTCAGCAAATTTACAGTGGCATAGATCTGCCCTATATAAACAGCTGAAGTGTGGCCCAGATTAGATGTGTTTGCCAGCCCAAATCTGCTCCACTTTTTATTAGTCAGAAATAAACAAAAATAGTGGCATAATTGTGTGTGTGTGTGTGTGTGTGTGTGTGTGTGTGTGTGTGTGTGTGTGTGTGTGTGTGTGTGTGTGTGTGTATATATATATATATATATATATATACACACACACATTATTCTGTAATGTTTTTGAAAGAGTTTCTTTTGCTCATCAAGCCTGCATTTATTTAATCAAAAATACAGAAAAATATGTAATATTGTGATATATTACAATTTAATATAATTGGTTTTCAATTTATTATGCTTTAAATGATCATTTATTTCTGTGATGCAAAGCTGAATTTTCAATATCATTCCTCCAGTCTTCAGTCACATGATCCTTCAGAAATCATTCTAATATGATGATTCATTTTCAAAGTTGGAAACAGTTCTGCTGCTTAATATTTTTTTTTATAACCTTTAATACTTTTTTATAATACTTTGATAAAAAAAAGGAGCAAATGTTTTAAAAATAGAAATATTTTGTAACAACAATATACACTACTGGTCAGTAATTTGGGGTCAGTCCTTATATACATATCTTTCTAACTCGCCATCTGTAAGGGGGGGGAAAGATGGTGTCCTGGGTAGAAATATGTCATACATACTGTAAAGCAGCTTGAATCTTTTGAATAAATAAAAATAAAATAAGATGAAGACTACTCTAACTGGTAATTTTTAGATATTTTTTTAATAACATAATTAATATTAATAAAAACCTCTTAACACACACAAAGAGCACTTACATGAAGCTAATTAGAGTTTGTTTTGGGCAAAGACTGTTGTTGTAAAGAGAGAGCAGAGAGATAATCCGCGTGCGAGAGAGAGCTTGCGTGCATATGCTTGCCAGATTGGACATGTTTAGGTAAAACACCGGATAGTATACGTGCTCTTTTCACAGAAAATCTCTGATTGGGGGATTTAAATTACTGAAATCTGGCAACCGCAAGCACGCAAGCTATTTCTCGCATGCAGATGATCTGAAAACACCAATAAACAAGTAAGCTGCATTTTAGCAATCTCCATTTGAGATTTTCTTCTTAAAGTGTCATTCAGTCGGTCTGTGTTCTGTCAGGACGGTCAGAACTCACCATAGACAGTAAAAGAAATGGACAGAGCTATCCCATAAACTTCAACGGCGGAAAATGAGGTCAATTACAAGCACTCACTTCCTGATGGCTGAGCGTACTGAGCAGGCTCAGACTAAGCTTGACGACATAGATGTGACGTAAGCAACCTGTCTGACAGATGTAGGTCTTCTAGTAGTTGTGGAAAGTGAAATCTGAATCACGTTGTTTAAATGTTTTGTCCCATTGCTTTTGGCTCACTATGGGCTTCTCCCCATTCTTCTCCCTTGACTTTATCGGACTTTATGTCTCCACGTCCCCCCGACTGTCTCATAGACAGTAAAAGATTACAGGTAATTTCTCAACTGTGCGACAGAGTCGCGTTGGTTATGACGCAATCGTTAGCCTATTTTTACAAAAACAGCTTCTACGGGGCGATAGTGTAAGATACAATGGAGCCTTTTATTGTCGTGTTTCTTTAGAAATAAACAATGGACAAATGTGACCAGTCACGGAAAGTAGGCACACAAGTCGGTTCTGGGACATTTTGAGTTATTCACAGATTCTGAAAGTGTAGTCCCCAAGCTTTCCAATGATGTGTAACACATGGAAATCTGATAATATTTGGAGAAGTTGTGGCCATCTGAATGTAGGCCTTTGGAAAATTATAAACGAGAGAAAACAGCCTCTAAAGTTTTGCAGTTCTCACCTGCTGGGAGTGACAATTGGGCTCATTTACATCTCATTTAGATAAGCCATACCCCCTGTAAAGCTGCATGGTTGCTAGTAACGACAGACGCAACAGGAAAAATCGGACCGCATACTACTAATAATAAAGATGCTAACATTACCATCTAAAAGCCCATTATAGTAAAGCAAGTGATACGATGCTAACGATTACAATTAAAATGACAGTTAAGAACAATAGGTAGGTATGGGAAGGTCTAAACATGAGATAACGTGTGTGCGTTCTTAGAATGAACACAAAACGACAAACGTTGGTGTTTATGGAAACACACTCCATAAGAAACAGAAAAGTATTCTTGCAAATCTTGTTTCCTCCAATGGAATAAGTCGTTCGGGCACACTTTCTGTTTGCAGGGGTCTTCTTAGTAGATGTACTGTGCGTTTGTTCAAAGGGGATAAAGACAGAGAAATGGGTAAAGTCTGTAACTGTGGCTATAGTGTAGGGCAGTGGTTCTCAAACCTGTCCTGGGGACCCCCAACCAGTGCACATTTTGCATGTCTCCCTCATCAAACACACCTGATTCAAATCATCAGCTCATTAGTAGAGACTCTAAGATTTGAATTGGGTGTCTGATGAGGGAGACATGCAAAATGTGCACTGGTTGGGGGTCCCCAGGACAGGTTTGAGAACCACTGGTGTAGGGGTAAGGTGCTTGTCATTAAGTTTTGACGCAAAACGATCAGAGATTCGAATCCGCCTTTTGCCACACACTCTAACCGAGAAACACTTAATAAACACGTTAGATGCTTTATTTCCACTTTTCTAATATTTTCTCAATTCTTTTTGAAAATAAATGCCTTTCCGATCTGATATGTGATGGAAAAAGGGAGTAGAGAGTGTGGCAAAAGGCAGATTCGAACCTCTGATCGAGTTGCGTCAAAACTTGATGGCATCCGCCCTACCCCTACACTTTAGCCACGGTTACAGATTTGACCCATTTGTCTGTCTTTATCCCCGTCAAATGTTACTATCGATATAGCCTTTGATTTCTTATGGTCCAACTCATCTGACGCCAGTCTGATACATTCTTCTTCTTCTTTATCTTCGCTCAGTTGTAGATTAGGGTATTATCCAGTCTTATTATGCCGCTTTCATCATCGCTTAGATCATCTCTACACCCAGCCAGAGCGCTGCATAAATAATTAGCCACGCATCCCTTGGAGGGCGGGGCAATAACAAAAGCCAGTATGAAAATACACACAGGCGATTTAACCCTTCAAAATATACGCTTTTAAATATACCATTAATGCCATCTTAAACACGGAGAGGCTTCTTTTTATTTCAACTAACAGATTCTGCAAAAAAGCGAAAATCACATAATTTGAAAGAAAAACGCTTCTTTCTCATTTTGCTCGAAAGTAGAGCTGCCGACTTGTGTCCCTGGTTTCCGTGACGGGTCACAAATTGAGTCTTTAAATGCCTCAGATGTAAAGTTATTCACTGTCAAAGTGACTCAAAAATGAATGGGAGTCAATGGGATGCTAACAGCAGGTGATGGCTTGGTTAGCAATGGCTGCCCCTATGGGTGGAACGCTTTCCGAGTGCTAGATTACCCCCTTGGAACTCTTGAGCCGCTTCGCTGAACAGCTGAACTGCTTTGCTGCTGGGAGCTGGGAGCGGCTGAAATAAGCCAGTCAGAGCAGAGCTCAACATTAATATTTATAACTCTTCCAAATAAGGCAAAAACAGAGCGTGACATCCTAGGGACAATTTATAGGGTTGTAAATGGACCTGTAAAATTGTATCTGGACAATTTTTGCCCTTAAATAAAACACATACTCTCTATGTAGATATCAGAGAATAATTTTACATATTGTTTCAACTCATTCTAGGGCACCTTTAAGTTAAACCAACAATATTTTTTGTAGAAATGTGTTTTCAGTGTAGAAACGTACCAATTTATATAGTTTGTGCGAGATGAAAATGAATATGCAAAAGCACCGTTAGCCAAAAGCATCATTAGCCAACTATGGTCGCAAGTTCTTGTGTTATCAGCACAGTTCAATGAGTCAGTCTTTCCCGAATCCATCGTTCAAATTAATATCTGCAAACAGCATTGCAAAGTTGTGGTTTGAACAACTTTCGATCTGTGGTAAGAAGCAGAGTTTCTTGTTTGCATGACATGTAGACTTAATAAATAACTATAATTTGTTAATTTGCCTAATTGAATGTGAAAATAAAGCAAAATAACTGAGAAAAAAGATTTCTCCTCAGATACCATGTCCGTAATTTATAGCAAAAGAATATAGCATGAATTCAATCTCAAACGAATTAATTAAAAGCAGTTATTACTCCACTGCTAGCGTGACATGAACACACCCTAGCCCTGTCTAATAGCTTGCACCCACAGATGTCATCAAAAAATCTTTTTACGGATGAGATCCTGCAGGAATCCTGAAAAACTTGACTCCACAACTGGTGCGATTGTTTTTACAGATTACCACGCAAATATGCATTTTTTTCTTGACGAGAAAATGCTCGCTCTGCTCTATTCGCTTCATGCCAGTATTCACACAGTCATAATCAATAAACATGAAATTTCTCAAGAGCAATTATTTCTCAAGAGCAAACAATTGTATTTTTGTAATGTTAGTTGTTTAAATATGAACTAACCCTTACATTTTTGGGTGAACTAACCCTTTAAGTTTCCTTAAACAGTACACAGTACCAATTACACATAATCATGTAAAATGTCCTTCTTTAGTGAGTATTCACATAAACACAGTACGCGTGCAAATATTATGAGAGCTAAATGTCATTGGTTGAAATGAATGCTGGAGGTTTTGTGAACATATCTTATGTTATGTATGTGCGTTGATCAGTGTTAAAAGAAAATACATGTCTAAATTAGATGGTTTGAATAATGCACTCACTTGTCGATCTCTTAAGAAGTCTTGATGGTTCTTCATCAGTTTTATTAGCAAAGTAATTACAAATTTAACTTCTACTCCTCTCTTTATTCATCTGTTTTGGGCATCTTAAATGAAAACTGCTTCACCCATTTTGTTCTATGTTGTTGTCACATGTTTGCCGGTTTCGCGTCCGTTTGGGTAACGCACTGCCACCTAGCGGTGAATTTCGGAACAGCAGCATATACCGAAATGTGCCAAATCAAAATAATGTACCGTTATTAAAATACCGTTTTTTTTCCAGTACCGGTATACTGCACATCCCTACTACATCTGGTACAGAGGACATCTCTTACTAAGATATTCAAATGCAGCAAGCCCACTGATCTGCCACTTAACACTGAGCAACAGTAGATCTATAATATTAGCTAATATCAGTTCACACATAAGCTTATCACCATGTTACTTGTAGTAGGTGATTTACTATCCAACAAACTATGGTATTAAACAAACTATGGTACCAAACAAGGTAACGCTATAATTGCTAACATACGAGGCTCATGGAAAAACACATTGGGTCTCATAATTTGTTTTCATTACTAATTTATTAATGACTCAGTTTCATCTGCATTAAGGAGAAAATAATCACTTCATCAAATGTTTAAAGTGAATGAAATAGTCTTGAAAGCCTCCTTACTGGTGTTCCACAAATACTGAAGACATTTGTAGGGGGGAAAGCAAGCAGTGGGCCAAAACACTGTGAGGCAAGGGAGGGGGAGTAGGGGGAAACATTTCCTTAAAAAGCATTTTTTTTGTTGCTCCATTTGCATTTGTATTGTTTTACTACTTACACAAATATTTTAATTATATATTGTTATATTATTTACAATACACAACATGATTTTTAATGGTATTTTTAAGGGGGGGCAACCCTTAGATGGGGTAGGTTAATAACATGGCTCACTGGAGCGGTGATGATGGTGAGGTTGTTTTTTATGTTCAAATGTATATTTGTGCAACCACAGCAGCATGTCAACTTGGTCACTGCAGAATGTCTGAGTATGTTAGCAGTTATAAAGCTTTGTACCTGCTAAGCATCAGCTGCGTAAGCAGATTTAGCCCACTGCAACCAGCTCTACTATCTTGCCATATCCATAATAACATGCTAAACGTTTATCCTGAAAATTGTCATGTCTGAACTTATATTTATAGATTTATTTTACATGATGCATGCTACGGGTATAACATTTCAATTTTTTCATGGTTCAGTTATGGTTTTGGGATCACTGTTTCAATGCGGTTAGGTTTGGGGGTGGGGGGAATGGGGTAGAGTACTGTGCGATTTATAATTTAAAAATTAGTTTTTTTAAAAGTCTACTCACCCCAGTTAAAAAAGATGGGTTTTGTGATGTAATAAATGAAACAAAGATTAATTGGCATCTTGGATTGGGAATGGTTTCTCACTCTTCTCTGCAAAAACATCCCAGATCTGTTGAATGTACTTCAATATAGGTCCCCCCACAGATTTTTTTTTTATATGATTCAGGTCTGGGCAATTCCAAAAGATGAATCCTCCTTTGCTGAAGCCATTTGTTGATTTGGATGAGTGTTTTGGAACTCTAGCCGCATTTCCATTACAGATTTACACAAAACGTTTGCGATACTTTCTAAATGCAGATAAAAAAACGATTGCAAAACCACAGCATTTCCATTAACTGATGTTATGCGACAACACCTTTTTTTTTTTCTCTCTACAGCAATTACAAAAATTATGCCACGTATGTTGGTAGTTTTATGTATCCCATCCACTGCACTAGCCATTATTTTTAATGGAAGGAGATGTAGGTGTGTTATTCAAGCATTAATAGAAAGGAAAGCACCTTAATTGAGGTGTTTCTCCCTCATATCTGCTTCAAGGTCTTTATGATCATTTGTGGCATTTTGTTGTCTAATCCAGTATTCCTGTAATTCTATTGTCTTTTATGAGTTTAATAAAGAACTCTGTCTCATCTTCTGTCCAAACATCATCTGTGAAGAATGGTCGAATTTTACGTATTTTTCTAATTGCTTGAAAAACAAACCTCAAGCGAGTATAAAAAAGTTTTTGCGATATAGGCCTATGTGAGTTTTTGCGAAATTGACGCATTTCTAATGGATGTATTTTAAATTCGCAATTTTAATGTGCGCAATTTGAAAGGTCATGGACATGCAGCTATTTTCATACAGGAAGGTGAAAGTTCTCTTCATTTTCAGCTTTCTAGTAGGTTCATGCTAAAATTAACTGGTACTTAATTCATGATTCCCTCCACCTTCAATAATGCCACAGATTTGTCTGAAGAAAAGCAGCACCAAAGCATGAAACTGCTACAACCATGCTTCATCATGATTATGGTGTTCTTTTGCTGATAGGACAAAAAGTTCAGTATTGGTCTCATCAGACCAATACAGCTCTGGAAAAAATTAAGAGACCACTTAACGTGGATTTCTCAATGTTAATTGATCCCTTAGGGTGCTTTCATACCAGCACTTTTCGTGCGCACCCGGGTTCGATTGACGTCAGAGTTCGGTTCGTTTGGATGATGTAAACGCAGTCTTCCGAACTCAGGTGCGCACCCGCGAACCGTACCCGAGTCTACTTAAAAAGGTGGTCTGGGGTTCGTTTCATGTGAACTCTGGTATGGTTCGCTGCTGATGTGAACGCAATCATACTAAATTGCGGAAGTGAATGACCCTATTAATGACATATGAGTTGATCAAAAATGTGTGTTTTGTGTGTGTTTCACTCATTTACCTGACCGTCACTGACATTGCAAGCAGAGAGTTGTAGATCTCATCTCTGCTCGTCTTCAGCATTATTTAGAGCATTTGCAGTGCATTCGCGGCAGATATACGCAAGTGCCATTACGTACAGAAGCTTTGGTAACAAAACCAACAGTTAAAAAACATAATATAAAAGTGACGGGAGCAAAACGTCTCGGGTTATGACTATAACCCTTGTTCCCTGAGAGGGGCTCAGGCACCAGGCACAATTAGGTGGAGAGCACCCTAGCACCTGGCGTCGCAGGGAGATGCAGATTATAAAACCTAATGAAAGTGTGGGGGGTAGCCCAGCCGGCTGCCTCCCAGATCTCCTGAAGGAGGACCCCCATTTGAAGGGCCCGTGAAGAGGCCATGCCCCTAGTGGAATGTGCCTCAAGGCCAAAGGTAAAGGCAAGCCACGCACCTGATAGGCCAAGGCAATAGCCTGGACAATCCAGTTACTGACCGTCTGCTTGGTCGCTGGCAGACCCCTCTTAGGAGACCCGAAAAACACTAACAGTTGGTCCGACCTTCTCCACTGTGAAGACTTCCGTAGATAGATTTGCCTTGCTCTGACCAGGCAAAGCAGATGAAGTCTCCCCTCTTCAGCCGACACATGAGGTGGAGGATGAAATGCCTGCAAGACCGTAGGCCGTGCCATATTAGATGGCATCTTAAGGACATAGCCAAGACTAGGATGCAAGATGGCCTTAACCCCGCTGGGGGCAAACTCCAGGCAAGTTGGCATTATAGCCAAGGCCTGGAGGTCCCCCACCTTCTTAAGCGAGGTGATCGCAAGGAGCAGCGCAACCTTAAATGACAGAACTCGATCTGTCGCCAACTCGAGTGGTTCGAAGGGGGACTCAGCCAGCCCTTCAAGCACCACCGCCAGATCCCAAGTTGGAACTCTGGGGCGAGTTGCAGGTCTCATCCTCCAGGTGCCACGGAGGAAACGTGGCAAACTCCAGGCATGTTGGCGTTATAGCCAAGGCCTGGAGGTCCCCCACCCTCTTAAGTGAGGTGATCGCAAGGAGCAGCGCCACCTTAAATGACAGAACTCGATCTGTCGCCGACTCGAGTGGTTCGAAGGGGGACTCAGCCAGCCCTTCAAGCACCACCACCAGATCCCAAGTTGGAACTCTGGGGCGAGTTGCAAGCCTCATCCTCCAGGTGCCACGGAGGAAACGTACAACAAAAGGGTGCATCCCCAGAGGCCCATCACTTAGAGGAGCATGGAAAGCCATAATGGCAGCCACGTACACTTTAAGTGTGGACGGGGTAAGCCCTGCAGTGAAATGATCTTGGAGGAACTCCAGCACTGAAGCCACTGGGCAGTTTACTGGGTCCACCTCATGCTCCCTGCACCAAGTGGAAAATACATTCCACTTTAAGCCGTACAACCTTCTCGTGGAAGGAGCCCTGGAACTGAGTATGGTCTCCACTACACCTGCCGACAGGCCAGCCTCTAAGTACTGAGCCCCCTCAGGAGCCAGACCCAAAGCTTCCACAGCTCTGACTGGGGGTGAAATATTGTGCCCCCTGCATGAGACAGCAGGTCCCTCCTCAAAGGGATCTGCCATGGAGGACCTGCCAGCAGTGCTATGATGTCTGAGAACCATACTCGGGCCGGCCAGTACGGGGCTACTAGGAGTAGACTGATCCCATCCTGCCGGACCCTCTCCAGAACTCCCGGGAGCAGAGCTATCGGGGGAAATGCATACAGACACAGCCTTGGCCACGTCTGTACCATGGTATCCAACCCCAGCGGGGCTGGATGCGTGAGGGAAAACCACATTTGGCAATGGGACGTCTCTCGAGACGCGAACAGATCCACTTCTACTGGGCCGAACCTCTCTCATATAGACCTCACCACCTCTGGGTGAAGTCTCCATTCCCCGGGCCTCAGCCCCTGCCTCGATAGGATGTCCGCTCCCTGATTTTGGTCCCTGGGAATGTACATTGCTCTGATAGACGATAGTTTGGAACCATAGGAGGATCTGATGCGCCAATCTGCACAGAGGGCGAGACCTCAGACCCCTCTGATGGTTCAGGTACGCAACCACTGACATGTTGTCGGAGCGCACCAGAACGTGATAACCCCTGAGATCTGTCAGGAAGCTCCTCAGAGCCCTGAACACAGCCAACATCTCCAGGCAATTTATATGCCATGAAAGATCATGGTCCACAGACCCTGGGCAAAGTGGCCATCCATGACCGCACCCCAACCAGTGAGTGAGGCGTCTGTCAAAATGGATTTCCGGCAACATGACGCTCCCAACACTGTCCCTTGGGACAGAAACCAAGGTTTCTTCCATATTGACAGGGAACGATCGAAGGCATCTGCGCGTAACCCTGATCATACGGAATGGATTCACCTACGGGGAAAACCCCTTGGCTTTCAGCCACCACTACAGGGGTCTCATGTACAGCAGGCCAAAAGGTATTACGTTGGACGCAGCTGCCATGTGCCCCTGCAGTCTTTGAAACTGCTTTACATTGATGTTGCAGCCTAGCTTTATGCTGGAGACCATCGCCCGTATGGACTCGATGTGCACGGGAGAAATATGTGCCTGCATCGTCATCGAGTCCCATACCACTCCCAGAAACGTGGTCCTCTAGGAGGGTGTCAACACGCTCTTCTTCATGCTGATTCTCAACCCCAAGCTCTGAATATGGCCAAGGACGACATCTCAATGCCGAACTGCCATCTCTCACGGCTGGGCCAAAATGAGGCAGTCGTCGATATAGTTCAGTACACGGATGCCCTGGGGTCTCATTGGAGCCAGAACTGCATCCATGCACTTGGTGAACGTGCGAGGGGAGAGAGCTAGGCCGAATGGAAGAACCCGATATTGTAATGCTTTGCCCCCGAAAGCGAACCTCAGGAACTTCCTGAGAAAAGGACTGATGGAAAGTGGAAGTATGCGTCTTTCAGATCTATTGTGACAAACCAGTTAGAGCCCTGCATTTATGCCCGAGCCCGACGGGCCCCGACTTTTTTACGCCCCTCGGGCCAATTTTCACGTCATACCTAAAACGCGGGCCGGGCTTCGGGCCTTTTTTAGTCTTCTCCTTCTTTTTATATTTATTTTATTAATTAAAAGGAACAATGAGATGTTCTGCGCTGGTGAACACGAGACCATAATAGCTAACGCGACTGTCAAGATGGCTCGCACAGTGTTCAGAGCATGTTCAGAGTCCGCGCCAGCAGCAGCAGCGCGCGTTTCTTCAGCGCAGCTGCTAGAGTTAAGGCCGGAGACACACTGCAAGCGTGGTGTGAGCGTGGCGTTTCTGTTGCGTGTCATCCGCGGGGCGTCTGCTGCTATTAATGAACAGGGCTATCAATGTAGTCCGATCACTAAACAAACCAATTCAGAAGGATGAAAGTATTTCAGACGAAACTGGACAAATGTAAATGTAGCCTATCTGGTTGTTTAAACCACATGTATACATTTTACTCCTGGCAAACGGTTAAAAAATAAACGTGTGAGAGCGTGTTATGGGCTATATGTTGTAGTCAGATAGATATGATGGCGCTGCACGCATCGCCGCAAATGACTACAGCAAGCCACCGCAAATGGCCGTAAATGAAACTTAAAATAAGTCTTAGATGCTCAAAAACACAATCATCTTCAATAAAAATGAATGAGACTTATGATCTTACCAGTGCGCGCTTTCTTATGTGGTCTTTGAATTTGAAATAAGCTGCTGAATAAAATGCATCTTGAATCTTTTGCTTCGGTTGCTGTAAACTCCGTTAAATGAGCATATACCACGGGAATTGAAGATCGGATTTATATTCATTTTGCGTAGGTATAAGGTAGGCTATAAGACAACCTGCATGTTCTTTTTTTATTATTTGTTTTTAGATTGTTTAGCTCCGTTTGCGAGAGCCGCGAGCAGAATCAGCCTGCCTCAGCTCGTCAAAAATGCCTTTTAGGCTACTGGTGGTAATAGTTGGCGAAATTAACTAACATTGTGATGCTTGAAGTGTTTTATATTTATGGATTTTATTATAGGCAAGACAAGTCAAGAGTTGATTTGAGAGACTAAATAGATTTAATATGCGGTTAACTCACTGTCGGCCGCTGGTCGCTTGGTCGTCACTTAAAAAAAATTAAAACTATAATTTAACAAACAAAAAAATGCTCTAAACATTTTTCTAAATTAACTCAATAAAGAAACGAAACGAAATATAACGACTTTGACATTAAAAACAAAACATAACTTTTTTAATGGCTGAAAAAAAAAAAAAAAAAACGGCTCCAGTCGGACTCGGGCCGAGAATTTTGATAAGCTGTCGGACACGGGCCGGGCTAGGGCCTCAGCGTCTCGGGCCAGGGCCGGGCTAGGGCCTAGATTTGAGGCCCGTGCAGGGCTCTAAAACCAGTCCTCGGACCGAATTTGATTCACGATAATAGGTATTGTTAGCATTTTGAACCTGAACCTGAACCTCCTCAGAGACCGGTTCAAATACCTCAGATCTTAAATCGGACGCAGACCTCCGTCCTTTTTGGGAACTATAAAGTACCGGCTGTAGAACCTCGACTCCCTTTCTTGTGGAGGAACACGTTCTATGGCCTCCTTTACTAGCAGGGAGTCTACTTCCTGTTCCATAACCCGAGCCTGCTCTGGGACCACTGCAGTCCAGACCACCCCACTGAATCTTGGTGGGCTGTGGCCAAACTGCAGTCTGTACCCCTTTTCTACAGTGTGCAGGACCCATGGCGACACATTCAACAGGCATGGCCACGCCTGGAAAAAATATAACAAGGGAATCAGCCTCTCGAGGCTGACCTCGGGTGTTTTTTGAATGCCGCTCTCGACCACCTGATGCAGCAGCCCGGCAGGGAGAGGTCGTGGACGATTTTTGTTGTGCGGAAGCCATCACTGCCTGCCCGAAACCCCTCGGGGCGGACAAGGTAGCGCGCGTACGCTGGAAATCGAGGTGGCCCGAACCGTCATTGACGGTGGGATTACGACACTGATTTCCAGAGGGCTCAGCAGAGAAAACGGCCTCAGCTGCTTCACCCCGGAGGCGACAGCCTTCAAGGCGAAAGAGGAGCATCAAGGAGGAAAACCTTATCTTTCTCCTTGATGCCCGACAGATTCAGCCATAAATGCCTCTCCGTAGCCACCATAGCTGACATGGAGCGGCCCACAGCGCGGGCCGTCTCCTTGGTGACCCCAAGAGACAAATCTGTCGCTCTGCGGAGCTTAGCAACATCCTCAGGTCTGGGTCCCTCGCCTTCATCCAAGTCTTTTAACAGGTCAGCCTGGTATGCCTGCAATAATGCCATGGTATGCAGACATGCACCAGCCCGACCTGCCACCATATATGCCCTGCCCACCATCACCGATGTATCTCTACATGGCTTGGCGGGCAGCATCAGCGTTTTTAGAGAGGATGCCGCATCGGGAGAAAGGTAACTGGCCAAAGCCTCCTCCACCCACGGTATCCTCCCATAGCCATTCTCTCCCACCCCCATGATATTACTATAATCCAACACTGTTGGATTAGAGAGGCGAGAGGAGTGTGGTCTCTTACAGGACTTACACAACTCGTTGTGTAAGTCTGGAAAAAAAGGGCAAACCCCGGTTTTGAGGTTGTGCTCTGTGCTGCAGGAAGCACTCATCAAGCTTACTTTTAACTACTGTCACTTCCTGCCTCTGATGGCCAGCTGATGTTTTATCTGGCCACCGCACGAGTCACAACCTCATAAGCGGGCACATGAGGTGACAAGTGAGCCTCAATGTCACCCGCCTCGATGCTGAGCACATCCACATCCTCAAATGCAGTCAGCTCAAGCATCGGACCCTCTCCTCATGCAGAAGAAGCCGCATTGTGGGCTTCTGCACAGGGAGGAAGGGCATCAGAACTGTCTGCTGATGATTGGGAAAATGCCTCAGCAGTCCCAATCTCACCAGCCAGTTCCCGTTGCGATCCCCACGATCTAGACGCGGGACCTGAACCGCAGGGAGCAGGAGCCTGGCCGGCCTCGTCAAACATGGCCAGGCGGGAGCGCAGCACTCTGATGGGGAGTGCTTCACAGTGCTCGCAGTCAGCTCCCTCGAGAGCTTACCAAGCATGCTGCGATCCCAAACACTTCACACACATAGAGTGCGTGTCCCCACCCGTGAGATAACAAGGGCAGGGTATACACGCTTTCTGAACCGTTCACTCGTCATACTTTTTCTCATTCAAAAGATTTAAATCAAACACAGTCTCTCATCTCATACACACACACACACAGCATTTGCTGAAGAGCGAAAGGCTAGCGCTATTGTGATGCGGCATCCCTTTATACTTCTGGGTATGCAGTCACTTACTCACGTCATGACGTAGCACCAATCAGTCTTAGTATAATTCATGCTTCAGATGCTTCACGCTGTGGGAGTTCCCCAAATAGTCGTTTTAAGATGCAGTGGGAGTTCCCTCAAGAAGGGAACTATGCATTTCGCTGCCTTCACGCACACTGTCGTTACTAGGCAACCGGGTAAACAGCTGCTGCTTTGATGATGCAAACTAACCCCGGTTCGGACCCAAAACGTATAATATGAACACAGTCCAGTGGAGGCAGGGGGAGGGGGGAGCAATCAAACTCGGGTTCCGTCCAGGAAATCGAACCAAGTGTAAAAGTACCCTTAATTTTTTTCCAGAGCTGTAGTTTTGAAAGACTGGATATATTTTGCAAAGTTTAACTGCAACATTTTTTTTTCTGTAAAGGCTTTTTTTTCTTTTCTGTAAAGACACAACAAATGTTTATTTAAAAATACATATACATACATAAATATGATACATAAGTATGATTGTGCTTCTTTCTGCCCACTCAGTTTTTAAGTTTAACTATTACTCACTCTGTTAAAACAAATATTGATTTGACCTGCTTCACCACTCATTAGACGCTTTAAACAGTTAAGTCTCAGTTAAGTCTTTAAGTCTCTTCAAACCATAAATTAATCTTGAAATCTAAAAACTCTACGGCCACTTTTATATGCTACCAAACAAGAGATAATTGAAACAAACTCCCTTCTCTTAAAGCAGAACGGATTTTAAAAAATATTTATACTTTCATAGATATTTTTAACTATTTTTAGTGCCAGCCAAACACTGGGATGTTAACAGGTGACTCTAGTATTCCATTGGATTTCTCCTAAACCCTAGAGGCAGTGCTGAACACTATATTTGATGACCATCAAAGTAATGAGGAATACAACACACCTAAAATTAAAAAGGCCATTCCAGCAGAATTGCAAAGCTCACAACAAGAGAGGCAATGCACGGATTTACTAATTAGGTTAAGAGGACCTTTTGTAAGGAAAAGTGAATTAGGTTGAAAAATGACCCCTGAATCACCTGACAAAAAAAAAAAAAAAAAGAGGAGGAAACTTCAAGAATACAATTAGACTCCCCAAACCAGTTATGAACATAATCTTCCTTTGGAAAAGGAAGAAGGTGTAATAAAAACTCTTCTCCAACAGTTAACAGATCTCATGAAAGAGAGTTATCGAGTGGATTACATCCTTGACACCTGGTGGGATAATTCCTAAACATTTGGTATAACCCCTGCTCATAGTTGTCAGAATCTAAAGGTCTTACGCTGTGGTTTATCAAAAAGTAAGCTGTTGAAAACCAACTGCTGACCCATGAGCTTCAGCAACTGTCATCCAACTCCACATAATCATAAGAGTGAAAATTAGAGCCACTACGATTTAAATAGCTCTTTATACAATCTAGATTGTTTCAAAGCAGCTTCACTGTAATAAACAGGAAGCAGAATAAATTATGCAAACTTCATCGAATATGAGACTCAAATTCTGCTGACAAACAAACAAACAAAAACAAAACCTGTTGACCAAAATTAATTAAATTAAGGAAAAGTTTTTCACAAACTTGAATTACATTTTTCCAACAAAATCAAATTTGTTTGAAATCCTTTGTTGTAATCTTGTTGAATGAACTTAAATTAATTTAGTTTGGTGTCATTAAAATGGTGTCATTCCAAATAGATAAAGTTTTGCCATGCCTAACTGAGAATTATTTTTATAATCTTTTTTAATAAAAAATGTATAATCTCTATAATCTATTTTTATATAAACTATTGTCGTGAAGAGGTGAGTTTGTGTTTAGGTTGTGAGTAGCTGCTGTACACATGCAGGAACTGAATCAGACATATGTATTTTATTTATTTCTATACTGTAAAAAAAATTTTTTTTTAAAATAAGTTACCTGGTTGCCTTAAAATTTTGAGTTCATTGAAATAAATAAAAATTAGTTAATACAATTAACAATTTTGAGAATCGACAACCTTTACTTAAATATTATTACAAGATTTTGATGTTGTTCAGATTCAATCATATTTAGAGTTTCTATTTATTAAACCAATTTCCTTCATAACTAAAAAAAATGTATTTCAATAAACTCAAAAAGTTTAAGGCAACCAGGTTACTTACTTTTTTTAAGTTAAACCAACAACATTTTTTTTACAGTGTATAAAAAAATATTTTAAAAAAATATATTTCTATGTTTAAAAAAAACAGAACTTGTTCACATGCTAAGGGAAGTGTAACTTTTGTAGCATGTAAGTAATGATCAAGTAAAATACTGTTAAATTAAATTATTACAGTTAGAGCTCATTGAGTCAAGTCATCTTTATTTATATAGCACTTTCACAATGACAATTGTTTCAAAACAGCTTCAGAGTGTTAAACAGGACAATATTGCAACAAAACTTGATTCAGCTGTACAGTCGTTCTGGAGAAAACGGTGATGTTATCAGCTTATTTTAATTTATCATACAGCGATAATGTTGATAATATCAGTATTATAGTTTATAGAATTAATTAAGACATATAATAAATAAATTTTATTTGGATATTTAGTTACTTTAGTTATTTAGATATAACTTACATTTACATTGTTGTGTCCCCAACTGAGCAAGCCAAGCCAAAGGCGACAGTGGCAAATAATCAAAACTCCATCAGGGCATGATGGAGAAAAATAAACCTTGAGAGAAACCAGGCTCAGTCGGGGTCAGTCAGGTCATGATACATTGAGAACAGACTTATTTCACATGCCACTCACAGCCTAACCACAAGGTCTTCCCTTCACGACAATGGTAACCTCAAAAATCAACATAACAAAAACTCTTTTAAATGTTAAATATAGCTGAACAGTAAACTTTAGCAGGTCTTAAACACATTAAACAGGACTCAAATTCAACATTTTCTCTCCTTATCCCTATGCAAAGCAATCTGGCATCAGGAAAAAAACTGCCCAGTTCAGTCAGTGCAACAGAAATGATTCACGTATAGTCCCAATCAGGGATGCTCATATTGACCATTTAACCGTTAACCGTTAACCGAAAGTAAGAATTTTGACCGATTAATGCTATCAGTTAAACGGGTTAAAGGTTAATTTTGCGTGTGTGTGTATGTGTGTGTGTGTGTGTGCTGCATGGTTAAAGAAAAATATGCTGTATTTGTTTACTGACAGGGCGCGTCGACTTGTGCAAACACACGTGTCTACACAGACATATTTCGCAAAATGAACTAATGAAAAAGAAGTAGGCCTACTGTACGCGTGGGACCATTTCCACAGAAAGGATGACAAAGTAACTTGCCAAATATCCTACACTGTATTAAAATACAGCAGTAGTACAAGCTCCTGACTGCTGGAAAGCAAATGAAAGGCGCTTCCTGAGGCTGGTTACAGCGAGGCGTATTTATCGGTGCCATCAGAAGCCTTGTTTAAGGTCGGTGACACGCTACAAGCGTGCCGTGCAAGTGTGCCGACTGCGTGGCGTGTCCGTTTTTATTTCGGCTCCCATGTTAACCGGTTACAGCTTGCACAATACCTGCGTGACATGCTTGAAATAGAAGAGACGACTATTTTTCACACGTCATGCAAGCTTGTTGGAAGCGTTTCCAGGCAAAATAGAATAGGAAAAGATGTTTATATGTCATTTTGACATGAATACATATTCATAAATGACATTTTCATGTTTGAAAGTCTGTAGGTTAACATAAATGCAGATATAGGCCTAATTTTAATAATAAAAAACAACATAATTATCGATTTTGAAATATTACAAAACAAAATTTTCTGTAGCCTATTTTGCCGTCAATACCATATATATGTATGGTGAATAGGTGAATGTATGGTGAATACTGCCGACGTTGTCTTTGCTGTATCAATAGGCAATATATTTATATTTAACATGAAGTATAGGGCTTCCCTGTACATCAATAGCAGCAGCAGCGCCACATCAGACACGCTTCTGGTGTGAAAAGACAGAGAAAACGCCAGACAGCCGCCCCGTGGCTGACACGCAACAGAAACACCACGCTCATGCCACGCTTGCAGTGTGTCTCCGGCCTAAGGCTTTTCGTAGTCTGGTTTTGGTCAAGTTTACTAAAGTAAACATTGTCACGAATGTTCTTCTCGCCACTGTTTTCTGATTGTTTATAGAACAATTACTCTGAGTCGCCCTGTCGTTTCAAAGAGTAGCACAACGGCAAAAATGCAGTCACAACTCCCTAAACATAAAAGGCGTGCATGCAGTCATTGGAGGCTCATACGAAAGTATAAACAATGTTTTAGAGGGCAGGCTTGTGCAAAATTCAGAATTTCAGAATTGGCCTCCATTAAATTCATGAATTGGAATTTGAATTGAATGACTGTGCCCCACAGGAAGTTGAATTTGAATTGGAATGACAGGAAGTAGAATTTAATTCATGACAATTCAAAGAAATTCCACAGTCACACATCAGAAAGAATGTGTTGAATCTCACATATGTTCAGTGTTAGGAAGGTTACTTTGGAAATGTAATTGCTTACTGTTATACAGTAAGTTACCCATTATGTGGTTTGGATTACTTTATTAACGCAAAGCAATTTCCTTTTAATATGATTAGTAACAAATTAAATTACAAATTTTACCTTAGTAATACAACAATTACATTAATTTTGTAATTCAATAACACAATTTCATTACATGCAAAAATATTACACAGTATCTACTTTTAAAAAATTATGGTAACAATATTACACATAATATTTAAGTAGTTGTTATGATTAATTAAATATTAGCGGAATGTGCTTTTTTAATTTAAATTGACTTTAAAAAATATATATAAATTAGAGTAAATGGGAATGACCTGTTTATATTTGACTTTTATGTTATGCTATTCAATTAATAGTCTGTTTGATGCTGGCACAAGTAGAAACAAACTTGTTATTGCATTCATAACATCACATTCATCATAATCATCATCATCATAATAATAATAGTTATTGCAGTTATTCTCATCACAACCTAACTATAAGCTCTACTCTTCTGCACAATGGTAATGGTCAAAACTTCAACATAACAGAAATTCTTTCAAATGTCAAACATAATTGTCAAACATTTCCTTCACTCAAAAACACATATTAACAACGGTGTCTCTAAATAAAACTGCACAATTGAGCTAATTCTCTTAAAATAAACAAGTAACCTTATTTTCCTTTATTGTATCAACTTAATCGGTTCCTAAATTTAAGCCTCAAAATTGCTTACATTTCTTTAAAAACATTTGGAAAGTGTATCTCTTGATTTTATTTCTATACAACACTGAACCACAATTTTCTTATAAATACAACCCCAAATCAGAAAAAGTTGGGACAGTATGGAATGTGCAGATAAAATAAAAAAGAAGTGATTTCTAAAATTACTTTGACTTGTATTTCATTGCAGACAAAATGATGAAGAAATATTTCATGTTTTGTCTGGTCAACTTCATGTCATTTGTAAATATGCATCCTTTCCTGTCATTCTGACCTGCAACACATTTCAAAAAAAGTTGGGACAGTAAAGCATTTACCACTTTGTAATGTTGCCATTCCTTTTCACAACACTTAAAAGACGTTTAGGGACTGAAGACACCAAGTCATGAAGTGTTTCAGGTGTAATTTTGTCCCATTCTTCCTGCAAACAAGTCTTAAGGGGGGCAACAGTACGGGGTCTTCGTTGTCGCATTTTGCGCTTCAAAATGTGCCACACATTCTCTATTGGAGACAGGTCGGGACTGCAGGCAGGCCAGTCAAGTACCTGTACCCTCTTCCTCCGCAGCCAGGACTTTGTAATGTGTGCAGAATGTGGTTTTGCATTTTCTTGTTGAAATATGCATGGACATCCCTGGAAAATATATCTTCTTGAAGGCAGCATATTATGCTCCAAAATCTCTATGTACTTTTCAGCATTAATGGTGCCTTCACAGAAGTGCAAGTTACCTTTGCCAAGGGCACTGACACAACCCCATACCATGACAGACCCTGGCTTTTGGACTTGTTGCTGGTAACAGTCTGGATGATCCTTTTCTTCTTTGGTCCGGAGAACACAGCGTCAATTCCTCCCAAAAAATACCTGAAATACTGATTCATCTGACCACAGTACACATTTCCACTGTGTCCCACATCCCAGATGCCTCCGAGCCCAGAGAAGTCGACGGCGCTTCTGGACACTGTTAACATAAGGCTTCCTTTTGGCACAGTACATTTTTAACTGGCATTTGTGGATGTAACTACGTATTGTGGTACTTGACAAAGGTTTGCCAAAGTAGTCCTGAGCCCATGTGGTGATATCGCTTATAGATGAATGATGATTCTTGATGCAGTGCCGCCTGAGGGATCGGAGATCACGGTTGTTCAACTTAGGCTTGCTGCCTTGTCCTTTACGCACTGAAATTCCTCCAGATTCCTTGAATCTTGTAATTATGTTATGCACTGTTGAATGTGAAATATCCAAATCTCTTCCTATCTTTCTTTGAGGAACATTGTTTTTAAACATTTTTTAATAATTTTCTCATGTATTTGTTGGCAAACTGGCGATCCTCGGCCCATCTTTGCTCCTAAAGGATTAGATCTTTCTTGGATGCTGCTTTTGTACCAAATCATAATTTCAATCACCTGTTGACAAATCACATCATTATTTAACCCTTTTACCTCATTACTAGCCCTAAATTGCTCCTGTCCCAACTTTTTTTGAAATGTGTTGCAGGTCTGAATGACAGGAAAGGATGAATATTTACAAATGACATGAAGTTGACCAGACAAAACATGAAATATTTTGTGTTCATATTGTCTGCAATGAAATACAAGTCAAAGTAAATTTAGAAATCACTACTTTCTTTTTTTATTTGCGTTTTCCAAACTGTCCCAACTTTTTCTGATTTGGGGTTGTAATAATAATAATAATAATAATAATAATAATAATAATAATAATAATAATAATAATAATAATAATATACACACTTTTTAATTCTTCTTATTTTTCTTTCGGCTTTTCCCTTCAGGGGTCACCACAGCGAATCATCTGCCTCCATCTAGTCCTATCCTCTGTATCCTCTTCTCTCAGACCAACTATCTTCATGTCCTCCTTCACTACATCCATAAACCTCCTCTTTGGTCTTCCTCTTGACCTCCTGCCTGGCAGCTCTAACTTCAGCATCCTTTTACCAATTTATTTACTTACCCTCCTCTGAACATGTCCAAACCATCTCAACCTGGCCTCTCTAAGGTTGTCTCCAAAACATCTCACATGTGCTGTCCCTCTGATGTACTCATTCCTGATCCTATCCTTCCTTGTCACTCCCAAAGAGAACTTCAACATCTTCAGCTCTGCTACCTCTAGCTCTTCCTCCTGTCTTTTCCTCAGTGCAGCTGTCTCCAAACCATACAACATCACTGGTCTCACTACTGTCCTGTACACCTTTCTTTTCATTCTTGCTAGTACACTTTTATCACACAACAGACCTGACACTTTTCTACACCCATTCCAACCTGCCTGCACATGTTTCTTCTCCTCTTTTCCACACTCCCCATTGCTCTGGACTGTTGACCCTAAGTACTTAAAATCTTGCACCTTCTTTACCTCTTCTCCCTGTAACCTCACTGTTCCACATGGTTCTCTCTCATTCACACACATATCTTCTGTCTTGCTGCGACTAACCTTCATTCCTCTTCTCTCCCGAGCAAACCTCCACCTCTCTAGATTTTCCTCCACCTGCTCCCTGCTCTCACTACAGATCACAATGTCATCCGCAAACATCATAATCCATGGAGATTCCTCTCTGACCTCATCTGTCCATCACCACCGCAAACAGGAAGGGGCTCAGAGCCGATCCCTGATGCAGTCCCACCTTCACTGTGAAGTCCTCTGACTCCCCAATGGCACACCTTACCACTGTCCTACTGCTCTCATACATATCCGGTACCACATATCCATACTTCTCTGCCACTCCACACCTCCTCATACAATACCACAGCTCCTCTCTTGGTACTCTCTCATATGCTTTCTCTAAATCTACAAAGACACAATGCAGCTCTTTCTGACCCTCTCTGTACTTCTCCATTAACATTCTCAAAGCAAATAATGCCTCTGTAGTGCTCTTTCTTGGCATGAAACCATACTGCTGCTCAGAAATGTCCACTTCTCCCCTTAGCCTTACTTCCACTACTCTTTCCCACAACTTCATTGTATGGCTCATCAGCTTAATACCTCTGTAGTTTCCACAACTCTGCACATCTCCCTTGTTCTTAAAAAATCAGCACCAAAACACTTCTCCTCCATTCCTCTCACTCGCTAAAACCTCATTGAACAATCTAGCTAAAAACTCATTAGGACCAACTGCTTTTCCTCTCTTCATCTTCTTCAAAGCTCTCCTAACTTCACCCTTGCTAATACTTTCTACTTCCTGGTCAACAATATTTGCCTCTAAAACTCTTTTCTCCCTGTCATTTTCCTCATTCATCAGTTCCTCAAAGTACTTCCCCAGCCAACATTGCCATGTGGGCCCCATGTGGGTTTTTGATGGGCTGTCACTTGGGCCCAACATGGGTCCCATATGGGTTCTAATAAATGGGGCCAATGTGGGCCACATACAGAACCCTTATGGGGCCTAAATGGGTTGATGACGGGTCTCTTGATGGGCTCATACTGGGCCCATATGGGTAACTCAGGTAGCACCCATTTGGGGCCTACATGGGTCTGCCCATATGGGTTGATGACGGGACCCAGATGGGTGTTATGTAGGGCTCTTATGGGCCACAATGGGAATATAGATGGGCTAGCATATTTTCTGTTTGGGTTAGCTTATAATAAAACCCTAAATACAAACATTACATGTAATCCACTAACTACACTAAAATGTTAAAGGTTTTCAATGAACAGAAATCAGTAGTTCATGCTTTAGTTTATTATGCAAGGTTTGTTTGGAATAATTGGAAAAAGACTACATTTACAACTTTATAATACACAAGTATAGTCTAAAATAATGTATTTCACAGACAAATAAAAGAAAAACAGTGCAGCTCCTCACTCCTCTGTCGTCGCTCTCCAAACAGCCCTTTGAAAAAGACCAAACAAATGAATCAACCATTGTGCTTTTGGTACCCCACGTCAGACAAAAACAGATGGCGAAGAAACAACACACGCTAACTGCAAAATAATTCAGAATTAAGGTGAAGAATTAAGTGTGAAACCATCAGAAACCCTTTAGTCTCCAGCAGCACAATTTTCCAGAACTGCAACCTACCTGGAGTCTCCAGAAGTGAAGGTGTCAGGATCTCAGAGACTTCAGTTAGCTAAAGAATCCTAAAAAAAATGACCCCACTTGATAAGAATCACAAGCAGATGGGTTGTAAAATACATGGTTATGGTTAAAAACCTGCCTTGGAGTATCACCAGCCCTGCAAATGTTGTATGTCTCCCTATATCTGACATGCCCATTTCAGGTTTTGCAGTGTAATGAGCTCATGAGTTGAAACAGGTGTGATAGATGTGGGACCCATTATATAATTAATTATAAAGTGAAGATCCTGGTGTAACCTTCTAAGACTGAGTATTACCAAATCCTTCTGAAGGCACTACAAATTATTTGTAACAGTATTCTAAAGTGTTACTATATGTGGTATCTTTTGTGCATTTGTTATTTGAATTATCACTAAATAAAAAAGGGGAAAAGCACAGACAGCTGAGTGAGAAGATGGATAAAGCTCCTCAGATCTCATTGCTCAGTTGAAACTAGTTGTTCTGTGACAACATAAACATTTATTAAAGATCTATTTCAAATGAAACATTTGAGAATGGAAATATTTCCCTCAATGTGCAAACTTTTTGAATAAAAGCTAAAATGGTGCCTGCAAATATCCTACTCCTGCTTAAACAAAGTCAATGCTAATAAGAAAACCCCTTTAAGAGTCAGCATTTTTTAAGAAACTGACTCCAATGGCTTAAATGTTGCTTCTTCTAGTCCTCCCAGGACTAATTCTAGGTCCCGAGGAACTTGTAACCTGAAGATATGCCTTAGCTGCCTAGCACAAAATACGAACCGAGACATCAGAAAGGTAAAAGGTATGTGGCTAGTGGAAATGGCAGCCACATTGACCTTTAATGTAGACAGGGTCAAGAATATTGACAAGTGTTCTTGAAGGAACTCCAGCACTGAACCTCTTTCCTTGGTTCACGTGACACTGTTCACACCATTATACAAAAAATTATATTAACCCATATGGCATCCTGGTGAAAAGGGCTCGAAAAATCGGAATTGTCTCAACCTCGGTTGGAAGATCGGAATCGATATGATCCATCAGAAGCCAGACCCATAGTTTCCAGATCTCAGCCCCTGCCTTGACAGGATGTAGTCTCCTAAGTTCGCTATCCTACCAGTGCAGTCTCATATGCAGTTATCTAAGTGATGTTACCATAGATGTGGTTGCCATATACCCATGGAGTCTCTGAAATTGTTTCAGTGGAACTGCTGTCTTCCCCCTGAATGCATTCAGGAAGTTCAGCACCGACTGCGCATGGTTATTTACATGCTATCATATTTACTGAGTCCAACTCTATACTGAGAAAAGAGATGCTCTGCACAAGGGAGAGCTTGCTTGAGCACCAGATCCCTGTGCTTGCATAACAAATCTCAAGAGTGAGCTAGAATGAGCCAGTTGCAAGTTAGTTCAGAATGCAAATGCCCACTTCCCTTATTGCTGCAAGGGCAGTCTCTGTGACATTGGTAAATGTGTGGGGAGACAGGGACAGTACAAAGGGGAGGAACATATACTGGTATGTCTGATCCTTGAGAGCAAACCGAATAAACAGTCTGTGTCGGTTGCAAAAGCAATCTTGGGGGCAAATGCACACAATGATTTTTTTCAAAATGATTTGTCCCAAAGTAGAGGCAGTAAATGTTGTTTGACTCTTACCTGCGCCATGAAATTTGTTCCACAGAGGCGAAGTCAGTTGCAGTGTGCAGTTTCCACATCAACTCTGGTCAGAACTACCGTTGTGTAGCTCTTTAAGTGCTTTGGCCTGTCCAGCAGCATTTTAAGCCTTAGGGTTGCCGTTGTCTTACAGGCCTTAGATGGGAGACGTGGACAGTTCTGTCAGGTGGCATTTCTCTATGCCCAACAGAATTTATCCACATTATGCTCTAAGTTTAGTCACCACACATAAGGCCTTCATTTGTGGCACACCTCAATGTCATTGATTATTGATAACTGATTGTATCCGCACTTCCCATCTCGAACGGAGAACTACCACTCGTGCTCCCAAAAGCACATATCCTGTGCACTGTTTATCTTTTCTTGGTGCAAACTCTGATCCATCTTGTTCTTGTGGTCAATACCTCTTTCACTGATACATGATCTTACATGATCTTACTGGGTCAAAGTGCTCAGCTCTGGGACAGCCTCCATTGGGCCTCCTGAAGCCAACACTGGAGCAGACTCTGGGAATCTGTTTCACTGAAATTGAATTATCTCGGGATTTGGGGCATGAAGGTCAAAGAGTGGAATTTTTCTTCTGTGCTGAGTCAGGGGGAGTGGGGCTGACATTGGTCTAATCCACAAGCAAATGGTAAACTGAGATCCACAGATGGCCAGCACCCACTCCATGAAATCTGCAAAGGTTAATTTGATTCAAATATTTTTATTATTTATTTTAGTGTCATCACCCATGGTCTGTATTCAATTAATTAGTATAAAACAAACAGTCCTCATTCTCAGTGAATAAAGATGATTAATTAAACAAAAATATTATTAAAAATTATTGCACAACCACCAAATAGGTGGCGATGTGCACTAAGTAGGTTATATAAATCGGCATTAAACAAAAAAAGAAAGAAGTAGAATGGCGTGCTTTTTCTTAGCATCTGTTTTCATGGTGAATCATCAATTTGTTGAGAATGTCTCGTGAGTTAACCATGAACATACTCTAGGTTGTCTGAACCTACTCCAGGATGCGTTTTTGATACAAGCATATCTTGATTAAACAAGGTTTATTATTGGTTATTCAGCCGAGAGTTAAAGAGATTTAAATATGTGATGGTAAGTTAACCTTGCTTTCTGGAATACCCTCCTGAACTGAGGGCTCTAATCAATCTGTAACCTAGGAAATAAACAAGCAGGGAACAGATGACGACAAAACTAATTAGCCAACTAACACAGCACAAAGAAACAGAATGCAATGAAAACGGAATAAAAACAGAACATACATGTGACCCTTGCTCTTTTTATTTATTTATTTATTTATTTATTTATTTATTTATTTATTTATTTATTTATTTATTTATTTATTTATTTATTTATTTATTTTGAACAAAAAGTCACATAGTGTAGCTTTAAGGAAACAGCATACTCCAAATGTATCTGTGAGTCCTTTGTTTGTCTAACTCTCTAACTGCCTGACTTAATGTATTAAACCCATCGGTCTTGTACTGCTGTCTTAACCCTACCTCTTACCCATTGCCACGTGAGGTCTCATGCAATCAGGTCTCTTTGTAGGTCATAGTGGGTCAAGGCTTCTACTGACTGAATAATTTATTTTGATTGTACAACACTCAATTTTCACTTGTGAATAGGAGAAATTTTGTCAGAACCTTCAGCTCGGCAGTTTCCACCTTGTGTCCTTGAACATTGCCTCCATTCAAATGAATGTGCTTCTCATGTTAGTTGTTTAGTTGCTCTGCTCTTTGCAGTCTTGGCAGTACTGAGGCAAGAGTCTGGAAGTGCTTGTGGTCAACTTTTAGTCCTCACAGGCTTCAGTATAGGTGCTGAGTTATTCATTGGCTCTATCATTATAGTTCCCTTTCAGTCATTCATGTTCGATATTGGGGATCATTTTCATATACCAATCTACTTTGAGTGTTTGAATATTGGCATGCAGTTCATGCATTACACACTCCACCCCGCAGCATTACCTAATTCTTATTTGTGCATCCTCGTTTCCTTTTAAAAAAGCAAATTTTTCACTCTGACAAGTGAATCTGTCATTCAATTCTGTCAGTAACTCTTCACCCTAATGTCGTTCCTCAACTGTAAGACCTCCGTTCATCTCCGGAACACAGTTTAAGATATTTTATATTTAGTCCGACAGCGTATCTAAAAGTAGGCACACTAAACTGTCCATGTCTAGAAAGGTAATAAAAACATCATCAAAGTAGTCCATATGTGACATCAGTTAGTTAATTAGAATCTCTTGAAGCATCGAAAATACATTTTGGTCCAAAAATAACAAAAACTAAGACTTTATTCAGCATTGTCTTCTTTTCCGCATTTGTTTTCAAACCTCAAATAAAGATTCAAATGATTTGGATTGCGTGTCAAACTGCTAAACTGCTGAAATCACGTGACATTGGCGAGCCGAATCAAAAATTAATACGCTGATTCATAACCGTTTGAATCTTTATTTGAATCTTTATATGAACGGAGGTCTTACGGGTGAGGAACGACATTAGGGTGAGTCATTAAAAAGTCATTTTTTGGTGAACTAACCCTTTATTGTCGAGCCCTGTAATTTACTTGAGTAGGTTACTCTAATTTACCTCTGTGTACTTTATAGCACTTTTAATAGTATGCATTTCTGTAAATCATAGACGTTATTGCTTTTGCTAGTGCTAGACGACGTAGCGTTGATTAAGTGCTCTGTGTGAAAGTAACATTATAGTTAGTGATTTTAGAACTAAACTGCCCTGTTAACATATGTGTAAGGCATATGCTTCTAAGGCTGATTTGACTTTCTTTTCAATCTCCCATGTGAGTGTGGAGACGATGATTTTCTCAGGTAAAAGGTACCCCGACCCTTCTAGCCAATGACGCCACTCCTCCAACGCAAGTTTGACTGCCAACAACTCTCTGTTACCAATGTCGTAATTACGTTTGGTAGGCGACATGCGATGGGAAAAAAAATGCGCACGTGTGCATCTTGTCATTCAAGGAAGAGCGCTGGGAAAGAACCACACCTACCCCCAACTCTGACGCATCAACCTGCACTACGAACTGGCATGACGGATCAGGAGTAATCAGAAGGAGCCGAAACAAAGCAACTCTTGAGTTTGGAAAATTCAGCTTCGGCTGCACCAGACCACCAGACACAGTTCGGGGAGAGGTCAACACCGTCAGAGGTGCGGCTAGTTGGCGGAAATTACGAATAAAACATTGGTAAAAATTGGCGAATCCCAGAAACCTCTGCAGGGCCTTGTGGAAATCTGGACTTGGCCAATCTACCACAGCCTTAACCTTGTCGGGATCCATGTGCATTCCCTCGGATGAAATGATTTACCCTAGGAACGGAACAGACTGTGCATGAAACGTGCATTTCTCCGCCTTGACAAAAAGCCAATTCACTAGCAACCTCCGGAGCACTCGCCTGACGTGCAGAACATGCTCCTGGAGAGAAGAGAAAAAAATTATTATATGTCATCCAGGTAAACATAAATGAACTGGTCGACCATATCTCTCAGCATGTCATAGACAAGTGCTTGGAAGACCGCAGGGGAGTTGAACAGCCCAAAGGGCATGACCAAATATTTAAAATGGCACCTGGGGGTATTAAACGCAGTCTTCCACTCATCCCACTCCCTTATGCGGACCAAATGGTAAGCATTATGCAAGTCCAGTTTTGTGAATATGGATGCTCCCTGCAACCTCTCGAAGGCTGAAGACATCAACGGCAAAGGATAAGTATTCTTTACCATGATGTTATTCAACCTTCGGTGATCGATGCAAGGTCACAGAGATCCATCCTTTTTACTCATGAAAAAGAATCCCACCCCCGCTGGAGAAGAGGAAGGGCGGATGAACTTGGAAGCTAGCGAATCAGAAATATATTTCTCCATGGCCTCCCTCTCTGAAACAGAAAGTGAGTACAACTTGCCCTTAGGCGGAGACTTACCTGGCAGTAAATCCATAGGGGCAATGATGAGGTAGAGAAGCAGCCCGGGACTGAACACTTCCTTCAGGTCAAGATACTCTTGGGGCACGTTAGACAGGTTCATCAATTCCTCCTGCAAGACAGAACTAGACACAGACGTACAAGCAGACACAAGACAAGAGGCATGACACTGACTGCTCCAAGCAGAAATGGATTTGAGTCCCCAGTCAACCCTAGGGTTATGCTTAACCAGCCATGGGTGACTGAGGATGATGGGAACTAATGGAGAGTCTGTAAGAAAAAAGTGAATCCTCTCAGTGTGGTTCCCAGATGTAATCAGAGTGAGGGTGTCAGTGGAGTGTGTGATAGCAATTGTTGAGGAAATGACCCGCCGCACCACAGTAGAGAAAAAGTCCCCTCGATCTACGACTTTCCCTCTCCTCCTGGGAAAGCCGAGCTCGACCTACCTGCATGGGCTTGTGATCGAACTGGGGACTGACCATGCTCTCTCCTGTGAACTTGTGAGACTCGTAAACTCCTCTGCTTACTAAGTGTTAACCGTGTCTCTGTAATTGCACTTCCACCAGCAGGGCTAGATCCATGATTCCGTTCAAATCCTTGGGTAACTCAAACGCATATATCTCTTTGTAAACACGGTCAGCCAGCCCATGCAGGAAGATGTCCCATTGAGCCTCCTTGTTCCACTGGCACTCCGCAGCTAAAGTCTGAAACTCTATCATGCAATCTGAGGGGGGTTGATTGTCCTGGCGCAAGTCCAGAGGCCTACGGGCAACCTCACGTCCCACCACGACATGGTCGAAGACCGGTCTCATTTCGTCGGAGAGTGCCTGGAATGAGGAGCAGCACTGATGTTGATTTTCCCACACCGCCTTTCCCCAACGGGCAGCACGGCCTAAAAGTAAAGTAAAAACCAGAGCCACTCTCGATGCTTCAGTAGAAAAAGTAATAGGCTGTAATGTGAAGAAACGATCAAAAACGATCTACAAAGGTTGGGTTCCCCTGAGTACCTTTCTGGTGTCGGGATGCGTGGCTCGTGGTTGGTGGTAATGACAGCTGGATCAAGGGGAAAGAGCGGAGGGTCTGGCGCAGTGGGACGGTGTAAGTTGCTGAATCCGGGAGGTGAGCTCGGACCTACGTAATGAGCACCTGCACAGCCAGAGCAGTAGCCACCGCTTGATTCTCCTGGCACTCCATGCGCAATGAACCCATGAACCGTGACACTTCATGTCTAGATGGATCGAATGCAAAGTTTCAGGACCTCAGAACAGCTCTTTGTCTGTTATGGAGGCCAGCAGAAGGGAAAGGCTGTCTCCAAGCAGAGGCAGGACCACTGAATAATGGGTGCTATTGTCTTGGTGTACCAATCCCAAGGCGTGCATTGCCTGTTCGGGCTGCGAGCACACTCAACTAGAGGTGTAGCTTGCTCCTGGGCGCTGGCTCAAGGCGCCTCACTGACAAACATTTGTAGAGCTGTGGGCTGGGCGATACCTAACACGTTTGGTAGACTGTATAGACTCCATGTAAAGCCAGTATCTTCCCATGTACTCTCCACCTGTGGCCAGTAGTGCAAAGGACCCGTTCTAGTGTTACTGTGTGGGAGTGTGGGAGTGGCTTGCAACGCTACTCCCACCCCCTGGGCGGGATACTTGTGTCTGTTGTCTCCAGTTGTGTTCCCCAGAAATGGCTAACCCTATCAAGCTCCTCCCTCACCCTTAGCAGTCAGATGTTGCGGGCATCTGATGCTAGGCCTGCACACATATGCATGTGAAACTGGGCTGTGTAGGATGGGTATCCATATGTAGCTGTCCCTACAGCGACCCTATATGTGTATTCCTCCATGGTACCAGCTACCCTACTCAACTAGCCCTGTGTCTTTCCCTCGACAGAGATCAGTCTGTCATCTCTGACTGTGTTCTTTTCCGCCTAGAACTAAGTTGGAACCACCTCAGAGACTGCCATATGTTTTGCAATAAACTGTTGGTTAGTCCTTATGTGTAACTGCCACTTTGCCTTCCTCAGAAGGATGTGTCTCAGCAGCATTCCATCTCTCGAGACAGGCACGCTTTCCCAGCGTTATCCAACAGTCACACTGAGTTGCTCTTGCAGAACAGCAGTGACTGATCTTCTCTGCTTAAAGCCCTTTAACATTGGGTGGTCCAGGGAGCTCAAGCAGGGTCTACGTCAAACGTAACCGACTGAAAGGGAACGTCTCGGTTACATGTGTAACCCTCATTCCCTGAAGGAGGGAACAGAGCCATTACGTCATGTTGCCACAGGTGCTGTACCTCTGCTGAATGGCCAAGTCACTAGTTCGGCTCCTCAGTGGAAAAGCAAAGATGCTGTGCTTCCACTTCCTTATTTATACCCACGCTGCAGGGCGGAGCTTGGAATGCCTGAACCGCAGGTCAATATTCATTGGCTTGTTTTTAAACACTCAAAGTAGATTGGTCTCTGATCCCCAGTTCGTCGGTCAGTTTTGACATATGCCTCCATTCCCTCCTTCAGGGAAAGAGGGTTACATACGTAACCAAGACCTTTTATAATGATTGTGTTGTGAGCAACTTACAGCAAATTCATCACTTCATCTGTGAGTCTCTTTTCTGTTTCCTATATATGTGGTGTGCTCTTTGCACTTTTCCTTGTTTGTCTGTCTTGTGCACTGTGCTCCCCTTTAAACTTTGCAGCCTCCATTTTTGACTTATATACCTTTAGTACATGTCTTTTTGACACATTTATGTAATTTCATTTTTACTTAATGAGTTACATGTTACTTCTGCTCTTCTTGACATCTGTTGCATGCTTTACATTGATACCCTCCTCACTTGTAGCTCGGCCTTGGTCACAGCACCATTTGTGCACCTTCATGGCACTCGGGACATCTGCATCTCGGGCCTGCAAATACCTCACATTCTTGTTGGCTGTCTCTATTGTCCTGTATCTTACAATAACCTGTGCTCAATGTGGTCATTGGTTATTCCACTAACCAGCCTCTTTTTCTGTGCATTTCTGTTTCCTTAGCATCTTTGCTTAACATATATATCTCCTTACACTCTGCGTCTGAATTATAACTAATTAATTTACGTCTTGCTATATCATTCAGTAATAATTATATGACTCACTGTTGGCATCTTACCGACTACCATGCTAGCCATCTTCCTTCCCTTGCTTAACATCTTGACTTGACTTGCTTAACAATTAATCTTTCTGCCCTATAGATTGTCTATCCTTTTTGTTTTTTGTTTTTTGTTTTTGGCGGTATTTATGTAATGATTTGAAACTTGAGGGTTCAGTCAGGATGTTTACTGAGAAGCTATCCCTTGCAAAAATATAGTATTCTGACAAACCCCTGTGGCAAACTTATGGTGAAAATTGCCACAAACTATTTTGTTTTTGTTTTGTTTTTTGACATGCAAATTAGCTTTGTGGCGAACAGTTTGCAGCAACTTTGCGGCAGACAGTTGTGGCAAGTCTGTGGTGAACATGAGTGTATACAGGTGCTTCTAATTTGTGGTGTAGGTCCAAGGTATTTTTTTATGCCACAGAAGGTTTGGATATGATATATAAAACAATAATCTCTTGACCAGTACATATTCTTATACAATGCAAATCTAAAAAATAAAACAAATTTAAAAAATAACATTAAGTGCTATAGTTCTAAAGAATTTTTGTCATATACAATTCAGTTTACAAGCAATGGTTAGCTTTAACTCACTCATTTATATTAAATAATCAATATTATTTAATCAATATTATAACCTCTCCTCAACCATTAAATACTGTAAATTCATTCATTTACTTGTTTTTTATTCACATATCCTATTAAGCATGACTACTCCCCTACAGGTATGAGTTCACTTCTTTGTTGAAATCTGCATCTTTCATTTTCAGATGATCTGAAAATGAACTGAAAAAGAGAGTGAAACTAAACTGTATCATGGGGTGACGGAACATTAAGCATGTGTTATTCATTTCATTGCTCAGATTTTATTAATTTTAACTTAAATGCTGTTGATGTCTTGCCATACAGATCACATGATTCTTAAAGTCCCTCCATGAGTTTGTGAATGGTGAAGCCTGGGCCTTCATGCTGGAACCTCTCAAGAGTTGTTACAAGCCATGTTTTTAAGACTGCCAATGACTTCAGTATCAGGGGCAGGCTTCATTCTCTTTCAGGATCAACTGGTAAATAAATGAGTTTCTAAACAATCTATATATACAGCTTATACAGAATATGAGCATGAATATTCATCTAATCACATCTAACATCATCAGCAGGCAGCTTATTTACAATCACTAAAATGAAAACCTCACTTACAGAAGTAAATATAAAGTATGGGAGAATAGGATGGCCATAGATTAAGAATGACACAAGCGTGACAGACAGACAGACAGACAGACAGACAGACAGATAGATAGATAGATAGATAGATAGATAGATAGATAGATAGATAGATAGATAGATAGATAGATAGATAGATAGATAGATAGATAGATAGATAGATAGATAGATAGATAGATAGATAGATAGATAGATAGATAGATAGATAGATAGATAGATAGATAGAATTTGCTGTTTGAATAAAAATAATCACTTACATGATTCATGTAGATCTGAAGAAATGTCACATTAGCAGAACTTCAGTCATATCTATTAACATAAATTTCATGCTATTTTCATATTTTTGTCATTTATATAATTTGTTATGAAGTTAAAGTGCCTCACCAAACTCTGCTTTTAGGTTGCTGCAGATTTGCCGCAAAATTACCCACAAGTTAGCCGCAAGGCAATGTTTTTGCAAGGGACATGCTATTTTCACTGTAAATAGTGTTACAGTGTAAATAATGGTAAATACTGTTTGCACCAAACATACATAGCAACAAATAGCATCTTGTTTGCATTAAATACAAACAATGACATGCTATTCACATAAAGTGTAAAAAGAAGTAACAGGATATTTGTACTCAGGGTAAATAATGGGCAGAGCTAGTGAAATTAGTCATGGCTATTTGCACCTGTCTTGTAGAACACAGATCAGATTATGTTTACAAAGCACTTTTGTAGTGTGAATTTGTACAGTAATTGTAAATTATATATTGAAATTTGAATCCAATAGTTCTATGATGACATTTAATGCATTTTTTCTTTCCTTTTCCTGCAGTGTGCAAGTTGTCCTGCCATAAGAAATGTGAGGTAAAGGTAAATCATGGATATATTTTTTCATATTTTCATTTAATTTATTTAAAAAGAAGCTTACAAACGAATAACTTCTAACTGTGTATCATGTTAGATGTTGACACAGAATTTTCTTAGTGTGTGTTTTATTTAATTAAACTTTATTGACCTATGTGTACATGTGTGTTAAAATCACACTTGAAGACATGGTCCAATTTTTAATTCATTGGTTATGAAATGAACAGAGTTAACCTTTCAAACGTGTGAAACAAAGCATTGTTTTCAACTTAAAATTGTAGAATGTATAACCCAAATGTATTTGAGATTTTCTATCTTATGTCAAGTTGAAATGTCTTAATAATTAAAATTGTATGGATTGTGAGATTGACATTGTGTTTCGCATGTAAATAGCCCTGATGCTAACATGTCGTTAAAAATGTAATAAACAAGCAAACAACAGACAACCAAAAAATACATTTAACAGAAAATGTGTCATATCATAGCTTCATACAGTCACATACAGTCACAGAAGCTATATGTGTTGTACAACAGCTAATCAGGATTTACGTGTCAACATTTTTTCTCACCTCATCTCTTCTGGATATTCGGCAGCGTTGCCACAGCGAATATAGCGCAAACCCAGATGACGTAGGCTACTGACGGAAAATGACAATTGAGTGGAAGTACATAGGAGGGCAGAGCCAGGCTACATTAAACCACTAAATGGCGCAAAATCAGCTCACCACTTTTCCACACAACTGTTTTTGATTCTTGATGTGTTCGCAAGGCAAAGTTAATTCTGCACTAATTTGATAGCTAGGCCTATATATGGGATACTAGTTAACTGGTTAACCATTAAACAACAATAATTTTAACCAATTCATCTAATATATATATATATATATATATATATATATATATATATATATATATATATGTATATATATGTATATATATATATATATATATATGTATATATATATATATATATATATATATATATATATATATATATATATATATATATATACATATATATATATATATATATATATATATATATATATATATATATATATGTATATATATATATATATTAAGACTGTCAAAGTTAATGCGTTAATAACGCGTTAACGCAAATTCATTTTAACGGCACTAAATTTATTAACGTGCGTTAACGCAGCGCGCATTTTCTGTTTGATCCGTGGCATAACCCATAGTTGGAAAAAGTGAGAGCAGTCAGACGCAAAGGATGCAGCAGCAAACATTAACAGAGAAAGAAAAGGGTTGACATTAACATGAATTATCTAAACCAAAAGTGCAATTATTGCCTACAAGCTACCATATTTTCTGATTAACTTTTATTAGACTCCAGAAAGAAAAGTGCGTTTTTTCACTGATCACATTCTCTGCAGTCTGAGCGCGATGCACTGCAGCTCACTCTCTCATGTCTGAGGTAAATCATTAACACCATCACCGCTTACAGTTATGTGTGTTATTGAACTAAATACATTACAATCGGCTAAAACGAATGCACAGTTACTTTCCTGAACAAGCGCGCTCCCGAGTCCGTGGTCTTCACACTGCACATGCAAAATACACTGCGGCAATTCATTAGGGAGCGCGGATCTCTTAAAGGTCCCATTCTTCGCGTGTTTTCGAAGCTTTGATTATGTTTACAGTGTGCAATATAACATGAGTTCATGTTTCGCGTGTAAAAAACACAGTATTTTTCACACAATTTACTTATCTGTATACCTCTGTTTCCTCTGTCCTATAAATGGCCTGATGATTTCCTTGTTCTATGAAGTCCCTCCTTCAAAAATACGTAACGAGTTCTGATTAGGCCAGCGCTTCCCGCGCTGTGATTGGACAGCAGCTTAGTGCACGTTGCCCGGAAAGGTCCCGCCTCTTACCATAACGGGTAGATATGCTCGCTCAATGTTATTGCAAAAATGTCTATCTTGCCTTATCAATTTGAGCGGGAATCAGACCCGGAGAATATCGAAGAGGATCGATTACAACCTGCTCAGGAAAGACTTTTGCTGGATGTTTCAGAATGGTAAGCTGTCTATTCAGTAGTTTAAACTGATCATTACAAACACCAGCAATCGATGGTGTCTGAATTAATTACTACACTTTTATATGCTAAGTTTTTCAGATTAGTTTCAATTACCATCCAACGTTAGTTAACAAAGCTAACAGCGTTGCACTTTGTGTCATGAATTACATAAACTGTTAAACGGACCAACTTAAATAATAAAATACAATTACCGGATGTAGTCCATAAACAACGCCTTCTCCAGACAAAGAGGGAACTGCGTCATCTTTTAAGAATAATCTTTCTGCGAATCCGGCATTAAACTGATTGAGATTGAGGAAGCAGTCCTCAGCAAAATGTGCTGCATATAGTTTTAAATTGTGATTATAATTTTCCTGAACCGAGTTAACCATAAACTGTAGCCATTGATCTCTACGTACATCGTCCGTGGGAAGGCCAAACAAAGGTGATTTGACTCCGGGATGAAAATAACAGCATTTCAATGGCATGGCAACAAACACACTCTACAAAAACAACGCTTCCTATTCTCGACCTGCGAGAGCAAAAGGACAACGCCCCCGAATTTGCGTGTTCTTGTGGGCAGAGGGTTCGTCAACAAAGGTTTTAGTTGCGTCATTAAAGCAGGAAGTGCAGGGGTGTAGTCCAAACCGGCCATTCGCTGTAGGCTTTGAAAGGGAACTTTTCTTTTAAATAAAATATCTTGCTTGGCATTGAACTTTGAGCTTTATAATTTTACAGGCATTATTTAGGTTCTAACAGCAACATTACACACTAACTAAAGTTTGAAAGATGGAATCGCAAAGAATGGGACCTTTAAAGGGGCCGCACTATATTCCCACTTGTGGAATATGGACCTCCTCCAGGTATGGTGTGGTTCTGGTGCACTCCCTGGTACACATTACCAATTTTTCATACGAACTGTGCCCTGCTCTGAATTAAACTGCCAGTGTAAAGACTCCCTTTATATTCTTAAAATGAGAGAAATCACTACTTACACTTAATTTTTAAGTTTAGGCTTAAGAGACATGAACAATTTCTTAGATAAACATCTATGATCTTTGATATGTCTAGTCTCCATGCTGTATTGATTATTATTGAATATGTTTGGTTTCACTAATAATAAATGTACATTAGCATAAAGCATGCATATTTGACCATACCCAAGGTTGATTAGAGTATTTAAAACTTAATTTAAACTTAATTTAAGATACATTTACAATTGCTAAAAATGTGTGATTAAATTGCGAATTACCGCGATTAAATATTTTAATCGATTGACAGCCATAATATATATATATATACAGTCCCTGACAAAAGTATTGTCGCTTATCTATTTTCTAGAAATACCTGATATTAACCTAAATTTTAATTAATTCATTGGTGTTAGAAATAGCTCATATGAAAAGCTAAAACCCTCCCAGATGATGTTTAATGCACTGAAATAAATAATTTTCACAGAAAAAATATTTATCATTTAATCAAGACAGAAAGGTCAAATTTTGGCAAGACAAAAGTTTTGTCGCCTATACAGAAATTGAACAAATTTACTGCAAATACAAAAATATGTCAGCAAATTAAGTTGTGGTGCTGTGAGATCCAAATTTAATATCTCTATTATGGTTGGGAATAAGAGGTAGCTAAGATTTCTTGGTATTTTAGACTATTGATGTTGCCTTCCACCCAGCAGATCTCTCGCACACCCCCCATACTGGATGTAACCCCAGACCATGATTTTTCCACCACCAAACTTCACTGTTTTCTGGGTGAAACTCGGATCCATTCGGGCACCAGTAGGTCTCCTGCAATATTTGCGGCGACTGTGGTGTAATTCAACAGAAGATTCATCTGAAAAATCCACCTTCTGTCACTTTTCCAGTGTCCATCCTTTTAGCCGGTTGTGGGCCTTGGCAAATGCCACACGGTTTTTCAATTGTCTTTTGTTTAGTGCTGGCTTCTGGGCACTGATTCGACCATGGAGGCCATTTCGAGACAGAATCCGACAAACTGTTCTGGTTGACACAGGGACTTCAGGTGACCAGGTCTCGTGGAGCTCTGCTGCAGTGGAAAATGGGCTGGCCTTGAATTTTCGAGCCAACAAACGGTCCTCTTGAGCAGTTGTCTTGCGGGGTCTGCCTGACCTGGGCTTGTCAAAAACGTCTCCAGTCTCTTCAGATCTTTTTTGTATCCTCTGTACTTGACGCTGAGACACATTGAAGGTGTCTGCCACATCAGCAGTGGATCTGGTCTTCAGCCTCATGATAATCAAAACTTTAGTCTCAGGGTGAATCTTAGGCATGTTTGCAGAGGTCTAGTTGCAGTTGATGTGAAGGTCTAGTGTACTGGGGTTCTTTTTATACACACTTGAGACCTAATTGATCCATTATTAGTCACAGGTGAAGCTCATATGACAAGGTGACAACACTTATGTCTTTGCAAAAATTGACTCAATGGGCTTTACCAAGCTGTGAATATTAGAATACTTTTTGAAAGTTTAGTTTTTCACTGAAACATTATCACAAAAGCTGGTGGGATTAAAATGAGCCATTTCTTGTAAAAAAAAATCTTGATTAGAAATATATTTCAGCGGCACTTTAGGTCAATTTGTACACAAGCGACAAGACTTTTGTCAGGGACTGTATATATATATATTATACACTCACCTAAAGGATTATTAGGAACACCTGTTCAATTTCTCATTAATGCAATTATCTAATCAACCAATCACATGGCAGTTGCTTCAATGCATTTATGGGTGTGGTCCTGGTCAAGACAATCTGAATCTCGGAACTGAATGTCAGAATGGGAAAGAAAGGGTTTTTAAGCAATTTTGGTTGTGGCATGGTTGTTTGTGCCAGACGGGCCGGTCTATGTATTTCACAATCTGCTCAGTTACTGGGATTTTCACGCACAACTATTTTAGGGTTTACAAAGAATGGTGTGAAAAGGGAAAAACACCCAGTATGTGGCAGTCCTGTGGGCAAAAATGCCTTGTTGATGCTAGAGGTCAGAGGAGAATGGGTTGACTGATTCAAGCTGATAGAAGAGGAACTTTGACTGAAATAACCACTCGTTGCTACAACAGCAGAAGACCCAGAATGAGCTCACCAAAATTGGACAGTTGAAGACTGGAAAAATGTTGCCTGGTCTGATGATTCTCGATTTCTGTTGAGACATTCAGATGATTCAGAGTCAGAATTTTCCTTAAACAGAATGAGAACATGGATCCATCATGCGTTGTTACCACTGGTAGGCTGCTGGTGGTGATGTAATGGTGTGGGGGATGTTTTCTTGGCACACTTTAGGCCCATTAGTGCCAATTTGGCATCGTTTAGATGCCACGGCCTACCTGAACATTGTTTCTGACCATGTCCATCCCTTTATGACCACCATGTACCCATCCTCTGATGGCTACGTCCAGCAGGATAATGCACCATGTCACTAAGCTTGAATCATTTCAAATTGGTTTCTTGAACATGACAATGAGTTCACTGTACCAAAATGGCCCCCACAGTCACCAGATCTCAACCTAATAGAGCATCTTTGGGATGTGGTGGAACAGGAGCTTTGTGCCCTGGATGTGCATCCCACAAATCTCCATTAAATGCAAGATGCTATCCTATCAATATGGGCCAACATTTCTAAAGAATGCTTTCAGCACCTTGTTGAATCAATGCTACGTAGAATTAAGGCAGTTCTGAAGGCGAAAGGGGGTCAAACACAGTATTAGTATGGTGTTCCTAATAATCCTTTATGTGAGTGTATATTTTCATATTTGAATGTTTCCATATTTTGCAATGTATTTGGATGCTAAATCATTATTTATTATAGGATTTGTACTTCACTCGTGTCCTAATATTGATGGAAAAAATCTTCACATGCGCAAAAATGTGCTTGGAAACACTACAGCGATGATGCTCATGACGAATGCAGTACATAGTAGTTAAGGCCACCTAATATAAAGTGGGTCCAAATGCCTATATTTTTGAAACATTGAACATTTTAATGTTTGCAGATTGGCAGCATTTACTTTAATTGTTAGTGCCTTACTGAAAGCCATATTATGTATATATATATATATATATTAAGAAAAGATGAGATAAGTTGAAATTAATTGTTGTGATAATCAACATAATGCCACAAGTGTTGATGAGCTTAAGTTGTTTGGAACTCATGATAATTGTTTAATTGTTACACTGACTAAATTGTATATGCATGTCATGGACCATTTTTTGCTGCTAATCTAATGTTTGCAAGTCTTATTAGCATGCTTAAAAATGTGTTTATCGCATTGCCTTAGCAAAATAGCTAGCTTCAAATTTAGCAAGATGATAATATTGGAGACATTGCAACCAGATTCAGATTCAGATCCAGATCCTACGGTGGCCCAGTAGTGCAGCCGTACTAAATGAAACCACAACACAATGAAATTGCCACTACACAACGGAAATAAGGCACAACACAACGAAATCGCCACAACATAACGAAATCACGACAGCACGACGGAATCACCACAGCACGACGGAATCACCACAACACAACGGAAATGCTCCCGACCACGAGGGGCTTTCGGAGTGGAATAAAGTTAGTTTCCCTTGCCATTGCTCTATAGATTGGCCAGTCTTACAAAGATTTAAACACTACGGTCAGTTTTAAGTGTGTAACCATTGTATATCAACATGAAATATCAATTCAAAATCACCTACAGGCATTATAGCTGCATATTTATACTCGAAAACACTTTTACACGCTGCCATGGTGCTTGATGCCCAAGAACGTCTGCCAATTCCACCATGCAGTTGAAACATGTAATTAGCATGAACTAAAATTACTTTTAACATTCAAAAACAGACATGTTAAAATCCCACAGCTTTTTTTGTATTCTAAAAAACTGACTCAATGCATAACATTGGAATTTGAACATTTAAACAAAACAAAAAAAAAGTAATTTTAATTAATAAAATTACACGTTTCAACCACTTGGTGGAATTGGCAGTCGTTCCCTTAGGCATCAAGCGCCTTGATTGCGAGTAAAAACGTTTTTGAGTATAAATATGCAGCTATACTGCATGTAGGTGATTTTGAGTTGATATTTTATGTCGATATACAATGGTTACCGACTTAAAACTGATCGTAGTGTTTATATCTTTGTAAGACTGGCCAATCTATAGAGCAATGGCAAGGAAAACTAACTTTATTGCACTCCGAGAGCCCCCTCTTGGTAGGGTGCATTTCCGTTGTGTTGTGGCGATTTCGTTGTGTTGTGGCTCGTTTCCGTTGTGCTGTGGCGATTCCGTCGTGCTGTGGTGATTTCGTTGTGTTGTGGCAATTCCGTCGTGCTGTGGTGATTTCGTTGTGTTGTGGCAATTCCGACGTGCTGTTGTGATTTCGTTGTGTTGTGGCTCGATACTGTTGTGTTGTGGTGATTTCGTTGTGTTGTGGCTCGTTTCCGTTGTGCTGTGGCCCGTTTCCGTTGTGTTGTGGCTCGTTTCCGTTGTGGTGATTTCGTTGTGTTGTGCCTTGTTTCCATTGTGTTGTGGCAAATTCGTTGTGTTGTGATTTCATTTAGTACGGCTGCACTACTGGGCCACTGTAAGATCCAGATCCTGCCTTTTTAAATGTTTGTGAAGCATTGTTGCAGTCCATAAAAAAAGCTCTAAAGATTCAGATTGATAGCTGTTTGGGCTGCACTTGGTTCCGTGGCACTTCTGGCGACCTGAATTGCAGTTGTGGGTTGAGGAAAACTTAACTGAGGCCTACGTTTAATAAAAAATACTGAGAAATTTTTGCCCTGGTTGTTTTCAGACATTATTAATGCATTACCTTCAGTGCAGTCAGTGTGAGACCATATATTAAAACGGAATGTTAAAAAATGTTTAATGTAACTCAGACAGTGGAGCACGGAATTACCAAAAGCAAAATCATGGGTTTGATTTCCTGGGAATTAAGGAAATTAGGGAAATTAAAGATGACAAATCAATAACAAAAGGCACATTTTTGATGATCAGACATGAATTACAATCGATTCCCATTCAAAGAGGAGTAAGAAATGGAAAACATAAGCCCAAAATGCCTCCCTGGATGCTTTTGAAGGAATGTAGACTATGCAGTCCAATTTTCCATGTATTAGAGCTTGCATGATTCACAGAGTTACAACTGTACCATGTTACTACCTTATTTCAGTAATCAGTCACATTTATTAGGTGTCTATATATATTAGCATTAGTTAAAAGAAAATAGTGTACAAACTGTGTCTTGTCTTACAACATTGTGTTTCAGAATGATGTGCAAATATAAAGGAATGCCATGAATTAAGACAACATATTTATAAATAGTATGTTATAGGCTTACAGTAATATAAATGAAATAACCAAATTTGATATATCCTTTTACCATTGTAGAGAGAAGTGTTTATGGCTAAGGACACAGAAAATGTAACTACATCACTGATAAGTTTAGTGTAAATTTTAAGGTCTATAAACACAGATCAACCTAAAATGTATTCTCTACTGCAAGATAAAAATGACTCATGGATAGGAAACCATAAACACCACGAAAACAATGGAGATATCTGTATGAAGTCAAACTTTATGAGGCCTCACTACGGTTCATCGTCACACGCATCGTTGGGTATAACATGCTCGTAAATATTGGTCAGCAGCAGGTGTTGTCTAGTACACACACACGGGGGGGGGGGGGGGGGGGGGGGCATTTATTCTTTATCAGACAGATGGCTCAAGGAGCAGTGCCACCAGGAATATGCATCTGTTTCAGAGATCCTTGAAAAAGAATAATCAAGAGATATTTTAGGTAGTGGTAGATGTAGATTTTTGGTATTATGAACTTGTTCTTGTCTTGGTACTTTTAATTTTTTATGCATTTCATAAGTCTCATGAATTTTGTTGTTATTTCTTTGTTGTTAATGAAATGCTAATATAATGTTTTATTTCAACCCGATCACACATAAATGCGTATAAATAGTACGAGTGTGCAATGTCGTGGAATATATACGCCAAAACTCATTTTGGCGTGCATATGATACGCTGTTTTTTGCGTGCATATGATACGCACTTTATGGCGTATATATGACACGCTCTTGGGTAGGTTTAGGGTGGTGGGGCGTATATATGACACGCGCTTGGGTAGGTTTAGGGTAGTGGGGTGGGGGGTTCGTGTGTATAATACGCCATAAACTGCGTATCATATGCACGCGAAAAACAGCGTGGCATAGACACGCCAAAATGAGTTTTGGCGTATATATTCCACGACATTGCACACTCGTACTATTTATACGCATTTTCGTGAGAATAGCCTGTTTATTTAATGCACTGATGTGTATTATTGCACTTTTTTTCAACAAATTGATTAAAGTGACGCAGACTTGAATCTGATGAAAATTTAGTTTGAATGAAGAAGACTTTTTAGAAGGTATTTGAAAGTTATCTGGAAATAACTGCTTGTAGGACATCCAAAAGATCCAGATTCTATTCAGTTGTATTTACCTACATGTCATAACCTATATACCATTTATTTTTCAGGTTCATTAAGTTACAGTGGAATTTTAACACAGTAATTCCACAATGAAAAACCATAGTGACCATGTATGTCCTGCTCCAAATGGACAAAAACACCCAAAAATGATCCATAAAAGTTTTCAATACAACCCATGGACTATAGCTAAAGTCTTCTGAAGTAATAAAATAGCACATTATGTGAGGAACAGATTAAAATCTAAGGTGAAAAAAATGATCCTTTGCTGCAGATGTGAAACATCATTCTCCATTCAGCGTATTTGATCTTGGCTGAGAATCGAGACAAGTCATGCACCCTCTAGCTGATGTACAAAAAATGTTGTGTTATGTCTGACGTCACGAAATGACCAACCAAATCAAAATGTGTGGTCATTTTAATGCAATGTGTGGACTTTTTACCACCATTTGTCATATTTCCATTTAGCAAAAAAAAAAAAAAAATTGTAATTTATCGTCCCGAAACCTACTAATACCTAATGCAGTATAAATCACTGTGATTTATAGTGCATGCACACTTTATGAGCACGTGTTCCCTGGGATCAAACTCACGATTGCATGATCATCACACGTTGTATAGTGCACTGCTTTACCAACTGAACTATGCAAAAACTTGCAATACTACGCAGATAAAAGGGGAAATGCTTTAACATTAAAGCATCCTGCTCTCAATAGGAGCAAAACTTTGGAAAACGCTCCAATGCGTCGTAATTCATGAATTAAAATATTGTTTCTAGGGGTGCAACTTTAATAAACATTCCTATGGGTTGTATTTCAAGGAAGTGACAAACAACCTATATAGGTTGGAGGACATGTTGGGAGAAACAGTTGCATGTTGGGCTCCCAAAACGGTGGCCGAGAATGTCTTTGGCTAGCATGCTGGTGGGTGTAGCCAGTCTCCTCCTAGGAGTAGTGGAACTGATTTTTTTAACCAGACCAACATCCAGGGCCCAAGAATCACACCTTAAATCAGGGATGGGCAACTTCGGTCCTGGAGGGCCACTGTCCTGCAGAGTTTAGCTCTAACCCTAATCAAACACACGTGATCCAGCTAATTAATGTTTTAGGATTTCTAGAAATCTACAAGTGGGTGCGGTTTTTGATTAGGGTTGGAGCTAAACTCTGCAGAACAGTGGCCCTCCAGGATCGAAGTTGCCCATCCCTACCTTAAATGATGGCCACATTGTATATAACAGTGTAAAAATGATAAGGATTAGTGTTTTTTTTTTCTAGTTTTAACAACTATGACAAGGCTGACAAACCTTCCCAAATCTAAAAAATCTGCAAGCCAGATGGGCCTCATGGGGATTCGTGTCTGTGGGAATCGACTCTGCTCAGCTCCACAGCAGTCAGTGAACTATTTGTACAAGAGGTGCCCTTCAGGAGAATTTTTTCTTTGCCCCTCCTGGGAGAATGTTGCACCTCTGTCACCATGATCCAAGGCCTGTGCTGTCTCTGGCAATTTCAATGCCTCCACTATTTCATTCATGGATACTCAGTTCCCACAGCTTACCTTTGTGGCCACAGGATTGAACACAAGAGCTTATCTACTATCACTTATTCAGCCACCTTGAGCGGGTTTAAATCGATGATTCATGGCAGTTTAAGAGAGTAAAGAAACACACAGGAGAGGATTGTGTATTGAGCTGAGGCAGAACGTATTCCAGGTGCATTTTCTTAGTCACTACATGCTGAGAGAGAAGTTGTTACTAATCTTTCTGGTTCGCCATTGGTTAAAACGCCCACCAGTGATGACTGTTCACAGGTGCTTCCAGCAATGTCGCTCCACCCTCAGCCAGGTGTTCATGCTTATGTGCTCAAAATTCAAATGCTGCGGCCCAATTAGTTCTAAAAGTATGTACTGTTTTTTTGAAGAAAAAGTACATACTTTTGAGTGTGTAGCAGAAAAGTATGCAAGCTTTGAGACATACTACTTTGTCATCTTTAATGGACTCTGTTGCTTAGTTACGTGTATCCCATCAGCGTTTAAAACTGCCCTGTCAATCATCGTCAGATTCGTCACAGTTCAAATCCTCCACATTCAGTTTAATTTCCTACTGTATCAGAGAGAAATGTAGCCACACGTTGATCTGCCATTTGCTGTTCTTTAATGCAGAGACTCTCCTCGTGTTTGAAGTTTAAATTTGATGATGCATTTAAAAGTTAATGGCCAAACGTGTCATTACAAAAGTTCACAATGCTGCTGCAGGTGAAATATAATATGGACAACACTCAATAAATATATTTTTGCCAGGTTAAATAGTGATAGTTGTTCACTCAAACCCCTTTTTCTAAACCCCTCTACTTAACCATCGGACTTGCACATCCGTCATGTTTTTTTTATCCATGTTTGTATTTCTAATCGGATCCTCGTCCAACTTGCAATGAATTGTGGGCAATATCAACCGTTAGAGTGTGCACGCATCGATCTGCACTTCGAATTCTGACTAGAAATAGTAAACCATCCAGGTGTCTTTGGAATACTCTTTTCACCATACTGCGATTTGGGACATACTAATTCTATTTTCGAGAACTATTTAGTATGGATAGTATATGAATTGGAATGCAGGGCATAAATCCCCCCAAAAAATGTGCATCAAAGATTATCTTTGCTACAGACAGTTATTAAGCCCCATCTACATTATGCTTTTCGAATAAGAGCTGGTGACTTCCAGTGAAACGCGACTTAGCTTGTTCGGCGGTTTCAGAAACTTTATAAAAGTTTAATTTTACGCAAATAAAGAGCTTTCGGCATTGGGAACCAATAGGAGTAAAGAATGTCAGTGGAAATCACGTCATCAATCTCGAGTGCATTTGAAAATGGTGTTTTCATTTCAGAATTCTCTTCATCCACATTAGTGTTTAAAAAGTTTTTCCACAACATCACAAGATGCTTAAATCATCTTACTGCATATGCATAAAACCTAATAAAATCTCACTGAGAGAGACCAGACATAATACAATTATCACACTATTCTTCTGCCACAGTTACTTTATTAGCAAACTATCTCACCACTTACTGGTGCATTCAGGTCGCACTTAATCGCCATTTATTGTATGGTCTAAAATGCAATTGCCCTCATGCCTTTTTCCACAAGACGGCAATTGCGATTCAATTCTTTCATTTGCAGGGATTTAGTATGACTATTGTACCAAAAAAAGATGTATTTTTAGTGAACTGTGAAAGTGAATTGCACGTAGCAGGCCCATAATGGTATAAATATGTATTAGTACAATATGTGTCGCGTGATTAAACATGCATAATTTTCAAATTTGTTTTCACTGTCCACACTAACAAATTCCTTGTCTAATTAGAATTAGATCTTAAGTTTTACCCACATTATATATCATCTTTGATAGCATTTTCTAGAGATATGCCCTGACTTGCATTTTATCTCGTCTGTGTCGTGTCTCTGTCAGTTCAACAAGCTTGGAAAAAAAGTGAACAGAAGAATAATCTCAGTTATCTAGAGTGTAAAATGATGCATGACCATACACTTTTGCAATAATGTAACTCATAATAATTTTAAGTGTTCACATGCATAGAAGAAAAATAACATTTGTCATAATTTTTACTGTTTAATATTTATTTTTAGTAGACTTGTAGATATGCATGTTATGCTCATCAGCACTACGAGATTGAGAAAAAACAGTGTGTCAAAGAAAAGATACCTGATTCCGTGTGGCTTTTTCCTGGCTTCAAAGAATAATTAGAGAATGCTGCAGGGATGACGTTTTTTTAGGCCAAACCCCAGAATTGAGCATTCTTGCACTTCCTGTTCCATCATCCCTTGGTTAAATGCCTGAAATGCCTTTGTGTAAAATTCAGGCAGGGAAGAGTTGAGGTGAGGATGTAATTCCATCTTTTTAGGCACACAAAAAATAATCCATGAAGAACAGAACTCTAAAATAATCAAACTTTTTTCACAACAACCGTTTGTATTTAGGCTTCAAAAGCTGTGTGTGGAGATTATCATGAACTACAAAATGTGTAAGATCATAAACTTGGGTTGGTCACAGAGTTTATTTTCTGCATTAGTCCAAAAGCCAATGGAAAAATCCTATTATGTTTGTGCAGGGCGTATCAGTGTGATGCTGTTTTCTACCAAACTTCATAATAGATATACTGGATTACTTTTTTCATTAAATTGTGCTTTATGTGAAAGCAGCAGTATTTTGAAAGCATCTACTGTAAGAAAGAATGTGACTAAATTAATTTGCTTTTGCATATGTAGATCACTGGTCTACTACAAAACGTGAGAGTTGTATCACTTAACGGCTCTTTTTCCCTGTGCCCCTTGACTGCTACCACCTATTCTTATCTGCACTCAAGGCGAGGCTTTTGTGATCTCAAATGAGCCTATTGTTTTGAGTCAACATTTTTGTGAAAAAAATCAGAAGATTCACTCAGTCACTGGTATGAATCCAAATTACCAACAATGGTGACTCATATATGTCACTTTAAGCAAGAAAATATATTTTAAAAGTATGTGAACCCTTTCGATTTACCTGATTTTGTGCCTGAAGTCGTCATAAAATTTGACTTGATCCAGTACAAGGGCTTTCCAAGCCTGTCCTGGAGGCCTCCCAGCACTGCATTTTATATCCCTCCCCAATCTTCTCACACCTCATTAAATTAATTACCTTTTCAAAGAGACCACAAGAATTTTATTAGTTGTGACCATTATGAAAAAATATATATATATGTTTTTTTTTAATATATTTTTTAATACAAGTTAAAAAAAATGTAATACAAGTTTTAAATTCACAAAATTCAGATGTCAGTATATCCAGCAGTGTACCACACATGAGAACCTGATATTGACATATGCTAATTTCGATTCTTTGTTATTTACTGTAGGTAAAAATATGGTATCTTTTTTACTTAAATTACTGTACTTATACAGTATATTTCGATTCTTTGAGGGTGGGGAGGTAACTTTACAGTCCTCTAGATTCATTGAGATTGGAGCTTTTTGTCTAAGCCTCCGTGTCCTATAAAACACACATGCATTTTGTTTGCAGAGTTTACTTTTTACAAAAACTTTATTTCCTGATGTCAAGGTCCTTTTTTAGAAACTCAGGTAAATCTAAAAGGTTCAGATACTTTATCCTGCAACATTTTCCTGCAACCTCTAAAAATATTGCCAATACATAAGCAATATCACACTCGTAGCTGTAATTCAGCCGTAGGTATGAGGCCACAGGCAATCACAGCGATGCTGATATATAGCCATATTGCACACAGCTACGAGTGTGATATTGCTTTTATACAACAGTTCGACAGCACAAGTGTGTAAATAAATAAGAAACAACAGCAGAGGGTCTTTAAGTGCCCTCTTTTGTGCAAAACTACTTCCTTCTGCTAAGGATCCAAATCTTAAGTTGACAGTTTAATAGATGAGCCCAATCTTCCGTTACTAATTCTAAAACGTCACTTTAGAACTAGCAACGGAGGAATGCTTCATTGAAGCTTATTACACACAGCTCTGGGGAATACTTGATTCTGATTAGTCAATCATGCCATCCAGCAGTATGTTATCCCCCGATAAAACCGGTAAAATCTGATAACACTAGGTCATCCAGGTAACTCAGTGAATTGGTCGCTTTATGCTTTGTAGGATTTTTCCCCCTTTTTTAAGTTGTTTTTAGTGAGCTTATAAAATATTAAAAATTAAATCAATATTTTGTGTACAGTTAATTATGTCATTGCAGACTGGCTCTCTCTTGTTTCATACAAACACAGCTGCTGCCATTTTGCAACAATTGTTTTTTATACTGACTGTAATGGACTATAAGATAACAAACAGGTACGATTTTAAAATTGTTTTATTTCAAATCAATATTTCTTATTCCCATAATTATTTATGTGGTGAAATTCCCATGAAATAAGTGGTATGACTGTAATGTCAATGTTCATCTTGCTTGAACTTGCCGCTTGCTAGCAACTTTGCGTTTAAAGAGCTAATAAAATATTTAGACTCAGATCAGTATTTCATGTCTAATTATTACTTATGTGGCATTTAGCCGTGTAATAACCGGGATAATGTACATCCAGCCAGTTGTTAAAGAATAAAACTCCTTCAGGATGATTCAAGACCTGATCTTAGTGTATGGTTTTATTCTGCGATAACAACCAGCTGGATGGACATCATTGCTTACAAGTAGAGTGAGATCAACTAAGTGAGTGCATTACCTGCATCTAGGTGATATTTTTCAGGTCAATCTTATATTTACAATCACAAAATTTCCACAGAGGAAAGTGATATCTTTGTCTTTGTTTTAACAGTTAATGTAATTTGCCATGACAGAGTTAGTCAATGCATTAAAGACTTAAATTCCAGAAGGACTGTTCTGTAAAGCTATTCTTGGCAGGTACATGAGCGCTGAATTGCCTACAGCTCACATCTCCAAAAACGTCTAAACAAATTGTCAAATAGGCACTACGCTTAAATACGTTACATACTGGAGGTCTATATAACTGCATTTCTGCCTCAAAACCTCTTAAAATTACATTACTTGACATAAAAACAGTAGTATTTTTAAATAATGTTGGGCTTGTTCGCACAATGACAATATGAGAGACGTTGCAAGCATGAAACAGTACCTGTGGTGATACTGGTGGAATATCACATGGCTGGAAAAGACTCTCAGTCAATCAGATTCAAGAAACAGAACGAACTGTTGTATAAAAATATTTATTTTATTCTATTATTTATATTATCTTTCTGTTAAATTGTGCTATTTGGATGTAGGCCTGCTATACATCCAATAACAGACCCGGTCTGTTAATTTAAAATGTTGAATTACCTCTTGTACCTTTGTGTAATTGAATTGAACAGTTTATTTTTACAATTGGAATTGTGTTTTTGTTTCACAATTCTGTCAGACATTTTGAATCAAAGAAGGTCCCAGTTGTCTTTTTTCTCCCTCTATCTCTTTTTTATCTTTAGGTAGCCACAGCCTGTGAAACTACAACTAACTGCAATCAGGTAAGCTTTTTGTTCTTGCTTTATTGATTGATTGATTGATTGATTGATTGATTGATTGATTGAGTGTTTGATTGATTGATTGATTGGTTGATTGATTGATTGATTGATTGATTGATTGATTGATTGATTGATTGATTGATTGATTGATTGATTGATTGATTGATTGATTGATTGATTGATTGATTGATTGATTGATTGAATGTTTGAATGATTGATTGAATGATCGATCGATTGATTGATCGATTGATCGATTGATCGGACGGTCGATTGATGGATCAAATAACACCAAACATTTAATGTATTGCAAAGTATTAGTGAAAAACTAATGACATTTTTGGATGTGTCCTCCAGATATGCTGTTGTCAATGTGTATCAAAAATGTGAACAATGTGGCAATCATGGACCACACCTAAAAAATAAATGGGTCATATCTGATTAAACATTCATGTGTATTATATATATTTTTTTAAAATATGTGTAATCATATTTGTGGAAATACATGTGGATTGTGTGTGTGTGTTTGTGGTTTTTTTCTGTCATCATCTGTAACCAGGGCTCCACAAAGTCTCCCAATATGGACTCAAAACGAAGACCATCCAGGTATGCATGCTGCTAATATACACTGACATCATATCCTGGAATTTTGTAGAGTAATAACTTTTCAGTGCATTGAATGGTTAGTAGATAGTAATTTGTGATCGTCACATGTGAATCGATTTGGTTAATGCAAATTCGATTCATTTATTTGCAATGATTTCAGCTGACACCTACAATTGCAAAGACTTCAGATGATGCCAACTTTGGGTCGACATACAGAATCTATCAAATATTATACATACGTTGTATATTATCTTTATTTTGTAATCATTATGACACACATTCACACACACATTCACTGTGTTTGCTTAACTGAATATATGACATTAAGCACATAACATATGTTATAGCTCAGTATTACTGCCATATGGACATTATTTTAACACTCATCTCTGAATGATAACAGAATACTTTGTAATTTGTAACACTGAAACAAGCATTTTTTTGTAATGTTGCTTTGAAACAACATTGTGAAAGGCATTATATGGCTGGTGTAAGTTTTGTTTTACAACAAAAAAAAATAATTTGCATGGAGAAAATAATAAAAATAATCATAAAACTGCGTGTCTTAGATCAATGAACAGCAAGATCTTTATACAAAAAACAAACAAACAAGAAACAAAAACCATGCCCAATTACATTATAAATCAGGTTATCTGCATCTTTTATTTAGTGTCTAGCATTTTTTACTTCTCTTCCTTCCGAGGAGCCTGAGTCTGATGCAAACAATGGAAGAAAATAATGAGGTGGACCTGGTCTACATCACAGAGCGCATCATTGCTCTGTCCTTCCCCGGTGGAACAGAGGAGCATAAATACAGTGTACACCTGAGGGAGGTGACCAGCATGCTCCGTTCTAAACACCAGCAGCACTATCTAGTAAGGATCCTTGGAGCAATTGACAATCCCAAAAGAATGCTAGTTCTAGTATATTCTTTCTGGTGAATTGGAGTTTAGTGTTTCCCTGTATGATTATTAACTTGTCATTATGTGATCACTCTCTGTGGGGATGTTGCTGGGGAATCACCATCTGGAAAAATTATTCACCTAAAGCCCAGGGCCGTACCCAGGATTTTCTAAATACCAAGGTCCAAATATGAATTTTGGAGGGTTTGAAAAAAAAAACATTTCCCTCCTTTACATATGCATATTACGACATAAGAAAATCAAAGAATCAGCTAACTGTAGCTTTAAAACCATGTCAGTGTGCAGTATAAATTATTTTAAGAAGACAACAGATTTTTATAAATGAGAATCTGGTTAAATGTTGCAAAAAAATTAGACTCCGAATTAGAAAATCACGGAAAATCTGTTTTGTTGTTAAATTGAGCCAAAGACGGCATATGTGTGACTCCGTCTTTGAAAACCTAGCTAAAGTTAATTTTTGTGATTTACATTATGTAAAGAACATTATTTGAACATATAACCTTGATATATTTAATGTTGAATGAGTAAGATCATGTCAAAGATAGAAATCAATGTGAAAATATAACCAATGAGTGAAATCAAAATTTGATGCTCCTAATCTCAATATTAGATTATGAGACTTTAGCCTGGATTTCAAAGACAAGTATCACATTATGTGTAGCAATTAGGAATATATTGTAGGCTAATGCTTTTTCTATTCTGAGCACAGTGGGCTACCTGCTCTTTCTGTCTCATCGCCATCATCTTCTCTCTTTCTTTTTTCCCCAGTCTCCTTCTCTTGCCCTGTATCTTTTCTCTTTTCAAAGCTGAGCTTTGCTTGAAGCAGTCTTTTCATTTTCGTCTGTATCGGTAAAAACAAAGTTGTAAATGTAAATTTACTGAAGGCTTCCAAGAAAACCAGGTAAAGAAAACGTTATTAGTTTGCATCTCTGATTATTAAGCGCTCTCGTGGTGTTGTGGTCTCAAACATCAGTCGTTGTTCGAAGCGCCGGTTGGTGGTTGTGGCATTTGTCCCGCCTCTCCTCCACTGTGATTGGACATTGATTTTCACCCAAAGTTAAACTGTGGGCGCTCAATGCGTAAAAATGGACCAAACCTGCCAGCTGTTGGCACTATTGAAAAGTGTGGCGCATCCATTGGAAACAATTGAAAACATACGCCGGGCGAGGCGAGAACACTTGTTTGTACACGCTGCCTTAATAGGCTATTATTTTGCAACTTCTATTATGTAGGCTACACCTCGGAGAATTACCGAGGTCCGGACCTCAGGGACCTCAATGGTGGGTACGGCCCTGCTAAAGCCTACTGTTGCTGTAATTTCACTTTAACTTTCACATGCTTTTTGTTGTTAATGTAAACTGTGCATGTCCATTTTTGACACTTACATTGTGTCAGTGCTCCGCATGTGTTCTTGCATGAGTGGGTTTTTCTTGTATATTTACTTTTCAGGTAATGTTTATGGTATGATTAATTTCAGGGTGAGCTAAAATTTCAATATTAAATCAGTCAGCACTATACAAATATATCTTTATATTTAAATAAAGCTACATTTTAAAAGTTGGCTACTTTCAATGACTAAAGGTCCAACATTGATTGAACACCAAATCCATTCTTCAAACATGTGTTATGTTTCTCTAAAGAAGATAATACATACAGGTTTGGAATTAAGGGGCGTAAAGAGGATATCCTTGAGCAATTATGACCAATTATGATGAGCAATTCATGTTTAATGGTTTTTGTTTCCAATTTCAGATGCTTAATCTCAGTGAACGGAGGCAAGACATTACCAAACAGAACCCAAGGGTGAGTCTATAAATATTTATTTACAGCATTTATATATATATATATATATATATATATATATATATATATATATATATATATATATTTATTTATATTATATTTATTGATTTACTTTTTATTTTACAGTTCCTGTCAGCTTGTGGTCTTAGAGTTGATTTTATGTGTGTGTGCATTTATAACAGGTGCTGGATTTTGGTTGGCCTGATCATCATGCTCCTGCTCTAGACAAAATTTGCAGTATCTGTAAAGCCATGGACACCTGGCTTAATGCAGACCCTCACAATGTAGTGGTACTGCACAACAAGGTGATTATCATATCACATCGGTCCTTAGGCACCCAATCTCCACCACCCTCGCTTTGCATGACTGTTCGGACTGATGTGCAGTTGTTAATTAGTATGCTGTAACTGGAATTTGTACAATGAAGTATACATTTACAAAATGAAGATGATGTCTTCATCAATTGGATTTTTTATATTTATATGTTGCTGGTTGTACGCTGTAGTCATCTGCTCGCAACTGGACATACAGAAGGATTCTTGCCTTATCATCTCAGTAATCAAAGAACCTGATTTCACCAAGGGCAATATGTTCCTGGATCATCATCTTTCTTGATCCTGGAACAACATTCTAATCAATCAATGCTTCCTCAGTGTTATTCACTTACCATTGCCTTTTATTTTAGGGATACCTTAAGGATAGGGCTAGGTTTAGGGGTAACTGGACATTTTCAGACAGGAATGTTGTTCCAGGATCAACAAAATATGTTGCCCCAGGAATGCGCCTAACTCGGCAAAATCAGGACGTGCTGGCTTTCTAAATATCTGCAATCTAGTTAAGGTATATAATGATGACCAGAGGTGACAATCCTTTTGTGTCATATCTTGAACAGCATTGGTGCTGTTAACAAGTGATGGATATCTAAACTTATAGGTTTTTACACCTCTCTTTGTAGAGGAAAGTTGGTGACACATCTGAGTTGTTGCTAAATTTTCATCCATGGAGATTATAAAAATGCCCCATGTTTAAAGTTAGCAGTTAACCACTTGAAACATACCTGCACATGTATGATGGAAACATACCTGCTATTTCTGATGGTTAACAGCTTATTGTAATATATTTTGATGGGAGCCTGGTTTGGGGGGAGGAACAACAAACACCCGCTCTGCATGTTCACTTATTTTACTTCTGCACATACTCGCGTACATGCATTTGGGTGACTTAACGTTCCTGTCACTGAGCACATCTATTAAACTCCTTCCCCTTTAGATTTGAACATATTCCGTAAAAAACATGTTTGAAATAAACATTTTTCACATCAGTGCAACAGCCAAAACAGTTACCAAATGTCAGGTAACACAACATTACAACACTGTGTTCCTTTAAACATCAAAACAATAGCACCAAACTCATAATAGTACTATAACTTATAAATACAGCCTTTTTTGGAGATGTACAAACTCTCTGTAGATATATATATGAACAGCTTTCTCTGAGGGTTTTTAGAGACATCAATGATCACCACTAACTAGATCTTGTGTAGTCAAGTTCTGTTTCCAGTGGTCTCAGGCTTAATGATTGTCATTGATCAGAGCTGCGCTCAACAATTTATCCTGCCCTCCACTGAAGTTTCAAACTTGTAACTACAGCTACAGTATATCAGGCTTCAACAGTGAAAACCATTTTCGGATGGTTCCTGAGGAACAGCTCCACTGGTGTCTTTCACGTGACCGTATGAGGTGTACTACGGTACATTATCAAGACATTTGCTATTTGATGCTTGGGTGAAGCTCTGCTTATCCTGTTTCTCGCGAATACTTTTCGTGAGTGATTGTTTCAGTCTCTGAATAGCTCTTTTTTCAGCACTGTTTGAAGCTTGATGATAGGCAGAAACTTGCGTGTATGTTTTATTCCATTCCCCTACAGGAAATCCTTGGTCTCAACAGACACGAGACCACCTCCTCCGGTAACCCATAAGATCCAACCAATCCTCAGAGAGTGTCAATGGTGAGCGAGGAAGTGATTGATAACATTGGCACAACCTCTGACCAATTAGAATGGCTGTCGATCACTACTAGGAAAAACTGATTATATCTTTATGCAAAATTAATGTGGATCCTCTGCCATGGCCGCTCAGGCCTTCTCCATGGATAAAGGAGTGCTCCAGCTAGCGAACTGCCAGACAACTGCCTGCACTCTCTCTTCAATGCAGCCATCCAATGCTGGCCACCAAAGGTAGCTACGAGCCAGGTCCTTCATACAGCAGATTCCTGGATGCTCATGGTGTAGCTAGTCTAGTAATTTGTATTTGGGAATTATGACACGCATTCCCAACAACACACTGATCCTCCGACAACTCATGTCTGCGTGTGAAACTTTGCATAATTTTGGATCTTTCCGTGTTGCTTGAGCTATGTCTCTTGCAGACACAGGAAACTCATCAACCTGGGAAAAGTAGAACACACTTGCTACTTCCCCAGTACTGTTTTTACCCACAGTTGGCAGTCTGGACATTGCATCAGCATTCATGTGGTCAGCTGATACTCAATGTCAAAATTGTAAGCCATCAGCACTAAAGCCCAAGACTGCATTTGAAGAGCTGCCATGGTTGGTATTGCTGCCTTTGGTCTGAGGATTGCCATCAGAGCCTTGTGGTCAGTTATGAGTGTGAACTTCTGTCTATAAATATATATGGAACGTTTTTACACCATGGACGATAGACAATACTTTCACTTGAGCATACTTTTTCTCGGTCTGCATGTCAGTGTGAGAGATGCAAATGCTATGGGGCGCTCTTCACCATTGTGATAAAGTACAAGATTTCAACGTCTACCACATATGGTGAGGCATCGTATGCTAATTTGAGGAGTTGGTTGCCATCATAATGCGCCAGGTGCTGTGCTACCAAGCAACAGCTATTTTGCCTCGTCAAAAGCTGTATCACACTCAGCCGTTCAGCTCCACTGTTGCTTCTGTTTTAACAAATTGTTTAAATGCTGCAGCAGGCTGTAGATATTTAGCAAAAGCTGATCATAATAATTCTGGAGGCCTAAAACATACCATAGCTCATTGAAATTATTTGGTTCCGGGGCATTTACAGTCAATGCCACCTTTTGGGTGCAGACCCTCTTTTTCCTGATGCAGTGACCTAAATATTCAACACTCTCCAGTCTGGAAAGCACTTTGTCCATTCTCCTGATGTGCTCCTAGCAGTGACAAGAATGTCATCAAGGAAAAAGGTGATATGATCTAGCTTGTGCAAGATTTGATCCATGAGAGTCTGGAAAATAGAAGGAGCACTGGCCACTCCATAACTGAGATGAGGGTACTTGTACATGCCCCAGTGAGTATTGAGGGTGAGGTATTTATTCGAGTGATGGTCTAATTTGAATTGTTGATATGGAAGGGCCAAGCTCAGTTTGCTTAAAGGGTTACTTCAGTTATTTAGCATTAAGCTTTGTAAAGAAACCCGGTAGTATATTCGAATTATGGTACTTTCCCCCCTCATTTCCCTCTGAGATCTGAGAATTATGCATTTTATTTCTGGAAAAAATCATCAGATGATGCAAATATCATCATTTTGTGTCATCAGAGGATTTTTTTGGCGAGAGCCTTAAGACTACAGCCAGTAGAGGGAGCTACTTCTGTATGTTTTCATCCCCCACAAAGTGAAGGGATCTCATTCACAGAATCTAAATGTGCATGGCTCGGCCTCGGACATTCATAACAGAGGGGTGCGGAAAAAAGTGAGTGTTTCAACTTTTCAATGAATTCCTATGGAAATTTAGCTTCCATATGGGATCTAAAATGTGCCAGACTTGACACACTATGTAAATAACTGCCACGCTTACCTCAGCTCTGCGCTTTTGTGATGAATTAAATCTCTCCTGCTGTGTTTGTGTCATGACTTTTGTTTGGCTCACTCACAGAATGTAAATGCATTCGGCCAGGCCTCATAACAGAGCGTTACGGAGCAAAGTGAGTGTTTCAACTTTTCAATGAATTCCTTTAAAAGTTTAGCTTCCATAGAATGATCTGAAATCGCGCCAGACTGGACACGTGCTGTAAATGAATGCCGCCCTTACCACAGCTCTTCGACTGTGATGAATGAAATCTCTCCTTCTGCGTTTGTCCTGTGACTTTTGTTTGGCTCACTCTTGTTAGAGTTGAACGAAATGATTGTGTTACTATGAAAATCAACGACATTGGGGCAGTTTCGGTGCCCCGGTGTGATATAACCAGTAGCCGTGGCTTGGGAGTGGTCTCGTTGTGCAGCAAAGCAGGTGCATTCGGGGAGTTGTTGTCTTTCATCCCCATGAGACAAAAATACATTTTCTGTCTTTTCAGTCTAGAAGGCACCAAATTCAAAAATAACTGCACATTTCTATTACATTAATGACCCAGACAAAGCTTAATGCTAATCACTGAATTAAGCCTTTAACAGGGTTCTGCCCACCAAATTAGCGAACAAATCTTCTGTGTTGGCCATTGGATATGTTTCTTCCTTTATATTCTGGGTTAGAGTGACTTTAAAGTCACTACAGATGACTCAACACTGCTTTTACTGCTGGGTCAGAGGCCACTTTAGCTTTATCCACAATGAAAGTGTTTGGCCAATCAAACTGAATTTTCTCCAGACAGTTTCGGCCCAGCAGGGCTGGTCTTTCGACTTTGACAATGATCAATGGCAGTGTCACATTTTGCTTTTCATACTGCACTGGCACATCAATTGAACCCAGCAATGGGATTCTTACTTGAATATGTAGTTAGCTGCATGCTTAGCGGTATGTGCGACAGGAACTCTGTATCCAGCTGCATGTCTGTGCACTTTCCATCCAATTTCACATTCACCACAATTGCTATCTCTCCATTTGAGGTTGTGTACACTGTATACACACCGAATAACTCTGATTCATCCTCTTTCCTTTTATTAGAACACTCTGCCTCCACATATTGTGTCTGAATGTATTCCAGCACATCTGTAACATTTATTGTTTTCTTCTTGTCTCTGTTCTCTCTTCTGGTATTTTCCTTTGTCAGAAAAAAAACCTTAAACTTCTCTTTTCCTCTCCTATGGATTTTTTTTTTTTTTGCTTTATTCACAGCATTCACTGACTGTTAATCCTTTGTCTTATCCGCAATTTCCAGCGTGTATCTCGAGTGCAACTCCATTGAGGACACAATTTCACAAGCCTGGTTGAACTGGTTGAAGTGTTGCATCGAGTCTGAATTTAGTCCACACACAAATCTGCATCATTCTAATGCTGTCCGAGTTCATAGTTCACTGACAGCTGTCTCAAAGCCACAATGCAATCTGCCACGGATTGCTCTTCCTTTTGATCGCATTTCTGAAACCTAAAATGCTCCGCAATCATGAATGGTTGTGGCCTGTAATGCACTAGCAATGCTGCTTTCAGCTCATTATGGCATTTTACTTGGCATCGTTGGCGCAACTAGATTCTTTAACAGTCCATATGTCTCTGTCCCAATCTTTTTTCTCGCTTGCAGTGTTATTTGCCAGTAGCCACTGTTCAAAGCACTCCATGTATGATTCAAAATCCTCCTTCAATTACTTTATTATTCATTCACATGGCCATGTTAGCTATGTCTGTTAGCAGCATTTCACTCGTGCCTTGTTCCTTTTTCTTTAAGTATCAAAAGTGCAACTCCAAGTGTTTCACCACACAAACAGTCTATAAAAGTGCTCATAATAGTGGTTGTTTGACATGTTTAAATATATTTAAAAACACTCAAAAAACATGCATTGTAGTCAAGGCTTAAGCCTTAGTATTTGCTTGAAACTGGGGGAAGATGTTTATAATGTTAATGAAACATAATTATCAGATGTTTGTTGCCATGTCTGTTTACATCCGATATGACCTGATTTCAGCAGTTTGGCAGTTTGACACATGATCCAAACTGCTGAAATCACGTAACATTGACGATCCGAATCATTGATCGATTCAGTGTTGTTTAATGGTGATTTACATTACCTACTTAATGCACATCGCCACCTATTGGGAGGTTGTGCAAAAAAAAAAAAAAAAAAATGTTTTCTTTATTCACTGGGAATAAGGATTACACTGTTTGCTTGATGCTATTTAATTGAATGCAGATCCATGTGAGATGACAATAAAATAAATGATACATATATCTGAATTGCATTAACATTTAAACTTATTTTTTTACCATTTTTATTCTAATTCTTTAGAATTAATATATAATATTGTATATTATATAACTGAAACAAATTTGGTTATATTAATAACTATATTAATTATAAAGCACACACATCTGATTACCATTTAAGCAAACTAACCCTGGAACATAACATACTGTGGAGCAGGTTATGTTCAGAGAGGGAGATGCCATGGCTACTTACATACCCTGAAAGTTACCTCCATTTTTGGAACCGAAAGTCAAGGTTATCCGCTAACTTACTCTTAAACATACCCGGGTATGTCACATACACTGTAAAAAAAAAAAATCAGGTCTCCCAATTGAACATTTTCTAGTAACTGATCACAATTTTTAGTTGGCCAAATTGAATTTCTGTGAATTAAATTGCATCAATTCACAGAAATTAAATTTGGCCAACTAAAAATTTTAGATGTGATCAGTTACTAGAAAATGTTCAATTGGAGACCAGAATTTCTTTTTTCTTTTTTCTTTTAAAATATTTTTTTTTTCTTTTTTCTTTTACAGTGTAACCTGCTTTCTATAATACTTCTGGCTATACTCTAGAATACTCTAGAATACTTATACTAATACTTATACTATAATCTAGAATACTCTAGTATACTCTAGAATACTTCTGGCTTCTGGCTAAGAAGTTTTAATTCATATTTACGCAAACAATTGCAAACATTCTCTTCTACAAATTTGTCGTCAGCCAGTCTGTGTTGTCATCGCATAATTCAGTAATTATGCACATGGCATTTACGGCTCATGTGATTGGCTCAGAATATCCCATGGTCCCATGAGCCAAGACAGCATAATTCAAATGACGGTGCCTGCTTTGTTTTCACTTTGCATATTCTCCTTTTTAATTTGGCAACATTTCTTGCAGGGAAACTGGGGGAGAACTGGTGTGGTAGTTGGTGCCTATATGCACTACAGTAACATATCTGCCAGGTAGGATATGTCTATTTGATGTGCATTAGAGAGGATCATGCATTTGCATAGAGTGTTTATGTTTTGTGTTCATATCTTTAGTGCTGACCAGGCATTGGACAGGTTTGCCATGAAGCGTTTTTTTGAAGATAAAGCCATGCCTGTGGGCCAGCCTTCCCAGAGAAGGTCAGCAAGGACTGAATATAGTCACACATACCAATTTTGACTCTGCACCACAATATCCATGCCAATTTTTAAATCTTTATCATGAATTGCCTGCAAAACCACACTGTTTGATATTTTTTGTGAGAAATAGGTCATTGTGCGTCTGCATCCTTTCTCATTGCAAAGTCTAAACTGAGTCCATGCACTTGTAGTTTTGGGATTGAACCAGAAGGTGCTACCAAAGTACATGCTACAAAACTGGAATTACAGTGGAACATACAATTATGTTCCTGACAATTAAGTTTATACTAGCCATGATGTTGAGTGTCAACCAAAATGAATAATGATAAATACAGGTTCTTCTCAAAACATTTGCATATGTGATAAAAGTTCATTATTTTCCATAATGTCATGATAAAAATTAAACTTTCATATATTTTAGATTCATTGCGCACCAAATTCCCCAGGTCAAGACACTTTGGTCTACAGAGAAGCAGCACTGGACTGTTGCTCAGTGGTCCAAAGTACTTTTTTCGGATGAAAGCAAATGTTGCATGTCATTGGGAAATTAGGTGCGAGAGTCTGGAGGAAGACTGGGGAGAAGGAAATGCCAAAATGCCTGAAGTCCAGTGTCAAGTACCCACAGTTAGTGATGGTCTGGGGCACCATGGCAGTTGCTAGTGAGGGTCCACTGTGTTTTATCAAGGGCAGGGTCAATGCAGCTAGCTTACAGGAGATTTTGGAGCACTTCCAGCTTTATGGAGATGAAGATTTTGTTTTTCAGCACGACCTGGCACCTGCTCACAGTGCCAAAACCACTGGTAAATGGTTTACTGACCATGGTATTACTGTGCTCAATTGGCCTGCCAACTCTCCTGACCTGAACCCCATAGAGAATCTGTGGGATATTGTGAAGAGAAAGTTGAGAGACGCAAGACCCAACACTCTGGATGAGCTTAAGGCTGCTATCGAAGCATCCTGGGCCTCCATAACACCTCAGCAGTGCCACAGGCTGATCGCCTCCATGTCACGCCGCATTGAAGCAGTCATTTCTGCAAAAGGATTCCCGACCAAGTATTAAGTGCATAACTGAACATAATTATTTGAAGTTTGACTTTTTTTGTATTAAAAACACTTTTATTTTATTGGTCGGATGAAATATGCTATTTTTTTTAGATTTTTTGGGTTTTCATGAGCTGTATGCCAAAATCATCAGTATTAAAACAATAAAAGACCTGAAATATTTCACTCGGTGTGCAATGAATCAAAAATATATGAAAGTTAAATTGTTATCATTACATTATGGAAAATAATAAACTTGTATCACATATGCTAATTTTTTGAGAAGGACCTGTACATTCTCTATATTTAAGGGGCATTTGAGGAAATTGTACGCCAATTTGGAGTTTTAGGAAGAATATGATGAGAGAGGATGCCTTTAAATCATACCCAACCATTTTCTTTAAAGGCTCCAGAACACAACAAAGCAGTAATGTGATGGTGATCACTTAAAGGTGCACTATGTAGTATTTTTGCAGTAAAATATCCAAAAACCACTAGGCCAGTGTTATATGTTTCCAACTATTTGTAAATTGTGAGAAAATTGCTATTTTAACCAAGGACCCGGGACGTGTCAGCATAGCGTTTGAGGGAGTCGCCTGTCAATTGCGTCATATCTGCGTTACCCTCAGTTTTATTATGTTACCCTCAGCAGAAACACTTTTCTCTTAGCATGTCACAGCAGTGCTGAGCGAACACACAGAGTAACGTCATAACATCATTTTAAACACACTTAAATGTATCTAATATGACAAACAGAGCTGCTTTAGCTTAAAATCATGACCGGAAAAGCAGAAATAGTGAAGGCGCCGGGCGACTGTTCCCCGTCCCATCATAATAAAAGCCCCGGTGCTTGCGAGCCGTGTGTTTGTGTAACAATCACTCCAGCAGCCTTGCTCAGCTCCAAAACACTCGGTCCTGCTCTGCTTCACACTACAGTAACGTTAATAACCGCCTCCACGAACGTGATTTCTGCCCGTGTCCTATTTTCCACCAGCTATGAGGTGAAGACCACATATCCCAAGATACTGCGCTCAAACTTGGCATCATCAAACTACGCCTTTGTTTTGAATAGGCGCCCTCTAGTGGACGGAAAGTTGCATAGTGAACCTTTAAAATGACAACAAAAAACATTGTATTGTTTGCTGAATTTTCATATAGAGTGGTTTTGTTTAATCTTTTTCCTTTCATAATGCTGTGTGTATGTATAGGTATGTGCATTACTTTGCTGGTCTCCTTTCTGGCCACATAAAAATCAACAACAAGCCCCTGTTCCTTCACCATGTCATCATGCATGGCATCCCTAATTTTGAGTCTAAAGGAGGTGGGCACTCACACTTCTACACATTCAAATAGATCAGTGCAATTTATGTATATTATATACTATGTTTTAATAAGGAACAATAAAGTCAGTGATGTGCTGTACTTTATCTAACCCTGTCAGGTTGCCGACCCTTCCTCAAAATCTATCAAGCAATGCAGCCTGTGTACACTTCTGGAATTTAGTAAGTAAATTGCTTCCTATAATGTATGCTGATTTATTGTAATATATTAAGTGTGATTGTGATCTCATTCTGTTGTATGTACAGTCTGGTTGTAGCACACATGACCTGTACACTGACAGCATCTAAAACATAAGCATTTTATATATGAACAACTTTAGAGAATTACAAGTTTTTTAAATAGCCATATTTAGGTTCATAAAATGCTGAATTCATTAAATGAAAAGGTCTATTGTATTTGATGCAGTATGATCCAGGCAGACAAGCAATGATTATTAAACATCAATAAACAAAGCTAAAACAACAAAAACAACATTTAAAATGATAAAGACAACAAATGAATCAAATAAATATTAAAATAGTAATAAAAAAATAAATTGATATAAGATTCAATAGATTATGATCTATAAAGTCAATACATAATAATCCAAAAATCCAAAATAGTGTATCTAATATATGAAGTTTGTGAAGATCAGAGTATAGAGAAAGGAAGGCCCAAAAGAAGTATGACAACTGCAGAAAGAAAAGAAACAAGAAAGAAGACCCACATCTTCTAAAACTAAACCTATTATATGCTGTGCTTACATAAAAGGAAATAACTAGGGAAAGTACATATTAGAATTCTTGTCATTTCCCTTGATTCCAAGAAAGACAATGAATTATGCAAAAACATTTGATATGCGATATGATACCAGACCTAGAAGTAGCTAAGAAGGATTGGCATATGAGATAAGATAGTATGTCTCAACTTTTGGAGATGTGGCAACAAAAATCATGTTAAAAAAATACATGAAATTGATTACATCTTCAGGACAAAGGTTAACTGTTGTCTAAATAGGACATATGCACTAGGAGTATATGATGTCAAAAGATACACTGAACAAAATTATAAACGCATCTCTTTTGTTTTTGCCCCCATTTTTCATGAGCTGAACTTAAAGATCTAAGACTTGTTCTATGTGAACAAAGGGCCTATTTCTCTCAAATATCATTCACAAATCTGTCTAAATCTGTGTTAGTGAGCACTTTGCCGAGATAATCCATCCACCTCACAGGTGTGCCATTTCGGGATCATGATTAGACAGCATGATTATTGCACTGGTGTGCCGTAGGCTGGCCCCAATAAAAGGCCACTCTAAAATGTGCAATTTTATCACACGGCACAATGCCACAGATGTCGCAAGTTTTGAGGGAGCGTGCAGTTGGCATGCAGACTGCCGGAATGTCCCCCAGAGCTGTTGCCCGTGAATTGAATGTTCATTTCTCTACCATATAAGCCATCTCCAAAGACGTTTCAGAGAATTTGGCAGTACATCCAACTGGCCCCACATCCGCAGACCATGTCTAACCACACCAGCCCAGGACCTGAAAAACAACATTCATAAAAAGAATACAAATTAAATGCATTAAAATATAAAGATTTGGGATATAACAGTTTTTAATTGATTTAAATATGTTTAATTCCATCACTAACGGTGAGTGTCTGAAATGAAAGCTCAAAGTGAAGGAGAGACTTTTTTTAATATAAGAATCAACAATAAACAGAAGTATTACTCGAAGAAAGACACAACCTCATACAACATTACACAAATTAATGAAAGATAAGGAACTAACGGAAACAGGGGGCTTATATACATGGGCAAACAAAAGAGCTGACGAGATAATTAAACACAACACACCTGAACAGAATACTTTCAAATCATTAACAATGGAGACAAACAGGTGGGGAACGAGGATGACTGAAATAAATGACCAAAAACGCAGCATTCGATGGCCGTGAAACACTATAGACTTAACATATAATACACTTGTGCATGACGTCATTGTTTTCACAGATTTGTGTTTTTGTAATTTACGCAGACAAAAGTTTGCAGTTCAGGCACCCAAAACGCAGTTGTCATGTAAATTAAAAAATGTTTTAGGTTTTTGGTTGAAGACGGAGTTGTGTAAACAGCCCCTTAGAAGCTAACTAAAAACTGATAAAAAACAGAACATGCATGTGACAATCACATTTATTTAACATGAATTTATTTTATTCATTTATGGTCCGTGTGATCTCTTTTGCCTCATTCAACTTGTTTTAAAGGATGTTTGTTTACCTAATGTTAAAATGACTGAACATTCTGTTGTGGTTTAATAATTAAAAATGTAATCAATTATTACTCACCCTCATGTCGTTCCAAGCTTCCGTTCATCTTTGGAACACAAATGCAGATTTTCTTTATGAAATTTGTGAGCTTTCTGTCCCTCCACTGACAGCTTGCACAACTTCCTCTTTCAAGCCCCAGAAAGGTTGTAAAGACAACATAAAAATAATTCCAAGTGGTTTACCCTCAGTTTTATAAAGCAAACCCAGGGCCACTTTGTTTACAAAATATTGATCTCCAATTTACGTTTACCATGCGCGAGTGTGCGAGTACCATGACCCATGCCAAAGTCCCTTTCTATGAAAGTCTGTCAAATCAGCAACAAAATCTGACATGAACTGCTCCATGAATATGGTTTGTCCATAAATATAGCTTTTTTTCAGGCTAGACCCGCCAACGTGCATGTGCAGTCCTTAGCACGAATCCATGGGGATTTCTATGGGAAACGGAGCTTCTAACGGCAGCTGCATTGACATAATGACTTAACCAATCTGCGATATGCTTTTTTACTTAGAAGGCAGGATATATTCCACCATACTGCACGTTGCAGTTTCTCCCATTCATAAGTAATATATGAGTGCGTCTCAGTTAACTCTGTAGTTCAGTAGTCAGGGCACTGATTAGGGAGTCTCAATTGCAGAATCCTTCCAGGGAACTGAAATGTTTGCTCCCTATGAAGTCCCACAATGCACCGTTAAAACTAGGGAGCATTGATGGACACTACTTTCCCTTAACGGAAGTTCTGAAGCATGAAAAATAAATAATGTAAGCCAACATTCTACACATAACAACACGCGATAGATGATTGTAAATACAGACCATTATTTTATTATTTTTCAGCATAAACATAGAATGCTAGACAGGTAATGAACATAATCTAGCTAAGATTTATAATTTATTTACAGCTGAAATGTTGCATGAATATGTAACAAGAAAAGTATTTATCATAATGTACTTAAAATAACATTAGAAGTCATGTCAGAAAGATATCAACTCTGCTGTTGTTCTTAAATACCAGTAGTGATGTGTGAAGACAGTCACGTCGCCGTTAATAGAGTCCCAACTGCAGTATTCCAATTCAGAGGCTGAATCCTTTGAAGGCCACATTTGAAGGACGATTGCATCACCGCTGTTTGACGAAGGTTGCCCTAATTCGAAGGCTCCTTCAAATGCGTCCTTCATTTCCCTTGAAATTGTATTTGTGTTTCGAAGATTGTTTGGAGTGGCATGAGTTGTGTAATTAATGACAGAATGTTGTTTTATTTTGGGGTCAACTATCCCTTTAGTCACTTTATTTCGTTAAATTTAGGATTAACCCTTAAACGGATGACTGTTTCGCAACACATTCTTACATATTCGGGTCGTTAGCTATATTTAACATGGATAGACCTCTACCTGTTGTGATAATATATAAAACTCCTGATGTTAGAGTAACACTTACAGAAGAATAAAATAAAACCTATTTCGTTACCTTTTGGAGCTGGGAAGGATTCAGTTTGAGCAGATGTTTAATACCATCATCATCTGTCCTCGTCAGAGCTCGTTTACCAGTACATTCAGCATCTGCCTCATATTCGCGATCTCGAGCATATTCTCCAAACTCATTTTCAACATCTTCAGAATCAAGATTTTGATTACTGACATCTTCTTGAGCACATCCATCATCAAGAGACAGTGACACTAATATTTGATTGTGTTTAGTACTTGCTCTCTGCTGTAAATCACTGAGCCATTTCAAGCTTTGCAGATTATAATATTTACTGAAACGTCACTTCATCATTGCGTATCAGACATTGCCACCTTGTGGAATAAAGGTGAATTGCAGCCTATTTCGTCATTATAGATTAATTTATCATTGTGCAAAAAAATATACGTACAATCCTACACACCTCGGGTCGTTAGCGACCATATACAATTTTGACAAAAAAACAGCCATTCAATTATAATTCTATTAATTTTTTCTTGTTATATTTTTTAAAATGGATTGATTGAGGAATACTAAGAAGGTTGATGTCTAACTTTAAAAACATAATGAGGAGCAGGGTAGTGAATGACGTCTCGGGTCGCTAATGACCCGAGGTATACATTTAAGGGTTAAAAAATGTGAGTATATTAGATTGTGACCTATAAAATTATTATCACTGTACATTTATATGCCTTTTATATTGTGAAGAAGTGGTTACATTTACGATGGGTGTGATGTTAGGGGCTCAAATATGAAACTTTATGAGTGTTACATTCAAATAATTATGAATTCTTGTGATATCAGGTTGAAAATGTGCATGCTGTAAGCTATACTGTAAAAGCTATATTAATATGTGAGTCTGGTATAACATCTGTTGCCCTCTTGTTAAGGGATTAACCCATCTAAATCTGCACAATGGGGGACTGGGTGGATGACAAGACTGCGGGTTTTTTTTTGTTTTTTTTATGTTTGAAGATTCTTGAATTATTTTCTCATCTCGGCTTTGTGTCAAACAATCTCCTTTTACAGTATATCTGTGATTTGATGGCATTATTATCCTTTGTAACTCCAGACACTCCTCTGCTGTTAGTTAAATTTTTATGTTCTTGTTCAGCAGATGATAATATTTTATCAAGATAGTCATCCATTTAGGCTTAGTTTGTATAATTCAGCATCGAGACAGTTTGAAGTATGCCTGTAATAACCCCATTCATCATTTCTCCTCCACCGTCCCCTTCCCTCTCTGTTTAACAGTAACGTTCAAGGCGACAGCCATACAAGCATCTGTATAACCATTGAGCCTGGCCTGCTACTAAAAGGAGATATACTGGTAGGAAGTGCAACAGTACCAATGCCAACAAATTATTGTTATAGTTGAAGAAAAATCCAATAAATGTCTTCTTCATACTATCCCCATGTTTCATGTTCTGCCCCTTTTTTTCATATCCTCCACTATGAAGCTGAAATGTTATCACAAGCGTTATCAAAACCCCAATAGGGATGTGATCTTCAGAGTGCAGTTCCACACATGTGCATTACACAATTTAGCTCTGGTCTTCACTAAGAATGACCTTGACGAGACATTTAAAGGTTAGTGTGTTTTGTCTTCATTTTTAATTGTGAATAAAAAAAGACTAAACACCACCACAGTGGTATGCGGACTGATCATAAATATGTGATTTAGCAGATGAGCGATTTCCTGAATATGGGAAGGTGGAGTTCATCTTTTCTTTCGGTCCAGAGAAAATCAGTGGTAGGTTAATATGACCAAAACTGTAGTTTGTATATCTTGTAAGCACAAATATGTTTGTGATATAATCTTGATAGAATAGATCTGCATGCTACAAGTCCTCAACTCAAAGGAGTTTTTGTCCCTCTTAGGGTTGGATCATCTACAGAACGGACCTAGTGTCTCTGTGGACTACAACACCCAGGATCCCCTGATACGCTGGGACTCTTATGAAAACTTCAACAGGAGATGTGAAGACATTAAAGATGGTAAGAGGAACTATTCTTAGTGTGTTCTTGCTTTAAGTGCTGACTGGTCAGATATTGGCGGTTTGTGGTTTTGTTTGTTTTTTGCTACAATTAACTTTAGGGCAGGAACAAGGTCAAAATATGTAATTTGGCCTTGTATACATCATGTCTGATTTCCCTTTACGTGGTGTGTGGTAATGGAAATGCAGCTTCTTTATGGAGCTAGAGGTGGTCAGATGTTCTGCTAGCTTGCATAAACAGCCAAGTGAACAAGGGCTAAATAGGATATATATGGGTTCTCCTCTCATTGCAGCTAAAAAATCTCAAGACTTGTTTCATGGATAATGAGTGTTCTTCTGGGTATTCAGCATATTACTAATTTGATCAAGTTTATGATAGGATGGCTCTGAATGTTTGCTTATTTTCAACTATTAAAAAAAGGGACAAAAAATAGTGTTTTGGGTCATTAGGACACTTCTCCCCTTGGCTTAATTTTTTTAAACCATGTGGTCTGCCATAAAGAGCCCTTCCCATGCCTCCTGCCAATCCGAGTTTTAAATAGCATCTAGAGAAATAGAAGGCGTCAGTGGCTCTGCTGGCAGCCCCAGGGAGGGGTGGAAAACTGACACTCCTCTCTTCAGTGTCCTCTTCTGGGAGGAAGGGCTGGTGGGTAAGGCCAGGAGACATAGGTACTCCAATACACACACACACAGTTAAATGCACAATGGGCACATGGGCAATAAAGGAAATATTGGTGCAGTCTTGACATTGACAGGACTTTGGAAAAGGGCGCAGAGCCCTAAGGAGATCCAAAATTACAAAAGCTACTGAAAATGAATCTGTAATGGAACTGCATGCAAATAAATAACTACACAGTGCACTGAGTAGATAAGCTACATTTTTTATAACTTGCTTGGGTTTGCGGTATGTGAAAATTCTCAATAACTGTGCAGCTACTGTGTCAGCAGTTTTTCTCAGGGCTCTATGATCAAAAGTATATGAAAAAAGTATGTGGACACCCTCTTCTAATTAACAGCTTTGGTTATTGAAGTATTTTTTCTTTGGACATGTCTTAATGCTTCATAAAAAAAATTGTGTGCTTTTAAGGGCCTTTTCTATTCCCCAATCGCAATGCCAATTTTGCATAAAGTGAGGTTGTAGTCAGGTATTCAGGGTCCAATAACTGTAAACTGTAGAGAAACCAATTTTTCCATTAATGAATATTACTTCTACAGTTTGTTAACACGAAGTGTTTGTTAACACGAACACATTTTTGTACTCACATGATCATTATGTAATGCAGCATCAGGTGTATTTAAGTCAACAAAATCTGTTCATGTAAGTCTTATACGGACATGGCAGCCTCCAGACGTTAGGGTGATACAAAATATGAGCCACTTTTAATATCTACCATAAAAACTTAAACATAAATTTGTGTAATTTTTATGGAGTTCTAAATGAACTAATCCTGCCCATCAAAGAGTATACGATTATAGAAGGCTGCAAAAAAATATATATATATATTCAGTTCGGGGGTTGCTTCGAGCTTGAGTCAAGTTCGGTAAACCAAATATGTAAACCTTTATCTCTCTAGAACGGATTATATGTTATCATTGCAAGTAATATGTAATTTATATTTTTGACTAAAATAAATTAAGAAGCAAAATAAACTGGAATGTTATCAGATGCTTAACAGAACTTAAGACACAAAGCAGCCATAGAAAAGAGCAGACACAGACAAACATTGCATTTAAAGGAAGAAAGAATCTGCTGAGGTTAAAAGACACATTCTACTTCATGGTTTAGCGATATGAATCTCATTTCCATTTGTCTGCTGTGTTTCCAGTTAAAGGGTATGTGGTGTCTGTGTGCGTATATATTCCTATGACAGAGACAGAGGGGTGCTCTGGGGCAGTATAGCCACCAGGGCTTGTTTACAGCTCAGGCTCCCATATTTGGCTGTTGCACGGCATCATGGCATTTTTGGAAT